>NC_045619.1:30000000-31200000 GCF_009829155.1 Mustela erminea
CAGCCTCAAGAGTTCAGAAGGCAGAGCCTGCAGACTGAACCCAGACTTCTGAGGGCCAGTGGTCTCCTGGCTTGTGTGCTTCAAACTGTTTTCATGACTTCCACTCATTCCTATTTCTCAGCGTTGCTTTTTTGTGTGTTTGCCCATTTTTCTTATTGTTTTGTTCATTTTAAAATTGATCCTTAAGCCATTTTAACTGATAAGGTTGACCATCTTTGCCATGTGCTACAAAGTTTTCTTTGCTATTTCTCCTTGAATTCTCTTTCTGATTTTTGATAGGTTTAGTTGCATTAACTTCTTGAAAAGTATCATTATTTTAATTTTATGATTTCTTCAGTGTTTTTGCAAAGAAAGTCCTTCCCTACTTCCCAAATATATCCCTAGCTACTCTTATTAAGTGTTTTTTTTTTTTTTTAATTTAATTTATTTGAGAGAGAAGGGAGCAGGGAGAAGCCGAAGGAATGAGAGAACAAGTGTGTGCAGGAGGTGGAGGGGCAGCAGACACCCCACTGAGCTCAGAGCCCGATGTGCTTGGCTCTATCCCAGGACCCTGGGATCATGACATGAGCTGAAACCAGTAGTCAGATGCTGAACTGATTAGGCGCCTCTTAAAGTTTTATTTTTAGCAATTAAATCTGAAATTCTAGATGAATTAATTTTGGTGTTATAAATCACATATTTATAGTTAACAAAGTCATCCTCCATTTGTATTGTTTCTTTCCTCATTGATTTGAACCTTCTTAAAACTAAATCCTTATATGTACTTGTCTATGGGGATTTTGTCTTCTTATTGATCTGATTGCTCTTGATCTATTTTCATACCTTAATTATTGTAACTTCAAAATATTTCATTAAAATACAGTGCACACGTTTTCCCTTCAAATGTTTCTTGGATATTCTGACCTAGTATTTATCCATATGAACTTCAGAATTATTTTGTCAGTTGTCCAAAAACATTCTTTTGGAACGTTGATGAGAGTTGCATTTTATTTATAAAATAATTTGAGGAGAATTGCCAACTTTACCGTCTTATTTGCTTATCTAGGAATATAGTATTCTTGGTCTGTATTTTAAAGTTTCACTGAATCAAGTTTAGGAGCATTCTCCTTACATGCCTGTGGTATTCACAAAAATAGTCACCATTTCTTACGCACGACTAAGCATGTTATCTCCTTACTAAGGATGCACATAGACTCTATCCACAAATTAGCTCTAAAGAGGTTAAGGAAGTTTGCCAAGGGATAGCTGGGTGGTTCAGTCAGTTAAGCATCTGACTCTTAATTTTGGCTCAGTTCATGATCTTAGGGTCTTGAGATCAAGCCCTAAATCAGGCTCTGTGCTTAGTAGGGTGTCTACTTGAGATTTTCTCACTCCTTCTTCCTCGGCCCTCCCCTTGTTCACAAACTCATGTACTCGATCTCTTCCTCTTTCTCCAATAAATAAATAAATATTTTTTTAAAAAGAGGCTGAGGTAACTTACCCAAAGTCACACCAGATGTGAAGTGATAGAAGCAAGGGCTCGAGTGGGACTAAGTTCTGAGCCCACACTCACCTCTGCACCCTACCACTCCCCAAAGAGTTCAGCTACCCACATCACATTCATTCTAAATCCTAGTTTTAGCATCCTTAGTATCAACGGGGCTTATTCTCCGTAAATATTTCTTCACTGTGGTATAATACAGTAGCCAAAAAGCCTGACAAGTATTTGTTTGGGGAGAAAAAGGGGACAAGTTTTGAGGATCCCAGTACTTGGTTAGGAACATAGGGAGAAATGGGCCCTAGTGTCAATGCTTACAAGTAATTCTTGTGGAGCCTACTTTGGGATTCCATACATCCCCCATTCCTATTCGCCAAGTACTTAAATCCTCGGCACATGCCAGGCTTTAACAAGCACAGATCCTTAACTTAGTACTGGAATCCTGACGGAGAAGAATTTGTGTAGCAGACGCACTGTCTCTGACTGACTGTCCAGGAAGCATTCCCTGTTGTGTGCTGGTCACAGGTTCTTCCCACCTAGCTGTGTGGATACAGCTTCCTGGTAAGAATAGTTATTGAGGGGCACCTGGGTAGCTCAGTGGATTAAAGCCTCTGCCTTCGGCTCAGGTCATGATCTCAGGGTCCTGGGATCGAGCCCCACATCAGGCTCTCTGCTCAGCGGTGAGCCTGCTTCCTCCTCTCTCCCTCTCTGCCTGCCTCTCTGCCTACTTGTGATCTCTATCTATCAAATAAATAAATAAAATATTAAAAAAAAAAAAAAAGAAAAGAAAAAGAATAGTTATTGAGCTCTCCGATCTTTAAGTCTCTTTCCCAAGCATAGAATGGCTTAACCTCCTTAACAGGGCTTTTTCGTTACTTTTCTTTGACTCCTCCCCCCAGGAGCCCAACCTTATCCTACTAGGATATTTTTTGTTGTTGTTGTTGTTGTTGTTTGTTTTGTTTTTGTTCGTTGCTTTTGAAGAAAGGATACTCTTTGTGGCAAGGATCGTGAGTGCGTAAGTTTTCTTTGGTGCTGTCATTGCTATTTGTTCTGGCGGTTGCAGGTCTTATTTCCTTTGTAGAGTGGATGATAACTTCAGTTTCCATCAGATTTGGTTATGTGTGATTTCTATGAAGTGAATCCTGTTTTCCACTGCCTTTATTTTTAAACAGAGCTATGTTTTCTTGGTAAGTATGCTTAGTTTGCTGGGCTGGAAGTCTTGTGGGCAAGGCTGGAAAGCTCACCTGAACTCATACTTTGTTTGTTTCTATTGATTTGAGGCATTTTTGCAAATATACATCCATTTGCAGAACCCGGGTAGTCTCCTCCAACCTTTTTTTCCTCTTGCTGTTACTATTGCTCAGATTCCAAGTACTTGCCGTTCCGAGGGATCCAGTCCTTCCATGTTCACTGCTCCTCGGCCTCTGCTGGTATCCCCTCTTTGGGAGCCATTATGTAACAGAGCTGTGTTTCCATGTTGTACCTTGTCCCCATAGGTGGGAACTTCCAAAGACATTTCCTAGTTCACTTGATCAAGTTCTGTTTGAAGCTTTAGGTTCAGTAAAATGGGTCTGTACCCACTTTGTCCATTCTGTGCATAATTAATATTATGTAAAATGAATTAATTCTAAATGACATCTAGCATCAGGCAAATTACCGTGCTGAGGAATGTTATTCCAGTTCTGAAATATGCGTTTTGAGGATAAGAATTAATAACAATGAAATTTGAGAATGGTAACTAAAATAATTTCTCATCTTAAATAGAACTGGAAATGCATTATTAAGACAAAGTGAAGACATTTGTGTGCTTTGGAAAACCAATTGAAAATCTGAAAAATTTGACTAAGCAATGTACTCTCCCAGATTTGTACTTTTAGAAAATTCGGTGTACTTTCTGTATAATTCTGTACACAGTAAAATTACTGAAAAAAATTCAAGATGTTAATGCTATTTTAAAAGTTGTTCTTTCTTTTTCAAGAAATCACTTCTATACTTATGTGTTCTGTGAATTATGAATGCATAGAACTGTGCCTGTTTACATTTTGGACACTGATGTACCAGAGAGTCACATCCTTTTCTCTCACCTCTAGAAAAGCAGTTACTTTCTGGCCTACAACTAGATGACATGAATAATTGCACACAAATAAGATTATTTCTTTAAAAAATTCATCACCATTTTTCAAGTTGAGTATACTAGTAGGTTTACCAAACAGAATTGGGGGGAAAATTGTTTTAATTTCAAAATAAATGATCTCTTCCCTTAAGTATACTTAAAACTTGTTATTCAGAGAGCAATAGTTATCTCTAAGGTATACTAATAATATTTTAATCAAGTGTTAATATCTTTTTATTTGTGCTACTATGTGCTTTTGACTATTTTTATGTATTTATAAGTCAAGGGAATTGACATTCGTGGAGTTTATATCTCAGATTGTGTTTTGCTTATTTTTAGTGTTCACTTTGGCACTCCTAGGCAGTTCTCTTGGCAACAACAGTGTTTCTACCTGTCGTGTGTCTATGCAGTTAGGCTCTTCCATTAGCTTCCCATCACAGCTTACTTCATGTAAATGTTCTAGATGTTGTATCCAGCCATTAACTTATACAATTTTCCCTATAGTATTTTTAGTCAATTTTTTTTCCCTAAACACGAGAAAGAATAGATTTTATGAGAATCTAGGCAGTGAATTTTAAATGGAAAACAATCAGAGTGCACTAAAAGTTTTTGTCTTTTCCTCCTGCCTCATTCCCTCCTGGTGCCAAAATATTTCTCACACCAGGGTAGGAGATTTGAATCTGGCCACAATAAGTAGAATTTACTTGATAAACTCTGCTTCTTATATACCCAGCACAAAGAATCTGGAGTACCTAGTAGACGGTACACGAAGACTGTGTCCAACCGTGCTTGTTATAATGAACAAAAAGTCCTATGCATGTGGAATCATTTACTCTCTGGCCATAGCTCAGCAGACCCCAGACAAGTGAATCTTGGGAAGGAATAGAAAATCCCTCTAAGAACAAACGATGGACGAGTTGGATTTCTGTAAGAGCTGAGCTCGGGGCAGTGAATCTTGTTGTGTTAGTGTGGTTTGGCCTGTCAGGAGAAGGCTCAACAGACTTTGTTCATTCATTTCTCAGAAAGGATTGTGCCAGGTCTTAGGTGGGAACTGGAGGCTGGGGAGAAGGATGCATGTAGGTTGTAAATCTAAGCAAAAGCTATTGTGGAGAGTTACATGATATGGTGAGAGTCTGTATTGGGGACATTAGACATCATTAGATCTGTGGATGAGGTGGAATCAGAGACAGTTCTTCTGGGAAGATATTTGAACAAGATATAAAACCTTGCTATTCAGGGGCACCTGGGTGGCTCAGTGGGTTAAGCATCTGTCTTCAGCTCAGGTTGTGAGCCCGGGGTCCTGGGATCAAGCCCCTGAGGTGGGCTCCCTGCTTCTCCCTCTTCCTCAGCCACTCCCCCTGCTTGTTCTCCGTCAGGCTCTCTCTCAAATAAATAAATTCTTTACAATAAAAAAAAAAACTTGCTCTTTAAAATGTAGTCCATGAATAGTCTGCTTGAGCATCATCTGGGACCTTATTAGAAATGCAGATTCTCCAGTCCCATCCTAGACCCTCTGAATTAGACTCTGCATTTTAATAAGACCCACAGTGGTTTACATGTACATTGAAATTTGAGAAATGCGATCTAAAGCTTCAGAGACAGTTGAGATGCGAGGGTTAGGAGTACTGGAGTGGTCTAGACAGAGAGAACCTTGTGTGCGAAGACCGTCTTGCAGGGGGGCTGGGTATTCCCGAGGGATTGAAAAGAGGGGGCTGGAGCCCAGGGATGGGTGGGAACACGTAGTGTCCTGGCAGCCAAGAGAGGAGTGTTTCAAGGGCTTGGGTAGCAATGTAAATGAAAGCCAGGGGAAGGATGAAAAATGTTTGGTGAGTTTGGCAGAGATTTTTGGTTACCATTTGGAGGGCTTTTTTGATGCAATAATACAGGTGCAAGCCAGTCTGAAGAACAATGAGTGGAAACAGTGTCTGGGGGAAGGGTGAGCAAAGGAGATGGCTAGAACAGAACTTTCTTTCTTTCATTCAGTACATTTGCTGAACACTGTTATATACCAAGCAGTGGGAATGTACAGATGAGGGACTGTGTCCAAAAATAGCGATATATGCCTAAGTTGCTATGGGAGTCCAGGAGCAGAGTGGCTAAATAAGGAACGTGCGTGTGTGTGTGTACGCATATGTGTGTGCAGACTAGAAAAGTAAAATGTGGAACAAAAAGTTAATCAGAAATAGCCTCCCAGATGGGTTGATACCTGAGCAGATTCTTTAAGAATTTGCCTGATTATATGGGAAGCAAGGACAGAGCTCAGTTTCTGCATACGCAGGAAGGCTTGAGAGGGCATGATGAGTTCAGAATACTGTGGGCGTTCCTGATTGGCCGCAGCACTGAGGGAGGGGCTTGAGGGATAGCAAGACAGGAGGCCCGAGAGAAGAGATGAAACTGGGTCATGAATGACCTTGAATGCCCTCTGAAGGTGTTGGGATTCGCCCTGAGAAGTTCAGGTGGACCAGTGAAGGATTTTAAGCAGGAGAGTGACAAGGGAATTTGAATTTCAGAATAGGTACTCCGAAAACATGATAACGGAGGGGTGACAGGGAGGTGAGACCAGAGGCATAGAAAAGTGGGGGCCAGTTGCAGTAGTAGTCCAGCTAGAAAGCAGGGAGTGCTTGATAGAGAGCAACAACATAGGGTATGGCGAGGAGGTGACTGACCTTAAATTTGGAACTGCTGAGTAAACAGTTTACCAAGATAGGACACAGAGCTTGGGGATAGAGCCTCCCGTCCAGATAGAGATGTGAGAGTGTAACTGATTGATCGAGGCACCAGGTCACACAGGATGACCCCAAACTGCACCCCGTGGTACACACTGTAGCAACTATGATGAACTGATGGTCCACATGCATCCTGTCCCGTCCAGCGGGAGGGACCATCAGAAGACGGTTTACTTGAGAAATGCTGGTAATCTGGTAAACGCGGTGACTGAAATAGGAAGCAGCTAAAACTGGGTCTGTTGGATGGCAGGAAATATTAGACATATTTTAGCGGTAGCGCGAATGCTCCTTTCAGAACTGCCTGCCTCCTCCTGGGTTTGTGTGCCTGCACAGCTTATCACGATTGCTAACCACTCTGACGGAGTTAGAGAATCGAGTTCATATTCTCTCTGACTCATGGCATCTGTGAAAAGTATGTTTGAATTTTTATGGTATAATTTTTTCAAGAGGATATTAAATCATTTATTAATTACGTGTACTATCTGTAATTTTATCTGATACCGTAATTCAGTTTAGATTTATTGCATAGGCTGTGCCAGCGATCATATTAATAACCAGAGAACCAAATAAAGTCCTTCTGACCATGAACTCCAGGTGCCAACATATTAACTTGTCAGTTCAGTCATACCAACGTTTCCGGAGACTGTGGCTTCTGTGCCTGAGCAAGTTGCAAACACATTTCAAATGGAACCTGGTATCCCCTTGAAGGGATGCTGACTTCACACTGTGAAGGTAGTTTACCAAGGTGGCTTCAGAGTAGACTGACTTTACACAGCACATTTTTTAAAAAGACACATTTATTCAGCACTACGATCAGACTATCTCATTTAGCAATTGGCAGCTTGGGTAAAAACAAAAAAAAACCCTACATTAAAACCCTTTCTTGGAGTGCTTTACATCTTCCGCAGAAAAGAAGCTAAAATAACCCATTATACAATTAATCATGAGGGTTTTTTGTCCACACGCGTGAGTATTATCTAAAACATGTCTTCTTTGTGGCAGCTTGGCTCTGCCACCACTGTGCTTGGCCAAGTTCACAAACCTGTTGTAACCTGTATCTTCGCTGTCACATCTCTGGCTCTCCTGCTCAGCTTTGTTTCCTGGCAGTCATGAAAACCTTCTGCCACTGCTGTCACTATTGCTTCTGCTGGAACCACCGTAGCCACCTTGGTTTCATGGTTTGGCAAATGTTGGCCTCCACCACCTTAGAGACCGGAGCTTTAGCCTCCAAAATATCCTCCTCTCATGGGTCCAGATTTTGAAAATCGATTATTGCAACTGCCAAAATCATTCTAGCATCCACCACCTCCAGAGTTGCATCTAACATTACCAAATCCATTATAGCCATCCCCACTGCCACCATATCCACCACCACCTCGACTCCCAGCAAAGCCCCCTCACCACTGAAGTGTCCTCCATGACCAAAATTGTCATTCCCACCAAAACCACCTGCACGACCACCACCAAAGTTGCCAGAACTACTTCGACCTCTTCGTCTGAATGAAACCCTAGCCACCTCTTCCTTACACAGGGCTTTTCTTACTTCACAGTTTTGACCATTCACGGTAGGAATTTCTCAATGACAGCCTTGCATACAGAGTCATGGTCATCAAATGTTATAAAAGCAAAGCCTCTCTTGTCACCACTGCCTCGGTCCGTCATGACGTCAGTCACTTCAGTTTTCCCTTACTGTTCAAAATCATCTCTTAGGTGATATTCTTCAGTGTCTTTTTTAATGCCACCAACAAAAATCTTCTTCACAGTTAAGTGGACACCATGTTTTTGAGAATCTTCTCGGGAGGCAGCCATCTTTGGTTCCACAGCTCTTCTGTACTCCTTGTGTGGCCTTGCATTCATGGCTGCCTCCTCCTCCTCCACAGTGGCATTCGTGGCAAACCCAAAGCCTTTGGAGTGCCTGGTGTTTGGATGTCTCATGACCACACAGTCTGAGAGCATTCTCTGTTGTTCAGAATGGTTCCTGGGAGTTTCATCAGTTGTTTCAAAGCTCACACCTTCGATGAGAGCTTCGACAGCTGTTGGGGCTCTGGGAGACTCTGACTTAAACATGATGGGGGCAGGAAAGGAGACCTTAATGATAGTAGTAGTATTTGTAAGTTATTTTCCTAGACCATCTTTCCCTATGGTAATTGATTAAAAAGAAAGAAAAAAAGGAAAATCTTTCATTATAAATGCAGTCATTTTTATTGTCTTTGGTTTCTGGGTTTCTTCCACCAGCAAAATAAGAAAGGGAAAAATACCTACAGCTCTCTACACACAAAAATCTTGAAAAGGAAAATATTGTATTTCTATCAAACATACCCTATTATCATAGCATCTTGTTTTCAGCTATTTATAATGAAATATCTGTTACTGAAATTCTACTCATAAGCTGTTCTTCCTGGAGGCTTTATGTCCTAATTTTTAACTGTGTCTATATATATAATCTTCATCAAGGGGTTAAATATTTTAGATGAGATTCATAGACTTAAATGCTTGATGTTAGATTGGCTTCCTGTATTAATTATTAGGAAACCATTTTTATCCATGAAAATGACAAGATCAGAATTTTTTAATAGCTGTTGGATCTTTGTCTACTAAATGTCTTTTTAAAATATTATGTACATTTTTCAGGCACCTGCCTGAAAATGGAAACCTTGTTTTTTGTGTGTTTTTTTTTAATTACATCTGAAAATGTCTTAATATTTTATTATGGATTTGTCAGTGGTTTTTATTTTAAGTGTGTATTCAGTGTATACTTCTTTACTATCAGCATTTATTTATTATGGTTCATCCATTTATTTGTTGAACTACACCTGCATTTTATGGCTTATGACCTAATTTGAGAAAATAGACATATAAAGAGGAGAATTAAAAAACAAATTTGGGATATACAGCATAGAGAAGTATCTTTAATTCAACAAATTTCATTAATTATGTTATGTGTGCCTTACACATAGGAGTTACTCAGCAAGTTGTCAGCTGTGTGAGGGAAGGTAACCTGTAGCTTCTGCCCTTCTAGAAACTTGCAAATTAGATTTTAGGGGACTTGGGGGAGGACACAATATGATGATACTGATGATGGTAGGTAAGTGATTACAGATTCTACATTAAACTCTTTCAATAAATCTACATTCTCACAACAGCCTTATAATGTAGCTCAATATCATTTTCTTCATTTTATGGATGATGGAACTAAGGGCTTTTAGAAGGTCAAGTAATTTGTCCATGGTCACATAGTTACTGCATAAAAGATACAGGGTTAAAAGTCTGTGTGACAAAAAAAAAAAAGTCTGTGTGACTTGATGTCCCATTCATATATGTCCCATTCATATTCATATATTATATGAGAGCATAGAAAATTATATGATGTCACAAATAGCGGAAATGTAAGCAAAATTGATAATTGCCTTAAGAAGCAAAAGCTAGAGATTTAGATGATGGGCAAGTTTCATCTATTTGGGGAAGATAAGGAAAGACTTCATTATTTAGCAAATGCAAATTAAAGTCAACTAATACAATGTACACTGTGTATATTGAATTCTAATAGAAAGCTCTCATTCTCTGTTTTTTGAATGATTTAATGAATAATTAATAGACAGAAGGGTGGTTTTCAAACCCAGCTGTGAATATATATTACTGTTACAATCACAGTTATTATTAATTGTTCTATAATATTCACATTATGCTACATGATGAATAGAACAATAAGTAAATACAATATTTGCTCTCCAAAAGATGTTCTGTAAAGCTTGCCAGTTTTCTGAATGTAGCTTTGTTAAATGATTGGATAAATTCTTGTCTTAAAATTGCCTCTTCATAGCACTAAAACAAATACAGCAAGGGAGCTAAAGTCTTATTCAGTTTACTAAAGCATGATGTACTTTGTGTGTACAATTTAAAAGAATTATCTCATGATTTTTAAGCTCACTTCTTTCGAATCTGGCATTTGAAAAGTTTTGAGGAATAGAAAGTAGGCCCTCCAGGAAAGGCTAAGAAATGGTATTATTTATCTGAAAGAATAAGCAAGCTCAGGAAATAATTTTTCAAAAATACATTCTAAATGATGTCCCTGATTCTTTGATAACTTTATGTTTCACAGAAATACTGAGGATAGTTATTTGAGGATTTATTTGACTTTGGATTTGGTTGGCTGGCTGTGTACCGGTCTTCCTCAACTTACAATGAGGTTACATCCCAAGATCCTGCATTTAAGACACCTAACCTACCAAACGTCACAGTTTGGCCTTGCCTACCTTAAATGTGCTCAGGGCATGTTAGCCTATAGTCAGGCAGAATCATCTAACACAATGCCTATTTTGTAATGAACTGTTGAAAGTCTCATGTGAGTTATTGAATACCGTACTGAGAGTGAGAAACCGAAAAGTTGAAAGTATATTGATTGTTTACCCTTGAGATCGTGGGGCTGACTGGGAGCTGGGGATCACTGCTGCCGCCCAGGACAGAGAATGTCATATCCCATGCACACTGCTTAGCTCAGGGAGAGATCAGAATTTAACATTTGAAGTGTGATTTCTACTGAGGGTGTATTGCTTTTGCACCACCATAAAGTTGAAAAATTATAATTTGAAACATCAGGGTAAGTTGGGCTCTGAATGACTATTACAATGCTAACCTGGTGGCGATGTGTTTGCTTTTATTTATTTATTTATTTGATAGAAGACACAGCAAGAGAGGGAACATGAGCCGGGGAAGTAGGAAAGGGAGATGAAGAATTCCTGCCGAGCAGGGAGCCCAGTGCGGGGCTCAGTCCCAGGACCCTGGGATCATCTCGTGAGCCAAAGGCAGACACTTAACGACTGAGCAACCCAAGTGCCCCCAGTGTGTTTGCTTTGAAAGCACATAGACTAAAATTGAAATGATACAGAAAGTATAGAGTTTAAGGCCTTCATGTAAGGATAACATGAAATTTAGAAAATATTCCATGTTTTTTGGAATACCAGGTTTGTAGATCAGGTGGCTCAATGTCATAAAGATGTTAGTTCTCCTGAATGAATCTATAAATTCAAGGCAATTCCAGTAAACATTCCAGTAAGATTTTTAATGAAACCTAAAAAGTTGATTTTAAGGCTCAAATAGAAAAGCAAAGGGCCAAAAATAACCAATTTTTGGAACAGGACAATTTTGAAGAAATATGGATGTTGGAGGTTCGTTAAGCTTAAATGTGGTGCTATTACAGGCAGAGCCAGAGCCCACGATTGGGAGCACATAAACAGACCCACACGGAAATAGATGGTTGGTATATGAAAGGCCTGGCTTTGCAGACCCATGAAGACAGATTAGTCACTGAAGAGACTGTTCAATAAATGTTGCTGGGACAACCAGCTAATTGGAAAAAATATATAATTATTTTCATACTTTTAGCCACAAACAAAATTAATACCAGGGGAGTTAGAGGTTTAAATGTGAAAATACTTCAGAACCTCTAAAAGAAAACAGAATGTATTTATACACTCCTGGTAGGCGAGGATTGCTTAAACAAAATACAAAACACACAAATTACAAAGGAAGATTTGAACAATTTGACTACATTTATAACAAAAATTTGCACGAATAAAGAAAATCCCACGAAACAGAAGTGAAGACAAACCACAAAGTGGAAGATGTATTATACCTATAAACAACAAAATACTCGTATCCAGAATATACACAGAACTCTTAAATTTAAATTAGAAAAGAGATGTAGACCCGTTAAAAAGTGGACAAAGGATTTGAAAGGCAATTTACAGAAGAATAATATACAGATAAAATACGCTTGTTAGCAGTAATCATGGCAATGCACAATGAAATATTACTGATTTTGTAGAAAAAGGGGAGATTGCCTTCTGCTCATACAAGAGTAAGTTTGGACAATGTCTGGACAATATTTTGGACAATATCTAATAAAACTTTGACTTAACTTTCCCATTCTAGAGAAGCTCTCACACTCGTATACAGGAGACATAACACTGCTCATTGTAGCATTTAATGCAAGTTAACAATAGACAGAATATATAAACTGTAGAATAGTTTTCAATGGAATACTATTTGGCAGTGAAAATAAGTGAGCTAGACTTACCTGCATCCCCATAGACAAATCTAAAAATGGTTAACAAAAAGTTCTGCAAGGATACACTATAAGACCATTTTATGAGCAGTTCTAATACATCCAAAAACACTACTGTTGTTCAGGGATATCTAGAGAGTGATAAAAGTACAGGGATGTGAACTGGGATGATGGATACCACATTCAAGATGATGCTGTTCTTTACAAGGGAAGGGGAAAAAGATAGATCCAAAAATGGCATACTTTATTTCTTAAGATAGGGGAGAGGACTGCTTTATTATTCCTTATACCTTTTAATTGAAAGTTTTAAAGCAGAGTTGGAACTTAAAGAAAAGCCAGCTCTTAGATAAAAAGAGAGAAATCATTGATTCATTCAAAGATGTTAGAACTGCAGTGAGTTTGCATTTCTTACTCAGTCACATATTAATTTCCCTTGACTGCTGTTGTGCACACAGAGAAAGGGGCAGCTTTCTGAAAGGTGAACAGATGGTTCTTTTGAGACACGTGGGTGAAACTAAACCAAATATGGCTTTCCACGTCAAACTTCCATTTTTTCCAAGATATAATACTTACTTGAATATAAAACATCTTCAAGAAATACATCATTGTGTAATATAAGCTATTATTTGCCTCAAAATTTAGATATACGCATGCATGCACCTTTTTTTGAACAATGAGTGAAGCACCATGCTTTGGTTTTGCCTGATCGCGTAAGAAATGAAACAGAAGGAAATTTTTGTACAGATTTTATTTGTCATACTTGTATTCTGCATATTCATGTCTTCAAAATTAATAAGCTTCTCTAGAGATGAGAATAAAGATGAAAGACAAAGACAATTTGTTGTGGCAGCTGCCTTTTTCAAGGGGACTGAATTAAGCATTCAGATGTTATAGTTGATAGCTGCCTAAGAGTGTGTTTTTCAAGTCTTCTGACAAAAACGAAATTTCCAATTTGGTTTGAAGAAGAAAAATCAAAGTCCTCTGTAAAACCTTATCCCTAAAGCCTGAAGGCTCTTTCTTTGAGAAAAAGATGTATGATTTCTCCCAAGGGACAAACAGAAGTCTTTTTCAGCTCAGCCAGGGTAGTGTGAGAGACACAAATTTCACATGACATTCTCTGATTTTATCCCAGAGATATTTTTAGATCAGTAAGACTTAAGCAGGTGGGTATGTTTTTACAAGGATACACGGTACGTTGTGCATATATACGAAATAGAAGACTTGCGGTTTTCTTCAGGATTTTCTTCCTAATGATTTTAGAAATTGGGAATGAATCTTCTGGTGTGGTCCTCTGACAATCCCACATTGGGTGAGTGTATAGCTCCTTTTTCTGTTTTTCCTGATTGGTTCACCCATTCTTGGTTAACACAGTATTCTGACCTCAAAGAGAGAACTAAAGAGAGAGCAGCAGTGAGTCACTTCGGAAAGACAGTCATACTGTCTCTCTGTCAGGATTCTCAGATGAACTCAGTGACTGCCTGAATCCTTTGTGCTGATGGTAAACTCAGTGTAAAGCCTGCTAGTTTCTGCCACCACTTACTTCCTCCAGTTCTCGAATTTTGATATTTCATCAAGCCCAGAAGGGTCTCCAATCCTGGTGCCTTTTCACTGCCCACCTCCTCTGTCTGTGTCCCTCTTCTACTTTAGGTTCTGTAGTCCACCATGACAGCCATGCCCTTATCCCTTCCTACCGCTGTTGTACCCACCTGAAAAATTTAAACCTGGTTAAATCTATTTCTTTGCCTACTGTACACCAACACCCAAGCAACTGATTTTGAGTAGACAGCCATGCTGACTGATTG
Source organism: Mustela erminea (assembly GCF_009829155.1). Taxonomy (NCBI): domain Eukaryota; kingdom Metazoa; phylum Chordata; class Mammalia; order Carnivora; family Mustelidae; genus Mustela; species Mustela erminea. The sequence continues at coordinate 30,014,183 of NC_045619.1, forward strand.
CACCTTAAATTTATACAAAGTTCCAGGGCACTTAGTGCTGCCTAGCCAACCCATTAGCTGAGTAGTTATCCCCTCACTGTCCTATGACATCAGTGCTCTCTTTCTACCAGAACTTTTCCATTAGCACACATTTATACTGTATCTGCCATCTTTAAAAAGGAAAACTTCATTTGACCCCTCATCCCTGTCCAGCTCCAGTCTCCTCACTCTGTTCCCCTTTAAAGCAGAACTCCCCAGAAGAGTTGCCTACATTCGATCTTCATTTCTTCATTTTCCAGTCTTCTGAATTCCCAGTTAAATTTTTGTCCCCACCATTCCACTCATGTCAAGGTCCCAGTGCTTCGTTAAAATCAGTGTTTCTACAGCACTTGCTCCTGGTGATCACCCTCTCCTCCTTGAAACTCTTCTGTCCCTTGGCTTTCTGGGCCACTACCTTTCCCACCTCATGGGCCCCTCGTCACCTTTCCTGCTCCTTCTCTTCCTGCCTTTTGAAGTCTTTGCAGCTCTTTCCTTGTTCGACTCCCCCTGAGTGATCATAGACCCATGGCTGTAATATTTACATGCTGAGGACCCCAACTTCAAGGCAACAGAAGTTCTTATATTTGGGACTTTTCCAGACCTTGCTCTGTGTATCTCTTCATCTGGCTCTTCATTTGTATCCTTTACAAAAACTGGTGAATAGATAGTTAGATTGCTTCAGATAACTCTCCACAACTTCTCCACAGAAATCTAGAGTTATATACTTCTAGTGACAGTCATGACTTTTCCCTTTGGAAGTCTAATAGGTATCTCAAACTTAACATGCTTAAAATTTATTTTCCACCTTTCCTGTTTAAAAAAATACAGCTTCAAGGGGTGCCTGGGTGGCTCAGTAGGTAAGCGTCTGCCTTCGGCTCAGGTCATGATCCCAGGGTCCTGGGATCGAGCCCTACATCAGGCTCCCTAATCAGTGGGGAGTCTGCTTCTACCTCTCCCACTCCCTCTGCTTGTGTTCCTTCTCTCTCTGTCAAATAAATAAATAAAATCTTTAAAAAAAAAATACATCATCAATGAAGCTGTATCATAATATCATGTTACCCTGCTTTATTTTTCCTTCATAACCCTTGTCATTACCTGACATTACATCACATATCTGTATATTTATTTTCCCGTTTCACCCACTTGAGTTTAACCCTGTGACCACAGGATCTCTCTTGCTTATTCATTCCTTATAGTAGGCAGCCAATGGTCCTTTAAAGATGTCCATGTCCCCATTTCTAGAATATGTGAACGTGTTTTTTTTTACATGGCAAAAGGGACTTTGCAAATGTGATAAAGTTAAGGATCTTGTGTTGGGGAAATTATTCCGGATTATTGGGATGAGCACAGTAAATCACTAGGGTGGGAAGGAGGGAGGTATGGGAATTAGAGAAGGACTATGACAATGGAAGCAGAGATTAAAATGATGGGGTTATGAGCCAGGGAACACCGGGACCTCTAGAAGCCAGAAAAGGTAGGAACACAGCTCTGCTGGCTTGTCGGTTTTAGCTGTGTAAAACCTATCTTGGACTTCTGACCTCCCGAGCTTTAAGTTCATATACTTGTGTTGTTTTAAGCAACAAACTTATAATTTGTTGTAGCAGCAGTAGGAAACTAACACAGTTTTGTATCTCTGCTGTTTAGAATTTTTTTGGCGTGTAGGTGCTAAATAAAATGTCATTTGAATGGGTTTTATGACTTCATTATTTTAGATCCCATATAGAGATTATTAAGTTCCGAATTCATACTCTAAATGTTATTGAAAATAAATGACCCATTCTTTATTTGGAAAATAATATCTACCTTTATTTTTATCCAAGCAAAAGATATTCTTTGTTATCCTAGTCTATTTCAAGGAGGCATTTCGTGTGTGTGTGTGTGTGTGTGTGTGTGTAGTAATTTAAAAATCTCAGAATATCCGGAATGGAAAGGGCTTTGAAGGGCATTCATTTGAATTTCCTGACCTGATGTTTGTATATTTTTCAGAATATCACCAACAAATGACCATCCCATCTCTATTTTAGAATTTTCAATGATAGGAAACTCACTTTAGCTGGAGGGGTCAAAACCACCCTTAGAAAGGCTTTTCTGACTTTTGTCTGTTTTGTTCTCTACTCACAGAATTAAACCAAGACTAAAAATAGTAGTTCTAAGATCAAACTGACTTATTTTAACCCATTCATTAAAGATATATCTGAAGAGCAAGTCATTGATTACCTTTACATGTGAAATGCCTACTTTGCAGAGTCTTTATGCCAGGCCATCAGAAACCATCAGATACGCTGTAGGGGGAATGGTGAGGAAAAATCAAGAAGGGATCTGCAGATTTGCGGTTACGTGCTAAATGCTTCCACTGCTCCCTCACAGGAGGCACTTCAGACAGTAATTTTTAATAGAGAATGGGATTGGCTTAATTTTGGGTTTTTACTTGTCTCTCAAACTATCAAATTATTAATAATACTATTTTGTTGGTGGTTCACCTGATACAGGACAGTGAATTCAGTGAATTAGAACCCATGATTTCAGCTCAGTAACTGGGGAGTCCTGCCAGCGTCTCATGGACTGTGCCAGAACCCTGAGGGAAAAAGTTGGGAAAGTGGTGGCTCCTGCCCTCAAGAGACTCTCTCACAAACTAGTTGGGAATGTAGACGTGTAAACACAAATACAACAGGAAAGGACAGCGCCATGGTGAGGGAAGAGGCGCCAGGGATTAGTTCTAGCTGGCTCTCCCAGAGGGAGTGGGCGAGGGCCGGGGAGTGGGCGAGGGCCGGGCGAGGGCCGGGAGGAGGGAAGAAGAGGAGAGGAGGAAGGAATAAAATGATGCCTGAACTTCTGTGTGGAAAGAGCAGCACAGTGTCGTGAATGTTCCGTTGTTAATTACATAAATAGTAATAGTTTAAATGTGGACCTTGATTACATCATTGAATGGTTAATTTCCTGATGAAAATTTGCTTGTAAATGCCACCATTTTCACTTTCTATTAATGTACTTTAAAAAATTCCTTCTCAGGGCTCCTGGCTCGCTCAGTCAGATGGGCGTCTGCCTTTGCTCAGGTTGTGATCTCGGGGTCCTGGGATCAAGCCCCGTGTCAGGCTCCCCACCCACCAGGGAGTCTATTTCTCCCTCTTCCTGGGCCCCTGCTCATGTGCTCACTCGCTGTCTCTCTGGCAAATGAATAGGTAAAATCATTTTTAAAAAATCTAAAATATTCATTCTCTAATGTAAGTGACAAATGAAAAATTACGCATTAATTTTTCCATGGCGTCTAAACAGTCTTTTAAGAGTCAGTTTTCCAGGGGCGCCTGGGTGGCTCAGTCAGTTAAGTGTCTGCCTTTGGTTCAGGTCATGATCCCACGGTCTTGGGATTGAGCCCCGTGTCAGGCTCCCTGCTCAATGGGGAGCCTGCTTCTCCCTCTGCCACCACCCGTGCTGTGTTCTCTTTCTGCCAAATAAATAAATAAAATCTTTGAAAAAAAATTTCTTTTAAAAAGAGTCTGTTGACCCAAGAATGTCAGAGGTTTTGTGTCTAGCTCTCAGGACTATCAAATTGTTGGCAGTCGTCAACTCTGTATCTCTTACTTTGTTTTGTATGCTTAAAGGGAGAGTTTTCTCAGCCACTCAGATTTAGTCTGCACTTGGTGCATTTTCTGCATATTCTGCATTTCCTATCTTTGACATGGCCACCATGGACCCATCCAAGGGAAACTTAGGGGTAGTGATTTCTCTGCCATCCTTCTGGATCAAGTGGTCTCTCAGAGAACTGTTAAGCTCCACAAGGGGAGGTACCACATCTCTCTTGCTGTTTTCCTGTAGCTTTAATTAAAGCCCAGCACAGGAGGCCTCTGTTTGCAGAATCAGTCAAGGAATGAGTTATTCTTACCTCACTGTACTTCAAGCATTGGCAATAAAAGTAGGAGCTAAGGGAACAGAGTGTGGTTTCTTCCTTTCAGGGAGCACCAGAGGGTCGCTCTTTTTGGCAGTCTTCCAGTCACGGGTGTGCTTCTGTTTCTTTTCCATTGTGCCCGCCAGGGATGCGCCCAGCCCTGCGGGCGTTCTAGGTCTCACTCTGTCTTAATTCTCTCCCCACAACAGAATCCTCAAGAGCAGGCCTTGCACCATACTCCTGTTGAACCTCAGTCAGTGCTTGCTGGGGTGTCGGCGCTCAGTAGGCATTTACCCAGGAGAGGAGGAGACGCCACTTGGAGAGGGCCAGGGTGCGTTGGGAGCAGGGGACAGCAGCCTCATCTGCTGGACTTCTGATAGCCCAGAATCTTCAACCTATTTTTTCCCTTCTTGACTGCTTAAAAAATTTCATGAATGAGTGCTTTGAAACTTCCCTAAGCCATGCATCCTTCCCTTTTCCTGTACAAGCAGGATGCAAAGTCAGAGTTGGTTGGTGGGAAAGAATCTGCTCATTTCGAGGTTCCAGTACCTCTGAGAGACAGAAAGGGAGATACGTCAGTTGGCTAACGTTGTGGGATGTGGAGTGGAGACCTCGTACTTTCCCCATCTCCCTGACCGTCCCCTTGGCTGTTTTTCATTCACCTCCACATGTCATATGATAGTAATTTATTTGTTGCTGGTCCCAAACAAGAAGACCATTATTAAGGCTGTATTGAGATCTTTTATGGCTTAGACTGAGGGACTTAAATCTTTCCTTTGTCTATTTCCTATTACCCTTTCTTCACTAACCACCCTGACTGTAAAACCCCAGAGTTCAAAGATGGTTGCTTAACTAGCCTGAGGCCTTTTCCCATGGGTGGCCGGAACAGTTGCTGCAATACCCCTAGTGATACTTGCATGTACACTCGGAGGTGTGTCATGCCGCATGTAAAAGACTGTCTTGGTTATATGGAGCATTTGGTTTCTGTTGGTGAGAACAGTAATAAAATCTGTATACAGGTGGTTAACGTATTACTCAAAAATATTCAAGTTCCTGGGGCGCCTGGGTGGCTCAGTGGGTTAAGCCACTGCCTTCGGCTCAGGTCATGATCTCAGGGTCCTGGGATCGAGTCCCGCATCGGGCTCTCTGCTCAGCAGGGAGCCTGCTTCTCTCTCTCTCTCTCTGCCTGCCTCTCCATCTACTTGTGATCTCTCTCTGTCAAATAAATAAATAAAATCTTTAAAAAAAAAAAAATTCAAGTTCCTGCTCAGTCCAGGGTGTACAGTGGTAAGGGTTCTCACTGCTCAGAGGGGTGCCTAACAGAGCGAGGCCCTGGGACCATGTGCTGAGGGAACAGAGAGACCATGAGCAGACGCACTTAGCTACGTAGGAGTATGAAGGCGTGTTTTATACATCCTTTTAAAATAAACTTGAGGGCATCTGGGTGGCTCAGTTGGTTTGGCTCGGGTCATGATCCCGGAATCCCAGAATCGAGTCCCACTTCGGGCTTCCTGCTGAGCGGGGAGTCTACTTCTCTCTCTGACCCTCCCCCCCACCATGCACGTGCACTCGCTCTCTCTCTCTCTCTCTCTCATTCTCTCTCTTTCAAATAAATAAATAAAATCTTTAAAAATAAAATAAAATAAATTTGAATTGCAGATGATGGATTTTGAGTTTGTTTTTATTATTTTCAACAAATGGTGAATTTATGATAGAGGGAAACTTGAAAGCTTTCATCTTCCTAAAAACTGGCTGGGAACCTCATGGGGAAAGTGGCTTTGATCCCAAAGTTACAGCACCTAGAATATTTCAGCATCTCTGAGATGTATGCTTGCTTATGGTTCATACATCTTTCCTATGTGTATAGGCTATTCAATCTCTCTGTATCTGTTCCCTCGTTTGTAAAATGGGAATACTAGTAGAACCTACCTTATGGGATTATTGTGAGGATTAAATCAATTAATAGAGGTAAAGTACTTGAAACAGTGCCAAATACATAGTAAGTTCTGTATGCTAATGGTCATCACGATCATCATCATCATCATTAGAAGTATACTTCCCATGTTTGAGGGAACCTCACTCAGGAACTCTCCTATGAGAGCGAAAAATGTGAAACTGATTAAAATATTTAAAAAAAAAAACCCTCTGTAATGTGTGTATTTATATTTTTGCTTGTTTTCATAATAGTTTTAATAAGATAAAATTCACATACTATAAAATTTGCTTTTTTAAAGTATATGATTCAGTGGTTTTTGGTATATTCACGAAGTTGTGTAACCATTACCACTACCTAACTTTTAAATATTTCACCATTGCAAAAAGAAATTTAGAACTAACTCCCTTTCTCCCCTCCCCCTCCCTCCCCCCCTCTGCTCTCCTCTTTCTTTTCTTTCTTTTTTTTTTTTTTTTAAAGATTTTATTTATTTATTTGACAGAGAGAGATCACAAGTAGGCAGAGAGGCAGGCAGAGAGAGAGGAGGAAGCAGGCTCCCTGCTGAGCAGAGAGTCCGATGCGGGGCTCGACCCCAGGACCCTGGGATCATGACCTGAGCCGAAGGCAGCGGCTTAACCCACTGAGCCACCCAGGCGCCCCCTCTTTCTTTTCTTTCTGTCTCTGCGCCCAACATGAGGCTTAAACTCATGACCCTGAGATCAAGAGTTGCATGTTCCACCAACCAAACTAGCCAGGTGCCCCGGAATTTTAGAATATTTTCATCACCATCATAGCATTACCAGTCTCTCCCATTAGCTCTCTCCTCCTAGCTCCTGGCAACCACTGATCATACTCTGTCTTCATATATTTATCTACTATGACCATTTCATGAACATGGAATCATACAATGTGTGATCTTTATATATAGCTTCTTTAACTTAGTCTAAAGTTTTCAAGACTTATCCACATGGTAGCATGTATTAGTACTCCACCCCTTTTGTGAGTAAATAATACTCATTATATAGATATACCACATTTTGTTAAAACATTCATTACTACAGCATTTGGATGCATATGGAATGTTTTCATTTTCTTGGCCATCATGAATAATCCTTTCATGACATTCATGTACAAGTTTCATGTGGATGTATGTATTCATTTTTCTTTGGTATATACCAAGGAATTTAATTGCTAGGTGTTTTGGTAATTCTATGTTTAACTGTTTTCCAGTGTTTACACCTTATACAATCTCACTAGCAAATATATGAGGGTTCCAATTTCTTTATATCTTTACCAACATTTGTTATATTCTGTCTTTTTTGTTTCAGTCATCCCAGTGGGTATGAAGTGATATCTCATTATGGCTTTGATTTGCATTTCCCTGATGACTAATGATGTTGAGCATGTTTTCAATGAGCTTATTGGTCATTTGTGTTTCTTTGGAGAAACATCCATTCAGACCCTTTAACCATTTTTAAATTATTTTTCTTTTTATATTTGTAGTATAGTTGTAGGAGTTACATGTTCTTTGTATGTTCTTCAGAAAATCTCTTATCAGGGTGCCTGGGTGGCTCAGGTAGTTAAGTGTCTGCCTTCGGCTCAGGTCATGATCCCAGCGTCCTGGGATCAAATCCCACATCGGGCTCCCTGCTCCACAGGGAGTCTGCTTCTCCCTCTGCCCTTCCTCCCACTCATTCTCTCAATCTCTCTCCTTCTCTCTCTAATAAATAAATAAAATCTTTTTTAAAAAAGCTCTTACCAAATATATGAATTGCAGATGTTTTCTCCCGTTCTATGGGTATTTTTTTTCAGCTTCTTGATGGTATCTTTTGAAGTACAAAAGTTTTTAAAAATTTTTTTTTTAAGATTTTATTTATTTATTTGACAGAGAGAGGTCACAAGTAGGCAGAGAGGCAGGCAGAGAGAGAGAAGAGGAAGCAGGCTCCCTGCTGAGCTGAGAGCCCGATGCGGGGCTTGATCCCAGGACTCTGGGATCATGACCTGAGCTGAAGGCAGAGGCTTTAACCCACTGAGCCACCCAGGTGCCCCAGTTTTTAATTTTTATAAAGTCCAATTTATTTATTCATTTAGTCAGTCATTTGTACTTTTGGTGTTGTATCTAAGAATCCTGTGTCTAATCCAAGGCCAGGAGAGTTTACTTGTATGTTTTCTTCTAAGAGTTTTATAGTTTTCATTCTTATTTTTAAGTCTATGATCCATTTGAGGTAATGGTGTGAGGTAGGATCTAAATCCATACTTTAGAATTTAGACATCTAGTTTTTCCAGCACCATTTGTAGAAAACACTATTCTTTCCCCCATTAAATTGTCTTGGCAGTCTTGTCAAAAATCAATTGATCATAAATGAAAGGGCTTAGTTCTGGATTCTCAGTTCTGTTCCATGGATCTATATGTTTGTCTTTATACCCATTGCCATATTGTCTCGACTACTGTAGTTTTGTACTAAATTTTGAAATTGGGAAGTGTGAGTCCTCTAAGTCTATTCTTCAGTATTTTTTTGGCTATTCTGGGTTCCCTGCATTCCCTTCCGGATTTTAAGATCAGTTTGTCAACTTCTGCAAATATGGCAGCTCGGATTTTGATAGGAATATTATTGAATGTGTACATACCAATTTGGGGACTATTGCCATCTTAACAGTATTAACTGTTCTGGTCCACAAACATGGATGTGGATGCCTTTCCATTTATTTAGATCTTTAATTTCTTTTAGTGGTGTTTGCAGTTTTCGATGAGCACGCCTTGCGCTTTTGTTAAATTTATCCCAAGTATTTCATTCTCTTTGGAGCTGTTGTAAATAGAGTTGTTTTTTAAATTTTATTTTCAGATTGCTTATGACCATATGTTTGGAGGGCTTTTTGGCTTTTTATTGTGATAAAATATACACAACATAAAGTTTACCATTTTAATCACTTTTAAGTGTACAGTTTACAGACGGTAAGTATCACAGTGCTGTGTAATCATCGCCACTATCTATTTTGAGAACTTTTTCACCATTGCAAGTAGAAGCCCTGTCCCCGTCAGACAGTAACTCCACCCTCCCCTCCTTCCAGCCCATCGTGACCTTACTGTTTCTGTGTCTGTGAACTTGCCTGTTCTGCACACCTCTTATTAGTAGACTTGTGCACTATTTTCCTTTGTGTCTGACTTATTTCCCTTAGCATATTTTCAGGGTTCATCATGCTGTAGCATGTATCAGCATTCCAGTCATTTTTGAGGCTGAACAATCTCTGTTGTATGTCCAGACCACATTTTGTTTCTACACTTACCTGCTGATGGATATTTGTGTTGTTTCCACCTTTTGGCTTTTGTAAGTAAAGCTGCTGTGAACAGTGGTGTATAAGTGTCTTTAAGTGTCTGCTCTCAGTTCTTTTGGATACATACCTAGGATTGGAATTGCTATGTCATATGGTAATTCTGGTTTAACTTTTTGTGGAACAGCCAAACTGTTTCGTACAGCAGCCCCAGTGTTTGCTGCTCCCCCAGCAGTGCCCGAGGGTTCCAGTTCCTCCACATCCTTACCCACACTTGTCGTTTTCCGTTTTTAAAAAAATAATGGTCATCTCGATGTGCTTGATGTGGTATTTGTTTTAAATTAAGAACTAGACTGCATTGGGGCTCCTGGGTGGCTCAGTGGGTTAAGCCTCTGTTTCAGCTCAGGTCATGATCTCAGGGTCCTGGGATCGAGCCCCACATCGGGCTCTCTGCTCAGCAGGGAGCCTGCTTCCCCCTCTCTCTCTGCCTGCCTCTCTGCCTACTTGTGGTCTCTCTCTGTGTCAAATGAATGAAATCTTTATAAAAGAAAAAAGATTTAGACTGCATCTAAACTATCCTTTTAGTGGTAAAACACCTCATCTAGCTCCAGTAGACGGGTACATACAAAGTGTATTTTATGTAAAAAGTCAAGGAAAATTGGAATTTTATCTCTTCGTTGTTAGCTTTATTTTCTCTCTGTAATTGTAATTTTTATAATACCGTAGTTGGTAAACAATTAAATGTAAGCTGGGTATTTAGAAGGAAGATTACTGAATACTTTCTATCTATCTATCTATCATCTATCTATCTATGTATCTGTCATGTTGAGGTTTGGAAACTATAACTCTTCCTATCTTTTCTGTGATGTCAAAGACAACAGATACCACCACTGTAAGAACCTTAGCAGACAAGAGCGAAGAGATCAGCGGATATTTCTTGAACCCTTCTTTACTGTCAACGGAATGTTGCCCAACGACCTTGAAAAAGAAAACAGAAGACGTGAGTGACCTCCCTTCTGAGAGCCAAAGAAGCATACCGCTCGCTCTGACTGACGCTTTAGAGCATATTATGGAGCAACTCAATGTTTTGACCCAGGTAGGCCAGTGTGCTTTGTCCTGAGGGGTAAGTTATACAAAACAGCCCAGGTTACAGCGCCCTGCAGAACTAGCAGAGCCAGGGGGAAAGTTCTTAGAAAGGTAAGCTCGGGGTGGTAATCAATACAGCAAGGCAAGCTCTTCTGAGCTGCTCTGGTAAGATCTTGTAGAGGTAAGATCAGAGTTGGCGTGTGCATATGCATGTATGCATTTACACGCACACATGCACACGCGTGTGCACACAACGCTGCCCTTGTGCTCTCTCCACCATCTGGAGGCCGGAAGGAACAGTGGAGACTGGGAAGAACAGCAGTGGTACTCCATGCTATAAATGTAATATGATTCTGCTCGGTAAGGTTTTACCTGCAGATTTTTGATGTATTGTGCTCAGATCAGTGCATTATCAAAGAAATATCCAGGGCCATAAGAAAAACGATTAACAATTTCTGGTTAGAATGAAATTTTGGCAGTGCTTATAGTTCTTCACCTGAAGATATTCTTATTATCCAGGATCTAACTTTCCTCATTCCAGAGCTTATTACGTTGATGCTGTGTTCTTCTGGAGGTGACGGTTTTTGCATACCTGTTTTAGAATGTTACCTCGTCATTTGATGCCTTTTTACCTTTGCAAAGAAGGTGTAGTATGGATCTTTATATATCAAAGGTCTTCCAACTCTTGGTCAGAAGATACAGGTGTCATGTAAGGGAAGTGGTTGTTGAAATGGTTACCTCAACGGTTTCCCCTCCAGCTCTGCTGATTCAGTGTTTCCTTTGAAGACGTCTTATTGTTCCTGTATCTCTAGAATGAGGTTGCCCGTATCTGTCAGAGCAGACCTTGCTACAGGTTATACAGAAAGAGAGGCTATCATGTGAGCTAGAGAGATGTTAGTTCCTTTTCCAGAATACATATTTCAAGTTCAAATAGCTCTTGCATAGAAATCCTCTCATTCTGTTCTCAATACTGGCTGTGTATTATCATCACTGGGGCGGTTGTAAAGCTACAGATTAGGATGGCCAGTTCTCTTCTCCCGACAGCACATTGCCATTGGTCTGGGGCAAGGCCCTGACATTTGTCCTTTTAGGTACCTCATATGATTCTGTTTTATAGTCAGGGTTTAGAGGCAGTCATTAAATGAATACTAAAAACCTGTAGATGACATCTCAGGGCCTTTAGGAGCAAGGGCCATGTATGTGGTTTTGGGGTCCTGACAGATTGTGGAGAAAGGCCACGTGAGCACTTGGAGTCATCACAAGATTTGTTCGGTGAAATCATATTAAAATCACTAACTTTCACTTTGCAGTATTGAATTGGAGGTGACCTTCTCTGTATTTATCAGACATTTCTTCCCTTTAAAGACATCTTCCCTTTCGGCCTCATGCCAGCGTTAGTTTTGGTTGGCTTATTTCCCATATTGCCATGACTTCCTCACCTGCACTGTCCTATTCGATGTCAGGTCCTTCTTAGAGCCTCTCACAAGTGAATCTTTCCACCTCTTTTTACCTGATTCAGGGTTGAATGAATCATTTAAGATTTATTGAATGTCTCCATGATTTTTAATTTTGAAAGACTGGCTTTCTTTTATGATTAAAGAGGTTAAAGCAAGCACAACACACTTGCAAAATAGAAACAGTGAATTTCTGGGCAGTAGCAAATAAAACAAACATGTTCTGATTCACTTTAATTACAGATGACTGAGCATCTCCTAACTCACTCACGGTGTTTATAACTTATCTGCACTGAACTATAATCAGAAATCAAGTTAAAGAAAATTACGTTTTATGTGGTAGATAAATGGAATTAGCCAGTGTTAGAGATGTCGCTCTTAAGCACCTCAAAAGCTTTAGCATGTGGGATTGTGATAATGTATGCAAAGTATATGGCAAAATGCTTGCCCCCTATAGGTACTCAAGAAAGGATAGAAAATATTATTAGCATCATTTTTAATTAGCCATAGTCTATAGTAGGAAATATGAAAGCAATAGCTATTATATTACGATATCTTAAAAATTATTTACCTTCAGAGGATGATAGGGAATCAGTTCATTTTCTTGACACTTGCTGACTAAAATAATCAAGTATTTATCTTGCCTTTCCTATATGAACTCTACCACTGGATAACCAAGGAGTAGATGAGAAAAGCATCTCTTATTTATAAATTATCCCAGCTAATAATTTTCTAAATGATGGAATTAGAATATCGTCATTTATAGTTCACAAGAATGAATAGTTGTAGGCATTGAGCAGGTCCAACATTATGAGAAAAGAAATGATCAAACCTTATTACATGCGTTCTGATGAAATAGATGTCTACCGATAGCTTTCACTTTCGGTCTTGTTAGATCCATAGTCTTACAGATCTCATCTGAGTCCAATCAAGCCTTTGAATCCAGCTGCCAATTTGTAGAAAATACAAAGAACAGATCAGACTGACCTGTGCCCTTAGCACGTGGACCTAAAGATTCAGCCTGGTGGAAGCTCTGCAGGCAAAACTCTGTTCTCCGTGGCCTGAATTTGTCAACAAAGTGTTTTATTTTATTATTTAAAAAGATTTTATTTATTTGACAGAAAGAGAGTAGGCAGAGAGGAAGGCAGAGAGAGAGGAGGAAGCAGGCTCTCTGCTGAGCAGAGAGCCCGATGTGGGACTCGATCCCAGGACCCCGGGATTATGACCCGAGCCGAAGGCAGAGGCCTTAACACACTGAGCCACCCAGGCGCCCCAACAAAGTGTTTAAAAAAAAAAAAGTAAGAGGAGAGGATGAGCAGCTGTCAATTAAAAGGAACTTTAAATGACATCTCAAACTTTGAAAATGGGTAAGACAAAATTATAGTGTCTAGGAATGTACATTTGAAAGATAAAACCTTAAAGAATGTAGGAAAGAAGTTACTATAATGGTCAGGATGGTGGCGGTTGTGGGGGTGGGGCAGGAGTGGGGATTCTGAGAGGCCCATGGAAAGAACTTGGGTGGCTGGCAGAGTTCTCGTTCTTTTTTTTTTTTTTTCTTTTAAGATTTTATTTATTTATTTGTCGGAGAGAGAGCCCACAAGCAGGGAGAGCAGCAGAGAGAGAGAGAGAGGGAGACGCAGGCTCCCCGCTGAGCAGGGAGCTCAATGCAGGGCTCGATCCAAGGTCCCTGGGATCATAACCCGAGATGAAGGCAGACGCTCAACTGACTGAGCCACCCAGGCACCCCCGAGTGCTAGTTCTTGATCTGGGTGCTAGTCATCAGGGTATTTTTCTCATAAGGATTCATCCAGAGACATGTGTTTTGTGCAGCTTCCTGAATTCACTTTATTTTATAATAAAACGTTTAAAAGAAATCTAAAAGATCAAAGATGAAGTAGTCAGTATCAAATTAGATTTGCAGAATTTAAAAGTAGCCGTGTGTGTGTGTGTGTGTGTGTGAGTGTGTGTGTATGTGTGTGTGTGTGTCGTCATATGCTCATTTATTAGCCACAGGAGGCAAAAGAGCTAAGATTCCTCAAGCCCTATGCGCCAGACACTTACGTAAGCATTTTATGTGCATTACTTCGCTCAGTCTTCCTAACAACCCTGGGAGGTGCTCTCATCATTTTTAAGGTGTGAGAACTGATGCCGGTCATTATAACAATTTAAGGGAAACTAGGGATCCAGCTGGTATAGACAGGGTCCATCATGGATTGGTTGTGACAGAGTGACAGAGCTCCTGGGCTGGGCATGTGGTATCCCCCATCCCCCCATACTGCCGTGTAACATGTGGGGCTGCGCACAGGCTACCTGGGCCCCTTCCTGGCATTGGTGCTTTAGGAGACCAGACAAGAATGGTCTATACAGAGGCCTCATCTTTTACTCTTTTCTCACCAAAGGCATCACTTCTTCATCTTTTCCTCAAATTGCTTCACAGCACATTTTGCCAGTGGTAGTGCCTAGAAGCACAACAAGTTCTGGGGCTAAGTTATGGCCCCTTCCTGGCAAAGGGGTGGACATTCCAGTTGCTGAGAGGATCTCCTATGTAGAGATGACTGTCATTGTCCTCACCATCGGGTCACCAGGCATTGATTATTTTGTCCTCCTTTTACAGACTGTTTCAATCTTGGAGCAGCGACTGACTTTGACAGAGGATAAGCTCAAAGACTGCCTTGAAAATCAGCAAAGGCTTTTCAATGTTATCCAACATAAAAGTTAAATAGAAAAATATGAACAGAGGCTTGATAAATGACCACATGTACCTGTGCTCAGGAAGGCAGTGCAAGATGGTTCCTCGACTGTGTACTCACTATCATGGCCTTTCTTAGAAGGGCGAGCAACAGAACAAAAGGCAGAAAAGGCATAATTAATGACCAATTTAAATACACAAATCAATGTCAAGGACTAATTCAGATCATTAACATTTATGATTGCAGTAATAAAGTAATAAGTATCCAAGCGGCTCTATATTTCCCCCCATATTATTGTAAATGCCAGTTGTCATTTATAGTACAAATCCTGCCAGGAAAGTAACCAAATCTCCGAATTTCACTGTTAAATCATTTCACCTGACCACGTTCAGGCGATTGCTTAAAGCAGTGGATGTGTTCCCTTCATGAACAACACGCTTGGGGTGAAGTAATACAGTTAACTCTCCTGCATCCTGGACGCAGGGAATGAGCCAGCAGTCTGGCCCATGGGTCTGTCAGCTCAGAAAAAACTTACTCTTCCTTAACCATGTCCCAAAATGATGTTCTTAAAAAATTCCTAAAGCACAGACTTTCCACAGCAAGAACACACTTACATACATGACACAGGACCGTGGGTTTTTCATTTATGCTGTACACGGCTTATCCTTTGCCCTCGTGGGTGAGTGCCCGGAATGATTGGGGTTGTGCCCAGAACTGTGACCCCAGGTTACAAAGATGGCGTCAGTGGGATTTCCCTAGGCTCTGGTGCTTCAATGAGGCAACAGTGATACTTACAGACGCGTGCGCGCACACACACACACACACACACACACGTATGTCCACATGCTTCAGAAATGTTGCTGCTCAGGGTGATTTTGGTGGCTGGGTAATAAGTACGTATAATACTCACATCATTGTCTTCCTATTTTTTTTATTTTTTTTATTTTTTTTTTTAGTGAATTGTGATTTAAAACAAAATGAAAATGAGCCTGACATTCCAAAAAATGCTCAGGGTGATCTGGTTACAAATGAAGAATTCTGTTTTATCTAAAAAAAAATAAAAATTAAAAAAATAAGAGATTAAATTGAAGAAAAATGAATTTTTGCTTGCTTTTCTGTTAATCTAAATCAAGAACAAAGGCGGGAGAGGGCAGTCTGTATTTATGCTGTCTGTAGGTAACATGGGGAAAATGCTCTCTATGTTTTGAAAAAGAAGAAAAGGTCAAGTCCTATTTGTGTAGGAGTCTGTGTTGATAAAATTTTCCCAAGCAATTTCAATCATATCTATAAGGTGGTTTTTTAAAAAAATCATCTCGTTGTGTGTTTTAAGTGCCTTTTTATATTATACCAAGTGTGAACTTCTAGACATTTTCAAAAGTTTATAAAGACTAAGTGGCATTGTATTTTTATAACCTCATTCAAAAGACTAAGAAATGAAATGTCATACCGATTTTTGTTTACCATTTCTTAAGCTTCAAACAATAAAGACATTTTACCTTTAAAAAAATTGTGCCTTTCTTTCTAGGTGGTTAAAACCTTGACATACGAAACTTCTTATTCAGCCCAGTCACCTTTCATTGTGCATAATAGTCTCCTGGAGCACTTGTCCAGGTTTCTTGGGCCCTATCCAGTTTGTAGGATCATGGGGGTCAGTCAGGGCCCATCATCTGCATCTCTAAGAAACTCACAGGTGCCCTAGCTGCTTGTCGGCCCAAGGCCCACACTCTAGAAACCCACGATGGAGCTATAGCCACTTCTTAGAAGGTGTGGTTGCCACATTTTTGCAGGTATCGCAGACCTTTATAAGAGATCTAAAAACAGTGGTGATAGAAATTAAAATGCCTTGAAACTTTTTTCAAGAGGGTCATTTTATAATCCCCCCCCTTTTTTTAAGCGTTTGCAGATTCTCTTTGCTTTTCCTCTGATTTCCAGCCTCTCCTCCGCCCCAACCTGCATATTCAGCTGCCTCATCAACATCTCCACTTGGTGAGTAGGCGGCTCTGAATCTGTCCTAAACCAAACTCGGCTCCCCCCTTCCGCACCACCTGCCAGCTCCTCCCCTAGGTCTCCTCCTCTGTCTCTGCGAGTGGCAACTCTCCCGACAGGCGCTCAGCTCAGGCTGACCACCTCAGAGTTAGGCTTGCCTGCTTTCTCTCACACCTCACATTCTATTGGTTCAGAAGATTTGGTCAGAATGGATGAAACACCCCGTCTCTTCTCATTTCCTCCTGCCACCTGCCAGGGCCTAAGCCACCGTTATCTCTTACTGATGACGACCTCCACCTCCCCGCAGGCCCGTCTGCTGTCCTTGCAGTAGGCCAGAGTACTCACTGAAGAGCGCGTTTACCCATGTGGCCCTTCTGCTCCAAACCTTCCAGGGCTTCCCATCTCAGCAGCGTGAAGGCTCAAGCCTTGGCAGTAGTAATGTGACCCCCTACCCCCTTCTTATGGAACTCCTGTCCCCCCTGCCTTGGGTCACCCTCCCTCACTGCCCTCTGGCCTTAGGGGCCTCTTTGCCTTCCTTTGAAGAAGCGAAATCACTCCTGCCTGAGGGCTTTTGTACTCGCCATTCCCTCCACCTGGAACTCTCCGTCCCCAGCCCTCCTAACATGCCGGCCCTGCTCACAGGTTCCCTTTTCAAAGACCTCTTTTTGTAAAAATATTTTATTCCTGGGGCTCCTGGGTGGCTCGGTCAATTAAGTGCCTGCCTTCGACTCAGGTCATGATCCCAGGGTCCCGGGATGGAGCCCCGCATCAGGCTCCCTGCTCAGCGGGGAGCCCGCTTGCTTTTCCCTCTCCCTCTGCTGCTCTCCCTGCTCGTGCTCTCACTCGTTCTCTCTCTCAAATAAATAAATGAAATTTTTATTAAAAAAATTTATTCTTAAGCAATCTCCACACCCAACATAGGGCTCGAACCCACAACTTCATGATCAAGAGTTGCACACTCCAGAGACTATGCCAGCCTGGTACCCCTACAAGGTGCGTTTTCAGAGGTGCCCTCCGTGACCACCCAGGATGAAATCATTCACTTCCTTTCATTCCCTGCATGTCTCTGGTCCAACACAGATGGCAATACCATTGCAATTCTGCCCTTTCCACTGTGGTTCTACCTTCTCAAAATGCAAGTGCTGTCATCTCTAGGTTCCCTCGCCAACCACATAGCAGATACTTGTTGAGTAAATGGGAATTTTCATTTATTTGAGGGCTTTAAAAACATTTGTCAATTCACTTCCAGCTGAAAGTAGTTAAGACTAGGCTGAGTGGACTGGCAGAAGTAACATAGGTAAAAATTTAGATGCTTGGGGCAGAGTGGGTATTGCTCTGGCTTACTATTTGTTGTATGCTCATAGGTACATGGACAGCCTTCTTTTTAAGACACCCCCCCCCCTTATAAAAGATTTTATGTATTTGAGAAAGAGAGAAAGAACATGAGCAAGGGTACAGAGGCAGGTATCATAAGGAGAGGGAGAAGCAGATCCCCTGCAGAGCGGGGAGCCGGACGTGGGGCTTGATCCCACGACCCTAAGATCATGACCTGAGCCGAAGGCACACACTTAACCAACAGAGCCACGCAGGCGCCCCACATGCAGTCTTCAAAGCCAGAAACACCTGGGTGTACATTCCGGCTTTGCTTTTCTCTAGCTGTATGACCTTTAGGAAAGGTATTCACAGAGCTTCATTTTCCTTACCTATAAAAGGTTGAAAATAATAATCATGTTAGTGAAATGATTAGCACAATAGCTGTCAGAGAATTAAGTGCTCAGTAAATGTTAGATATTAATGCTCTTTATTAATCATCTTGATTCCCTGGACTGTATTTTCAAGTAATATGATTTCAACTGTAACTGTGGGAAGGATACAGGTATTAAGTGCTAATGAATGAAAGCATGGTATTTAATCCAGAATTAATGTTTTCCTTATTAAAAGTACAACAAATAGAATACTATGTAAAACAAATTAGCCTTCCATACACAGAAAACCTCAGGGTTCAGGTCAAAAGCAAGTCTCTGAGCAACTTCAGAGGAATTCAGCCCAAGCATACAAATGCCGTAATTATCCTAAATAGAGGCAGGGCAGAAATGAAAAGTGGGAGAAGGGACTGGATTGTGAACCAAGTAAGTGCCAGTGAGACAAAGACTTACCGGGAATTCATACTGTCCCTGCCCTTTGACATTTTGGAAAACAAGTATCATTTGCTTCCTGCCTTTTCTTTTAAGACAAAGCAATCCAGAACCTCACTTAACCTTTCATTCACATGAGGAGCAAACTTGGTCTGTTGTTCTCAAAATAAATTCTGTGCATCTAAGAGGATTGAAAGATAAGCCCTCTATCCATGGGTAGAAATATTTGGCTGCTGAGAGAAAAAGGACTCCAATATTTGGAGGTTATGGACAATCATGTTCAACTCATGAGCAAATTCAGTAATAAGTATGGATGGGTCTGTAATAGATTTTCAAGTGGAATTATAGCTTCAATACATTGTATGTTTCATATTCCGCTATGGTTCATACAATGTCATTGCCTGAGCAAGTCACGAGGTTTTAGACTTCATGCACCAGAGGATTTATGAATGTACATGGAATCTAGAAACACTGTGTAATTGTCAGGTTGTCCTCCCTAAGTCCCAGCTGGGACTCTCGGTCCCAATGGCAGCTTGGGCTCACTAGGAAAATAGGTCAGTGGCTTGCCAAGAGGCAGAAGTTAATGGGGGCAGAGAGGGTGTGCACAACTACTTTTTTTCTTTGCAAAGTACAAAAGTTGTCTTTTCTTTTGGGCCAAATCTCAAACATGTTCCTATTAAAAATAAAGGCTCTGCTTTGAGGGTCTTCTAATAAAGTAGATTTCACAACAAAAGCAGCAGGAAAACTAGCTCACTCATCTAAAATTTCTAAATTTGTAAAGCAAAACATGTATGAGAGGAAAAGATGGGCAGGAATGCAACATAAATAACTGGGAGTATCCACAGCTCAGAAGTAGAATTTTAGTAATCCATGATATAGTCTTACACAAAACTAATGGGGCAGACTTAACGTATGTACAAAGAACTACATGGAAAGATAAGCAGATTTTCTTTTTTGGTCAAGTGGGTTTTTAAACAAAATTTGACCATGTTCTAGATTACATGATATAAAGGAAGTTCCAATGCTATATTCCATGTATCCCACAGAGCAAATCATAAAGTTAGAAATAACCAAATGAAATGCTCAATCACACAGAAAACACGGAAAAGAAAACTTAAAATCCCATAATACTTGGGGCAGTGAAGAAATTCCAAAATGTAATGAAGAGTATTTTTAAATGCAAATAGAATGTAACCCATGAAATTAGATGGGATACTACTGTAACCATGAAAGTATGAGTCAAGGGTTTTCCTTAAAAATATAAGAAGTGGGGGCGCCTGGGCACCTGGGTGGCTCAGTGGGTTAAAGCCTCTGCCTTCAGCTCGGGTCATGCTCCCAGGGTCCTGGGATCGAGCCCCACATCGGGCTCTCTGCTCATCGGGGAGCCTGCTTCCTCCTCTCTCTCTCTCTCTGCCTGACTCTCTGCCTACTTGTGATCGCTGTCAAGTAAATAAATAAAATCTTAAAAAAAAAATGTAAAAAGTGATCATAACAAGGTGAAAGGAAAATATAACAAAGTTCACATAAAAAATGGGAAAAATAGTTGGCTCTTAGAAAATTTTAAAGTTAAGCATTAACCAAAGGGAGAAGAAAATTTATTTTGTTTCAAAAGTAATTAATAAAAATGTGGCTAACTTAGACTTTGGTCCTTTGGGTTACCGTGAACATTTTTTTTTTCTTAAAGATTTTATTTATTTATTTGACAGAGAGTTCACAAGTAAGCAGAGAGGCCGGCAGAGAGAGCGAAAGAGGAGGAAGCAGGCTCCCCACTGAGCAGAGAGCCCGATGTAGGGCTCCATCCCAGGACCCTGAGATCATGACCTGAGCCGAAGGCAGAGGCTTTAACCCACTGAGCCACCCAGGCGCCCCCCATAAACATTTTTAAAGTAAATGTCAGTCACTCATCAGAGTGGAAAAATCGGGAAAACAAATGTAATAGGAATGTGATTTATGTCATTGTTCATTTCAAGATTTTTCCATGGCTCTCGGGTAGCGGCGTGTGTGACTTTTTATCTAACCTTGTGTTGACGGATGATGGGTATGTCAGGCTGCTGTAACTCCGTTGACACAAAGCCTTTTCTTGACTGTCATACTCCAATCCTCCTGCAGACTCCTATTTTGGCATAAAAAGTGTGGCTAGGACAAACTTGTAGAGCGGCACATTAACCTTCTGGGAGCAGGAAGAGTATTTTTAAGAGCCCCGTGATGGGTATTAAGGGGGGCACGTATTGCAAGGAGCACTGCGTGTTATATGCAAACAAGGAATCATGGAACACTAAAAAAAAATTTTTTTTAATAAAAAAGTATTTCTCTTTTGTCATATTCTTGGTACAAATGTATGATTAAGAAAATTAATCATCTGCCTCATTCTAACCTCTGTTCCTTTCAGTGCCATGACCGGGTAGGATAAGAAGGGCACTTAATGATTTTTAAATATCTTTTCAAAATGATTTTGTGTTAACAAAAGGATACCTGTAAAACCTTTAAAAAAAAAAATACAAAAAAAAAAAAAAAAAAGGCAGCATGCCATCACTTTGGGATGAGACACTGTGTTTGCCCAGGATCCTCCTGTGGCTCAGAGAAAGAACACCGCAAAACTCAGATGGGCAGAAGCTGTGGAGCTCTCTGCTGGGAAAGAGAGAGAAGGTCCGAGACTGGGGTGAAGGGCTTCTTGCTCAGTCAGACTCCAGGATATCTCGCATCTCATAATTCTCACGAAACACTATCTCCGCCTTAGGTTGTTTCCTCTGCTTAATCCCCAAAGGAAATCCCTTTGCTTTCCAGAGATAAAAAGTTAGTAGAACAAAGAGAAAGTCAGGGGAAGTGCCTGGGTCCCTTGCTCTAGAATTTCACTGAAGCCTTTCCAAGCCCCAAGGATAGACCCCGAGGGCCACACTGTTTATTCCTACACCTGGATTGAATATCAAGGTCTGTGAGAAGATGAATCATTTAGAAACCTGATGTTCTTGTAGGGGGTTGTTGCCTTTTGAGAACTCACTTAATAACAACTGTGTCAAAGGCAAAAATCACGTAAAAAGTTCAAAGTCGTTAAATCCTCTTTCTGCACTGCTTTCGCGCGAGTGAGAGTCGGAAGTGCCAAGCGCAGGGGGAGGGGGGTGTCTCCCTGTCACTGTGATGTTGTGATGTTGATCACTCTTTCTCTGAAAAGAAGAGATTAAAGACCCACGGAGGGGGGGGGCATTGAAGAGAACAATTAAGGTGGCTTAAGGTGGCAGCTTTTACTCTGGGGAACACCTGTCTAAGACTTTCATCATTTTCCTTTCCAATTTCTCCCTAAACCGCGAGCGTCAGGCAAAAGACACAGGACAGGATCTTGGACCAGGTGGGATCATGAAAGATGCATATAAGAGGAGTTGTGGCCAAGGAGGGTCCTGACTCCTTTCCAGTACACTGCGTATTCAGGAGAGCGTCTGTAAGCTGGGGGCGGGTGGCGCTTGCAATGGGAAGGTGCAATGGAAGTCCCTATCTGGCCGATGGAAGAAACCAGAGGCGATAAAATCCTAGACTCCATTTATTCACCATTAATATAAGCATTTGATGTCTTAGACTTTGGGTAATAATCCAATTGCTGTCCTAGAAGGGGCTCCTCAGAACACCCCTCTCGGTGTCCGTGTACCTGCCATTGGTCAAGTTGGCCACTGGTGCAACTGGCATTGCCAGCGGGCGCCGGGCATACTGGTTCTGTTCCGCCTCTGCGGCTTTTTGGTTTAGGTACCGATATTTATTTTTTTTTTTAAGATTTTATTTACTTATTTATTTGACAGATAGAGATCACAAGTAGGCAGAGACGCAGGCAGAGAGAGAGAGGAGAAGCAGGCTCCCTGAGGAGCAGAGAGCCCAATGCAGGGCTCGATCCCAGGAACCTCGGACCATGACCTGAGCCGAAGGCAGAGGCTGTAACCCACTGAGCCACCCAGGTGCCCCTAGACACCGATATTTAACAATGAAATAACTGCTCATGAAAATCCAGATTTCTGGGTTCTGTTCAAAAACGGGAAGATCTGGTACTCTATGATGGTCATTTACTCTGGATTCTACGTTCTGTTAGTCCCTACAGGCGGCCCGTGTCACGTAGCGTCCCCTTCCAGACACCTTGTCTGCTTGTTTCTGTGGCCGGTCACTGCTCTGTCCAGTCGGTGTCAGAACAGTGTGCCTGTGTGGCTCAGAGGGCAGCTCTCACGATCCCGTGGACTCGGAAATGGGAGAAGTGAGGAAACAGCTCCTCATCTTGAGGAAACGGAAACTCAGGATAAATGTGTGCCAGGACCCAGGCCGTAGCCAGCCCCTCTCCGGCCCTGAGCCAGCCCTCTTTCCACTGGTCTCTGCTGCCTCCTTTACTTTGTAGTTTAGTTCAAGACAGTAAACATATTTCAAAAACCATCAAGCTTTCAAATAATCGTATGGTCAGTGGGGAAAAAAGAAGAAAGGAATATCCTTCTTTATGTACAATAGGATTAGAACAGTAGTACATAATGCATTGAGAGAACACGTCGGGTAGGGGCCTTAGGAAATGTTTTTTTCTTCTGTTTTACAAACGTTCTTAAATAATGACGTTTTACCTTCTAGAATAAAATAAAACTCTCTTGTTAAGCATTCTGAGCTCATTGAAGCAGCTGCCTTACTGGTCCTAACAATCCCGCTTCGCTTGGCCAGAAACTCCCTCCTCGCGTCCCTTATAGCTCCGATTGGCCCACGGGCCGCGGTCCTGGCTAATGGGGTGGAAGGAACGACTTCCGGTCGCTCAGGATTCTCAGGACCTGCCGTCTGAAACACAGTTCTGTGAAAATGTCAAGCAAAATTCTGGAGGCAGAATTTTATCTTCTGATCTTGAGGGAACAGACCCTGAACCCAGTTTTAGATACCCCAGTGAAGAATGTCCTGTGGTTTATGTAATTAGTATGATATCTATTACTTGCAGCCAAAGAAAGTGAATATTTGAACCTTTGAACATTTGCATTTACATTTTCTATGAACATTGACATTTTCTTTCAGTTAATCCATGTAAACACATTATCCAGAGTTCAGGGGTTTTTTGTTTTGTTTTGTTTGTTAACTTCCTTTCCCAATACTAAGTAAATTGAAATGAGAGCCAGTATTTCCGATAATCTCATCCAGTGAGAAGGGGTTGTCAGGAGATGACTAGAAGGCTCTACGTTGTATTCCGTTTAAGAGAATGCAGATAATCGTCAATTTTAATTCAGGTCACAGGTTTGGTTCTAACAAGCTTTGGGTTTCATGGGGCTGATCAAGTAGGAAAATCTTTCCATCGATCATTCCAAAAATGGAAAGAAAATAGACATTTGATTTCCTACAAGTATTCGCATGAGGTAAGTCACCCTGTGGATAAAACGGACACAGGCTGGAAGGTAGAGCTGCGAGAACAACCAGTGTCCTGAGGCCTCACTACCTTCAAGTGGTTCCCTTCAGCCTCCCGAATGGCTCACACAGCCTTGGGGAAGAAGAAAACCAGGAGAAACACAAGTGTCACCGGAGGGCACGGAATCAGCGATTTATTAAATGGGAGGGAAAGCCTTCCATGGCCAAAGATGTCCGCCAAATACCAAATTACACAAAATGCAACCATCTGTAAAACATTTATAAACTAATGCATACTCTAAGTGTCCCGGAAGTTTGTCAACTATACTTAAACAACAACAACAACAACAACAAAAACCTACTTAAAATAAGGAAATGAAGGGGCGCCTGGGTGTCTCAGTGGGTTAAAGCCTCTGCCTTCGACTCAGGTCATGATCCCAGGGTCCTGGGATCGAGCCCCACATCGGGCTCGCTGCTCAGCAGGGAGCCTGCTTCCCACCCCCTGCCCCGCCCCACCGCCTACCTCTCTGCCTCCTTGTGATTTCTGTCTGTCAAATAAATCAATCTTTAAAAAAAAAAAGGAAATAAGTAATTGTCCAGGAAGAAGTTAGGGTAGGAAGCATGATATAGACTTCTTCAATCCAAGGACCAGATGGGGTTTGGGTTTTGTTTTCATAGAACACAAATGTCTTTGAGGAACACGGTTTGGGAAGCTCTGCCGAGTCATTCATTTTCAGGTTTTACACCTTGGTGAGTGAAATAGCGCACAAGAGAAGACAGGAAGCAGAATTTCTTCCTTCCCAGACCTACCGAAGAGCTCTCAGAACTGGCAAGACTTGCTTAAAGGGAACTGTGCCATGCTGGCTGTGAGCTGTCCTCTCCCCTGGAGCTTCTAGAAGCATCCTCGTGTTCTGACTCGGCAGGTCTGCCAGATCCCAGGCAAATCGCACACATGTGCATATACACGGTAGATAGATGCTCCCTATCTATATCTTCTATAGAATAACATAGATACAGATATTTGCCCTTTGTCTTATGGTGATTGTGAACATTCTCATTTTAAGAATAATGGTAAGTAACCTAATGACTCTTGCTTTACAAGACTCCTTAACATTTCTCTCTTTTTACTTTTTATTTTGGAATAATTTCAAAAGTTGAAAGAGTAACATGAAACCAGATACTTTTATTGTTAAGATTTTATTTTTGAGTAATCTCTTCACCGAAGATGGGGCTCGAACTTACAGCCCTAAGATCAAGACTCATGAGCTCCACCGACTGAGCCCCAAAGCCATATCCTTTTTATCCAGGTTTCCAAGTTGCTAACATTTTGCCACTTTTGGTTTATCATCATCTATGGATCTATTATTCTTTCTGTATCTATCATCAATCCATCCATCTTCTGTCCGTCTTTCCTCTATCATCTGTCCCCCCACATCTATTTTCCTGAAACAATTAAAGAGTTGCAGACACGACACCCAATCCCACTAGAAATGTCAGTGTGTTAATTTACAAGAAGACAAGGACGTTTCCCCCGTAACCACAGTTTAGCCATCAGACGAAGGACGCTCACACACAGAACCACCACGTAATCCGTCTACCCCTATCTGGATTTCACCTGTTGTTCTGGTACATCCAGAAAAACACTTTTCTAATCTTTTGGATCCGGTCCACCATTATGTGTCACATTTCCTTTTGATGTCTCTGTAGTATTCCTCAATCATTCTTTATGTTTCATGACTTCAATGTTCTTGAAGATGTCACACCTCTTTTTTTTTTTTTTTTTTTTTGTAGAATTTCCCTGAGTTTGGTTTTGTAGACTGGGTTTCTCTATGATACTATATGCATTTTGCCAGGAATATCACAGACGTGGTGCTGTTCCTCTGTGCGTGTCATACCGAAGGACATGTGATGGCAATCTGTCCCATTATTGACAACGTTCATCTTGATTTCTGGTCAGGGTCAGGCAGGATATATATATATTTTTTAAGATTTTATTTATTTGACAGAGAGAGAGATCACAAAGTAGGCAGAGAGGCAGAGAGAGAGAGAGAAGCAGAGAGCCTGATATGGAACTCAATCCCAGGGTCGGGCAGGTATATTTAAAACAACAGACGAGGTTAAATGCCACCATTCCAGGTGTAAGGCTGCCTTTGCTCCAGCCCTGCAGGAGAAGATGAGAGAAGAAAAGAACACAGGCTGGAAAAAAAAACTCGAGAAAGTGTGCTGAGGACAACCAGGTTTTCTCGTTCAAGAATTTCCTTGATCGAGAAGGAGAAGAAAAATAGTGTTTCCCTTTTTCTCCCTGCTAACAAAAAGGGGTGTGTTCTGGTTGACACATTCAGGAAGTATCAAGTTTTCTGTTAAACAGATTATAAGACATGTTTTTGCCATATCAAACCATGAGATTATTCTGGGTCATGTTTTTACTGCTGACTCAGTCATCCATTTACATGAATCAGTTTTAACCTCCAAATTCATCCAGTATAATCCAAACATTAATAGTGCATAAGTTACGAATGGATCAGAGAAATGCCAGCTCGGGGCTGGAATTTGAATTCTGGAGCAACTGTTTCAAAGGTAAGTGGTATGTTGTGGGCAGAAGAATCCTCAGAACTACCATGGGGTTGGGTGGGGGGCTGTGCCAGAGCAGGGGTCTGGGGCAGCAATCTAGTTAAAACAGGGATGGCTGGGGGTTGTTTTAAAGGTAGGTCATAGGCAGCACACTTTTAAAGCTTAAATTTTGTACACAGGTCCAAAAGGTAGTAAAATTGTCCAAATATGCTTTTTTATCTACCTTATATACTACTGAGAAAATGTCTCTTACATATATCAAACAAGAGGATTATTTTTACTTGCAGTGAATGGCACAAGTCAATATGATCAACAGAGATTGTGAAGTTCTTCCTGGTAAATTGCAGTTTCTTCCAACTAGCCAGTCGCCATTATTTGAGCCCAACCACTTGGTGGGTCATGATCCAAGCAAGTCTCAGAGCAAATAGGTCAAATATATGCACACAGGGGCACCTGGAGGGCTTGATCGGTAGAGCAGGTGACTCTTGATCTTAGGGTTGTGAGTTTAAGCCCCTTGTTGGGAATCGAGTTTACTTAAAACACAAACAACAAAATCAACAGATGCACACATTTTAGCTAGCTAATGCAAGGCAGGAGCCCTCATGGCTCTGGACAGCTAGCTCCCTAGCTGTGGCCATACAGGTCAACCAGCATCTTACCAGATAATCTTACCTGGGATCTGCTTCCTGACATACCCACAAGAGGATTGCCTGGGTAACATCTGAGTGACACCAGGCAGGAAGGGTCATCTGTGGAGTGGAGGGACCCCGGGCTTAAGAAACTCCAGATTTGAGTGGGCGTGTGCTGCTGACCCCCTGAGCATGTCGCCCATGCAAAGTCAGTGGGTCCCGTTTCACCGCTGCTCACTCACAATTTCCATACAAACATTGTTTCTAACCCTCTTATGTTCATCAACTACCCTTAACTGTTGACCCATAGAAGCAGGCTCCCTATGCTAAGTAACAAACCCCAAGGAGCTGATTTCAATTAGGACTCCTCACATCTAATTAATCTCCCATTGCATTGATTTGAGTTAATGCCCCCACCCCAACAAATGGCCTATATTATATTAAAATAGATTACAGATAAAAATATCACATCATTTTTGGTGGAAGTGGTTTTAGGGGTCATGGTGTGGCTGGTGGGGGCTGTAGGTAAGAACGTCCCCAGCCTGCGTCATTAGCAGGGTTAAGTTCCTTCAGTGTAAGCAAGCTCAGGGGAGGCTGAGGCTGCAGGACACCTTCAGTCACAGACACACTACAGGTGCCACATAGCAGAGATACAGGGGCACATCCCCATGTTGTTGCTTCCTCATTACAAACCTCTCACTCCGCTTTTTACGGAAAGGTCAGAAAACACAGCCAACAAAAAGAATCAGCCGTCCATTATCCAATTTGGTGGGGGTTTTCAATTTTAAAACAGAGATAACATAGGTAGATGCAAATTAATATTTGTTTTCTTACAAACATGGAAGCTATCCTTTTTTTCTAAATATATGGTCAGTAGTTTTTGATAGCAATGTATACCTTTGAAAGGCTGCACTAATTAATAAATTGGTTAAATATAACCAGTCTGCTGTTGTGAGTCTCTTAGATCGCTTCTAACTTTTTGCTCTTACAGACAGCCCTGCCAAAGAATATTCTGGCAAAGTTCCTTGATCATTTTCTTGTCTTTCTTTCTTTCTCTTTCTTTCTTTCTAAGTGCTCTCTACACCCTGCACGGGGCTTGAACTCACGACCCCAAGATCAAGAGTTGCATGCTCAACGGACTGAACCAGCCAACTAAGCCAGCCCTGATCATTTTCTTAACAAAAATTCCTGGAAGTGATGTTGCCAAGTGAAAGAGCATGCATATTTCAGTTGTCTTTCTTTAACTCCTTGTCCTGAAAGAGTATCTGTTTATCTTCTTAATACTTGCTTCCTGTTTCAGTGAGAAATAGATGCGACCAGATCGTTTCCACTGCCCTCACCACTAGATCCACCCACCTTGCAATATGGCCATAAGCCGCGCCCTCCCTTCTCTTGCAGGAGACCTGGCCTCCCAGGGGGGCAGAGTTTGGATACCTCTTCACTGTTTAAACTCAGTCCTTTGGGGATCTCTGGTCTCGTAGCCTTAATATAGACGTGTTGACAAACTCACAGACCAATGTCACCCCAGTCCCAGGCTCCTTCTCCTACCTTCCCCCTGCACCCCAAATCCCACTGCCCCTTGACACTGCAAGTCTAGCATGCCCCAAGCGGAATCCCCAGTCTTCCTTCAGATCTCCTCCTCCTACCCGGGGTCCCTATCTCAATCAGTGGCAACTCCACCGAGGCCAGAAACCTCAGAGCCTTGCTTGATTTCTCAGACTACCCACGCAAACCTGCCGCAAATCCCATCAGGCACACTGTCAGAATAATTCTGGTCCCACACCACGGTCACCACTGCCCTGCTCTGAGCCCCCAGAACGTCTTGCCCGGATGAATGAAAGAGCCTCACAGCTGGTCTCTAGTTTCTGCCCTTGATACCCTGCACCATCAGAGGGATACCATTAAAGAATGTGCCAGATGCTAAGTCTTCTGCTCAAAATCAGACAAGGCTTTCTGTGTCAGGATAGAACCATACTTCTTGTAAAGACCTTTGAAATCTCACATAATCAGTCCCCTTGCCTTGCTAACCTCAGGTCCTGTTACTTCCCCTGCTGTGCCTACTCTCCCCCGACTCAGGCCTTTGCAATGCTGTTCCTTCTACATGAAGAGCATTCTCCCCGACACCGAAAGCTTTCCTCTCTCACTTCCTTTCAGTCTTTGCTTAAATACCACTTTTCTCTGAGGCCTTTCTTGACACTTACTCATAAGTCATCCCCTCCCTGGTACCCTTGCTAGACTTCTCTATTTTTCTCCAAATCACTACATATTTTATGCATTTCCTTTGTTGCCTAGATCCCCTCATTAGAATCTAAGTGCCATGAGATTGGCTGCTGTGTCTCCTGTGCTTGGAACAACCCCCAGCATGGGACAGGTGCTCTATAAATGTTTGTTGAGTGAATACAGTTTTCAAAAAGAAAACAAAAAAGTAAAATAAGAGAATTTGGGGGAGGGGACCCCATAAATTTAAAATGGCATATTAGTCAGCCATAAAAAGGAAGGGAGTGCTGCCATTTTTTTAAAACGGGGATGGACCTTGAGGCCATTCTGCTAAGTGAAATAAGTCCCATGGAGAAAAACAACTGCTGTATGAGATCACTTACAAGGGGAATCTAAATATGCTGACAGAGAGACGCCTGGTGGCTCAGTTGGTTAAGCATCTGCCCTTGGCTCAGGTTATGATCTCTGGGTCCTGAGATGGAGCCCCGCATCACACTTCCTGTCCAGCAGGGAGTCTGCTCCTCCCTCTGCCTCTGCAGCTCCCTCCTCTCTTGCTCTCTCTCTCAAATAAATAAAATCTTTAAAAATAATAATAATTTAAAAATAAAAATGCAGGTAGAAGAGGGAGTAGAGGGTAGTTACAGGGACTAGTGGGCGGGGGAAGTGGGAAGATGTTGGTCAACGGGCACAAACTTCCAGTTATAAGTTCTGGGGATCTGAGTGCAACGTGGTGATTATAGCTAATAATACTGTGGTGTATACTTGAAAGTTGCTAAGAGAACAGATCTTGAATGTTCTTGCTCCCGGAAAGAAATGGTAATTATGTAACATGATGATGTTCGTTCAAGTTCTAGTGATAATCAGTTTGCAAAATATATATTTATCTGTCATTTTGCAAATCAACACGTTGTACACCTTAAATTTATACAGTGCTTTAGATCAAGTAGATCTCAATAAAGCCGGGGGGGGGAGATCACCCATAACCACACTATCCAGAGAACCATCATTTAAATGCATACAAACACCATTCTTTTTCCTAGACATAGTTTTAAAGCCTGCTTTAAAATTATTTGTATGTGTATAATTTAGATTTTAAACACATAGCCGCATATAGCCTTTTAGAAATACCAGTCTTGGGACGCCTGGGTGGCTCAGTTGGTTAAGCAGCTGCCTTCGGCTCAGGTCATGATCCCAGCGTGCTGGGATCGAGTCCCACATCAGGCTCCTTGCTCGGCGGGGAGCCTGCTTCTCCCTCTGCCTCTGCCTGTCATTCTGTCTGCCTGTGCTCGCTCTCTCCCCCTCTCTCTCTCTGATTAAAAAAAAAAAAAAAAAAAAAATAGAAATACCAGTCTTGCTCGGGGTTTATGAGGGTCCCTTTTGACATCTTCTCCTCCAAACCTTGATCTTATCAGATTTTTTGTATGTATAATCCAACCCATATAAGTTTGACTCTGATCTTAAAGTCTTTCAGCTGATGGCTTTCAGTGGCTTCCTGGATTCCCGTCACTTTAATCGCTTGTCGTTGTACACACGCACTTCCTTTGTCCCTAATAATTACAAGGATCCAAGGGAATGAAAGTTGAACACTCTCGCCAGAGAAAATTTTCAGAATTTGAAAATCTAGCTTGCTAAAACGGAAGGAGCCTGATAGTTTGAGTCAGGATGCATGGCTTAGGAAGCCTGAATTAGCCAAATAAGGACAAGAGCTATTATTTCCTAGCGGATATTTAGGCAACTGTCATAAACCATAGCTGTGTTGTCAATGACTAGGCATCGTACGACTCCAAAGGGTGCCACTGACACGGACCGCACGGAGAGGTCGTCCCCTGGAGTTGGACGCTGTGATGCCCTCCGCCATGAGGTGGCTCACTCTCCTTGCCTGAGTCTTCTAGAACCTGTTACTCCATTGTTGTATAAACTGGCTGTTTTCTTGTTCCTCATCCCTCTGAGGTTCTGTGCCCTCTGAGGAGAAGGATCATGTCGTGCTCAGCTGTATCCCCAACATATTAAACACACAGTAGACATTTAACCAACCTTTTTTGAGTAAAATGAATGGAGCCAGAAACTACTGGCCATGTTTTTTGTTTTGTTTGTTTTGTTTTTTTAAATCTGGCTCAACCTCCAACAAGCCTATGATCTTGGGCAAAACATAACATCTCTGGCTTCAGCTTACTCCTCTGTGACAGGAAAGACGTGGCACTCTCGAATGTCCTTCTGTACCTCTCTCTAGAAGTCATTCGTCTGTAGAAGCCGGGGTCTTCCCTGACAGTCCCTGCCTGCACTTATCAGTAGCAACACGGCAGCTGCAAGCGTGCTGGTCTTTTGTACAAGATGTGAGAGCAAAACTGTGCAGCTCTCTGTAAGATGCCCTTTGGGCCAGATGATGGGTTTTGAACTTATATTTTGCTGGGACTGAACCTAAACGGCCATTTAGAGGCGAATTTCTCTGATAATGCTGTCCTGATTGGGAAACACAGGCATTGCCCTCTGAATAAATCAACATATGTTAAGAAATACTTTTCTCCTTCTGGTTCCCTTCCTGTTGGCCTGTTGCCTTTAAATATGGGGAAAGATGGTAGACATACAGAAAAGCACATTATGCTTTCCCACTGATGCAGCGTCATTGAGTGCAATGGTCAAGAAAGAATTCTTGAGACTTTTTGGGGCAAAAGCGTGCTTTAACTATAGCACAGGGACAGGATCCGTGGGCAGAAAGAGCTGTTCTGTGATTGTGCGGGGTGACTGATTATATATTTGGGGGAAGTCTCTGAAAGGATTCCTCTACGGTCGAGGAAACTTCCAGGGTCCTGGTGGTCTGGCTCCTGTGGCCTTAAGGTTGCTTTTAGTCTCCAGCAAAGCATTAACTTTAAGGCAGCTGTGAGTCCCTTGAGGAACGTCCCACTTGGCAGGTCTTGGGTATTCATTCATGGCCTGCCAGTTGTAAAGAAATTGAATTTTACCTGCATTTCTCTTGCCCTGGTTCTCCTCATCACCACTACCCAGGCTATGTTATCTAGAGGGAGAAAAAATCACACAAGACTGAAGCAGTTCATTGCAGGAATGGAAACGCATGGCCGCCGCCACCTAGGACTCTCTCCTCTGTCAGAGAGATCACCTCAGGGGGGAGTGCCGCCCACACCGTTCTGTCCTCAGTGAGTTTTTAGAGCCTTCCAGGAGAGAAAATGTGAGCCAGTGCCCTGGGTTTGTTATGTAATCAACCCAGTCAGTCAGAACGGTGGCGGTGGGGAGGGGTGGCATCTGAAGGCCGACTTTGACAATCGTCCTTCTTGGAGTCTTTGTAACTATCTTGCCGGGTTAGGTGTTAACATCTCTAAAGCGCTGAGGCCGGGAGCAAAAGCCAATCAGAAAACGTTACGGGCTTTCCCAGAGAGTTCGCACACAAGTTCTACTGTGTTTGAAAGCAATTACTTGACCTGGGAACGGTGAAGTTCAACTGGGTAAGGAAATACTTTTCTCTGCCTTTCTCCCCCTCACGTTGCAGGCCGTGGCTGGGCACCTGGCTTTATCGCACCGTCTCCTTCAGGAAGTGTCTGCCGGTTAGAAGATCTCACCCGGGTTTGGAAAGTCCAGTTGGAGAACTTAAAACAGGCCACTAGTTTAATTTTCACACTGAATACGACTTGGGCCTTGCCAGCGAACCATCAGGAGCAAAGGTTTCCGAGTATTATGTGGTCGCTCCGAAAGCCCTGGTTTCATGGCCAAACTTCGCCACCTGGCTCCAGGATTTTTCTTTCTTCTTTCCAGAGGTGGGCTAGCTCCTCGCTGTTTCTACCCCAGGGCTCAGGTGGAAAGCTGCCTCCTCTGTCCTTTTGAAGCCATAACCTTGAAATGGCAGCTTTGAAGCAGCAAAACCTGTAAAACTTGTTTGGTGTTTCCTCTCTCCCTCGCTCCCTCTCCGGGTCTTTCTTCTTTCTTCTTTAATGAGTTCGCCCTGTTGTTGTTGTTCTACCACTCCTGCCTCCTCCACCCTTGACCCCAAGCAGTGGGAAAAGGGGTTAGGATTTAACCATCCGTGAACAATGGCAATTTTGCAGTCTTGGAATGTGGAGGTCGTTTTCCATAGAGGTCAAATAGGAGGCCAGAGCCAATACCCACAGCTTGTGCCTGACCCTCCCTGCAGAGGACCTCCACAAGGCTCGCAAAGGTTTGTAAGACATTGCCCTGTGTGCCCACGAAGTATTTCTACATTTTAATAAAATTAAATGGCTCAAGAGACAACAGTAACCACCCAACATTTGCCGTGTTTGATGTAGCTAGCAATCACATCAATATCAAGGAGGCATTTTAAAAAAATGACTTTGTTTCTGTACGATGATGATTAAAACTTCTCTTCCAGAATTGCTCAGTGAATTTTGTTATTATCCAATGAAATCATGATGGAATTACTGGGGCAGAGATTTTGAATATAAAAGGCAAATTATCATCGCAAAGTTTAAGAATGTGAAATAGCGGAAAGATGGTATTTGATGAGGACCGTGGAACTTCTATGTAAGTGATCTGGATGGTTCCTTTATGCAAGCAGCCCATACTTGCTTTGAGTCAAGGGCATGTTTGTCTGCCTGGGTCTCGGGTCACAGCAGAGAACGCCATGTATGTATGCATCTTTCCACGGCCACACACTCTTGCTAGTGCTGGTGGACAGAGCGCACCCGGGCTGACCAGTGAGTCAGCAGTGTCCCCCACTGTTTAGAAACACTCTTTAGCGTTTCAGCGAACCATAGGGACAACAGCAGACCCCTGGGGAAGAAGGCAAATGAAGAAGAATCTCTGGTCCCTAGAAAAGGTTGTAATTCATTTGCACAAAAAGAAACCACCTTCAGGGGTGCCTGGGTGGCACAGTCATTAAGCATCTGCCCTGGGCTGGCTCAGGTCATGATCCCAGAGTCGTGGGATCGAGCTCTGGATCAGGATCCCTGCTCAGCAAGAAACCTGCTTCTGCCTCTCCCCCACCCCCGCTGCTGTATCTCTGTCTGTCAAATAAATAAATAAAATCTTTTAAAAAAAGAACCCACATTCAGAGAACTTCTCATCAGCCGCAAGTAGAAGATTCCTAAGACACCCAAGCACGGGGGCCGGAGTGGGGGATCTCGGGGGCCGTCGTATCTGTCTCTGACCTGCACCACCACTCATACAAACCGGCGTGCCTCTCCCCACCTCCCCTCACCTAGGTAACTTCCATGTAAGCCAGCTTTTCCAGGAAACCTTCTGACACCCCAGAAAATGATGGTCTTTGTGCTTCTGCCCCTCTCTCTCCACGCTTCCCCTTAGTGCCTTTTATCAGGCTATCCTTTGTGTGTGGACTGTGACCTCCATGAGGGCAGTGCCTGGGGA
The DNA here is from genome assembly GCF_009829155.1 of Mustela erminea. NCBI lineage: Eukaryota > Metazoa > Chordata > Mammalia > Carnivora > Mustelidae > Mustela > Mustela erminea. The sequence goes on from NC_045619.1 coordinate 30,048,744, forward strand.
CTTACTCATCACGGAGTCGCAGGACTGAGCCTGGTGCTGAGCATAGGAAGAACCCAGCAACAATCAGAGGTTATCAGGGGACACTTCTCAGAGGAGTTGAGTGTTGAGTAAAATTTTAAGGGTGTAGAGCATTTATGGCAAATGGCAGTAGCTGCGTCGGGTCACTCTCAGAGACCACTGTCCAGGACATTAAAGAGAAGAGGATCAATCCACGAAAGAGGAGGATTATTGGAGGACTTGAAAGTGCTTTGTATTGTGGATTTGATGGGCAGACCGTGTAATTCTTTCTGCTACTGCAGGAGAGGGTGAGCCACTGCCAGTGTGCCCTGATCAGATTCTCACCAGAGAGTCTATATTCGGCTTATTTAAATCCCTCTGTGCTTTCTGTTTAATGTAGCATTTCCTTCATTTCCTGCCGGAAATCCTTATGCATATTTCAGCCGTGGCCGTGGACGGCTTCTCTGCTCTAGTAAACCTATCCGCATAGAGGTCCAAGCCGATTCAAGTTTTCCTTAAGGATGCACGTTCTTTATCCGTGAGCAACCTTAATCTCACATTTACTATGACTCAAGCATCATTTCTGATGTACTCTCATGTCACGAAAGCCTAACTTGAGTCCTGCAATCACAAGGGCACCGTCAGGAAGAGGAAATGAGCAGGGTTGTGAACCAGAACACGCTGTACCTTTTTAAACATTAACCATTGTTCAGGTCTGCAGACCTGGCTGCTAAAGGAAATGATGGGAATCAGGAATTAAATGCAAAATAAGATAATACCTATGGAAAATTTTAGAGTTCTCAGATCTGCCTTGATTCGCTAAAGTTTTATTTTATGCATATTATATGTAATATACATATATAACATATATAATATATATGTTACTTGTAATATGTAACATCTAATATATATTATCTATAACATATATAACACATGTTATCTGTAATATAAATGACATATATATAATTTACATATTGAAGAAATAAAAGTATAGCTAAATTGACTTCGTCTCTGAAAATAGCTCTGTGTGACCCATGTCATGTTCCGAAGAGTAAAGTCATTCCGTGTGACAGCATTCAAGCTTGGATGACATCGTGGCGTTAGAACATTACTATGGAAAGGGCTTTTGTTCCATAAGGAACTTTGCTTTAGGAATTAGAAGGAATTTGGTAATCTTCGCGATTTGCCAGCATAGCCTGGGCATATATGGGTCACCATTGACTTCTATAATTCAAGGAGCACTTCTGGTGCTGTTTTGATTTTGTTTATTTTTTCTATAAATGGGCATAATGGAAACTAGTATTTAAATTATTCTTTCAGCCATGTGATGGCTGCAGTCGTCATCATTGTTGTCTGCGCTGTGCTGGGTACCATGCACGTGATTTCGATGCCTTGGTTCATAGAACTTGGGGCTTATTTCTGTTATTGTACTTCTCAAGGTGGACTAAAATCTGTCGTCTAAGCAACTGCCTCCACGCTATCCCGGCTCCATTAACAGTCTCGCGAACACAGAGCCTGTATCTTCTTCATTCCAGTATCCTAGCACCATACACGTCTGGGACACCCAGTAAATGTGTGTTACATAAAGAGAAACAACCGAGGTAACAAAATCATAGTGTTTCCAGGCTCTCAAAAAAATTGTTTTTATATAGGGTGGTACTGCTTTGATCCAGTGGTATTTTTAACAACAAAATCTGGAAGCAAACTATTTTCAAGTTATAGGGAAATAGTTAAATACAAATAACAGCACAACTAGTCTGTGATATTAGAGTGACTTTAGAAATAAAAATTTCTGGAGAGAAACCTGGCAACCCTGAAAAACTTGTGGAAACCTCAGGTAAAATGTACTCAGCTATACATACAGTTCATATACAGGTGGCATAAAGGCAACCCTGTGAAAGAAGGAATATTATTTGTAGAGATGGAAAAAATACCTGGGGAAAAAAAAACCACACCAGAGTTCTGATAGCCAAGTTGAATAATTATAGGTGCTTTTTTCTTCTTCTTCACATTTTTTATTAAACTTTTATATTAAAAATGTTAATACAGGTTTTTCTTCCATTTTTTGTAAACAGTTTTAAAAGAAAAAACAGCAAGGTTATCATGGGTTAACGAGATAACAGTTGATATTTATTTAGCTGGTCCTCGCTGCCAAATCTGTCACCATAAACATGTATACCTGTCTGATTGAAAAGTTTTCCGAAATAATACAGCAAGGACACGTGGCAGTAAAACCTTTAAAATCCATGTCTCCCCCCCAACCCCCTGAGGGGCTCAAAAGACCCTTCTGGGTCAAATGTATCAACATCTCCGTAAAATCCCTCAAGATCAAGTTTGGTCTAAATGACAGCTTACATGACAGCTGTCACGGTCACATTACAATACAGACCCTGGAAAATAACAACACCAAGAGTCTGGTTGTTTAATCCAATCTGGCTGGGTTTATAGGGAGATAGGAGATCTAACGACAGAAACACCTTTACCGGGAAGGTGGCCACTATTCAGAAATATAAAGGCCTGTGTGTTGGGAGAGCTTCGCCTTCTGAGCCCCCATCAAGGTTTCAGGTCAGAATGTCTCCAGTCTTTGCCCCTTCAGGGGGTCTCTGCATTGAGGGTTCTTTTCCCCTTCACTCCACCTGGCCACTTGCATTTTATTTTATTTTACTTCATTGTATTGTTTTAATTTATGCAAAATATATATATTGCTTTGCTTCTTTCTCCCCACTACTCTTAGGCTTCCCAGGCACCATGCTCCCTGCGTATTTGTTCCCACAGTTCTACAGAAAACAGTGACATCGTTCACAGCAAGGTGTCCTGTTAGCAGGTAGTCCCTGTCTGGGTTGGAACAGTCCTTTCTTGTGTGTACTTTGTGTAGCTCCTGAATTCAGTTGACCTTCATTGTCCAACAAGAGAGCTGTCCAATTTTTGGAATAAAACTGGATGGTCCCACTGAGTAACAACAAAATAATAATAAATAAACACACACCCTAAGGAAGCAGTTGTTTGGTTCTGCACAAATGCTAAGAGATTATTTGCACCCTTCGGATTAATGATCAATGAATTAGCAGAATTCCTGATCCTATTAGAAATGCTAATCTCGTGAGAACAGAGAGTGCCATTTGCAGAAGGGACTGAGCTGTCCTGTGCCTGTCTCTGTTGTCCTGGCTGTGTGAGAAACAAAGAGAAAGGGGAGGGAAAACAATATTTATTCAGCACCTACTGTATTCCAAACTTGGGCAATGGGCTCTTGCATACTCCGGGTGGTTAATCTTCACAGCAATCCATCAAAGCAAGATAATGACCAGTCTTGTTCCTGATGAAAAACCTGAAGATCAGTGAGATTAAGTCACTTGAGCTGGGCCACACAGCTAGGAAGGGGTGAACTTGGATGTGCAGACTTGAACTCAGGATTTTATGAGTCCAAAGTCTGTCATATCCTCATGGTAGCAGTTGCAGAAATTGGTTAGATAGCTGGCGGCAACAATCTCAGGCTCTTAAAGACCAAAAAGCAAGGTACAAGTTGACTCTGCAAGGCTGACCCCCGTCCCCTGATGTCACAGACTCCAGGACTCACTCCCACACTGACTGGATGGCACGTAGCAAGATGAGAAGTCATGTTATCCCTGATAGACTCCAGGAACTCATGACCTTAGGAATCGGGACTTATGGCCGCTGCCATAATTCAGACTGACTGAGGTTGTGTCATTTGAGTAGTGTCTGGCCCAATGAGTACAGGACCATCCTTTTTTTTTTTTTCTTTTTCCGTGTTCCAAGATTCATTGTTTATGCACCACATCCAATCAATGGAGCCATTCTTTATCCTTACCCAAGTGCTTCTCGGTTTGGAAATTCTACCATTAATGAAATCATTGGATGAGGCCCATAATGCCAGGTGCTTGGGTGGAGAAGCAAAGTGAGGAGTTCTGGAACAGAAACGTTACCTTTACCAGATGAACCCTCACCTTGTGTTCAGTCCTGTCTCTGTGTGTCAGTTTCCCTCTTGGTCCAGTATCAGTAATAACGGGAGACTGGGAATAGGAGTTGAAGCCAACCAGAAGTGGAAACCTGTAATTGGACTCAAATGACTGGTTTTGCAGAGCAATGAGCCAAACTAACTTTTAACCTTTAATTTTTAATAAACATTTAATTTTAGAATAATTTTGGAATTATAGAAAAATTGTGAAGATGGTACAGTGATTTCCCATATCCCCCATGCCTGGTTTCCCCTAATGTTAACATCTGTCATCAAACATGGCACATTTGTCACAGCTGCTGAATCAAAAAGAATACACCATTATTTACTGAAACCCACAGTTGATTCAGACGTCCTTAGTTTTTACCTGGTGTCCTTTTCTGATCTGGGATCCCATCGAGGACACCACATTACCTCAGTTGTCATGCGCATCTTTTGGCTTCTCTAGACCTCAGACTCTCTTTGTTTCTGATGACCTTGACAGTTTGAGGATTACTGGTTAGGTAATTTATAGGATGCTTTTCACTGGTTTGCTGGGTGCAAACTATACGGTGTCCGATGTCTTTCTCATGGTTTGACAAGGATTATGAATTAGGGAGAGGACGTCCACAGAGGTAAAGCCGCCGTCTCTTCATATCAAGAGTCCATGACCTAGCGCTGTTGACCTAACATGGATGTCTAAAGAAAATAAATCACGTGGCTAGCCAATCTGAACCGGAGCTGGACCTGTACCTTTTCTAAAATGACCCAACTGGTGCAAAATCAAAAGGAACCAATGTTTCATTCAGTCCAAACCCCTGGTGACAGTTTATACAAGCTCCTTTTGTGACATTTGGAATCCCTAAGGAAAAACAACTATCTTAAATACAGAATGTAGCCAGGATGCCACGTAGGAAGAATTTTGCGGAACTGAGAGCCGAGTGAACACTGTCGGTACAGAGCACCTGCTGTGGACCCCGCTGTTTAACCTCCAGGACTCCAGTCCCTAGAACACATTAGCAATGAACCAGACTCCCACATTTCCTGCCTCCTTTTACTTGGAAACATTTCCTAGGAGCCTGTGCTATTACCTTGTAGGGAAGGCACGGGCAGATTCACTTTTCATTTGTGTTGCATAAGGACATGATCATCATTTCAATGATTTAACCCTGATTAAATTTAGCTGTCAGCCTTTAAAGTTCTCTGAGAAGATTTCAGACTAAGGAAGAGAAGGGGCAAGCCGGCAGAAGGCAGTCCGTCCTGCGCCTGCTGGGAATGGACTATCCCACCCAGCAGCTCTGTGGGAGGGGGGAGCCCTGCGCTGCCTGTTACTTTTACACTGTTTTACATTTTTCTTTTTAAGATTTTATTTATTTATTTGACAGAGAGAGAGAGGGGGAGAGTGCACAAGCAGGGAGAGCTGCAAAGGGAAAGGGAGAAACGGGCTTCCCGCTGAGCAGGGAACCCGATGTGGGCTCCATCCCGGGACCCCAGGATTATGACCTGAGCCAAAGGCAGATGCTTAACTGACTGAGCCACCCAGGCTCTTTTTCTGCTCTTTCTGTTTTTCCTTTCTTGGACAAGCCATCTTGTGTTTTCCCTCCTTTTGTGCCCCGCTCCCCTCCGTCTTCAGCCTCCTGCTTTCACTGAGCACGTAAGGACTCATCCCCACCCCACCCGCCCCCAGTGCCTTTCTGGTGCTTTCCTCCTTGCGGTTAGGGGGAGGGAGGAGTGAAGAGTGAGGAGGTGGGACAGGAGTTGGGATGCGATAGCTCAGCCTTCCTCCCAGGAGAGGGCCAGGCGGGCCCATCTAGGGTAGTACACACAGTGCCACAGGCCTCCTCCACACCCCTCTGTGTGTGTGTGCGTGTGTGTGTGTGCACGTGTGCGTGCGTGTGTATGTGTTTTGAAATAGTTGCAGGGGCCCATTGCATGTCAGTGTCTGCATATCGTGCTTTCTGTGTGCTCACCATGTGGAAAACTAAGCAGAACTACAGAATGACTTGAAAAGAGATCCTAGGAATCCTTGGAGGGGATTGTAGCCATTATGGATAGCCCTGCCATCCACTTACCAGCATCCTAAGAGGATGCGTAAGAAGGTGTTTTTCATCAGGCCCATGGACTCCAGACTTGATCAATGGTCAGCACAGATCTTAGATGTTCCACAATCACCAACTGCTTTGATCTCCCTACTAGTCAGAATACCCAGCTGGATAACTGGCATTAGTCTAAGCGTAGCTTCCTGGACAAATGGTTAAAATTGATAATGTCCTACATTTTTTTTTTTTTTTTTTTAGAAGCACAGTTGCTTCAGATCAATGGGGCTAATCTTGTGGAAACAACTAAGACTAAGCCTTTTTATAAGACAAAGAGCTTTTGTGTTTACAGGTTCAGATTTGGGAGGTAAAATGAGTTTTCTGGGAACTAAAAATGTTCCTTTTAGAGCTAATGGATTGTTAACATCCAGCGTGGTTACTGAGCTCTTTAAAAGAAAAAAAAAAGGGAAGGAAAGGAAGACAGCCCCAGCAACAAAAATAATAGAATCTGCATTATCACCATCAGCTTATTACAAGTTAACTTTCTGTTTGTGCGTTCTTCAACAATGACTCCCCTGACAGCTTGAGAAAAGCGCAAGCTCTTATGAAACAGATAACCATTCTCCAGCTTGCTCTTCTCAGAACACAACCAAGTGGGATCGGGACTCCTGTTGGAAAACGGCTCCTTTACGATTGTTTAGAAGTGTTTCTTATAATTGAATCAATGCCCCCATCATTAGATTCTTGAGTGGACGGCATGGACTCAACTGTCCAAAGATATTCCTCTGTAAAGTTGGAGGCAAATACCGAAGACTCATTCTAGCTTTTCTTTCGTTGGGAGAAGTCCCGTGGAAGCAAAATCTCACTTGGCTGCTGAAGACCTATTGTGTGACTTGAAGCAGACCCTTCCTCCACCAGGACCTCTTGTGCTTTGTGCCTAAAGTAGGGAGTCGGGTGAAGGTCTGCCTTGAGTAGTCTGTGCCCTTAGTTAGAACAGTGGTCAGGACAGAGGCTCCTGCAGTCAGATAGCCCCAGGGTCAGCCCCTGGCTCTCCCCTACATAGATTTTATGAGTGAGCACACAGTTCACCTTTGGGGCCCCAATTTCCTCCCCTGTAAAACTGTTGTAATAATAGTTCCTACCCGAACAGGTTGGGATAAAGGTTAAAGGAGAGAATTACATAAAACACTGAGCCTAGGCGTGGGCTTACAGTAGGGGTTAGATAAACTTCATCTTTCATTAGCAGAGGACATATTGTCCTTATATGTGCTGCCAAAGGGAGCACAGTAGAGGCTGTGTTATCACAACAAAGGTTTATCTGTGTGTTCTTTCTATCCTACTCTCATTAAATTAATCAATGTTATAGGAATGGAAGAATCAAGCCAATGGGTTACGGAGGGCCAAGGCTCTCACTGTTACAAATTTGGAGGAAGGGTTGCTGGGATTAATATGACAGCCCCTAGTGTATGATGCAGAACAGTATTTGAGCTTGTAGTGTCCTCTCTGGATTGCTCTATGACCATCCCTGCTGGGAAGGCCAGTGACCCATTGGCCATGCGGTTCTGTTCCTCAGTTGTTTCTGAGCCAGGCAGAGAAAGCTTGAAAAGAACAATTTTTGACCAACGATGGCAGCAGATTATGGGGGTATATACTTTCTAAGAACATGTGCACACTGGGGGATGTGTTCTGTGTCCCAAATCAAAATATCGTGTCCATTCCCTATCAAACCCCCAGTAGCAGAAGACTTTGTGCCAGATGAGAAGGATGGCGGTGAGACAGGCAGAAGAGAAGTGCGGATGGTTGCATGGGCTGGAAAAGGGGCCCTGAGGCTAGCTGGGAACGATGGGAAAGCCATGCGAGCCTCTGTCTTATCTGTGAAATCAGGGGAATATGGCGCCACCCTCCTCTTGGGACCAAATGGAAGGGTTTTGCACAAATCACAGAGCATTCTACGAAGGCAAGGAACTTGCTAGATTCCAAATAGGCAAAACAAAGAAATACTGAAATATGTCAGCGGAAGTGAGACCTTTCCTGAAAGATGTTCTTTCTTTGAACTTGGAATCAACAGTTTCCTGGGTGATATTTTCCAGTCTGAAGTGTTTGTCCTGACTGCTCCTTCACAAAAAGAACCATTTCTACCTGGAAAGTCAGGACGTCAGGCTCCCCTTAGCCCGCTGGTTAGATGTCGGGGCTGCCCTGGAACCGAGCGGGTCTGAAATTGTGTTTGGTTCCATCTCCCTCCATTGGATTAGAAACTCCTCAGGGGTAAGCAGGGGTAAGCCCCTTACCTACCTCGTTTGCCACTGCCTGGTACAGATTATAGTGTTTGGCACTTAGTAAGTACTCAACAGATGTTGACAGAAAGATTTACAGAGACGCTGGATGCTGAAGTGGCACCTGCAGGGAAAATAAATTTTATTTTTTATTATATATTTTTTTAATTTATTTGTCAGAGAGAGAGAGAGCGAGAGCGAGCACAGGCAGACAGAGTGGAAGGCAGAGTCAGAGGGAGAAGCAGGCTCCCTGCGGAGCAAGGAGCCCGATGCGGGGCTCGATCCCAGGACGCCGGGATCATGACCTGAGCCGAAGGCAGCTGCTTAACCAACTGAGCCACCCAGGCGTCCCGAAAATAAATTTTAAAAAGAAGAAATTTCAACCAGTTGAGGAGGGAGGGATCTGGTAAATGTTTCCGGAAACTCCTCTCCTCTGGACACTTTCCCCTCCCTCCCTAAACTCTGTGACGAGAAGGCTGGTTATTGCTAATTTAGGATACTTCGCAAACGAAAACTGAAAATAACTCCAAAAGCATGTGACATCTTAGGGATACAAAATGCCATCGCCAGGAGATGTTGCTTATAGGAAAGTAAAATATGGTCTCTTTTCCAGTCGCTGTCGTGCAGAAACACTGGTTCCAGCTGACTGAAATTGCTGCCTCAAAGAAGGACTGAGGAGCTTCTGGGAACTTTAGGCCCCTAATGGAGGGTTGTGGTTTGAAAAGGTTCCCACGCAGTGATTTTTTTAAATGCCTATTGACCTAACTGCAGTGGCTGCTTTCCCATCATAATCTGTTACATAATTACCATGCAACTTTGGCTCTGCCTCTTACAAGACTGATTTAAACTTACCCACCTAGAGCAGCACCACTGACCTTCTGCTAGAATCTGTGGGGCTTATTGGAATTACATTGGCAGAAGTAGAGAATCTGGTGATTTCAACCAGATTAATCCCGGAAGAATGGGGCTCCTTTGCCTTCCCAGGCTTGTGGGGATTGTCACAAAGCCAACGTATGGGATTTGAATGGCTTGAGAAAAAATGGAGCTTGGTGCCTTAGTGAATGTTTGACCCCACGTGACTCCTTCCACCTTCCAAATTTTAACCTTCAGCATTGCATATTGGAACCTGTAGCGTTTGAGAAGCTATTTTAGTCTGAATTCTGTGATGGAAATAACAGAAGCTAAATCTGGATATCTTCAATAAACAAATGAATTTATTAGAAGGTTAGAGAGTAGCTCACAGAACAGGAGAAACTGAAGATTTGCTTCATGAGAGTTTAGGAGAAGCTCTAGGAATTCCAGGATTAGGGATAATGCAGGTTTCCTTGGCCGTTGCTACCAGAGTGAATGATCTGGGACCATTCTGAATTTTCGTGTACTTCTTTTGACATCAGAATTCCAGATCAGGAGTATCTGATAGACCTACTTTCAATCACGTATGCACCCTCCTCTTGGCAGCGTTAAGAGGAGGCACCATGATTGACAGGCAATTCTCCTATCAGGGAAGAGTCCTTCTCCAAAGAAAAATCAAGCCTCTCTGTCTTCAGGCTACTGTGGCACCATGGCTCCCCTCTGAAAGGGGAAGACATGGTGTAGTTCTGCAGGGAGAGGTGTGGAGGTGGCTCATACTATTTTTAGTTCACTGTCTTCCAGCTCGACTTCATACCTTCTCTCTCCTCCAAACCATGAATTAGCACACTCGGCATTCCCGCACCAGGAGAACATACGCTCTTCCCCAGGAACAATCTGCCATGTGTGAGCAGCTTAGAATTGGGGAGAACAAGAAAAGTGGGCAGGAGGAGTTATATTGGAGATATACGTGGTGATCATGCCCTCCTTTTGAGCTGTTGAGCTGATTTTATATCTCCTCAGGTCAACATGTTTTTATAAATTATTGTTATTATTATTGAATTTGAAAGAAATTCAAATTATCTTTCTACTGCAGTACTTTGAGTTTTTGGTGATTTCCTAAATGAGAAGAGAAAACAAAAATACAGTCAATAGTCAATGTTTCCTTAATTCCTTTTTCTAGAACCGACCTCAGTATAATTTTTATTATATCACGTAATTAATTATACTGTGCCTAATTTAACATGTTCTTTTATTGGTAAGATAAACCAAAAAAGAATGAGCATTCCAGAGGAGAGGAAAAAAGTTATTGAGCAGAGCCCCTCCCCCACCCCGACCCCACCAGGCAATGTGCTCATTTGAATGGTTGCTGACTCTCCCATCCTAGATCTACTCTGTCCTGGGGTTTCCATATGAGTGACCTCTCTGCTGGTAGTAGCTAGCAACTTATAATACACTCAGGACTTCATCCCATGTACCCTGGAGTGAAACAAAAAACAATGCCACACACTAGAGAAGAAATCTCTTCCAATGTCATGCCTCTGCATGTTCTAGTTTGGGGAATAGCCGATTCTGTAGCTTTAGAAATATATATGGGCTTGTTTCTCCCTTAAACCCATTTAAAATTTTTTAAAAATATTTTATTTATTCATTTGAGAGAAAGAGTGGGAGGGTAAGGTAGAGAGACTCTGAAGCGGACTCCATGCTGAGGGCAGAGCCTAACGTGGGGCTCGATCCCATGACCCATGAGACCATGACCTGAGCCAAAACCAAGAGTCTGACACTCAACTGACTGAACCACCCAGGCACCCTTATCTTTTTTTAAACTTTGGTATGTTGTATGTAGTTCAGTGAAAAGTTAATAACTGAGCTTGATTCATGTTAGAGCCCCTCGTTACTTTCATTCTGCTTTTCTCTCCTTTTCCTTTCAGTTCAAATTACCTAGTCTAGCACTGCAAATTTCTCTCATGCCTGTCACTGTAAGCCACCAAAGCAGAATGGAGCTGATGTTCCCTGAACACCTGTCACATCACAAGCACTTTGACAAGTGTTTTTGCATATATTATTTCATTTACCCTTGTAATATCTTCAGTGAACAGATGTGTAACCCAAGATCCAGAGCAGTTTGAAAAAAAAAGTATCCAGGGTCACAAAGCTAGTAAATTGGTAGGTTCATATTGGAACCTACATCTGTTTGATTTCAAAACACATTCTTTCCATTTACTGTTTTATGTCAAGTAAGATAGTGAGATATCAGCTTATCAAGAATTACTCAGCATCCCAGGAACAAATGCGTGTTAGGAGTTCCTGAAGATCAAATGGTGACCGAAAAGATGGTGGAAGGGAAGCAGAAAGAATCTTGTATTTGGCATATAGTCTCTTGGTTCTCTCTCTCTCCCTTTGGGAACACCAAGGGGGTGAGTGGACTGAGTACTATTGAGTTCAGTGTTGAGAGGTTAGGTTAGAAAGAAGGATCACCGAAGGCTGGAGGACAATAAAGTAATTCCAGAAGCTGATAGACTAGACAAAACAAAGATTTCATTTAAATGGACATTGATTCATTCTTTCATACAATGTACAATGAATATTTACTGTGTGCCTCTGCGAGAGGCCAGGCATACGAAGATGAGTAAGACATGGTTCTTCCTTCAATGACTTCAGCGTCTATTGGGAAAGAGAGATAAGTGAACAAGCTTACATCTTGTTAATTTATAAGTTAACAAAAGGATAATAGATACACTTCCATTGCCCTTGGGTGCCCCTTCTATAATCAACATATAGTAGGCACATGCTGATTTTTGATCAATCATTATCTACTCCCTTTAAATTTTTTTTAAAGATTTCATTTATTTATTTGACAGAGAGAGAGATCACAAGTAGGCAGAGCAGCAGGCAGAGAGAGAGGGGGAAGCAGGCTCCCTGGTGAGCAGAGAGCCTGATGTGGGGCTCAATCCCAGGACCCCGAGATCATGACCTGAGCAAAAGGCAGAGGCTTAACCAACTGAACCACCCAGGTGCCCCTCCATTAAAAATTTTTTTTTCCATTTAAAATTTTTAAAAAAGATTTGTATTTATTTATTTGAGAGATAGAATATAAACGAGGGGAGAGGGAGAGGGAGAAGCAGACTCCCAGCTGAGCAGGGAGCCTGACATGGGACTTGATCCCAGGGCCCTGGGATCATGACCTGAGCCAAAAGCAGACACTTAAATGACTGAGCTACCCAGGCACCCCTATCTACTCCATTCTGATTTCCTTTTGAAGGATAATATCTCCCTCATTGGAAAGTGTGTTGAGGCTGTTAAATCTAGGTGCCCTGAGCCCTCTACTCACCCACAAATAGCCACCTGACCAACTTGGAACAAATGTTCACTCTTTAGAATCAAAATATTGAAAAGAGGAGAGAGGGCACCTGGGTGGCTCAGTCAGTTAAGCGTCTCCTTCGGCTCAGGTCATGATCCTGGAGTCCCGGGACTGAGTCCCACCATCGGGCTCCCTGCTTGCTGAGGAGTCTGCTTCTCCTTCTTACCTCTCCCCTCTCATGCTCTCTTTCTTTCTCTCAAATAAATAAAATTAAATAAATCTTAAAAAAAAAAAAAAGAGGATAGAAAGCTAGAAATTCCCCAGAAATGATGGAGGATCATTCATTTTGAGCAGGACACTGACAACGCTGTTGAATAGCTCCTACACCGATCCTATCCCACTCCCACCACTTTCTATAAATTTCTGAGTCGTCTTGTCTATTCTGAGGGTTGAATGAAATACTCCCAATAAACTCCCATTATTAAACAATAAAAGATCCCCTTGATGAGATATGGGTGGTAGGGGGAAGAGGGAAAGCAGGAAGACCAGTTAAGAGACTACCAAAGTAATTCAAGTGAAAGACGGTAACAGATTGAACTCAGTGGCTGGAGGAATGGAGAAGGTGAAGATGGATTCCAGACTCAAAGGAGATAGAGCGAGTGGGACTTGGTGACTACTGGATGTGGAAAGCCAGAAATATGAAGAGTAGGATGAGGAGTTTTTCAGTGAAACAGAGTAGGACAGCTCCCCTCACCTCTTTTCTGTTGGTCTCGAGGGTATATTCTGAGTCAGCCTTGGTTTTGGCAGCATTTTCTTACTCGCTCAGGCTGTCTTCTTCCCACTCCACCCTCCCAGCCTCGGGATGAATATCATTTCCTCCTAAAAAAGGTCCTCCCCATTATCTAGAAATCTTGGCAAGGGCACCAAATTCCTCTTTTCATCTGATCTCCTCAGCCCTGCAGGTGCGTGTGCAGTTGGTTCTTAGAAACAGTCCTGGACAGCACGTAGTAGTCCAACATCAACAAGCAAACTCTAATGATGACTATATGTCACAAGCATACCTACTACATTTGTGATCCCATTTACATGCTCATCTCTGCAACCACAGCCCACGCAGTTCACACAGCCTCACCGATGGGGATTCCCAGAGTGCTCTGCGCTTACAGGCTTTGCTACAGAGGAAGGGTATTCCTGTGCTTGTGGTCATGTGGAAAGAATCTAACAGCACTCAAGTGTGCAGAGTTGGACTTGATGGACTGTCCTGTCCCTTCCAAAGGGACAGGCAGATTGCGACCTTTGTGATTCAGTGCCCTCTCTGACTGCCTGTCCTTTGCACCAGTCTTTTGGACCAATAAATATTGTGACACCCATATCTACAACCTCTTATCTGCTGGAAAATAAGCTGGTAGGTAAGATGTGTGAGACACACAGCATCTACGAGACGTAGAAAGCCCTAGAAAGCCCCTAAGCCCTGGATTTGGGGAGACTCACTTTTGAGATGGAAAAGACGAATCGATAGTAGCTCTAGCTGGATCTTTCTTTGCTTTCTCTTATTGGAAGATACTTTGGAACTTGAGTACCTTCAAACAAAGAAAGATATAACTAGCATTTTCGCAAACATATTGCTAGTACTTGAAATATCCCATTATTTCCTGGGCAATCTTCTGAAAAATAAAAGCAAGGTATTGGTGTATTCTAATAAGTTTTGGATGTCCAGCATTTTCCAAACTGGGCTTTTGAATAGCTCCCATATTTAATGCTGTCTAAGTAAACACTACGCTATAGACACTCTGATTATAAAGGAAATCTTGATGGAGGGGAGAAGCAAAAGAACAACATCCCATGTACAATTTCTGCTGGATGATTAGATTATTGTATTTGTTACAGCTTGATCACCTGTGTTTCATTTCAAATAAATTCTCTTCGGTCTCTTTGCCAACAAAGCGCATGTGAGAGAAATGCCTCAAAATCAATTTATGCCACTTCACCAGTTTTATGCATTTTAAATTTAAGGAAACAACAATTAGGATATTTGCAATGATGAAAAGAACTCTATTAAGCTGCCACAAATGTCAAAAGTTCCTGGCTATGCTAACACTTATGTAATTGTTCTGGAAACCCCACGCACCGGAATAGACCTACAACACTAGGCATGACTCACCGAATATTTCTATTCGCATAGAAATTTAGAGCATCTCTCTAACATGCTCTCCAGTTGGGATTTATTTTTTTCAAAGGCAAAAAAAAAAAAAGACAAAATATGGTACATCAAATCCCAAAGTTCTTTCTGTAATTTTTTCGGAAAATACTACCTCAGACAAGAGCATTGGAAGACATTGCTAGTGTCACTAATAAAGCAGCCAGATGGGCTAGCATTAGAACGGGTTGAAACTTTGCAATCTTTCCTGAAAAATAAATAAATAAATAAATAAAACAAAACATAACCCCCCCCCAGAAGACATGTGGGCTCTCCAATTTCCAAATGGTCCCCGTTTCCTCTTGTGACTTTATTCCCAAGTTTGTTTTTTGGAAAGTTGTGGCTGGTAGTGTATGACTGATGTCCTCATCTCCTGAGCGATGTCAAGGAAAATGGGTCATGACATGAACAGCTTAGCAAGACAGACAGGCTTGCGCCCACAAAGCCAAGGCTCACTGGTAGCATATGTTCTGATAGTTTCTATGGGACACCTTGTGCAAGTCCAAATTCTTACGGGGATTTACAAAAGCTTATGGCATACCTGTATCCCCCAAAGCTGATGTTTGGTGGGACTTTGAATATCGAGTTAAAGCACTCATCATTAGTGATAGTCATGGAATTGAGCATTCACTCAGTGGTGAGGCAAGCCAGTTTTGTGGGTGGGAAGGTTTCAGGGGCCATTCCCCCAGGCAGGTGGGGCAGGTTGTAGACGGGAGTTTTTCTTGAGGCAGGAAAGAGGCAGGTCAGCCATTTGCAGACCACTGGCAGGCCACCCCAAAGAGGGTGAAGAGGAAAATCTGGCGGGCAATCGCCTTGGATGGACCAAACAAACTGGGAGTGAGGCCCCCAGCCAAGGACAGGGCTTGAGAAGAGACCCCGAGCGCTGGGGAGGGCCGAAAAAAAAGAGCAGAATTCCGGTTTTAGAGAAACTTCGAGGTGAAATGTGGAAGAAAGAAGAGGCAAACTCAGTTGCTAGGACTGGCACACCAGGCGGAAGCTGTAACAGGAATAAGGCAGACACCTTCCAGCTGCCAGTGAGACAGGAGCTCAGAACAGACTCGAAAGGCCAGCGGACCAAAGGATGAACGAGGTGAACTACTTGTGTTTCCACCGCCCAAGAGCAGACCGGGGCGGTGCCTGGGAGGGGAAAGGTGGAGCCTGAAGCAGGGCGGGGCCCCAGGCAGGGGCGGGGCACCGCCCACACCAAAGTCCTCGTGGCCCCCAGCCCTTTCGTTTTCCTTCTCCTTCCTTTTCTTAAATCTTTTAAGATATACTCTCTCTGCAACTCCCCCCCCCACCTTCTATTAAAAAAGGTTTTATTTATTTGACAATTAGGATATTTATTTATTTGACAACTAGGATATCACAGAAAGCACAAGCAGGGGGAGCGGCAGGCAGAGGGAGAAGTAGGCTTCCCATGGAGCAGGGAGCCCAACACAGGACTGCATACCAAGGCCCCGGAATCATAACCTGAGCAGAAGGCAGATGCTTAACTGACTAAGCAGTGCAGGTGTCCCTCTCGCAGCAACTTTCAAATATACAATACAATACTACTACCTGTGGTCTGGAAGTTTGTGCCCTTTTGGCAAGCTGTTTTGTTACCTGAAACTCGCAGCCCAGACTCCTCAGACTGACCATCTTTCATGGTTCCAGTTCTGAGAGCATCTTCTACACACAAATGGCTAACAGACACAGAAATAGATGTTCATCCTCATCAGCTATCAGGGAGATACAAATCAAAAGCTTCCACCTTCCACCAGTTAGAATGGCAAAATTGACAAGGTAAGGAACAATAAATGTTGGAGAGGATGTGGAGAAATGGGAACCCTCTTAGGCTGTTGGCGGGAATGCAAGCTAGAACAGCCACTTTGGAAAACAGTGTGGAGGTTCCTCAAAAAATTAAAAATAGAACTACCCTATGATCCAGCAACTGCAATACTGGACATTTACCCCAAAGGTACAGATGTAATGAAAAGAAGGGCCATATGCACCCAGTGTTCATAACAGCAATGTCCACAATAGCCTAAACACGGAAAGAGCCAAGATGTCCTTCAACAAATGAATGGATAAAGATGTGGTCCATATACACAAGGGAATATTACTCAGCCATCAGGAAGGGTGAATACCCAACTTTTGCATCAACATGGACAGGACTGGAGGAGATTATGCTGAGTGAAATAAGTCAAGCAGAGAAAGTCAATTATCATATGGTTTCACTTCCTTGTGGAACATAAGGAATAGCATGGAGGAGATTAGGAGAAGGAAAAAATGAAGAGGGAGAGAGGTACCATAAGATACAATGGACTCTGAGAAACAAACTGAGGTTTTTTTTTTTTTTTAAGATTTTATTTATTTATTTGAAAGAGATCACAGGTAGGCAGAGAGGCAGCCAGAGAGAGAGGAAGGGAAGCAGGCTCCCTGCTGAGCAGATTCGGGGCTCGATCCCAGGACCCTGGGATCATGACCTGAGTCGAAGGCAGAGGCTTTAACCCACTGAGCCACCCAGGTGCTCCCCAAACTGAGGGGTTTTATGGGCGAGCCTGGTGGTGGGTATTAAGGAGCGCACGGATTGCATGGAGCACTGGGTGTTACACGCAAACAATGAATCATGGAACACTACATCAAAAACTAATGATGTACTGTATGGTGACTAACATAATATAATATAATAAAACAAAACAAAACAACAAAACAAAACAAAGAGCATCTTCTGTGTGAAGCCCTTCCTGGCTCCTCTGGGTTCCAGGAGCACTTCACACAACTCTCTGTTGTGACACTTAACATCCTTTATCTTGTCCTGTTTTCCTTTACTCGTTTTTCTCCCAACTGGCTTTCCAATTTCCTTCCAAATGAGACCTGGCATCTCCTGAGCCCGGCCAGTGCTCAAGAAATATTTGATGATAAATAAATAAGGTGAGCAAGTGTTTATTAAATTCAGCTCAATCAACCGATAAAGAAGGTAATGAATGAATTTATGGTTAATAATTCTATATATTGACAAAAAATATAAAATATTAACCGTAGCTAACATTTATGCACTGCTTGCTGACTGCCCTGGGCTTCTGTGCTCAGTCCTTCATGTAGATTATCGCATTCATCTTCACAACCACCCAAGATGTAAGTGCTATTATAACACCCATTATACAGATAAGAAAATGGAGGCATTATGCTAACACCTTTAGGAACTCAGTCTGAACCAGGATATGAATATTCTACTTAGCAATAGAATTCCTCATTCCTGGGGCCTTCCACTTGCCACAGGGGATGTGGGGGCTGTTGGGGGTTGGGAAGAAGGTGTGATCAGGCTCTGCTTGTCTCTCTGCTCCTCTCCTTCTTCCCCATGTCTTCCACTTGCAAGCAGATGATGTCCCATGCAGTCCTACTTCTCCTTTGATTTCTTTCCCTTGTTAGCTGTAAGGTGTAGAGTGCGGCTGAAACTGAAGCGAAAGTACAAGGAGTTTTCTTCTGCATCTGGTATTTACATATCTGTCCTGTGAGGACCACACAGGACTTTACATACCTTACTCTCTTCCGTCCTTAACCTGCCCCAGGAACAGGTGTCCTTGTCCCTCAAGGTACATGGGAACCACCTGAGATTCCTAGAGGTTTAGCAACTTGCCTTACGTCCCCAAATCTAGAAGCAGAGCCAGGATTTGAACCTCCAATTTCATACAACACAGCAAAGAGCTATAGATCACCTCTTTTTGGATGCTCACATCCCCTTCCCACACAGCATGTGGCCACCAATACCATTTAGTGTTGATGACATGCCTATAATCACCGTCTCTGGCTATGGGTCAGGGTCTCCTTTAAAGTATGCCGTGGAGGCAGTTTTTTTAATCGACCCATTTAAAAAGTTCCAGGGCTCGCGGCGGCAGCACATACACTAAAATTGAAGCCGTCCAGGGAAGATTAGCGTGCCCCTGGGCAGGATGGCACACAAACCCATGAAACGTCCATGTTTTTCCAAGGAGGGCACCTGCTGTGATCAGCTCCAGGTCTCACTTGGAAGTGCTGAATCACGACACTCTCCCCCTGAAACTGACATTACGCCCTACGTTAACGAAGTGGAATTTAAATACAAGCTGTAAAAAAAGGTCACGAAGATCCAATTCATTGGTGTAAAATTAGTGACAATTCTGAGACCAAAGCCACAGATGACAGTGAGTATGAGGAGCGGCGTCTCCAGGTAGGAAAAAACCCCCATCTCTCTCCTGACTTCTGCCCTTCCCTTCGGCTCCGGCAGCTCCCGCCCTGCCAGTTTACACACAGCCATTTCTGTTGACCTGTTCGCGATGGATGCTGATAACCTCTTACGAAACGATGCCCCCGTGGGAGAGAGGAGACCCAGAGCCCACGCCCGCACTGCTTGCTTTGTGAAATTCCAGACTGTTTAATCGGCTCTACCTCATCCTAAGAACTCTGGATTCCACTTTTCTTAATGACTTTCCCCTCCTTAAATGCCTACACAGTTATCTTAGAAGAAGGAGAGAAAGAATAGATGAATCACTTGCAGGAAACGGGGGGCAGAGACATGTGGTTGGAATGGCAGATGGCTGTGTGTGTGGGCACATAGCTGTCTCTGTTGTTCCTTCCACCACCCTCTGGAGATGAAGCCTTTGGAAGAGGACATTCATTCCAGCCTGCGGGACGGCGCCCGCTTTCAGGTGCTGACATGCAAACCCACATCCGCACGGATTCCTCTCAGACATCACAACTCCAGGGAGAGCGGAAAACTCGGGCTCTGGTCCAGGCTGGACAATGTAGCCTCTCCTCCAAGTTTTCACATTAAACCTTCTAAAGATAGGGGTTCCTGGGTGGCTCAGCGGGTTAAAGTCTCTGCCTTCAGCTCGGGTCATGATCCCGGGGTCCTGGGATCGAGCCCCACGTCAGGCTCTCTGCTCTGCGGAGGGTCTGCTTCCTCCTCTCTCTCTCTGGCTGCCTCTCTGCCTACTTGTGATCTGTCTGTCAAATGAATAAATAAAATCTTTAAAAAAACAAACAAAAAACAAGCAAAAAAAAAAAACCTTCTATAGATAAAGTGATAAACTACATATAATTAGTGGCAATGAATTTCTCATGCTGTCTTCTTCGTCCTGCGGGATATGAAGTAAGTATGTGAACATTCTATGTCACAGGGCAAGTTCCCGACTGACAGCAGAGGGCATTGGCAGACAGACGCCTGTAGGGCAGCTGGAGGGAGATTTGCATTCAGATAAAATAGGCAGTAAGCAGGAAAACACAAACAGTTCTTGGTGGGGTTTTTGGTGGTGGGGGCAGGAAAAGGACATAAAAGTAGGACGATCTCAGGGACAAGGGTCCATGTGTTGTTCCCCGTCACAGGTTAGCTTCTTGCCAGATATACTGAGATGTCACCAACGGTCGTTGTTTCACTTGGAAAACTGAAATGTTTCTACAGTCCCAAGGATTCAAGAGAACATGCAGTTTGATAACCTTTTCTTCAAAAGGCTTCATAGAGGCCCCCCTATTACTTCTACATAAATAGCCAAGGGTCGTCCAGATGCATATGCAGGGTAAGTAATTGTTATTTTATTTTCAGATGTATGAAGCTCACTTCCCTGACAGACTCTTAAGAATCTTCAGTCACCGCCATCTGCCCTCTCTACCCTAGACCCCTGCCACAGGACCTTGTGAGCACACAAATGTGCAGGAAGGTAAAAGCTTGTCAACTTTTTCCTGGGTGCATTAGGAGTTTTGGTAAAATATGCATTTAGAAGTTGAAATATAGTCCTGAGCACAGATGACCTACTATTTGGAACAAAGCCTTGTGGTTAAGAGCATGTTTAAAATTAATGAACACTCCTTTAAAAAGGTTATAATAAAAACATCATCTGATTAAGAATGAGTAAACTCCATCCAGAAACCAATCTGAAGAGCCATAAAAAATATTTCATCAATCATAAATCCCATTAATAATAGAATTTCTACCTCTATACTCATTATGATTTGATGACTCATTTATCTGAAAGTCATTCATCTTAACCTTCACGAAGACACTAATTCTTGAATCCTAAAATGCTTTAAAATTATCTCCCATAATTTTAAAACAGGATCATACTGGACTAATTTTTGTGCCTCTCAACATTCCCCAGCCCCCACCCGATTCCCAGGCTTCAGCCTCCTCCTGAATAGACGGACTCTGGAGGGTACAGCTTCAGAGCGACCCATCTCAACCTGCTCCAACAATGGCCAGGGCCTCCAAGGGCTGGGTCTGAGCTGATGAGGCCCCTGGACCTTAAGGATAGTCGGTCCCCTACCATATCTTCCAGGCAGTTCAGCACCATCTCCTTCCTGATGAACTGCTTCAAGGTGACCTGTAGGACAAGCAAGGAAATTTGCATATTTCCTTGTGAAGTTGCTACCGGTTCCTTCACACGCCACCTGGTACCCCGCATTCCTTCCTTCCTGGCGTCTCTCTCTTTCTCTCGCTTTTGGAAGCCTTGGGATGGCACCTTCCAACACAGTCTTAGCAAGAGATCTTTCCCTCAGGTTTTATTTTCTAGACAATTTGACTAAGACAACGATTTTTTTTTTTTTTAAATCACATGTTGTATCTTCATCTGGCCTCCTGCCTACAGTCTGTTTTCTTCCCAGTTAGAAGGATGAATGGAGATCTGTAATCCCTGTTAAGGTTAACCAGAGCTGCTCCAGTTAAGTGTCCTCCGGTTGAGAATATGTTTCCTAAATCTCACCTAACTTTCCTCTAAGTGAGTTTTGTTCTCACTGCAGTGGGACTGGACATAGTAGCTCTTTTCTCGGATTGACTGCTTCCGCCCGGCTTGGTGTGGAGAACCAGGACAACAGATAGTGGCTTGTCCTACATCCCCCCCTGCTATTTACAAACCCGTTTCCTGACCTCCATTTTATTATCTCCGGTGCTATCTTCTATGTTCCTGGTGTCCTTACCTCCTGTTTCACTTACAGCGAATTCCTGTTACATACTTGTGATAAGGCCATTTCAAAGTAATACTCAAAATCCTTTTGACTTGGAATATTCCCTTTGTGTAAAATATGTTGTTTTTAAAAAAAAAATTTTTTTTTTTAAATTTATTTGACAGAGATCACAAGTAGGCAGAGAGGCAAGCAGAGAGAGAGGAAGGAAAGCAGACTCCCTGCTGAGCAGAGAGCCCGATGTGGGGCTAAATCCCAGGACTCTGGGATCATGACCTGAGCCGAAAGCAGAGGCTTTAACCCACTGAGCCACCCAGGCGCCCCTAAAATATGTATCTTTTAATCAGCAGCTGAAGAGCGTCAGCTGCCTAGAGCAGTGGATGTGTGGGGACAGTAAACAAGACTCTGCCATGTCACAAGTCTTCCCCAGACTGAAAAGGAGAAGTCAAGGGACTTTTTCACATTTCTGTTTAATGGGCCAGATCATCTCTCTTGGAGAGGACTGGGGGTGAGGAGAAACGCTTTTAGATATTTAGTCATATCATTCTTTCCTTTCCGCTTGGGCAGGAGGCAGGTACTGTGAATGCTTGGAGAGTCCATTAAGGGTGTTATTTTAATGAGTTAAAATTCCTTAGAAGGTTTGCATAGATAATAATGGCTGAGGCAGAGCTTAAGACAAACAATCCGTCTGGGATTAAAACAAAACAAAAAACCAGACCTCCTTAACCCTGCACAATTCTAAGGAGTGAGAGCAGTTTTAATTACAGCATGAGATTTAGAATGATTTGAGAAGGAAGAAGTCAGGCACCGCTGAGTTTTATAACAAAATGTGCTTTGGGATTATCAAGTGCCTCTAGAAGTTTTCTGTTCGAAACTAATGATTGAGGGTGCCTGGGTGGCTCAGTCGGTTGAGCTGCTGCCTTTGGCTCAGGTCATGATCTGGGGGTCCTGGGATCAAGCCTCCTATTCGCTCCCTGCTCAGTGGGGAGTCTGCTCCTCCTGCTTCTCCTTCTGCCGCTCCCTTGCCCATTCTCTCTCTGACAAATAAAATTTAAAAAAAAAATTATCCTGCAGATACACTCATGTGTAAAGGGGATAAGTGTGTAAAAAAGACTGTATTCATTGCAGTCACTGCTTGCAATAGCATAAAAGATTCTGCACAACCTCAACATCCATCAACAGTAAGATTAGGTAAATATATGATGTGAATACCACCGAGGGAATACCACCGAGCCATTAACATGGATGAGGAAGCTCTACATTTTTTGATATGAACCCATCTCTGAGAGGAGTTCAGTGAAAAAAATCCAGCTGCACCCCTATGTGTTTAGTCTGCCAGGATTTTGTAATACGAACATCAATAATACTAAATCTATCACTTACATATGTGTAGGCTCTCTCTAGGCAGATCCACAAAAACTAGTTAACAGCGGTTGCTTCTAGAACTAGGTGGCTAGGTGAGCCTACCTCTATATATGTCACTTCTTTCCTTCTGAATTTTATTCCATGCACAAGTTCTCATGTGTCCATATGTAACTCAATAATGCCTTATCCTTTGAGAAGAAAAAACTCAGTAACACGTGTAGACATTTAAAACCTGGCTCTCATCTAATGCATGGGAAAACTGCATTTTGTAGTTCCAAGTCTGCTGACAGCGGCATACACATTGTTGTTTGTTTTGTTTTTTCAACAGACTTTTATTTTTTAGAGCAGCTTTAGGTGTTATTGAAACTGACCAGAAAGTACAGTGATTTTTTTTTTTTTAATCCATCCGATCCCCACACATGCACAACCTCCCCATTATCTCCATCCAGCTCCAGCATGGTTCATTTATCCTGAGGAGCTCACATCAAAACATCATTATCACCCAAAGATCATAGTTTACATAAGGATTCATTCTTGATGGTATACAGTCTATGGATTTTGACAAATGTATAATGACGTGTCTTCACCATTACAATATCATACACAAGAGTTTCGCGGCTGTAAAGATCCCCTGTGTTCCTCCAGTTCATCCTTCTCTCCCACTAACCTTGGGTAGTCACTTGATTTTTTTTTTTTTTTTAATTATCTCCACAGTTTTGCCTTTTCAAGAGTGTCCTATAGATGGAATCACAGACAACGTAGCCTTTTCCGATTGGCTTCTTTCATTTAGCAGTATGCTAAGTTTCTTCCATGTCTTTTCATAGCCTGATAGCTCATTTCTTTTTAGTGCTGAATAGTCAGTCCATTGGATGAATTAGTTTGTTCATCCGCTCACTGACTCAAGGACATCTTCGTTGCTTCCAAAGTTTTGGCAATTCTGAACAAAGCCAGTATAAACATCAGTGTGTGGGTTTTTGTGTGAACATGTTTTCAAGTTTTGGGGTAAATACCAAGGAGCATGATTGCCGGACCATTCGACAAGAATATGTTTAATTTTGTTAAGAAGCTGCCAAACTGTCTTCCGGAGTGATTGCACCATTTTGCATTCCTACTAGCAAGACGTGAGAGTTCCTGTTGCTCCACATCCTCACCAGCTCTTGGTGTTGTCAGTGTTCTGGGTCTGGGCCATTCTAAGAGGTTGATAGTGGTATCTCACTGTTAATTCAATTCACATTTCCCTGATGACATTGGAGGTGAAGAATCTTCTCATATCCCATCTGTAGATCTTTTTGGTAGGCGCCCATTAAGATCTTTGGCCCATTTTTTAATCAGGTTGGTTCATTTTCTTACCAGTGAGTTTCAATATTTCAGTTACAGTCCTTTACCAGATGTGTCTTTTGCAAATATTTTCTCCTAGTCTGTGGCTTCCACGTTTTTTTTTTTTTAAGAAGTGAATGTTACCTTTGAAGACAGAAACAGATACCAAATTTCAAATGGCCATGTTTGTAACAAATGGATAAATCTTCATAATTTTTGCTTTATAACTGATTCTTTGTTGTCAGTACAGCCATATTTCTAGATGTTTCTTGAAGCTGTTGTAACAAAGCAATCTAATAAGTAGTGGACGAGCAGGTATAAATGTAGACTGTGATACTGTGATATTTTAACTGCCCTTAAAATATGATCTAACTTGCCTAAGGATTAAAAATTCTTTGTCTTCTGTAATATGTAATCTCCCAATTTCTTCATGATGAATTTTGCCCGTAACTTTTCCAAGAAGTTCATGTTAAGAGAGAATTAAAGAATTAGAATAATTTACTGTACCAGGGCAAGTATTTCATTATAGAGAACTTATCATTTAATACTTAGGTGAAGGCACATCAGGAAGTAGTACATATTTCTTCTCTTTATGTGTTCCTGGCATGTCTCTTCACTCTATCTCTCTGAAACTACTTAGTTGTCATATATACAGTGAAGGACTCTGGATGGATGGACTATTAGTCAGTCTTCTAACATGACCATCCTTTTGGATATAGAACTTTGAACTGTTCTCCTAGCATGCTGGATGTTACCTTTGTAATATTCTCTCTCATGTCACAGTCCCACCTGTTAGCTTTTGGAGGGGCGTGTCCCCATGTGGCTTATCATTTTATCCCCCAGAATATCTTGCATCAACTCAGCAGGTATATCGAGGATCGATTTTTTTTTTTTTTTTAAGGTAGAAGACAAAGTGATTTTGGCAAAATTTAAAGCATTTTCAGTCTATAGTGCTTTCTGGGATAGAGACCCCCATGTTACTTTTCCAGAGAAGCAAGGGGTCCAATGTGGTCCAGGGTGGTGAATTGGAGATTTAGCTGTGAGAAAGGGCCAGGTGGCAGATGGAAAAGGCGTGACCAGGTGCCCTTTGCTCTGGCCAGAAGGTGAGCACAATCGGAAAGCCTTATCCCAACTCTTACGGGACCATGTGTAACTCTATCTCTGAAAATCGGGTGCTCCCCACCCCCACTGCCGCAATAGGAACCCCAGGAATAACACTCCTTACATTCTTGTTTGTAATGAAAAACAGTGGGGTGACAGGCTTTCTCTACAAAATGTCACTTTTGCAGCCCAACATGTTGCCTTGGCATTTTCATCCTAAAGCTGATGGACCCTTTTATCAGAAATACCACTTCCTGGGTGGTGAGCACCTGCCATTTTCGCCGCCTCCTCCCTCCGTGCAGTGTTTCTGATGCTTTCTGCTTCTCTGTGAGGCTGCTAATGTTTTTTTTTAAGTAGGCTCCACGACAGGGCTTGAACTCACAGCTCTGAGATTGAGACCTGAGCTGAGATCAAGAGTCAGATGCGTAATCAACTGAGCCACCCAGGCGCCCAGGAGGCTGGAATTTTTATAACAAAAAGCAAGAGGCAAAAGGCAGTTTCTCTCCTGCAGCGGAATTATACCACTGGCATTTAGAATAACATTGCCCCTTCTTTCCTGGCTACAATTATAAGCATCTCACATACCTCCCTATGTGAGGTAAGGTAAGTATTTTGTCATCTTCTATTAATAGGGAGGGATTCTGAGTCACAGAAGGGCTAAGTGATTTTTCTAGCCCCAGAAATAAGAGGAATAAGATGAAGCAGGATGATGAATACGTTATTTTAGGAACGTGCTGGTATAGCATCATTTTCCTGGACAATTGCAACTGCTTCTTAATTGGCTTTCCCGTCCCTGGTTTTTCTCTCCCCTGAAGTCTGCTCACCTCTTTTATTGTTATCAGAATCATATTCTGAAATCTTGTCACACCCTTGTATAAATACCTTTGATGACTTCTCGCTGCCTAATGAAAAATTCCAAACTCCTTAGCATAGCATCCAAAGTCCGTTTCCATCTGGCTTTAACTACTTTTCTTATATCCTTTGCCGCCCTGTGCCCTTCATACGGTTGTCAGGCATGTGCATGGCTCCAGACCTTTGCTTCATGTCACCTGTCTATCTAGCCTAGAGTGCCTTTCTTCTCCTGCCTCTCTGGGATGAGGGAGAGGGGAAATCTGCTTATCCATGGGATCTAACTCAGATACTGTCTTCTCTGGGAAACTTCGCAACATCTGAAGCCTGTGAACCATTTCCTCCTTTTGCTCCCTCCCACGGTGCTTCCTTTTTGTCACAATGATCATATTTATTGTTACTTCTAGCTACCTGGACATGAGTCTAACCTACCCAGTCAGACCTTTTTATGATGGCACGGCCTGACCCTGACTGATTTCCACACGACCTAGCCATCATTTTCAGTTCCAGACACACGGCTGATGGGTGCTCAAGAACGTGATGCTGTTTTCAAGAGAACCCTTCTTTTAGGCAAATCCACAGGCAGTTTTGGATACAATTTCAGGCCCTGTGAAAGGAAATCAGGGTGCATGCCAATGCAAGCATTGAGCTTTCGGGGAAGAGCAGGTTAGTGATGTTTAACACTGCATTCTTCTGTTACGAAGTTCTGATGCTTATGGGGAGAGCGTGATGTTTCATTCTGGGGAACCATCGAAAACATTTCTATACTTCCTGACTAGAGCTGATGGGAGGGCAACCTGGCTGTCTGGGATATCATTCCCAGCTTTCCAAAGTCTGGCCCACCTGTAGGAGCCACGCCCTGCTGCTGGATTACAAAAGAGTTGCCCGGGGCCCTCTCTAGACATTCTTAATCGGAGTCCTTGAGTTAGAGACCTCTGAGGCCTCTGGACTGTGAGCAAGTACCTCCGAGGTGTTTCTGAACCCTTGAGAGCCCTGGTCTGGCTGGAGACCTCTCCCTAGGCAAGCGGACTGATGGGGGACGGTGTGGGGACCCATGTAATCCAGTGGTTCTCAGCTCAGGTGGCATATGAGAATTCCCTAAGGGATTTTTGAGCCCTACCAATACCTAGGACTTCCCCACCCCCCGCCCTGCCTTTAAATCAGTTAAATCGTAACTACTGAAGATGGGATTTAGGCATCTATGTTTTTTTGCAACCTTGCATCTGAACCAGATTGGTGGCAGAGTAAATGTCAGGCTCCTCTGACAAAACTCAAGATCTCTAGTGGTCAGAGACCACTAACGTTGCTCTCAACCTCACTCTCACTATAGAAGTAAGTCTCGTACCAAAATCTTTTAAAGATTTTATTTGAGAGAGAGAGAGAGAGAAAGAGAAAGAGAGAGAAAGAGAGGGAGCACCTGCAGGGGGGTGGGGAGGGTGGAGGGAGAGAGAGAAGCAGGCTCCCCGCTGAGCAGTGAATCCTATGCGGGATTGGAGCCCATTGAGTCGAAGGCAGGCGTGTAACCCACTGAGCCACCCAGGTGCCTGCCGAATTTAACAAGTAAAAAAATATATATATGTTTTAGCGGCTAAGTACAGTTATGGAAACTGCGTGTGGCTGAGAAAGGTCTTTCTCTCTACGCCAGTGCTTTGAGTCACAGCACCCTGCACAGAAGGGGCCGTTCTAAAGGAAAGGCAGCAATGTTCCAAAATCAAAAGGAGCAGTTTTGTAATCTCCTGGGGGCAGGATCCTCGGTGAAACGGGGCTGGACGGAGGTCACAGGGTGCAGGGCCGGAGGCTGCATGGTCACACATGCAGAAGGGCTGTGAGTTCGAGGGTCCTCTCACACTTCCCCCCGATAATCAGCAACTTCAGCAATAGACATGATTTTCTTTAGAAATAATGTTTAAGCACCTCTTACAGTAAAGGGAAACAACAACAATAAGAAAAGCAAACCCCTCTGGTCACTAAGTAGAAAGTGTTGCTACATATTAAAGAATGTCCCAGCTAGTATCCATTCCTAAAGCGTTAGAGCGCAGCAGCTCTTACTTACAGAGTTAGTTCAAAGTAAATTACCATAAGGACAATAGAGCAGAAGTCAGAGAAATCCCATTATAAAGGCTTTTCCCCTGGGAACTGATTAAGCAAAACATCAGAGAGAAGAAATGGGGTAAATGGGGCCATGACTTAGTAAGCATTTAGACTTCAGGGGTTTGGGTCAAGAATCTAAAAGTTTGGGTGCCTGGGTGGCTCAGTGGGTTAAGCGTCTGCCTTTGGCTCAGGTGATGATCCTAGGGTCCTGGGTTCAAGTCCAGCATCAGGCTTCCTGCTTGACAAGAGGCCTGCTTCTCCCTCTCCCACTCTCCCTGCTTGTGTTCCCTCTCTCTCTGTCCAAAAAAAAAAAAAAAAAAGAATCTAAAAGTTCTGGTAGGTCCAGAAAAACCTGATGGGAATACACCAAAAGATGCACACTTGTCAGATGGTTAACAAAAATAACCTTTAAATCATACACGTGCAAAAATCACTGCAGAAACTGTGCTAAGCAGCTGGTCTGTTTCCTTAGGGCCAGGGGTGTTTCCATGAGGTGTCCTCTAGCAGAGCATCCTTCCCCCACAGAGGGAAGACTCCTTTCATATCACAGCACAGTGGCTCTCTTACCAGGCTGCAACCCCCCCCCCCCCCCACTTTTCCTCCCGCATCTGAAAAGCTCCTGCTAGGCAGGAAATCAGAGGAAGAAGGGAACTTCCCATAAGATAAGGTTTCTTTCTTACTTTTTAAACATTTTTAAAGATTTTATTTATTTGAGAGTGAGCGCCTAAGTGTGCAGGAGCAGGGGTGGAGCGACAGAGGGAGAGGAGCATGAGGCACGATGGCGGGGTCCATCCCAGGACCCTGAGATCATGACCTAAGTCCAAGTCAGATGCCAAAAAGACTGAACCATCCAGGAGTCCCAAGATGAGGTTTCTTAGATGCAAGGAGGTCTTAAAATCTTAAGGATCCAGTGTATAAACAGGGCTCCCATCAGAGACAGAGAAACCAGATCACTGAGAGATGGTGGTTCCATCGTTTAGGCCAGTAAACTCCCAAGTCCCCTCTTGCAGCACAGGAAGTTAACAGGAGTGGCTTGAGGGGTACCTGCGTGGCTCAGTCCAGGTTTAGAATGAGACTCTTGATTTTTGTCATGATCACAGGGTCCTGGGTTGGAGTCCCACATTGGGCTGCTTTACTCTCTCTCTGTCTGCCTACTTGTGATCTCTCTCTGTCAAATAAATAAGTAAAATCTTAAACAAAACAAAACAAAACAAAAAACAAACCCACAACTCTGTGTGTGTGTTGAAAATAAAAACAGGTAACTGTCAATGAATTATTATTGACTGAGGACTGTTCCCGCCCCTTTACAAATAGAAGTCATCTATTACAATAGCCCTATAATACAGTATCCCCATTTTACAGATGAGGGCACTGAGGCATGGGGAAGTTATGTGATTTCCCCCAGAGGCACGTGATTAGAAAACTGCTGAGTCAGGATTAGAATCCTGCTTGGTCTGACTCTGGAACTCCCAGTCTTGAGCAGCAAAATAAAATCTAACGAGTTAGGGAGAAGCTGCAATTTTATAACTCGTTGAATTTGTAACAGGCTGCACGGGGTACATGCTTGAGGGCTATTCCTACGATTAGGGAGCAAAACATACTTACTCCAGAGGCTTTCAAAGAGATGTTAAGTTTGGATTCCCGCATAATTACCTGACACCTGAGCCCAGGCTTCCCCACAATAAAACTATGGTAATGGTGTATCTGCTCAGCAGAGTTATGGTGGCAGTAGTTAGATATGACATATACAAAACTGGATGTAAAACAGATTGTAGCCATTATGTTTGTCTGTTGGTGTGACAGTATATCCAAGTATATCTTTTGTAATTAATGCACCAAATGGCCTATAGCAGTTCTGCTTATGGAGTTTGGAGGCCTCTGGGGTTCCCTCAGTGTATTTTGGAGGATCTGTGAGTTCTTAAATTCAACAGTTAAGCTAAAGCATGCCTTGTATTGTGGACACACATACACACTTTCACTGATTGCTGAGGCAAAGGGGCTGACAGAAAAGAGTACCTACTTAGAAAAATAATTCGTTCTCTTACACAACAGCCATTCGCATTCTCACATCTGGGTAAATAAAGGAATACAAGAGGAGGAGAAAAGGCACCAGAGGAATGGTGGCCCACACAAGGAGGCAGAAGGCAAATCTTCTGTGTGGAGAGACAGCATGGCTCCTGCCCAGGGAGCATCCATGATGCTCACGATGTGACTGGGGAGCTTCTGGAAGGATGACCGCAGGTAGTTTTCCTTGCCGTCCTGGAAGGCAATGTAAGCCTAATCTCCCACTGAAGGTATTGCTGGGCGCTGGGAATAATACAGTGGGAAACAAGGTGCTATTGCACCTTTTCCAAACAAGGACAGTAACAAAAAAATAGTAAGTGAGCTTAGCTGTACTTGGACTTAAGCTTCCTGAAGACTTCCTACATATACATTTACGTATGCTTTCAGATTTCTTACTTCTTGAAAATAAAAGATACGAGGGAAGAATCAATGAATGTTTTCCCACTGGAACGAAAGGGACAAAACCATCTGAAAGAAAGAAGAAATAAACTTTAGTATCTTTAAATGAATTTCTTTGCTGGACTGTCTGGCTTCAA
This sequence comes from Mustela erminea, assembly GCF_009829155.1. Lineage (NCBI taxonomy): Eukaryota > Metazoa > Chordata > Mammalia > Carnivora > Mustelidae > Mustela > Mustela erminea. The sequence continues at coordinate 30,079,584 of NC_045619.1, forward strand.
AAGAAAATTCTAGGGCACCTGGGTGGCTCAGTCAGTTAAGCACCTGCCTTCGGGTCAGGTCATGATTCCAGGGTCCTCAGATCGAGCCCCACATTGATCCCAGAGTCCTGGGATGAAGGCCCACATCGAGCCCAGTAAGAAGCCTTAGCTTCCTCCTCTCCCTCTGCCTCTCCCCCTGCTTGTGCCCTCTCTCACTCACTCTCAAATAAATAAAATCTTAAAAATAGAGAAAATTCTAAATGATGTCTCTATGGTTTCCCGAATGTACATTAATGGGCATTCCATCAGGTGATGGGAAACAAAAACACAAGAAAGTTGATGAAGCCCATAATTTGTAAAAGCTTAGCCTGATCAGGCTGAGCAAGGTCTGAATTTCACAATAGTTTCTACTTTTCTTCAGGTCCTATCATTCTGGCAAGGTGTGAGGATGCCATCTTGTTTATAGGAAAGCTCCAACCACTCCCTAGACATGACAGTGGCTGCATCATTCTGGCTCTGCTGCTGTCTAGCTCCGTGTTAGTTGCTGTCTATCCTGGCCTGTCTCTCTACCAGCCCCCAAATTGTTTGGGAAAATCATTAGCCTGCACTTAATAAATTAGACCCTGCAGCTCCTCACGAAGGGGCAAGCTGTTCAACTGCAAACCAGGGGCTCATATTTCCCTCTCTTTGGTGCCTAAAATGTGCAGCACGTGTTTCCTACTGACAGTCCTCGGGGCCTCTTGGGTTCCACGATTCCTGCTGTTCAGACATAACTAGCTGTCTTTTCGAGGCACCTGCCGGAAGAGTTCAGCTTGAGTTTTGTGAACCCCATCTGCCCTTTAAGTCAGATTATGTCAGACACGTTTCTCAACCGCACTGAAATTCTGTTCTGAGATGTAGCTGCTCAGAAAGCCACTGGCTGTCACTTTGAGGGCTCCCTGGGACTTCTGAGAGGGAATCCTGAATATGTCACAAGACATACATTTTAAGTGAGACCTTCCAAAACACTCTCTCCTTATGAAGGGAAAACCGTTGAACTATTTTCACATGATGTGTTAATAAATGTTATTGTATTCACAGAGATTACTCCAAGAGGATTAAAGGTCATGCTAACCCTTTGGGTCCTAGTAAATTGCAAGTGTCCTCCAACACAGGAAAATTTCTGTGGAGCTGAAATGCTTCTCCAATAGGCGAGCAAACCTTCATAAACAAAAGACTTAACTTTTAAGGAGCTTTCCAGGGAGAAACACCTAATGAAAGAAGGAAGAATTGAAACACTGGTGCTTGGTGTATGCACAGAAATACATATACACAGAGAAGTTAGGATGTACAACGTTGATTCTCTGCACTTATGAGGAGTAAGGGATGACCTGCTTCGCTCTCTGGTCTGGAAAGTTCTCTGGATAGGAATGATACCCTCAAGCAGGGACCTGGGGCCTCTGGAAATGAGGAGGGCCGTGATCCTTCCTGATGCTAGCTGGAACTCTTCTGAGCTTTTTCCCTTAAAACCCCGGGCAACAGGCCCAGGATAATGAGGTTCGAGGCAAGATCACTAGCAGCAGGGAGTCAGCTTTCTGCAGGAATGAGGCAGTGAGTTTTAAAAACCTCATCTTTTGGGAGAGGGGGGTGGGGTTATGGACATTGGGGAGGGTATGTGCTATGGTGAGTGCTGTGAAGTGTGTAAACCTGGCGAAACACAGACCTGTACCCCTGGAAATAAAAATACATTATATGTTTATAAAAAAAAATAAAAGCCTCATCTTCTGAATTTGTGCCTTCCACTTTTTGTACATCTCTAATTCTCCTTGTTCTCTGAGGAAGGGGTAACTATTCCTCATTTTACATACTGCTGAATTCCCTTCTTTGCTTTGTTTTTCTCCACAGCACTTTACTTCCTAATATGCTCTGTAATTATTTTGTTTATTGTCTGCCTTCACTAGAATGTAAGCGTTGGCAGTGGTGGGGGTGGGTATTCTTGTGCGTTTTACTCCCTGCTGATTTCCTGGAACCTAGAATAAATAAGTGAAGGAAGGAAGGAAGGAAGGAATGGAGGCCCAGAAAAGCTAAGTGATTTTCCCTTATCCAACTACTAGCAAGTGGCAGAGCCAAGGTTAGAACCCAGGCCCACGTGCTGTGCTGATGCACTAGATTATAATGGCCGTGGTTAGGATTAAAACCCAAGATGAACTCTCAGGAAGAGAAATATGAAGCATTTAGTGAATGGTTGACTAAGAGAGGTGCGCGCAGAGAAAAATCACCAGATTTAAAGGAGCGGGGAAGTAAGTCTAACTTGTGATCTTTGACATTTATGGGGACAGTGCAACAGAATATGTAAAGCTGGAAAAGCCCTGGTGGTTAAAATTCAAAACACAGAACTGAATCCTTCAAGTTTTGGCAGGGAACAGTGCAGTGCATGGTCTCCATGATACCTTATAAAATGTGTACGTGGTCAACCCTAATGGTCTGAACAGGGTCTGGCCTCAAATCCCGCCCCCACTGTTTGTTACTGAGTGACCTCATGCAAATTCCTTAATCTCTGTGAATGCGGATGACTTACATGGGTTTTCTGAAGACCACAGTTATGCATGTAAATACAGAAATCGAGAGAAAGCCTTCCATGTTGTAAATGCCCAATTTATGTATTATTTCTACTCCAATAATTTGGTGTGGCTGGAGAAGAGCGTGTTGAAAGGGGTCCAGTTAGGGAGAAGTCAGAAGGGTAGCCGGGTACAGTGCCCTATGTTAAAGGACTTTGACCCTGGTCTGTAACAGCACCTACTGTGACAGCTGAATTGGGACGGCTTAAACTGCCTAGGGCAGTTCCTCCGAGGGCTTCTCTGCAGTCTGGGGAGTTCTAGGTGGGCTGTTAGGCCTCATAGGGTATCTAGATAAGGACCCAGAACAATGTGCAGTTTGGGAATTCAGAACAATAAAAATATCATTCTAGAGCACTTCACCCATTTCACCATCACAGAGCTCCTACGAAGAGATTATTTTCATTATCTTCATTATGGCACGTGGAAGACGCAGTTCACAACGGATTTAACCAAGGACACACGCTTAGGACGGGACAGGGGCACAATTTCAACGGCCACCCCGTTCCAGGGGCCCCTTAGCTTCACTTCTTAGAACGGAGTGGTCTGAATGCCATTTGATAAAATGTGCTGAGAAGGACCGACATTCTGTCGCTGCAGGGTTCCGAAGCGTGGGTCCAACTTCTCTTTGAGAAGAACTGCGAAAATCCCTCCAAATCTATGCACAGGCTCAGGTAAGTGCACTTTGAAAATAGCGAAGTAACAACGGATTTCCCTCTCTGTCTCTTCTGTTAGAGATCCTGGGCTGCAGGATCTTGGTCTTCGCAGCTCCCCTGCAGGGTGCCCTGCCTCGCCCCCAGGCCTCAGTGACTGAAACATTTTGGGGTGGGAACGCCTGTAACAGGTGGGGGCGGATCGGAGGCGTCAACTCCAGCGCAGGCCTCCTCCAGTTGGAACTAGATGATATCCAGTGAAATATGGGGATTTTGTTCCAAGGGATGCCCAAAAAAGGCTCAGGGAGAGCGCGCGGCAACCCCCACCTTCGTCAAACACGCTCCTCCAGGGGCGGCCTGCTAGCAGCCGAGCTCCAAAATTGGCAACCTGAGCCTCGCTGCCGCCTTTTTTTAGCCTACATTCCCCAAACCAGGGAAGAGGCGGGTGACTAAAAATGCAAATTGGAGCCAGGGCGTCAGTAGGCAGACCCGAGGGTGCGGGGCGTCTGGCTGGGGGAGACCCCGGGACCTCAGGTGCCCTCTGCTCTACTCTCGGTGGGCGCCGGGGGAAGACGCTCCCCGCCGAGCCGCTGCCCCCGCTTCCGCCTCCCCGGCCGCGGCGGGACAATGCGCGGCCTCTTTTCCGCCGAGGGTTAGGGAGGGGACGCCGGATTAGGGCCCGCGCTTTCCGGCCGCGGCCCCCGCCCCCCCCCGCCCCCGGCCCCGTCACCGCGCCGGCCGCACACAGGTGGTTTTCCGCTCGGGAGGGGCAGGCCCCGGCGCTTTTATATAACAATAGAGCTCTGCGCGCCGGGAATGCGCCTTCTCGCCGCCGCGGCCGCGGCCCCCGCCCGGCCACGCCTCCATCCGGTTCCCCGCCGGCCCGCCCCGCGGCGCCTCGGCGGAACCCGGCGCGCGGGCGTGGCCGGCACTTTCCCAGTTACCTGCTGGCCCTGCAAGGCGTCGGAGACGTTCCCTGCGCCCCCACCCCCCAGCCCTCCCTGCGAGCCACTGGGTCTTGGCAGGCACTTCTCCTCGCTCTTCACCCACCCCAGGACGTGACGGAACCCCAGAGTCGTGCCTTTGGTTCCGCACTCCTCCGCAGGGTCGCCCCACGCCCCGCACCAGCTGAGCTAGGAGGCGGGGGCGGCGGGGCGCTCGGCAAGGAGCGCACCGCGCAGGCGCGGCTGCTGCTCGGCAAGGGCCCGGCGACCAGCAGGGGAGGGGGTTGCGGGGGTGGGACAGAAGGCTCCCCTCTCTCGGGTCTCTCTGTGCAACGCGACCAATCGCCGAGACTGCCCTAGCCCCCGCAAGCTTTGCGGGCGGACTTCCCCACGCCTCGCGTCTGGTGGGGACAGCCCGCCAGGCTCCCGCGCGCCCTAAATGCACCTAGTCCAGGCAGCCCCGCCAGACCGGCTCCTCCGTCGGAAGCCGAGCTTGCGGCCCAGAAATGATTAACGAGCGCAACCCCCCAGCGCGCAGTGGGTGACCGCGGAAAGGCAGGGGTGGGGAGGGGGAGGACTTGGATCCCCGGAACAATGGCTCATAACGCCCCAGGCTGCTGGAGAGGAATAAAAGCATCGGACTGTCCAACCAGTTTGTTTCTGCAGGCTCCACTGTTTAAAAACAAAATAATTTAAATGCTATTTAAAAAACCCCTTTCTTCCAATTATCTGGACAACCAGGCATTTGTTTGTTTGCTTGCTGTAAAATGTTTCAACAAAATCCTAGTTTGTTTCGAAAGATGTTGGATTAGCATTTAACACCTCATCGGTCACTAAAGCGCAGGCAGTTCACCAGCCCCAACACAGCCTCAGCTAAAAGAACATCAGAGCAAACAGAGCTGGGCTTTTTAAACTGGCAAACAAATGCCACACACCGCCTAAAGGAGGGCGGAGAAGGGGGGTTAAGGCGAACTCCGGTCCAAATGAGTTTAAAGGGAATAAAAAGGGGGAAAAAGCACAAGTTCTCTTAAAGCTAGCCTGCTAGCGCAGGCGTCACGAACAAGGGCTTTTGTGCCTGCTAATTGCACCATTTGTGCGCAAAAGTTCCGACGCGAAGTGTGAACTCTCAACAGAAGGAAACATGAGACAACTGAAGTGCCCTGGTTTATGTGCCCTGCTCCTCCTCCGCCGCCGCCTCCTCTTCTTTCTCCTTCCTCCCGCCGAGCCCGCTGTTGCAGCTTGTTTGCACTGGGGCTTATCCGGAGCGGAAATTCCTTTCCGTTTTTGTGAATGACAAACTCATTAACAATTCATCAACACAACCTGTTCCAGCCGGCCCGTCCCCACGGCAACAGCCCCTTCCGCAGCGCGCTCATTGGCTGGCCGAGAGAATGTATCCATTGAGACGCTCGCTGTTTGTATCCATTGAGGAGCTGCCTCGCGCTGGGGGTGTGCGCGGGCTGAGTCCAAGGGAGAGTGAGCAAATCGAGCTTTGAATAATTCGAGGAGAAAGACTCCGGGCGGATTTGAGGTGCAGCCTTAAAGGGAGGGATTAGGAGCCGCTGGACTTTTTTTTTTTTTTTTTTTTTTTTTCCCTTTCCTTCCCTCCCCTGTTAGTAGCAGGGAGTCCGAATTAATTGGATTTCATTCACTGGGGAGGAACAAAACTGTCTGGGCAGCTTCATTCAGAGATTCATTGACACCAAGAGCGAGCGACTGCAGCCGGGAGCAGAGGGAACCGCCGGCTTCACTTCTGTCTCGCTTTCCCCAACCGCTAACCCGGTCTGGGAAGGGCAAGGTGGAATTAAACCCCCGCTCGGAGAGCGGCAGCTTCGTGCGGCGCGCTCGGCCTATGCCTGCCCCGAGGGGCGTCTGGTAGGCACTCGCCCTCTCCGGTAGCGCGACCCCCATGATAGATACGCTCAGACCCGTGCCCTTCGCGTCGGAAATGGCGATCAGCAAGACCGTGGCGTGGCTCAACGAGCAGTTGGAGCTGGGCAACGAGCGGCTGCTGCTGATGGACTGCCGGCCGCAGGAGCTGTATGAGTCGTCGCACATCGAGTCGGCCATCAACGTGGCCATCCCGGGCATCATGCTGCGGCGCCTGCAAAAGGGCAACCTGCCCGTGCGCGCGCTCTTCACGCGTGGCGAGGACCGCGACCGCTTCACCCGGCGCTGCGGCACCGACACGGTAGTACTCTACGACGAGAGTAGCAGCGACTGGAACGAGAACACAGGCGGCGAGTCGGTGCTTGGATTGCTGCTCAAGAAGCTCAAGGACGAGGGCTGCCGGGCGTTCTACCTGGAAGGTACGAGCCGGGCGGGGGGAGCCCCGCGCGCGGGGCCGGGCGGGGGTCGCGGCGCTGTGGGTGCGGGCGAGCACGCGGACTGCAAGCGCCTCTGGTGCTTCCGAGTCTCGCTGCGGGGCCGGGGGCCCTCCGCCGGTTCCCGGCTGCGAACCTCGGGCGTCCCGCACCCGCGAGCAGGCTCGCGCAGAATCCACCAGCCTCCGGCCGCAGGCACGGGTCGTTTCTTTCTAACGAGGTCTCCTCCTGCCTACCCGTAATATCCTCTGCCTGTCCTTGCTTTCTATCGTTCGATTTTGAATTAGGATTTGCAGGGCAGCAGAGGTCATTGGGGGTGCAGATTGCATTCCCTAACCCCTCAGAATATTTAGAAAAGTTGCCATTTTGTGCATTTCCGGATTTAAAAGATGAAGGGTTTCCAGGGAAGGCGGGCCTGTTCGTTCCACTCCCAAGGGTACCCATTTAAGTGTCTTTCTCTTATAATTGGTTCTGTGTGTAGGGGGTTTCGTAGGGTGCTGTGGTGTTTCCTGCGCCAGGCTGCGGCTCTCACAAGCTGTGAAAACTACTACGGGATCTCAGGTTACACGATTGCTTTTCTCGTCCTGGCAGGTGGCTTCAGTAAGTTCCAAGCCGAGTTCGCCCTGCACTGCGAGACCAATCTAGACGGGTCGTGTAGCAGCAGCTCGCCACCGTTGCCAGTGCTGGGGCTCGGGGGCCTGCGGATCAGCTCCGACTCCTCTTCGGATATTGAGTCTGACCTTGACCGAGACCCCAATAGCGCAACGGACTCGGATGGCAGCCCGCTGTCCAACAGCCAGCCTTCCTTCCCCGTGGAGATCTTGCCCTTCCTCTATTTGGGCTGTGCCAAGGACTCCACTAACCTGGACGTGTTGGAGGAGTTCGGCATCAAGTACATCTTGAACGTCACCCCCAATTTGCCGAATCTCTTCGAGAACGCAGGAGAGTTTAAATACAAGCAGATCCCCATCTCGGATCACTGGAGTCAAAACCTGTCCCAGTTTTTCCCCGAGGCTATTTCTTTCATAGGTGAGACTAACATACAGTCCTTCTTCAAGACTTAAATGCAAAATTCTTAGCCGTTTCTAGAATTTAAGCTGTTAATCACTCTCATTGCTTGCTAGCCTGCCGGAGTGCAGGTCTCTACTGTTACAAGGGGGTTCTTAATTCTGGTTTACCTTCTCACCAAGGAAAGAAAAAGTGCCTTTTGACATGGCTGCAGACCACAGGTGTATTTGAAACGGGGTTTCCTGAGTCTTTGAATTCAGTCATTTGAAAGCAGACCCTACCTACATGATCAGACAACAGAATTTTCTCAGTTTTTGGACTTGGGGGCAGCTAGCTGGAAGTACTCCCTCCTGACAGGAATTTTAGCATTGCTTTATAATTTTTAAAAGATCTGGGAGTTTTTATAGGACATGGGGTTAGTTGTTGGAAAGCGCTCTGAATGCTAGGTGTTGTAATCCAGTTGAATGTTACTGTGATATGGGTTAGCAGTGAGACAGTGAGGGTAACCTGAGCCCAGCAGGAAGGACTGTGGGCTGGAAGCCTGGAGAAGCGAATCTCCAGGCATTGTAATGCATTTCCTATTACAAAGGAACTCATTTTCAGGCCATGTCGACATCCTGTTCCTCCTAATGGGCTGTCCCCTGTGACTTCCCTCTCTCTTTTAAAACGCCTGAATACCTCTATTGTTAGCTGCACAACAGTTGGAGAATAATTTAATAGACCCTTGCAGTCTGCTTGTCTGTATAAAAGGCATTCAGGACCATATTGCAGGGTTTCTGGGATTCACATGCTGAGGCAAAGAATGCACACATTAAGAATTTTTTTGTTGTTGTTGTTGGCAGAAACTTAATACAAAAGCTCCATTTTCAGAAAATATCTGAAATATGTAATTGTGCCCAGTGTACATGTTTTATCGCAATGATACATTTGCTGCTGCCTGCGGGGCTCTACTGCCACACACGATTCTTTTTTCTTTACTTGCATCGTAGTCTTCAGCTTTTTTTTTTTTTTTTTTTTTTTTTAAATTCAGTTTTTAGACTGATCATTCACAAAGAGTGGGTTTTGGTTCTACTGAAATTTTGCTTTTCTCTTTTGTGTTTACAGATGAAGCCCGGGGCAAAAACTGTGGTGTCTTGGTGCATTGCCTGGCTGGTATTAGCCGCTCGGTCACCGTCACTGTGGCTTATCTCATGCAGAAGCTCAATCTGTCAATGAACGATGCTTATGACATTGTCAAGATGAAGAAATCCAACATCTCCCCCAACTTCAACTTCATGGGCCAGCTGCTGGACTTCGAGAGGACGCTTGGACTCAGCAGCCCCTGTGACAATCGGGTCCCTGCGCAGCAGCTCTATTTCACGACACCCTCGAACCAGAATGTCTACCAGGTGGACTCCCTGCAGTCCACGTGAAAGGCCCCACGCCCCTTGGTGGGATGGGTCTGTTCCTTCAGCCGTTTCTCTTGGCAGTCAGCTGGGCTGCTTTCTTTGTATGTGGCCCCAGGGGTCCAGTTGTCCGTATTAGACAAGGTTCCCACACGTGGAATTGGTTATTACAATGGGAGAGATTTGCTCTACTCTTGTTGGAAGAACAGAACAGGCCGCGTAGATCCAGGCCATAGGTTTGCTCCATACCTTCGTGTACAGCCTACCCATGCAGGGACTGGAATTTGAGGGTTTCCAGGTAGATAGGGTAGGACCAAATGGTAGGGGTAGGAGCGTGTGTTCTTTAGGGCCTTGTGTGACTGTTTCCTTTTGCATCTGGAACTGACTCTATATTGTCTTCAGTGAAGACTGATTCAATTTTGCATATAGAGGAGCCAAAGAGAGGTTTCAGCTCTGTATTTGTAGTATCAGTTTGCAAAAAATAAAAAAATACAAAACAAAAATAAATAATAATACATAAAGTGAATCTGATACTCCATTTGATTATTGTAAATATTTGATCTTCAATCACTTGACCGTGTTTGTTTGAACTGTGTGTGTTTTTTCTTTGATGGGTTTAAAAGAAATCATCCAAAGGGAGAAAGAGCAGTATGCCACTTAAAACAAAAAAATAGAAATGTTTGCTCTTTCCTAATCCAAAGGATATATTTGCAGCATGCTTGACTTCACCAACTCTGAATGATATTTTCATGGACGCTGTTATCACTGAGACCTTGGTATGGTGCAGCCTTTAATCTCTTTCATATATCTTCCTTGTGATTTTTTTTTTTTCCTCTTAATGTAGTTTGACTATGCCTTACCTTTGTAAATATTTTGGCTTGTGTTGTCTCAAAGGGGTATCTTGGAAAGACACCAAAATCATGGGCTCACTTTTTTTTTTTTTTTTTTTAAACTTCAGCTGTGCTAAACAGTATATTACCTCTGTACAAAATTCTTCAGGGAGTATCACCTCAAATGCAATACTTTGGGTTGGTTTCTTTCCTTTTTAAAAAAAAGAAATTTGTATAAAACTGGAAGTGTGTGTGTGAGCATGGGTCCCCGTCTGATGGGTGAAGTAAGTGCACATGATTGTGAAAAGGGAGAGTTCGGTTGCTCCATATGTTCGTGGTGTAAAGTTTTGAGCTGAAATTTATTATAAGAATGTAAAACCTTAAATTATTAATAAATAACTATTTTGGCTATTGAATGTGTATTTCTTTTTTTTTAAATCTCTCCTTCATCGTACCTACATGTGAAATGATACTTCTAAGGAATCTTGGAGTGGGGGAGTGCCAGTGCCTTGTAAAGTCCTGTAGAAACAGTGGGGCAGAGCTCCCATGTTTTTAGCAACCCCAGGAATGTTCAGGTGGCTTTGGCTTCAAATAAAGAGGACATCATAGAATGAACTGCCTGTATCATGTGTCCCATCAATCCTTTATGAATGCAGTTACGGCTTCTTTAAGAAAATAGAAATGCTATTGAAGAAAAATGAGGCCGAAGAGCACATCTTGCTCAGGTATAAGGTTTGGCTGTTCATAACTGGTCATAAACGGGGGTACCTGAATAGGAAGACAGTGTTAACCTCTCTCCTTCCCTGCCAGGGTCTTCTACACAGTAATACACATGCCAGGGAGGACAGAGGGATAATTCTCTTCCCAGTTTGTTCCGTGGCAATGCTACCTTTAAATTATCCTGGTGTCAGAATACCAATGAATCAGGAATGATGACAACCCCCTTCCCGCCCTGCCCCCCCCCCCCCCCCCCCCCCCGCCACTTGCTTTTCTCATATATGTGGCAAGGCAGAGCCGAACTTCTCACTGAGCCTGGATGTGGGTTTTAAAATCTCACATTAGCACTTGAGATCACACTTCGCTAGTCCCGTTCTAATGTGCTTTGTGCTTCACTGGTTTAGCATGTGGGTAAGAAACCACTGTCGAACCTTATGTCAAGGTTGTTTCGAACAGTTCCTTTCAAGATACAGGCCTCATACCCTGTCATTTTCCTTGGGACATTCTCTCTCTTTGTCCCAAGTTAACACCAAAATAAAAGGCAGGTGTATGAAATCAAAAGAACTAGAACATACCTACAGTCCAGGCGCTTTTCAAATGACCTGAGTCCCTTTACCTGCCCGGAGGAGAAAGAGGAGCTTTTCACCCACAGGGCTCAAGTTCAGATGCCAAAGGGATGGTTTAGTGATCGAGGTTCTAGGAGGCAAATGGCTCCGATTTTAGAGCAATCCTATCAAACCGTCCAGAGTGACTTCCAGCAACTAAGCGTGCATAAAAAGCAAACAGAAACAGTGCAGGAAAAGACCAACTCAGTTTTTCTCGTTTGGGTGCCCCAAGTCAGTCAGAGCTCAGAAAGGAGAAGTGGGTTGCCATTCAACTTGGCTGCTGTTAATCCAGCTCTGAACGGTTTCCGCTCCTGGCATTCCCTAAACTGCCTGTTCAAAGTGAGGATTTGCAAGCAGCGCTCGCAATTTCCTGTCCAGCTGCAGCTCAAGTAGCTGCGTGCTTTCCACCCTCCCCTTTCTTTTCTCTGATTTCTTTTCTCTTTCCTTTTTTCTTTCTTTTTTTTCTTTACTCCGGGCGGTGGATAATTTTAGTGCGTTTCCTCTTTGCGGATTATCATCTCCTTTCCTCCTGGAACCTGCATACATCGGGTTCCTACGGCTGGGCTCCAGCCGACAGCTGGTCTTCCCAGCACTTCCTCTCGTTTCACTGTGGGTTTGTTGTTTGTCAGTCCACTTCTGAAATTAATAATGTTTTCTGGCCGAGTGCCACAAGCCATTACCACGAAGGGGAAGTAACACATATGAATAGCAGGAAGCCATGCAGGGTCACAGTGTGAGCTGAACCTGTGGGGGGAGCATAATTGAGCCTGGCCCATTCAGCAAGTGTCTGACAGCGATTTGGGGAGAAGGAGCTCCCCGCATTGAGGCGGCTCAAGCTGTGGGAAAAAAAAAAATACACGACAAAAAAAAAAAAAAAAAACAACTTTCCAATAAATTGGTGGCAAATGGTCTTTGTCATCAGTGTGAATGAAGGAGCCGGAGCAAGAAGAGTTTAGGGCCCCCATAAAGTTGCAGTGTTTGGGATTTCTCCCCCCCACCCCCCGCCTCCGCACCCCCCCTTTCTGGCACATTGTTTCATAAGGCTGGTAACAGAGGGGTGCCTGCTTCCCTCTATGGCCACAAAAGGACTCATATTAAATGGGTGGTTTTTACGGTTCACTCGGGCCAGAAGATTCAAAGAGCTATTCTCTTGCTTTCTTTTTCTTCCCTGGAAGGTGGAAGGTTGTAACTGACAGGCGTGGGCCCCCACCTCGCCCTGAGCCTGCCTTTCTCCTGGCCTTACCTCCAGCCCTCCGGCTCCTTTGTGCCTGCAGGGGGCTGGGGAAGGCGATCATTTTGCATCTTGGAGTTGGGCTAGCTTCCTGAATGGAGCCCGGCTGGTTACCAGGGCAACCTTCCCCAGCAGCTGCGGCTCCCCAGCCAGCCCCCCTCCTCACCTGCTGTCCCCGTTAGTGGCTTCCTTAGGTCTCTTCCTCAGGAGAAAGCCTTACTGCTCCTGGCCTTCTGCAGGGGCTGGGGCATGCCTTTCCAGAGAGGAGCTTATCTTTGGGGTCCCTTGGGGGCTCTAGGACACTTAGGGAATGCACGGGTTTACGGGATCAACTAGTCTTAAGGTTAAAAATCAGACAGAGAAAGGGTTATCTAGAGATAGAAAGATCAGCACAGCCTCTAAAGAAGTGAACATTGGAGACTGGCCCCAAGCCAACAATTAGGAGGCTTGAACTCTGACTCCTGCTTTCTCGCCCATGCACCGGATAGCCCTGGGCCAGTCTCCCGGCCTCACTGGTTTCTTCTTTCTTGTCTGTAAAATGAGAGCCTTCCCCTGTCATTCCAAGATTCTCTTATAATTCCAGCCTTCTGGTCATGGATTGGTGACACTGGTTTGATGACAAAATGAGGTAGAGAGCCGGAGGAACAGGTAACATCTATGGAAGGTATCGGACACTGAACTCTGTGCACAATATCAGCTCATTTCATGCTCAGAAGAGCCCTGTGGCGTGGTTCCTATTACCATCCTTAGGTTGCAGGGAGGAAACTGAGACAGAGAGAGACCCACAGCTCCCGAAGTCATCTAATGGGAAGTGGTAGAACTGAGCTTGGACGCTTCTTCTCTTCTTGTTATAAATAGCAGTCTTTGCTCGTCTTTACAAGGTCTCCCGGTGTTGACTAGGAAGTGGTGACCCTGTCTTACACCTGGGGAAGTGAAGGAGGCAGAGATTAAGCGACCTGCGAAATCAAACCCAAATTCGACATTAAAATCCCGAGAGGGCCCCAGGGCCCACACGGCTGTGTCACCAGAGAGATGGAGGCTTCCATCTTCTCTCTCTGTGAAGGACTTGCTCTATCTTGGGGCCCATGAGCACATAAATTACAAAACGGATTTTCCTAAGGCTCTCTAGCATGGCTAGCCTGCTGTCCCACTGGCCCGGGCCCCTGGCCCGTCTAGCCTTTCAGGATTTCACAGTGAGCTGACACCAAAGAAATTCACTTCCTCACTCTGCTGGGGCGCACACACACACACACACACACACACACACACACACACACGATGGAGAGGGTGAGTGAGAAAGAGAGAGAGAAGGAGGGAGGAGGAGACAGAGAGAGGGAGAGGGGAGAGGCGGAGAGAGAGAAGGAGAGAGAGGAGAGGAAGAGACAGGGAGAGGGGGGAGGAGGCAGAAGAGATGGGGAAGGAGGTAGCGAGAGAGGGAGAGAACATTCAGCAAGGTCTGCAGACAAGGAGAGGCAAATTAGAAATCAGTGGAGAAGTGAAACACAGCATGGGCACATGATTCGGTAGCTGGCTGTTAAGTATTCTCGAAAATTCATCTTAAAAAATCATTCTTTGGAGGGCACCTGGGTGGCTCAGTGGGTTAAAGCCTCTGCCTTCAGCTCAGGTCATGATCCCAGGGTCCTGGGATCCAGCCCCACATCAGGCTGTCTGCTCAGCAAGGAGCCTGCTTCCTCCTCTCTCTCTGCCTACCTCTCCCCTACTTGTGATCTCTCTCTCTGTCAAATAAATAAATAAAATATTTAAAAAAATGATTCTTTGGATTAAACTGCTTCAAAAGAATTACTTTGGGTACACATTTGTTGGCAGGTGCTCACACAGTAATAATCATTTCCCAAAAGATCCTGCAGACTTTCAAATACCCTTACTTCTCCTGTGTTCTTACCGCAACTGGCCCTGAATCACTCTAGTTCTGGTGTTGGGATCCTCAAACTTCTTTAAAGTCCAGAACTGATTTCCTAAGAGTATTTAGGGGCACAGAACAAAGTTCAAACAGTTCACAAATATTTATCCAGGCCTTGATCTGTGTTGTACTGATTCGATGAAACAAGGTTAAAATAAAAGGCAATGAAGACTTACCAACCAAGCCCTTGAAGGCTTGAAGGTAATCTCATTTTTTTTCTTTTTGGGGGCAGGGTGGGGTGGTGGGGAGGGACAGAGGGAGAGGAAGAGAGAGATTGGCAATCAGATTCCATGCCCAGCATGGAGCCGGGAAACCGCACAGGGCTAGATCTCACAACCTTGGGATCGTGACCTGAGCCAAAACCAAGAGCTGGATGCTTAACTGACGGAGCGGCCCCCACCCCCAGGCCACCCCGGGCAATGCCACACTTCTAAGCGTGATTGCTTAATCTCTCTGCTGCGTGCCCCAAATCAAAGCAGAACCAACCAAGGAACTATGGGACAAGGTCCTTGTATGTCCTTACGTGCTGCAGTAGTCACAATAACATTTGAGACATGGTATTTTATACAGGAGAGGATTAATAGGCCACATGTATGCAATTTGGCCCACCCACCTCCCTGTTTTGTCATGGAAAATACCTTTCGAGAATATATATATTGCCAAAGCTTCTTAGTGAGGAGAAGTTCTGGACCACCTTATCTTCAAAAATGAACCCTCGGACGCACAAAGGAAGAAAGAGAAAATATCATTCATGATTTGATAACATTCTAAAAAGCATCAAGCAAGTCTGAGAAAAGTTGCTTCTCCTAAGCTAGAATTCCCTCTTTCTTTGCTTTTGGAGACAACCTAAAATATTTACTAGATTAAGCATTTTTCATTAGGTCCAGTGTAATTCCTACAGCAAATATGAACAGGAGAAGGAAGAAAGAGGAGAAGGAACAGAAGGGGATTTGGGGAGCCCATAGCATCCCAGGACAATTAGAGCTAGCCAACAGAGCCACCCAGGTGCCCCTTAGCAGAAATGCCCCTTGACCTTATGTTCCAGTCATTATTGCTATATTAAAAGCCACCCCAAAACTTAGTGGCCTCAAACCATGATAATCATTTATTTTGTTCCTAAGTCTGCCTTTGAGCAGACCTCTGCAGAGAAGGCCGATCTCTATTCAGTGTCTTATTATCTAGAGCAGCTCTACGGCTGGGCCAGAGGCTCCATTTCCAAGATGGCTCTTTCCCATGGCTGGCAAGTGGGGTGCTGGTTGTCCGCTAGCATTCAGCCAGGGGTTAGGGGCCAGGGACTCTGGTTCCTCTCCACGTGGCCTAAATTTTCTCACAGTATGGTGTCCGAGTTCCATAGGTGAAAACTCCAAGTGTGAGTGAGAGCCAGGTGGAAACGGCCTTGACTTTTAGAATGTAGGCTCAACGGTTACTTGGGCTGTACGCCAAGATCTACCACCATTCAAAGAGAGGAGACGCAGGAGGGGCAGGGTTCTGGAGGAGAGCATGGGATGGGAAATACTGTTGCAGCCATATGGGGGAAACACAGTCTGTCACATCTTACATGAAACTCTTTGAATGTAAGACCATAAGAAGCAATAGTGAGGCCCCAAATTAGTCTCAGGACCCCCATCTTAAAACATTATAGTTGTCGATAACTGCTGAAATTATTTTTCCAATCCAGCCCTCTTTCATCTGCTCCTGACATTTGCAACAGAGCAATACCATCAAAACAATCATTAAGAATTGATGCATAAGGGGCGCCTGGGGGCTCAGTGGGTTGGGCCTCTGCCTTCGGCTCAGTTCAGGATCTCAGGGTCCTGGGATCGAAAACCCATGTCGGGCTCTCTGCTCAGCGGGGAGCCTGCTCCCCCCACTCCCCGCCACACCACCTGCCTCTCTGCTGGCTTGTGATCTCTCTCTCTCCAAAAATAAATAAATAAATAATAAAAAATCTTTTAAAAAAAGGACTGGTCCCATAAAATAGAATACAAATAGTTTTTCAAAAAGAATACTCATGTTTTCATTTCGGAAGAGAAAATGTTATGTTTGAGATAAATCCACCAAAGTTATCGAGTGCTGTGAAGTTCATTGTTTTCACGCCGAACAGTACTCTAGGGTATTTCATAATATTCCATTACAGTAGACCATCCTACTTCCATAGGCATTTGGGTTTTTTCATTTTTAACTACTATGAGCAATACTGCTAAGAAGATTTCGGTGCATGTACCCTGATGTACATGTGCACATGTTTCCCTGGGGTATAAAGGAAGTAAAATAGGCATAGACTGTGTAGATCCCCACCTTCAGAGAATGACGAGTTGTTTTCAGGGCGGTTGTACCAATTCGCGTTACTAGCAACAGTATTTGAATTTCCATATTGTTCCCTATTTTTGTCAACACTTGATACTGTCAGGCTTTTTAAGCTTTTGCTTATTTGGTGGATGTGAAATGATTATTTACTATGATTTAAATTTTCACCCTCTGATTCCTCAAGAGCGTGAGTCTTTGTCTTATGTGAATTGGCCAAAGGATATTTTATTTTGCATAGTGTCTACTCAAATCTTTTGCCAAGTTTTCAATGGAGTTATTTATGGGTTTGTTTGTTTGCTTGCTTCTTTTTTGTATTGATATAAGGAGTGCTTTGATAGTCTAAAGACGGGTCTTTTTTGATTACCTGCACTGAAAACATCAGTGCAATGTTTTTCCAACTTTGTTCCTCTGTTCCTCCTCAGGGAAGGGCATAGCTGCATTCTGAGGCAGGTCATACCCTCTATAATTCTAAAGGGTGCCAATCAGGAAGACAATGACAAAAACGCACGGCCAACGTGCAAAATCTTACATGGATGTCTTAGAGGCCCGTGGCTTTTGTATCAAGGGACTTGTGGCTAAAAATGTGTGAAAACTACTGATTGAAACTATTAATACCGTGAAAACAGCGTCAGAGAGATTGAGTTGAAAGGAGCTATGTTTGATGATTTAGATTAAGTCCACACTTAGTCTAAATCTAAATCTAAATCTAAATCTAAATTCTAAATCTAAGAGCTGGTGTAGGAAATGTTTTGGGGTGGACTAAATCTTGAAAAGTTTGGAAGACAGGGTGGTTTTTCACAGAGGAGCGAAAAGCATGCCAGAGTTGTAGGTGATGAATTGTGTCCAGTTTTGGAAGAGGAAAAGACAAATTCCTTAGAAGGCCTGGCAAAAGTATTTCTCAAGGTATAGAACAGAGAGGAAAAAATCAGAATGCTCAGGGCTACGGGGGATGACATTTAAAGAGGCTTTGCAGAGTGTAGAAATACTTGGGGTTTTGGTCAGCCTCGCCTCTCAGTTACATCCGGAACTGGAAACACTCCAGTTCTTCCTTCCTGTGAGTCTTTCTTCTGTGTGTCTCCTTGACTACTCACACAGAAAACTTCTCTTCAGATACTTCTGGTCACTAAATGTGTGGAGGTTTTTCCCACATAAAGCAATTCTCTCGATGCCAGCTGGGCGTCCTACAATTTAATTCAATTCTAGCACCATGTACCTGGAGGTGGTGTCTGAGCCCACAGGTTAAGCACTCAGTCCCCCAAGATTGCTGCCATCCTATTTCAGATGTCCTCAGCAAGTAGTGGGTCCCCATGTTACACACAAATTCTGTCCAACTTGGCTACAAATCAGAGGTACCCATAACCCTCTCCTCAGGTTTCATTAATTTGGTAGATAAGCTCACAGAACTCAGGGAAACACGTTTACCAGTTATGAAAGGATCTGTTAAAGGATACAGACAAATGAAGAACTATACAGCTAGATGAAGATGCAGACAGGGCAAGATCTGGAAGGGTCCCAAGTGAAGAAGCTTCTGTAACCATGGAGCTGCGATGTGTCATACTCCCAGCAGGGATGTGTTCACCTGCCTGGAAGCTCCCTGAACCCGAAACTATTGGGATTTTTTATAGAAGCTTCATCACACAGGCATGACGGATCATTAACTCCATTTTTTTTTAAATTTTTTATTTTTTTAGTCCTTCTCCCTTGTCAGGGGAATGGGAGATAGAACTAAAAATTCTAGGCTTCTAATCATGACTTGTTCCTTCAAGGGAGCAGCCCTCACCCAGCAGCCATCCAGGATCCCACCTAGAGTCAGCTCATTAGAATGAAAGACACGTCTATTACCCAGAAAATTACAAGGGTTTCAGGATTCCAGTGTCAGGAACTGGGACAGAGACCAATACATCTTATTAATCGCAGTATCACGCATCTGGTCACAGAATCCTATAGTTTCAGGGAGAACTAGGTTCAGAAGCCTAAAATAGGGACCAAAGACTAATGAGGGTTTGCTGTCTTATATAAAAGTCAGGAGGTGGGAAATCCTGGCCTGGCCTGGTAGGACAACTACATGGGAACATCTGAAACTCAAGCTTATTCTAGCTTGGATTCCCACAGTCACAAGATGGTAGCTCTAGGCTTGCCATTGTATCCACATTCCAGTTAGGGGGAAGGAGGAAGGAGGAGAGAAAGAGCGCACTTATCTGCAGAGTCAGTCCCTTAAAGAAGCTTCTGGAAATTCTATCCCAGACTCTATGCTGGGTACTCGGTGGCCAGAATCAGCCACATGGCCACAGTTACAAGGGCTGAGGAATATAAATATTTAGGTGGGCATCTACTTCTCCCTAATATAATTGAGGTTCTGTTACTTGGGGAGAAAGGGAGACTGAATGCCTGTTACCCACTTTCTTAACTGGGAGAACCCTACTCCCACCATCCTGGACCATATACAGGATCTCCAGGGCAAGAAGAGGATCCCATTTTCCCTTCTCAGTGATCGGCTCAGGCATGTGACGTGATTCAAGTCCAGGCAATCAGATTACACTCTGGATTTTTTCACGGAAAAATTTTCTCTTAGAGTTGCCAAGTCCCAGATCTACTGAATTAGACCTGGGAATCTGGTTTTTGTTTTGTTTTGGCTTTTGTTTTCAAAGATTCCCCTGTGATTCTTTTGACTCATCAAGTTGGGAATTACCAGCTATGCTATATGGATTAAACCAGTAGTTCGTTTTATCCAGCATGTCCTCACTTGGGATCTACAAAGACCGAAAGGGAGCTTGCTGGATATCTCATAACATGGACATCAAAAGTTTAAGGATACAGTTTAGCCACAGCTGCCTCAGAAGTTATCACGTGCTTCCTACCATAGGCTCTCTTAGAGTTTCGAGTTTTTTCCTAGTTTATTACCTGATCTATAAAGTAGCACTTGAAACATAAATTTCCCTAAAAAGATACTTTATTTTAATTTCACCAGGGCTTCTAAGTCTGCTTTGTTGGGATTCGGCATCCCAGTCTGTGTTGCTCCTTTATAGACACTGGCCCACCAACTCTCACATTTTGTCTTTTCAGGCTGAAGTATTTTTAAAGTCTGTCTAGTTTCTTTATAAACCTTAATACTTTTGAGTGACCTTCTTTGGATACTTTCCAGTTTCATTATGACATTTTTTGAGGTCGAATGAGTGGAACTCTACCCAGTGCTTTGGGAGCAGATGAATTCTGGTGTCTCCGTTGGTCCCGGTGTGTGCGTGTGCGAGCACTCGTAACCCTGTGCTTTCTATTTTGTTTTTAACATCCTTCCTGATGATGCTTGCTTTTGTAACTGCCACAATACTTTGGACTGACTTCTTCAGGGAATGGTTTGCAATGATGCCATCATCCCCTTCCTGGATCACGTCTGCACTCAGAAGCCTTGGTCTCCCGAGAACAAGGTGGGTTCTCTCCTTTCCTGTTGGCATTGTGTGAACCACCTCCACCAAGCGTAAATGCTCTTTGCCCACTCACACAGCTCCATGAGATCTTCTTGATGTTTGTTGTTACCAGGGTGGCTTTGCCATTGCCAGAAAATCTTGGTGTCTTTTATAAATTTGAGACTTCACTTTATTTATGTTTAAATCACTTTTAAAAGTGGTAAGCAAGACGGGTCCACACACAGATTCATAGAATACACATGTAAAAATACACCCTCAGACAGAAGAGCAATGATCCCTTTGGTATGCCCCTATAATATCCATTGGCAATCCACAGTAACAGTAGAACCTGATTAAAAAACAATAAGCATCCCATGAAAATATAGCTTTATGCTAATTAAAAAAAAATCCTCGCCCTTCCCTTCCGGTCTACCTCAATTGCAATAAAATTGTGATTCCCAAACCCTTCCTATAAGGAATTTAGGAATTCCCACTAATCTCTACCCTAAGTTTCACATCTTAGCCTCTCTAGCTCCTCTACAAAAGTAATTAAGAGTTTAAAATGAGTTAAAAATTTTATTTGTTTGTTTCTTTCTTTATTATTTATTTTTTAAGTCAGCTCATGACCTGAGCTGAAATCAAGAGTTGGGAACTTAATTGACTGGGCTACCCAGGCGCCCAGACCAGGTTCTTGACCTCATTAAATTTTTCCTCTTCTCATCTGTGAAAAAATGGAGATAATAATAGCGCTAACCTCTGAGTGTTATCGAGATTAAATGAAAAAAAAAATGCATGTAAAGTGCTGTACACTGTCTTCAGCACATAGAAAGCCGTGTCACCTATTTCCCCAAAAGAGATGGGAACAGGAATTCAGAGGAGTATACAGCAGGAAATTAGAGGAGCAAGGGGATAGTTTTTTGCATGGGGAAGGAAAGAATCATGGAAGACTTCCTGCCAGTGGCTGACAAATCAGAGAGCCAATTTATAAATTTACCAGAGACTATGCATTGAGCCATTACCATGAGGCTGACCCAACTCTCCTGGGAGATCGATTTTATACAGAAATTCAGAGTTTAAATGAAATAACTTGCCGAAGATTTCCCCAGATAAGTTGTGGAGAAGCTGGTATTTGTTCATAGGCCTGTTTACTTCAAAACCCGAGGTTCTTAACATCTGCTTTCCATTCCTCTACAGTTATGTGGATACTGCTCATCTCATGGGCCACTCCCTTCCCAGGATGAGGGCAAGGGGAGAGCTGAATCCGTCATTGCAAGATGGCTGACAAGCATGGAATCACGGTTCAGGGAATTTGTGGTATACTTCATCCAGGTTATATTGGGGTCAAGACAAATATTCCTCTTCTGTGATAAAACAAGAAAACAAAACAAAACCAACACCTTTTTTAGTCACTGGAATGTTGGGGTCCATTGAGTGGTGTTGAATAATCCTGACAGATTTTTATCTGCTGACTCTCTTGTCCTTGTCCTTCTTCAGGAACTCCAGACCCCCCACACTGCCTGTCAAGCTATAGCCAATTGAAACAAAATAGTTAATATTACTTGTAGACTAGATTCCTTGTTCTGCCCGAATCCCTTGATGAGAGACAGGAAATGCTCTAGGTTCATCAACAGCACATGGACACATCATGTTTTTCTCATAGTAACAATGATATCTACTTTTTTTGAGCTCTTCCAGTGTGAGGCTGGATGCTATACACAGCATTTGGTATCCTCTTGTGAGGTAGAGAGGACTCTCACACGGCGCTTATGTGCACTCTGGGGCTAGACTGCTGACTTCACATCCTGACTCCACCACTTACTAGCTGTGTGGCTTGAAGTAAGTTGGTTAACCTCTTTATGCCTTAGTTTCCTTATTTCTAAAACGGAAATAATAAAAGAATGTGGTGGGAAAAAACGAAACAATGCATTAAATGCTCTTAGAACAGTGCCTTCCTTATTATAAGTAGCTCTGCTGGGGAGGAAAAACTTTTTCTCTGACCTTTTAGGTTTAATAATCAGAGATCAGAATAGTGTGGGACTGATGAATCACAGACCTGTGCCCCTGAAACAAATAATACATTATATGTTAATAAAAAAATAGAAATAAAAAGTTTTTTTAAAAGAGGCAAACAAAACAAAAGCAAGCAAACAAACAAAAACACAACAGAGACCTGCAGGTTAAATTGACCAGAAACAGACTGGCAAGAGAAAAGACAAATTCTTAGCTATACTTTTTTTTTTCTTTTTAAAGATTTTATTCATTTATTTGAGAGAGAGAGAGAGATTGATCACGAGTGGGGGCAGAAAGAGGTAGAAGGAGAGGGAGGAACAGGATTCCTGACATGTGGGGGCAGGGGGGGGTGGGTCTCAATCCCAGAACCCCGGGGTCATGACCTGAGCCCAAAGTAGACACTGAACCAACTGAGCCACATAGGCTCCCCAGAAAAGACTTAACTCTTAATCACTTATGTTTGGTGGGACTCATAGAAAAGCTTGTCTCAAGAAGGTGGTTAGTATTTAGTTTGTATATACCATCTTCATAGGAGAAGGGGAAGAGGAAGAAGATTACTACTTACAGGAAAGCAAATGACCTTCAGGAGAATAAATGGGCCCTCAGGAGAATAGTTGGGAGGTAGGATAATTTTGTGACAATGTCTGTTGAGGTGATTTCTTGTTGATGACTTCTCTCCAGTGACAGGAATCAATCTTTCTTGGTTGTGAAAGTCCAGCAAGGACATTTATGACTGCTGAATTCTTTTGGGAGGCTCTGTTTTAGGCAAATAGGAGTTAAAAACAACAACAACAACCCACAAAACTCTTCACAGTGGTGTATTCTGGATCTCTCCAACTCATACCATCTCCATTTTGTAGATGGGAACATGGAGGCTTTGACAAATTAATTGACCTAGGATCACTAAGGCAATAAACGGTAACTCCAGGATTTGAACCCAGGCCCATCTGGCCTCAGAGCCTTTGATCTTCTGAGTGGGAGAGATCAGAAAAGGAAAAACTCTAATCTTATCTCAAAATTTCTCAGGGAAAATAAGTTCTTTGGAAGAAATTTAACATATCTAGGCCTCAGCTTTATCATTGGCAAGATGAACTATTGAACAGTGTACTTTCAATGGCTTTTCTGTCCCTCCCCCATTATTTATTTTAGGTGTCTTAGCATAAGCCGTCATCAGAGAAGAAATTATAGTCATGTTTCTAAGAATGTGTCAGAGGAGACGCTGCAATGTGTATTTGCATGTGTGTACACACCTGTGTGCCTGTACAGGCGTGTTCATGCGTGCACAACTGTGAATGGGTTTCCATTGCTCTAAAAAGAACGATTGTCTTTGGAAGGAAAAGGGAAGATCCCAAGATGTCGATGATCTCGTTGTTTGTTTTCTGCCAAACAATCCATTGAACTAGGAGATTCTGCACGTCCTCAGGGAGTGTCTCTCCCAGACTTTTTCCAAAGGTGATTGGCAAGGGAAGTCCTTCTAAAAGAGATAAGTAGCTTCTTAAAGTAAACTCAGAATAAATAGAGTGCAAAGGCTGTTTACTAAGTATTTCCTGGTTGACGGGATACTAACGTGCAACCCCGCAGGGCGTGTTCTTGAAGGGATGGGAGGGATGAGGCGGACTTCGCCTTCCAGATCATTCGGGAAAGATCATTACAAGCTGCCCCAGATAGAAGATGCCATCATTTCAGAGCAGCAGAAACTCAAACCTATAGAAATGGTTGCTACCTTTTTATAAACCAATAGGAAAATATATTTTTTTTAATGTGAAAAAAAAAAAAAAAGAGAGAAATGGAGGCCACCGTATGGGACGTTTGATTACTTTAGAGACCATGGAGAGATGTCAGGCTTTTGAAAACTCATTATAAAATTTGTCACACGTATTCTTTGTAGTTTATTAAATTTGTAGAGTTTTTTACACAATGACAAAACTTTCTGTGCGGTGTGCTTCTTTTATGCCAAATACACTTGGCGTTTCTCATGGTTCTAGTTCAGAATCACAGAGTTTGGGGGGCTGGTGGTTCTGTTCACTAAAGCCTTTTTCCTGACCCCTGTCCGGGTGGATAGGAAGGCCTCAGGCTTGCACCAACTGAGCCAAACATTTCCCAATTCTCTTTTTTCCTTTTCTTTCTCTCTTTAAAAACAAAAAACAAAAAACAAAAAACATATTTTTAAAGATCTTATTTTTTAAAGTAATCTCTACAACCAGTGTGGGACTCGAATTTACAACCTGGAGATCAAGAGTCACACGCTTTACTGACTGGGCCAGCCCGGAGCCCCCCCCAAATATGTTCTTTTTTTTATTATCTTCTCTTCAGGGCCTTAGTAATGTTAACGTAATAACGTGATGCCTGTATTGGTTCTGAGATTTCAAGATGATTTCTTCAGCCTAAGCCTAGTCCGAATTAATCCCCAATTGCCCCGTCTAGGGAGGCCTATGAAGAAACTAAAAAAACAAAGGCTCAAATAGGAAGAGAAGTCAAAGGGTTACTAGCTGACACCCAAAGTCGTAAGATAGTGAAAGGAAAACACAGTTTGGCTTTTTACCCCACAGGAGAAGGAAAAACAAAACAACCAAAACATAAGGAGAACTGTAAATCAATCCACCCCCATGGGCCTCCAAGGGGCCTGCCTGCTCCGGAGGAGAGGTGGGTTATAGCCTCTGAAGGCCAGAGAAACAAGAAAGGAAGTGGGTGGGTTTGCTAAATGGTTCTAAGGAACCATTAAAGGAAAAGGAAAAATAAATCCCACTGATGTGTAGATTGGAGGCCTGGAGAGGCCCTCACAGAAGCAGGTGGGACTCTCAGGTCATCAGTAGGTCACAAGAAGACTGAGGAAGCTCGGGCCGCTTCAAGTCCCACCTTCTAAGGGAAACTAGAGTTGGGTCAGTCGTGACTTAGCTTAAGGAGTGTGAGTAAATCATTGCTTCTCAGACTTTTGGCTAAGATCAAGTGAAGGATTGTGAGTGAATCAACTCGCAGGGGAGTTGCTGGGGAGAAGGGAGGTTTAAGCAATGAGTTTTTTTTTTTTTTTTTTTTTAACATTTTGGAGTCTATTCCCTAACTTGAAGTGATGATCAGCATTTTCTTAGGATTTTATTATTTTACTTCAGGTATATCTATGATTTATTTTGGTGGGAAAAAACAAGGTTCTTGACATCTACCTAAATAAAAATTTTCTCTCTTTCTTTCCTAAAGTCACTTCTCCTTAGAACCCAGGACTTTGGACACATAATTCAGAAAACTTTTACAGAATCTACTGTTGATCTTGGGAGTCAGGCTGAGCTGGGATTGTAGCCCAGCTTCACTACTAAGGAACAGGATATTGCCAAACTCTAGGCAAGACCCGGTAGTGGCAGCAGTGATATCAGTGGGGGGAGGGTGGGGTGTCTGAACCACAGGGTTGTCGTGAGACTGATGGCTGTGAGGTGCTTGGCACAGAACCTGGCATATACATCGTGACTGTCCGAGCCGGGGCAAGTCATTTCATTGATCTTGACCTCAGTCTTCTCATCCACGAAAGAGCCATAATGGCCACCCTCCGGGGTTATTATGTAGCTGAAATGTGTTGATGTGTTTGCCAACCTTCTTGGCAAACTTTTCCTCTTCCTTCAAGTCTCAGCTCAAATGCCACTTCCTCTGGAAAGCTTTCTGAATTCCTTCAGTAGATTTTTAACACGCTCCCATGGCAATGTGTTTTTATCTCCATTGTACAATACCTCATATTCCATTATAAATGTTGGTTCAACTGTGTCACTTTATTTTTGTAGTGTAGTTGAAAACTAGGCTTTGAGATGGGTTGAGAATCTTTGTTCAACCAATACTTTCGGATAATGAGCTACTGACTTCTCTGAAACTCCATTTTCGCCACCGTGGAGTGGGAGCAATGATACCTAGCTAATAAGTACTCTTGTTAACGCATCACCTAGAACAGAGCTTGGTACATACCAGATCCTCAGTGAATATTTTAGAATGCATGAACAAATAGGAATGTTGTGCATATTAATTAATGCAATGCATATGTAAAACACAGTGTCATGTACTTTTTAGATACTTAATAAATATTTATTATGTACATGTTTGTAAAGGGTCTCGGTGCCTACATTTCATTTAAAAAAATATATATATACACGTATATATATACTTGCTTATGTTCTAGGGGGTACAAACAGTATATGAGCTTACACAGGTTTTGCCTAGGGCAAACATGCAAATTAATGAATGTTTGCGAAATAGAATGATAAGTCACCCAAACAGAGATAGGAACAAAGTCTTTTGGAATCCGATATTCTAAAGACACATAGAATTAAATAACTTTTTGAAAAAAAGGGATCTTCTACTTTATTAATTTTTTCTTTTGTCTGTTTGCATTTCTTTGATTTCTGCTCTTATTTAAATTATTTCCTTCCCTTTATTTACTTTGGATTTCCTTTGTTCTTCTTTTTCTAGCTTGTAATGTAGGCGCTTGAGATCATTGATTTTAGACTTTATTTTATATAAACATTCAAAGCTATAACTTTCTCTCTAGTCACTCTTTTAGCTGCATCCCACAAAGTTTGATAAGTTTTATTTCTATTATTATTATGATTAAAATATTTTAAAATTTCCCTTCTAAATTCTTCTCGGACCTATAGATTACTTAGAACTGTGTTACTTGATTTCTAAGCATTTGGGATTTTCCTAGTTGGTTTGTTATTGACTTCTAGTTTAACTCCACTGTGGTCAGAGAATATACTTCATATAATTTCAAACTTTAAAGAAAACGGAGATTCATTTTATGGCCTACCATATGGTTTATCTTGGCGAACATACTGTATTCACTCGAAGAGAATATGTATTCTGCAATTGTTGGGTATAGTGTCCTGTAAATATCAACTAGTTCAAAATAGTTGATGGTGTTCAGATCTTCCATATCTTATGGACATTTTTGTCTAGTTGGTCTATTAATGACTGAGAGAGTTATGTTCAGATTGGCTACTTCATTGTTGAATTGTCTATCTTTCCCTTTAATTCTGTCAGTTTTTGCTTTCTTACTAAGTACATACTCCCAATTCTTGTATTTTCCAGAAGAGAAAGGTTGAACTTTGTAACACCCTGAAAAAAATGAAACATTTAAAATTTTGTTTTGATGATTATAAATGTGTAGGGGTTCAAATTACAAAATTCATATGATGCCTAGGTTTATAAAATAGTTTTTAAAAGTACTCATAATCCTCCCACCAGAGATAACCGCTCAAAAATTTGAAAAATCATGATTTAAGTTTTACAAATGCTTATGTAAATATACATAAGAGCTTTTTGTATCTTTACATAAACAGGATTATATTCACATATTTTTCTGCACCCAGCTTTTTTCAACTTCAAAAATTTACAGAGGATTTCTTTCATTTCACTAAGCATAGCTTTATTTCATTTTTTAGAAAAAATTATTACATTGTATTCAATTGTATGAATGTACAATAGTTTATATGATTAACCTCCTATTAGGGAACACTGGCTTGTTTACAATTTTTCACTATAATCAGCAATACTGCAATGAAAACCATTGGTTTACACTAGCTTAATTATTTCCTTTGGATAAATTCCTGGAAGTGGAATGACTGGTTCAATGATCTCACACATTTTATATCTGATTCATATTGCCTGCTTGCCCTATTTCAGACCAGCCATTCTAATCTCATTGGACATTGTTACTCCTTTTATTATCTGACTCTCAATCAGTAGGTTAGCACCCATTTTAGAAGTTGGGGTTTTCTCCATCACATTAGAAGATCATGTGATGCTGGTCAAAGTTGTTGAGGGAAACAATAGTGAAGACATATAAAGTAAAGAAGAGGAGGACATAATGTGGCATCTACAGGATGCATGAATCTGGCTTAGACTATTTTAACCACAGAGCTCTGTTCTCTTCAACCCATTGCTCTTCAGAAAACAACAGCCCCAATTTTGTGCCCTAAATTTAGAAGAAGCATTGCAGGAGAGAATATTCCAGTACAGTAATGTAGAGGACGGGGTGGTAGCGGAAGATAAGATGGGTATTTCTTGAGCTCCTCCTCCCTATGTGCTAGGTACTTCACATACATTGTCTCACTTTATTCAACCAACAACCCTATGGGTTAGGTGGTGGCATTGCCATTGTTATCCTATACTTACAGAGGAAGAACCCTAAATTCTTAAAGGGCAAGCACATGCTCACACGCTATTAGAAGAGGTAGAATCTGGATTAAGTGCCCGTCAATCTGTGTGAGGGAGCATGCTTTTCCATCTCTCCGCCTTTGCCCCAGGGAGTGAGGGAGTGGGTGTGGGGTGGGGTAGAGCAGGGGGAGGAGGAGGAGGCAGATAGCTGTCCTTGGGGGACAAATGCCTTTGTAAGCCTCAGGGAATCTGCTGGCTGTGTCCCCATGTTCATAGATCAAGACTTTGAATTGTCCTAAACTGCCCCTTGCTTTTGGCAACAGTGGAGTCTATGTTTGTTTCCAGAAATCACAGTCGTGATCACAATGAGGCTGTGTTCATATGTAATCGGGTTTGACAGAAATTAATTTTTAATAAGAGGTTCCATTCAGTCAAACAACTGCCCTTTGGGGGCCCATGTCAGGCTCGGTCACCCAGGGCCAGGAATGGCACAGTGTGTGCTCTTGGCTGTGGCCTGGGAGTGTGTGTGTGTGTGTGTGTATGGGTAGAGTACAGTCGGTGTTGGAACGGGGGCTTTGGGGATGTGGTTACTGACTTAGTCAGATCTTACTGATCTATCCAGAAGTTGGAGGAGGCAGTGGGGGCATTTATTTGATGGCCAAGAAGAATCTGTGTGGTATCCCCCAGAACACACCCCCCCTTTTGGGGAAGTATTTATTCACTTAAATAATCTCTACACCCAGTGTGGGGTGTGAACTCACAGCCCTGAGAACAAGAGTGGCATGTTCTTCCAACTGAACCAGCCCAGTGCCCCCAGAACACCCCTTCTGTTTCCACATTGTAATTGCCCCTTTGGATGAATTTAAGTTGGCAGTTGCTTAGGGTGTGCCCATCACTGTGGTTCTCATTAAATAGGCAACCCTGTCAGGTACAATGTCATCCGTCCTGTTTTATAGATTAGGAAAACCAAGGCTCAGAGAGGTTAATTAACTAAAAGTACACACTCAGTTAGAAAGTGGGGGGGGTGTGGTGGGATTCCATGATCTCTCTGCCAAAACACTTTGCACCCTCGCCGTAGAGACGAATTTCTATATTCACCATTTCTCTGAGGACCAGGCATTGGAGTAATAGAGGGACTAATGTTCAAATTCTGTCCTATTTGCTCTTTCTCACCGATATTTGCATCTTTCTCACCAAAATTATGGTCAACAACCCCATTTATATACGACCCGCTACCAACTTTTCTCCACGTCACTCAAACTCTGTGGCCCTCGCATCTCTTGCTGGTTAGCAACACTAACAAGGTGATGTTCATACCCACTTCCCAAGATCTGGGAGTTTCGGTGTTTTCTCTTCTCTCTCTTTGTTTTTTAAATTTTATTTACTTATTTGAGAGACAGAGTGAGAGAGAAAGAGAGATCGATCATGAAGAGGGGGAGGGACAGAGGCAGAGGGAGAAGCAGGTTTCTCCTGAGGGACTGGATCCCAAGACCCTGGATGGTGACCTGAGCCAAAGGCAGACCCTTCACTGACTGAGCCACCCAGGCGCCCCTGTGTTTTCTCTTCTTAGAGGCTGCTTCCATTTTACTCAGGAAATGTTTACCTTTGGTTTCCTTTCTTTTCTTTCTTAGTCCTTCCTTCCTTCTTTCCTTCTTTCTGCTGCAAAAAGGCAGAATCTCAAGGCTGGTACTTCTCAGCGTGGGCGGCACTGCCATTTCCAGTACTGCAAACTTATCTTCTTAGCCGCCCCCAAAAGCTTTATTAGGAGATGTGGTAACTTCTCTCCGAAATTACATAGGTTGGCTTAAAAATAGAGCGCAGGGTTTCCCTGTCAGGAGCGCTTTCAGACTGCCCACTTCTGACACTCACGTCCACCTCCCTTCTTTGTTACATGTCACAGCATTTTTATCTTTATTTAAACACTGTTCAGCTCAAGTTTTCTGGAGCCCTTGACCAAAAAGTGTCACTTGAAGCACTGAAGAGTGCTTTTAAAAGATGCTTCTGTTTCCTGACGAAGAATCATGCACAATTTGATTTGTTATGCTTCACCGTCTTTGCAGGGGCGCTGTTAGTATGAAAATGAATTTTAAAAAATATAATCTAGCGGAGGCGAGTGCCCTGACATGACAATTCTGCTCCGTATCGAAGCAGACTAGGTTGGGGGACGCGGAGTGGCTTTGGTGATGGGAATTTACCAGCTTACATTGTGAGGGTAGCCAAAGGAAATGAAAAATTAAACAAATAAATAAAAACAAAACAAATAAACGGAACAACTAAAAATAAGGCCTGGAAGTAAAAACTAATTAGAACAAAACAACCCCCCCCCCTTCCCCCACCAAACCCCGCAAAAATGCTGGGAAAGAGAATGGCCGGCAACTTGGGTAAATAGTCTAGTTAAATCGTTTCCAGAATTCTAGGATTTGTTGAGACATCTTGTTCTTAGTGTGGCGGAATGCAAAAGTCTCTTCATTCTTTTCCCGTAACCTTTGCCTCTCCTTTCCTCTCGTCTTACCCACACTGTCTGTTCCTCCCTTATATGGCTGTTCTCGGAAGTCCAGGAATTTGAATGTTATGTGAAAGGCTAATTCTAATTGGGCTAAGTGACATTCCTGTCAAACTGGAGACATATGGGGGTCGCCCAGGGAAAGGTCAACAAGGACCTGGCATCTGCTCTTCTGGATTGCTTCTTTCATGTGGGTCTTTAAATACCAGTCCTTTGCTCAATGGCCCAATAGTCCTGGTCTCCCCTCCACAAAACCCTCCACCCCCTTGTCCCCCTGTTGCCTTAAGTAGCCAGGCAAATACAAGGCCCTAGCATTTCTTAACATTTCAGCTTTGCAAGACCATGTTTACATTTATTGTCTCATTCATCACAGGCAAAAACCTGTGCGATAAAGAGGGCAGGTATTATTAAATCATGTGCACTTTATAGCTGAGGGATTTGACGCTCTAGAAGGTTCTAGTTACTGCTTATGATGGCACAGCTCATTAAAGGGCCGAATCCATTCTCCAGCCCCAGGCTCCCTGGCGCCCTAGCTGGGTGGTTTTCTTTTCCCTAAGGAGAATGCCTCCTGACTTTGGACATCAGACACCGTTTGTAGATCCATGTTAGAGATTATTTTGTAATATGAAAGCTCATCCAGTTTTATGTCTCCATATTTAAATAAGTTTTCTTATCACAGTCTAAATGACTTCAGATTTTAGGAAGTGTATTAGCCTTATTCATCCAACAACTATTTCTACTGTTCTAGTTTGAGTGTATCGCAGTGAGTAAAACTGGCAAGTCTCTACACTCCTGGAGCTTACAGTCCAGTGGAAGAGACCAAGAATTTAATTAACTAACTAATTAATTAATATATTCTCTATACCCAACGTGGGACTGGAACTCACAACCTTGAGATGAAAAGTCACATGCCTTGCCAACTGAGCCTGCCAGGAGCCTTGAGACCAAGAATTTAAATAAAGACATACATACATTAAGTGAGAGGCCCAGTGATGATGGGTACTAAGGAGGAAAAGAAAGCAAGGTAAATGAAGTATTACTTGTCTAGATGAGGTGGTCAGGGAAGGTTTCTTTGGCACAGTGACATTTGATAAGATGCCTGGATATGAGGAGGTGGCTGTTCCAGATATCTGGGGGACAAAACATTCTAGGGGAGGAGATGGTATATGCAAAGGCCCTGGGGTAGGAGAATACCCAGCAGGTGGGAAAATACAAGTAGGATAGCCTGGTTGGAGCTGTGAGAACTGGTGAGGGGGTGGGAGATGCAGTCAGAGAGGTGGGCAGGGAAGGCGTTGGAGGTATAGAGCCATAATGATAATGCTGGCTTTCACTCTGAATGAGATAGGACACTGGAGGAGTTGGAGTCTGGGGTCTGGCGTCAAAGACCACGTTTAGACAAATGTCTACATGCGGCTGGGCAGTGGCCCGGCTCTGACACCCTTTAGCCCAGCCTCTATCTCACTGTCTCTTTTCACTGTTTATTGGGGATGGCTATGTAACTTGCATGGCCTAGTCCAGAAAGAAAATACAGGGCCTTTTGCTCGAATAATAAGAAAAAATATACTGCTAAAGATACAAAAATATAGTTTTTTCCCTTTCTTTTGCAGCTTCTCTTTCAATTGATAATAGTGTTTTATTTTATTTTTTTAAATTAATTTATTTATTTTCAGCATAACAGTATTCATTATTTTTTCACCACACCCAGTGTATCATAGTGTTTTAGATTTGCCATTTAATAGAAATTCTAAGTAAGGAGACATTAACATTTAAATTATTAGCATTAACTTTACCATTCATTTCTGTATTGTGTAATGCCAATGCAAATATAAATGCAAATATAAGATCATTTTACTTGTATACCAGAATCACAAAAAGACATTTCAACGTTTTGTAGTTCATACGTGCATATGGATTTTGTTCCTACCAGAACCGTGGAAATGCTGCACAAAACGAATCCAACTGTTTCTGTTTCTTGATCTGCAACATGTACCGACACCCTACCTTTTGCTTATTGATTTGTAAGAAGGGATGACAGGGAAAGGAGCTATTGATCACCCTACCTTTCCCTTTTCTTGATGTCATCTTTTTCAAGGTAGGTGGTAGGTTCATACAGGGAAGTACCAGAAGTAACAGAGGATGTAATGGTTTCCTTGGTTGTTTGGATCTTTTCCAACCCCATTGCCTTCCTGCCTTTGTAGCAAGTTCCGGGTAGAATAAAAAGCATGGTCCCCCCAGGTGTGGTCTGTACTCCCACTTATGCAGCCACAGAAGGAACGTGCTCACCTTGTACCTGCTTCCAGTCCTGCGGGTCTCCCAAACACGATAGAGTCACAGGGTTCCTGGGCTCCTGGGGCACGGCAAACTGTGACTCGGATGGCAATGAAGGCGGACAGGCGTGGTGCTGTCTGCTCACAGGAGCAATGCCTCATGATGCCCTTGAACTTCACTTATAAGAAAATCTCAAAGATAAGATTACGAAGAGTTTTAGGATGGCGACAGCTGAGCCTTAAATCTAGCACATGGCCCAGAAAGCATGGGCTGCACGTTCACAAAACTGGCCCTGTTTTTCATTCCACTCTTTCTAGAACTGGCCTGGGGTTTGTGTGGGAGATGTTCAAGGGCTGACGGAAAGAGAATAAGCCTGCTGCCTGGGTGCCTTCCCTATGCCTCGGCCTGGTGACAATTTATACTGCCTGTGAGGACGGATCTTAACGGGTCCTGGCCGAGAAGATGGTACTTAGAACAGAGAGAGTTCTGCCAGAGCGCATGGAGGAACAGGAGAGACACGGATAAAAGAGAGGCCACATACAAGAGTGCGTGAAAGGTGGCCCCAAGTCGGCGGGGAGTGGCAGAGGGAGTGGCTGAAGGAGGGGAAAAGACTGATGGCAAAGGCAGCTGCCTGGGGGGTCTGTGATGGCCTTTGTGCAGAAGGGTGAGGAGCACCCACTGGGCTCCGAGCAAGGCAAGCCAGAGCTGTACCCTCGTTGTTTCGGGCTGAACTGATTTTGGTCTTAGGGCTATCGGGAGGGATAACCTTATAGGGAAGGGGACACTAATAAAATCAGGAAATAATCAAGGCCCAGAAATGAAGAGGCAAAGCTGGAGATCAGTCATTATTAATTGAAAAGAAGGAACCAGGCCTTATTCTCTGTATTTCTTATTTCTCTGGATTTCCTGCTTTCATGGGAAGCGAGGGAGACGCGACGACTTTAAGATGGTCCTGGTGCCGCTGCGAGGCGTCTGTCTTGCGACATAGGTAACGAATGAGCAGAATACCCTAGAGCAGGGTAAAATGTGAAGGAAAGATGAGCTTTCTGAATTTTCAGAAAATGAGAAAGTCGGGTTTCAGTTTGAGACCGAAGAATAATGTCCAAAGGGTGACATTAGGAAGAAGCCTGTTGCTTGACATCTGTTTCTGATTTATGGCAGAGGCTTTGGGAGCAGAGGTGAAGGGTAGGGAACTTTCACAGAGGCCGTATGTCCGTGGAAGAAGGTGTGGGGGACTCTCCCTGGGGGAACAGCCCCTGGGGCTAAGGTCTGAGGAGATTCTGAGGAAGCTGTGTTCTCCTCAGTTTTGCTCCCTGGTCAAGGCCTGAGTGCCACATGCAGCAGGTCCCATCTGGCTTCCTTGGGGTGGACTGAGCAAGGAGTCTGAGAGGTCGCGGGGACACACACCTGTCTAAAGTTCATGGTCTTGGGCATCTGGGGGCTCAGTTACTTAAGTGTCTGCCTTCCGCTCAGGTCACGATCTCAGGGTCCTGGGATGGAGCCCCGTCAGGCTCCCTGCTCAGAAGGAAGCCTGCTTCTCCCTCTACCCCTCTCCCGACTTGTGCTCTCTAACTTTTTCAAATAAAAACAAAGTTTATGTTCTTTTTAGAGAATCTGTCCCAGATGCCCTCAGGGCTCTTGACCTCCCCAGGCCTGACCCCAGTGCCTGCATGGGCATCTGTCCTGGGTTTGTCCTCCTGGCCTCCGACTGTTGTGTACTTTTAGGCCTCTGTGGTTGCCAAAGGCCAGCTGGCAGAGGGAGTTTGAATGACTTGGATACATGGGCTTGGTGACTCCCAGGTGTGCCTTGGGCTGCTTATAGTGCTGGATTAGCCAGGAAATGGATATGGGGTGGACAGGGGTCAGGCGATGTCTCCCTGGGTCACCACGTGACAGTGTGGAACTCCAATTGCAACCTGGTCTTCTTTGTTAGTAAGGGTCTAGCTGTCAAAGCAGGAAAATGGAATTTATTTTATTTACCTACTTCTTCAGCTGTTTTTATAGCTTTTAAGTATTTATTCATATGGTATATGGGCATTCCTTCATTTTCCTGCCTTGGACCTGCTTCCATGTAAATTCTTTCTTGGGTCTACTGGCTTGGATGAAGGTGGAGGTGATGAGGTTGCCCCTGGGCCCCACATTACTATTGTTTTTTTTGTTTGTTTGTTATTATCCTTCGTAATTCCAGCAGAGACCCCTTAGGATTGAATAACAGCCTTCCTGCCTAAGTTTACTCTTGATTATTTCTCATTTTGTGCATGATACAGTTGTTTCTAGCCGAGGAATACAAATATTTTGGTGTTTTAAGCATTATTTGCTCCTTTGATGCCTTGTACACAAGGGGGAAAATTGGAGAGACCAGAATTACTGGTTCCACTGAGTATCCTGTTTCAAGCAGATGCCTGGAAGTTAAAGATACTCTGGGAACTGGGGCTAGGAGAGCCTTCACAAATCAGGGCAGAAGTCAAAGTTGTCCGCACAACCTGCTTTTTGCTTCTTTAAACTCAGATCCTGAATCTCTTTTTCTTTCTTAGACTTGATATTAGCTATTAAAAAAGGAAGTGAAACAGCTTGGGCAGGGAGAGCAGTAGTTCAAGAATGTTCTGTTGATTGTGGATGGTCAACTTCTGCTTCGTCCCTAGGACATGCAGGCAGAGCTGACTTTGAGGCAACTGTGAGGGGGTCGCTTTAGCATTCCTTTGTGGAACATGTGACCCGATCTCTGTCTTTTATGACAGCCTGAACAGCGTTAACTGACATGGTGTAGGTTCTTGTCAACAACACGAAGAACACTTCCTAATGTGCTAGACTTGGCTGACTATGTGATATGCAGTATTTCATAATTACCAGATTCTCATACAATTCTTGTTCTCATTCTACAGATGAGGAAACTGAGAATTCAAGACACTTACTCAGGACTCTATAGCTCGTCAGCTGCTGAGCTGAACCTAAAACTGGTTCAGCGTTCATGTTTTTGACCACAAAGCTTTACTGCCCAGCTTTCCAATATGAGCTGAGCATTTAACTTCTAGAAGAGCAACTTTTAGTCACAACCCCTAGTCTGACCCTTTCGGACTAATGGTTGTGAAAGCACAGACCCAGAGGGGTCAGATGACTTAATCCAGGTTCAACAGCTGCTTAGGGGCAAAATGAGAATCTGGGTGTTCTAGTTCTCCTCAGCATTTCTTCTGTTACATTCTGATAGAGGCCTAGTTTGGAAACACAGTTTGAGTAACGGTGGGTGGGGAAGGTGGGAATGTTTCCTTTTAAAATTCAGACTTAGAGCCGAGTTCCCAGCCTCTCTTATTTGCCTGCTTTTTAATTTGTGCTTCAATCTGTTCTATGAATTCTGAGAGCTTTCATATGGAAATACATTGCTTATGGTTTGGCCTTAATAGGTCAGTGTGTTTGCTTTTGTGGTAGTTCCACTGAACCCTCTCTCTTCAGACTTCTGTCTTCATGGGCACATTGGGTGCACAAGAGGCAGGGAGAGGCTTGCCCCCAATTTCAACCACCAAATTTATACTTGACTTCTATGAGAGAACAACCCTCTGCTTTCCAACCTGCCTAGAAGAAATTGCAGGGGGAGGTCACATGAAGTCTCTAAAATACTTCCACATAAAAATATAAGAGGAGTTTTAAAAAGGAAACTGAAAAGTATTTTGGAACTTTTACCTACCTTATGGATTCAGAAGTTGTTTCTGTTAGCTTTTGCCGTCAAACCCTATATCCAGATTTTGTAGCCTAAATGGCAATCCTGTATTTGCTCACAATTGTGTGGGGTCAGCAGTTTGTGCTGGGCTCAGCTGGGTCTGCTCCTCTCAGCTTTCACTGGGGCCAGAGAGGGAGCAAAATGGATGGTTTGCAAAGAGCCGTGAGGATGGCCTCCCCACCCCCTTCATACCTGCCCCAGTGTAATGTGACTTTGCTGCTCTCCCATCAAATGAGAGAGCATCCTTGCCTCTTCGAATTTGAATTTAACCTTGGGGCTTAGTCTGCCCAGTAGGATATTAGCATGTGTGACACAGCGGATATCTGAAAAGTACTCGTGCACTGGGGCTTGTTGTCTTGCTGCTGGGAACCAAGAGACCACCTTCTGAGGAAGCCTGAACTTACTTCCTGGAGAAGGAGAAAGCTCCTGGAAAGAGGCCAGTCATCTCCGCTTTTCTGGCTGAGATCTCAGACTCGTGAGGCCATTGGCTTAGACCTTTCAGGCTGTGGCAGGTTGAGCCCATCAGAAGAGCTGAGAGAAATAATAAATTATTGGCCCTATATGCCACTTAATACTCGCTTTTTAGTTAATTTGTTTAGAATGTCATTTTTACCACCCAGATCAAAAGGCTTATATACTACAGTGATTAAAAAAAAAAAATCTGTTTTTGCATGCTTCAACAGTCTGAACGATTAGCTAGCAATCTAAGGCAATTTTAATAAATTTTGTTCCATGGAATGGTGTTACTGATATTGTTGCCTGACGGAAAGCTGCGAAACTTGTAAGACAAAGAGGTCCGGCTGGCAAAGAAATTTAATCAATGAAAAGGAAGTTGAGAGCGATCCTCTGAGACCAGGGATTACGGACAGGCTCCAAGAAGGCTGTTTCATCTCCTCCTCCCAGAGGAGGAGTTCAAAAGCTAAACATACCTTCAAAAAAAATCAAGCGCCACCTGTACACCTTTCTAAATGGATCAAGGTCAAGTTCATAAACTGGATTAACAGTGTTCATGGGTGAAAGAATTAAAAATCAAGATGCAATTTGGTGAGTCTTTTTGTTAGGCCTAATCACATCAATATCTCAGGAAAAACAGTACCTTTTGCTTCGGACAGATGTTGGTGCCATAAAAATCCACAAGAAATACTCTCCGCTGTATGCCCTTCATTGTGATCTAACAAGAAAGTGTTTGTTTTGCCTAAGGCTTTCCAGTGCCTCACTATTGCTCCCAAGTCCGCTGTGCCAGAGCTCTCTGTGGTGGTGCACAGCTTCTAGAACAAAGCCATGCCCCCGACACACCATGCATGGCCAGGTCGGAGGTAGCTCCCGGGACACAGAAGGACACGGCTTAGCACACAGAGAACACAAGGATTAGAAGGACTACAGGCATAGCCCTGGGACTGGTGGGTCAGAAGTCTCCTGGGTCACAAAAGGCTTAAGCCATTCAGTTTTGGAGTGGTTTGTTTTTCAATAAAAACTAACCATATAGAAATAGAGAAACTTTGCAAGACTGTGTGGGACAGTTTAAGAAAATATGACCAAGTTATGATTGAGGTAATGATGAAAACAATGCCTACTGGATAAGAACAGCATAAAAATGACCATTATTGTTATTTTTATTGAGATTAATTGACATATAACACGGTATTAGTCTTTGGTATACAACATAATAATTCAATAAATGTATATATGTGAAATGATCACCATAATAAGTTCAGTTTACATCCATTAACACACATAGTTGCATTTTTTTTTCTTATGAGAAGGTGTGTGGAGAGGGCGTCAAAGGTAAATTCTTCAGCTGGACTTCATTTCTGAAATTGTGGAGAAAACTTCCTTTTCCTCTTCCTTTCTATTCCTCAAAGCCTATCAGGTTGGAGTTCCTAGCGTAGTTTGGGTACGTTATGACGTATGATGGTATTTTCCCTCGTGTGTTCTTTGTAACATTAGTTCCCCAGGACGTGCAGGATGAACGTTTGATACAGATTAGATCTCAGTTTTTGTCATAATGCACATGAGTGCAGTATATTGAGGACTTTAAAAAATATGGTAGCAAAGAAATTATTCCCTTTTTAAAAAAACCCAGTGCTTGTCAATCCTATTTAAAAGTAGAATTATTTCCCTTCTTAAAATGTTTTACATCCCACGTAAGTGGCATTCACTTGAGACATGCTGAATTAGCGGGCTTAGTTCAACCCGTAGTCATGTTTAGGGATACAGGTGTATATGCTAAATCCTCTGGGAGGATGCATAGATAAAGTCAAAAGGTATAATGGGCCATATGAAGCTGGGATGAAAATGATATGAAGTAGAAAGCGATAAGGACTGTATCAGTAGGATGGTTTCATTGGAGGGAACAAAAACCCAACTCAGCGTGGCCTAAATGATAGGAGGGAATGAAATTCTCCGTTTATGTAATTGTCAAATTCAGAGGTAGGTCAAGCTCAGGGAGCTTGTTCTATCAGTATTCTGGCTCCCATTTCTTTATGATCCCCTCAGTTCTACCTTCCTCTGGGTATCAACTTCATGTTGGCTTCCTTCATGGGAACCAAATGCCAGGCCACTGGAGAGGGAGCCATATAATCCCCAACTTTCAAAGCCAGGAAGAGAATGTTCCCACTCACCACTGTTGGTAAAATGTCCCAAGATTTGTACTTAGGCTGAATGGACCTAAAGCCATCCACGTGGCCAAGAAAATGCCAAATACCTGTTGGTTTAAGCCTGGATTACCTGAACCAATGTCTAGGTCAAGAGAGATGGGATTATCCTTTTTGGCATAGACGCCAGGAAATAGGAATGGGATTGATCTCACCCAAACCCTGTGATGATTACCACAGATTGGATGGGGTGGAGGGTAGAACAGATGTTAGAGGAAATAACCACAATGTTTACTACAGAAGGACCAGGAGGGGCCCTTGAGTTCTGAGGATCCAGTGATTGGTTCCATCTGTTGAGAATCTTTATGGAGTAACATTTAAGCTGGTTGTCAAGGGTATGAGTTGGCTTTGGATATGAAGGAGGGGGGTAAAGGGCATTCAAAGAGGAGAGAGCTACATGAGTCAAGTCAGAGGGGCAGGGCTTAGGAGGAACATGAATGAAGGGCTGTTAGGCAGACCCCTTTGGATGGAATAGTCATAACAATGTTGCCATGGGAAAATGCATTCTGTGTTCCAAGTACTTAAAAAATGAGGTTTTGAAATACAACCAGTTAGTAAATTGGGAACTCCTTGTTCTTTTGGTTATAGTGGAAGGCCTACGATAGTTGAGGATATTTATGTTCCAAGAAGTGTGCAGTTGGCATATCCCTACAAAACCTTTCTAGAAAAACTACAGACTTGTTTGAAAA
Organism: Mustela erminea; assembly: GCF_009829155.1. NCBI lineage: Eukaryota > Metazoa > Chordata > Mammalia > Carnivora > Mustelidae > Mustela > Mustela erminea. Next base: position 30,119,448 of record NC_045619.1, read on the forward strand.
GATATGAGATTAGTGCAGATTTGATCATAACCTATTTTATATAAAAATATTTGTTGACAGGAATACAAAGCCTTCTTTTCCTTTCTTTAAGGACCCTTTGCTTATTGTATAAGCACTAATTTAAATTAGAGGTAAAATGCAGTTTTAAAAGTCAGATTTCGAAAGGAATGCTATGAAATTCCCTGACCTAAGTGTTTTATCATTTGGAGTAACTAAAAAGAACATCATGTTCTTGATTTAATGTAAATTGCTCGGACAAAATTTCAAAGCTGTTGATAGATTGAAGTTCATTAATGGAGCAAATTAAGAAAAAAAGAAGAGGGGCATGAAATTCTGTATGGAGAAACCAGATGGGCAGTTGCCCAGAGGAACACAGACCAGTGGATGCTCCAGGATATTTTGGGCCTTTTAAAATGCCTCCCTGAATTTTTCTTTTCATTTCTTGTTCATTTAAATGTATGCATTTCTCCTTCCCTTTAAAAATCTGGCCTACGGTTGTGTGTAACTTCTTGTGTAGCCACAGAGGACATTTTTAAGGGACTCCAGTCAGTACCAATCTTTCCCTTTGAGGCACAGTTCCCTTCTTCGCTAAGTAGCTCCGAGCGTTGGTAGTGGTCATTCTGCTCCTTTGCTGGTTGATTTGAAATACGTAATTACTTCTACGTCGAAAAGAGAGGATTAACAGACCTTACCCTAATTGCTTGTTTTTGTGGGGTTGTTAAAAAAGACCTGGGCTCCAGAAACAGAGGGTGTAGCCAGACAGAAGGCAGCCTGGAGTTCAAAAGTCTTGTAATCTTTGGCTCCACAGGCCTATAAAATTGGAGTGTTGACTGAATGCAAACAGCCTGTAGTCTGGAGGCCCAGGACCCAGAAAGGACAAGAGGCCCATCAGTCATTTGAAAAGGCAGGGGGTTTCGTAACAATTCCGGACTGACCTGCTAATGGATGGCCCCCTTTGAATTCCCCTTCCCATGAATGCCAGACCCGCAGCTCGCTGCCACACAACAAAGCTTTTCTTAGCTTCTGTGTTCCTGGAATTTGGGAATAAATGAAGCCTCTCACCAAGGCCTGACACGAAAGGAGTAAATTGGAAATATTAAGGGATGATGGTGCCGTAATAATACACTCTTGTTTCCTGGTGCCACTCTTTAGGTAATGATTATAGGCTTGTAACTTGTGAGCAAGGAGATTGAGCTCAATATTAAAATGCTATTACAGACAAGTAGGAGCAAGGGGCTTTTTCGGGAAAGGGTGAGTGGTCAGTGACCTCTTCGCCTCTAAGCAGTAAGGGTTACCCAAAGTTATAAGATTTAACAAGGATGGAAGTTTTTGAAAACTTAAGCTGGAAGCTCTTTCAAGGGACTTACTTGACAACGCACAATGTTTACTCACCCTCCCTGAGTTTGTAAGAATTCACTGGCGATCTCCACCGAGGAAAACTTTGATGCGGGGTAACTTTCATGTTATACCTGATTGATTTTTGGAATAAAAGACAGATAACTTATTTTGTTTAATAAGATGTAGTGTAAAATCACATTAAAGTTGGTTATAAAAAGATGTTAGAAGACCAATGGAGACAGACTTTTTTTTTTTTTTTACCCCCAGTGAGGCATAAATAATAAAGGAACAATGGTTATGAGTCTGTTTTCTTTTCTTTCTAAGGTTCATTTTGGTCAGCAAGCAACTCTGAAATTATTTTAAGAGAGATCTGTTTCATACAACTTTGGAAAAAGTAGAAATAGAAATACATATTTTAAAATGTATTTAAATTTAATGAACCTGCATCTTTCCTCCTCTCCAGAGGAAAAAAATCTCTTAGTTTCAAGAGAAATATAAAACAAGAAAATCCTTGTTTTATAGTATTTTCACATTTTGCTTAAGGATAGGAACATTTACCTTATTTTATCTGAGTGTTTGGACTTTCATTGTCAGGAGATTTCCTAACATCACACCTACATTGCTAACCCTTACTTATTACTGTATCTACGTTTCTCTTAAAAAGAAACATGCACAACAAGGTTTGATACTTGAGAGCTTATTTTTTATTTATGTGTTGAACTTGCTTGTGATCTTTTAAAACCAAGAAATGAAAATAACCTCAGGTACAAATTTATGAAAAGAGATACTTGTTATGAGGAGCACTGATTATTCCCATCTATTTTTTCTAATGAGCAAGTGCTTTTGAATCTATTGTATTTCTAGAAGATGCTGGCTCTTCGACGATGTACAAGGTCCTGACTTTCTGATCTCTGGAAGAGGTTTGTCAAGACCTGTTGAACAACTAGGCTTCAGAAAGTAGTTCCTGCCTTATGTATTTAGAAGGAATCTCTTGGGGTGCCTGGGTGGCTCAGTGGGTTAAAGACTCTGCCTTTGGTTCAGGTCATGATCCCAGGGTTCTGGGATCGAGCCCCACATCGGGCTCTCTGCTCAGCAGGGTGCCTGCTTCCCCATCTCTCTCTGCCTCTCTGCCTACTTGTGATCTCTGTCAAATAAATTTTAAAAATATTAAAAAAAGAAGGAATCTCTTAACTTATTCCTGAATAGAATGATTGAATATCCTGCAAAGAAATACGTCATTTCTGCATAGTCTGGACCCATGTCTCCGGCAGCAGCTCTTTCTCAAACTGGAGTATATCGACCCCACGGGTCGTCAGAGGGAGAGTTTGGGCCAAATGTGTGGCTTGCGTGGCAGGGTTCCAGAATGCAGTCACTCAACAATTTAGATGTGCAGAGAACATAGCTCCTTTATTTTGTCTATAGCCTGTCTCCTCCAGCAACTTCTATCTGCTGGCCCGAGGGAAAACAATTAAATTTAAAGTGTGTTTCAAAACTGGTCCAATCTGGCAATTTAGAAAATCTCTCTTTCTTTTTTTTAAAAAGATTTTATCTGTTTATTTGAGAGAAAGACAGAGAGAGCACAAGCAGGGGGAGGGGCAGAGGGAAAGGGAAAACAGACACCCCGCTGAGCAGGGAGCCCAACATGGGGTTCCATCCCAGGACCCTGAGATCATGACCTCAACCAAAGTCAGTCTCTTAACCATTGAGCCACCTACGCGTGCCCTAGAAAATCTTTTTAGGTTATATACTCAGTCTCTTATATGAATAGAAATACTCAGTCCTAGAGAGTTTCTATTTCTTCTTGCCGGTCTCTATCATTGAGTTGCTGTGAATGGGGAGGTAGTGTTACTTAAATTGAGGCAAAGGAGAGATTTGGGAATCTTTGGTTGTGATGTTTTTTGGCCTCCAAGGTCACAGTCATTGATTGTTGAATTTTCTCCCAGCTGTAGCCTGCTGTTTGGCTCAGAAAATTCTACTGGGGTGAACTCTGGCTGCTTTACATCAACCAGCACATCTCTAGCAGTCCCCTGTCTGGGCTGCTGTTTGGCAGGGGGGAATCCTCCTTAGGAGTAGAGTGCTTATGCTTTGCAGTGGTGAGCTCCATGGTTGCCCTAGTGGGTTTCACTCTGAACCAAGGCAACAAGGACATTTGGGTACTTCAGAATGCTAACTCTGAAGGCTTCTCACCACGTGGTACTGTGTGGCTTCCTTTGAGTGGCTGTGTCTCTGCTGAATGGCAGAGTCTTGCTGGTACCACCTCTGTGTAACATAATGTCTCCTCTTTCCTGGCGGAAGCAAAGATGGGACGATTTGGAGGTGCATGTTCACTTGTTAGTTGGTTTTTCCTCCCCTCTTCTCTTTTTCACCCATCTTATGTCCAAGATAAACTTTCCTTATTTCCTTTATGACACAGCCTTTGTCCATCAGAGAGATGACTTAGCTGTGATGGAACCACAAAAGATCCAGAATAGCCAAAGCAACCTTGAAACAAAACTAGAGGTATCATGATTCCAGGCTTCGAGTTAGATCACAAAGCTATAGTAATCAAAACAGTATGGTACTGGCATAAAAATAGACATACATCAATGGAACATAATAGGAAACCCAGAAAATAAACCTATAATTATATGGTCAGTTATTCTCTGACAAAGGAAGGAAGAATATACAAGTGGAGAAAGGACAGTCTTTTAAATAAATGGTGTGGGGAAAACTGGACAACCACATGCAAAAGAATGCAACCGGACCACTGTCTTTCACCACACACAAAAGCAAACTCAAAATGGATTAAAGACTTAAGTGTGACACTGGAATCCATAACAATCCTCGCAGAGAGCACAGGAGTAATCTCTCTGACATTGGCCATAGGAACAGTTTTCTAGATATGTCTCCTGAAGCAAGCGATGCAATGGCAAAAATAAACTATTGGGACTACATCAAAAGATAATGCTTCTGCAGAGGGAAGGAAACAACCAAGAAAGCTAAAAGGCAACCTGGAAATGTCATTGGTTTGGGAAGAGTCTGTTTGCTGGGGTTGGAAAGGTGGTATCCTGATTGTGGGATCCACGGAAGATAAACTTGAGCAACGTTCACCAAGGGCTATGTACTTTTCCTGACGCTATTCACTTGTTCATCATTATATCCTGGTGCCCAACCCAACCACCTGACTTAGCGTAAGCATTCGTTAACGTGCGTTAAATTGTTTCAGTGTGAAAAGTGAGTTTGAAACTTCCAATTTTGCTTTGAGTCTTTGCATAAATGATCCTGAAGTGACTAACCCCCAGATAAAGTTGTACGGCTCATGGTGTGTTCCCTCTAAAAGAACACAAAAGCCAGGACTGTGAACCCCAGTTTGCTTGATTTTGTCTTAATTTAGGTCCTGTTGTTGAGCCACTTCACAACGACTAGAAAAAGACATTCCCGGAATTGACTCTGGGAAGGGCCTCACCTGTGTTCAGGCCTCACACTTGGGGAACTGAGAGCTGGCCAACTCACCATGACCACAGGACTGTTGGCTGTAAGGCGGTTCTCTAGCTGCTCAGCGAGGTGATTAAATTGTTATCCTAGTCATCTGATGATACCAGCAGTGCAGGTTAGGGGACATTTCAGGCCACAGATTTAGACACAGTGAGAATGTGCTGTTACTATCTGCTGAGGCTTCTCTGGCTTAGAGATTACACTAATTTTCTATCAACATAGGGTATAGTGCCTTGATAATAGGCCACTTAGAGCAAAGAAGGGTTCTTGGGGAAAAGTCACTCTATTCAATCTAAAAATGTGTGTTAAGTACTTACTGGGTTCCAGGCCCTGTACTAGGAGGCCCCGAGAGGGAGAAGAGAGCATGAAGTGATTCTTACCCTCAAGAAGCTTGTGATCTTAGGTTAGACAGACTTTTACGTGAAAACAAATAGCATATATTTTGATGTAGGTAGACAATAGAACATTTTTTGTTTGCATATGTTCTAGGAGAGACAGGTGTAGTTTCCTTGGACTACAGAATTAAGAAAGGTAGATGATTGATGATTTTTTTTCCTTTTTTGGGGGAGGGGGTGTCTTTTGGAAGATACAACACCTCCTAATGCTTCCTTTGCTCAAGTACCAGAGCCATTAAAAATAACACTGAGGGCCTCCTGGCTGGCTTTGATCTTGGGGTTAAAAGTTTGAGCCCTACGTTGGGTATGGAGATTACTTAAAAATAAAATCTTTTAAAAAATAGCACCAAAAAGTATAATAGAAATTTTTGGGTTTTATTAAATGAACATACAAGAAACTAAACAATCCAAACATACGAGGTATTGAGTTGGAAATTTATGTTATTTTTAGACGTTCTTTAACATCTATTTTCTTTGGATCTGCTTTTTTCTTTCTTTCTTAATGTGAAAGTACACAGAAGAAAATCCTATCTGTCAAGTTTTATTTTATCCTTTGCTGAAGCCTGTGTAGTTTTCAGAATTCCTTCCAGTTAATAAGGATGATATTTTTAACTTCAAAATCTTGATGATTATTTTTATTTCTCAGGAAAATCCTTTCTTTTCACCCTTCTCTCCTGTTCACCAGCAGAGAGGATACAGCACCTTATAAGTCTCTTTTCCCTCCTATGGCATCTTTATAATGCTAGTGTTCTTCACTTCAGCTCAGCTTCCAAATTTAATTCATTTGTTAGGCCTATTTTTACCTAGAGACATGAAATCTGAATGTGTTGCTAAACTATCAGAGAAAGTGCTTTTCTTTGTGCCTTCCATCTAAGGCAATGTGTGCTTTCCTAATGGTATTATTTATAGCTGTGGGCTGTGGAGTCGGAGCACAGACAGGCTGCCTACCTCCCGTGTCAGACTTTTTTTTTTTTTTTTTTTCTGATTGGAGTAATTAGTCATTAGTACTGAATTGTTTGGTCACGAGCAGGGAGAGAGTGAAAATGTTAAAATTCAATATGCTTCGTTTCCCTGGTTCTGGTGGGAAATCTGTGGGGGAAATTCCTGGGTAAGGTGAGCCCTAGGTACTCACCTGACTGAAGGGTTATAGGTAAATGATGTGACTTGGCATTTCTTACCTCATGCCTTCTGCCCTGGAAGTATGTGCTTGTGAATGTATTAGTCAGGGTAGGCTAATTTGTGCTGCAGTAACAAATAACACCCCTCCCACCCCCAAATTTCAGTGACTTACAGTTGAATTTATCACCTACACCCCATCCTTTCCAGATTGGCTGTTGTTCTACTCTCTGTCCTCTGAGGGGACAACCCCCATTTAGAACACTTGGTCATTGCAACAGAAGGAAAAGAAACATGGAGAACCATATTCCAAATCTGAAAGCTTTGGCATGGAGGTGATACACATGTCTGTTGGCATTTCATTGGCTAAAGCAAGTCACATGGTCACTTTTGAGTTTGTCAGAGCCGTGATATATGTCCTCTCAGGGAAGGACATTGCAGGGTGGGGCACTAGATTTTTGGTAAACAAGCTACTACAATGAGGATTCATTGACTTTCATTTGACAATATGTCAAAAGAAATTTCCAGACAAGGGCTGAATCTTATAACTGAGCGTGGTAAGGAGCTAGTATCTTCTTTTTTATTTTCATTTTTTTGGGGGGGGTTAGAAATACCACAGAAAGTCTCATTTCAAGAACAATAGGTTCTTGAAAGCCACTTTCTAAGGTATGGATTACATTCATAGTCATTGTGCTTGTTGTTTGAACTACTCAGTTAAAAAATTAACTTTAGGGGCGCCTGGGTGGCTCAGTGGGTTAAGCCACTGCCTTCGGCTCAGGTCATGATCTCAGGGTCCTGGGATCAAGTCCTGCATCGGGCTCTCTGCTCAGCAGGGAGCCTGCTTCCATCTCTCTCTCTCTCTCTCTGCCTGCCTCTCCATCTACTTGTGATCTCTCTCTATCAAATAAATAATAAAATCTTAAAAAAAATTAACTTTAGGATATTTTGAGTTCTCATGACTATCATTTTGTCCTTGACTATGCATTGAGGCTCATCTCTCACCGTACTCTTGCCTCCAAGTCGAGGCTCTGACTGCAATTACCTATTTGCTATCCTGGAACCTTCCTCGGAACGACTTATAGTCTTCCCTTGTCTGGCTCATTCCTCTCATCTTTTAGGGCTCAAAGTCAATAGCCCTTTTCCCAGTTTTGGTTTGGTGCTTCTATGTTCAAATGGGAGGCTGTCCATATTTATGTGCACCATAACATTTATCCCTTGGAAATATTATTTCATTTGCTTACCAGTTTTTCTCACTACCTACAATACATCATCGCTCTGGGAGGCTCACATCTGCAACCTTATTTCTTATAATGCTCCTCCTTTGACTAGGTTATTCCAGTCACAGTGGCCCTCTTTCTGGTCTATGAATAAGCCCATTTGACCACACTTTAGTGCTTTTCCACTATCCATTCCTGTTTTCTCTCTTATCTTCAGAACACTGGCCCTTTCTGTCCTTCAGGTCTTGGCTTAAATATCAGTTCCTTAAAGATGCTACTCAGGCTAAAGTAGGTACCCAGATTCTATCATATCACACCATCTCTGTATACTCTCGCCACTCTCCAGTACTTTTCTTACTTATTCATTTATCATCGGCCTCTGCAATAGAATATAAACTCCAGCAGAACAGAATCTTTCTGTCCTTTTTGGTTCTGTCTTACCAAGGACAGTGTTAGTTATTAGTACTCCTAGTCAATAAACAGCTGTTGATTTTTGGATAGAAAATTAATAAAATTCTGATAGTTCTTCAAAATTAAGACTAAATACTAAATAAATACTCAATAAATATTAATTATTAAAGAAATCAATGAAATTCTAAAGGTTCTTCAAAATTCAAGTAAAATTTCCTCTTCCATTGATAATTTCCACCCATACTACTAATCTTCTCTTGGACTTACTATTTTGTAATCCAGCAACAATATCTTCCCATATTATTCTCTATTGATCTATGTTACACACTGATGATGACAATATCTTACTTTAGTTTCCCCTGTGACACTTAGTAAAAATTTGGTAAAATATGTTTTGGAGTATATTTCATTCCATTGGTGGATTGTGAAGGAAGAATGGTATTATTGCCATAGATTACTCATATCTAAAATGAATTTACCAAAATTTTAAGATTCCTACAAAGATCAGAAATCACTTAGACCATATTTTCAAGGCCTTCCATGATTTAAGCCTGTAGAATTAATTTCTATGACTCTATGGAAATTGCTTGGGAAGGACTATTTAGAAGATTTCATATAATTTGTTTAATCACTGCAGAAACTTTTCCATAATTGGTTTCAAGCATAATTTCTAACTCCTGCAAGTGGAAATTGCATCAGATTATGATTTTAATCTATTTCCACATCACTTACAAGGTATATGACCTTGGGATAAGTTCATTGACTTCTGTGTGTCAGTTTCTTCATCTCTAAGTGGGGAATAATAATAATATTAACCTCCCAGTGTTGAGAAAATATCTTGATATATGTAAGTACCTAGAACATTGTCAGAAAAAAAGAAGGTGCTTCATATATGTTAGCTATCATTATTTTTAATAATATGAATTAAAAATCCATGGGGGAGGGGTGCCAGTGTGGCTCAGTCAGTTAAGTATCTGCCTTCGGCTCAAGTCATGATCCCAGGGTCCTGGGATTGAGTTCTGCACCAGGCTCCTTTCTCAGTGGAGAGTCTGCTTCTGCCTCTGCCTGCCGCTCTCCTTGCTTGTTCTCTGTCTCCATCTCTGACAAATAAATGAAAAAAAAAAAATCCATGGCGAATTTTAAAGACATGTTTAAGATTTAAGTTTTTAGCTAAAAGACAAAAACAAGCAAACAAACCCTAAAAAGTAATAGGGTGGTTCAACTCTTGAGGCTCTGTGAAAGCAGAGGCATCTTTATCCTTGCAGAATTTACCCAGAATTCTTTAGTTACAGAATTTACTTTCAGAGATTCTAGAAAACAGCACAGAAGGCCTAAACCATTGGAGTTCAACCGGGTTCTGTGGGACTCCATCTGAGGTCACTGTTGGATGTTTGGAGTGGGGAGGAGTGAGGAACCTGAGTGTATGAGACCCACCACCCCTACAGCCGTGCTTCATCCATTGGCCATTATAGTTCCAGAGGAGTCACTTTTCCTGCTTTAAAAATTAGGCATTTACTGAAGATTTTAAGAGTCTATATCTTTGGGAAAGGGGTGTGGGTTTTGAATATGATTGATCCGTATAGTAATCTGGAGCAGTGAAGATAAATGTGTGGGGACAAAGAAGAGCAGAAGCCAAGAACTTTCTTGGGTCTCAGGGTGGTCGGGAGAAGAAAACCTACCAGGGGGATGCCATCCTTGCTTTCATCTGTTCTACCTCATCATACTTTTCCTCCTTACCCCTTCATTCACTTCCACGCCCTTGACCCTTACTTGCAGAACGACAACCAGCATTTGACTTAGTTGTTATCTTGATCTTAGCCTTATCTTTGATTTTCTGGAAATTACCATATTTTATTTGAGACATGTGATATGAGGTATTCAGCAGAACCTCTGGATATCCCAGACGAATGCCAAAATATCCAGTCATTTCAATGAACAACCTCAGGCTAACTGTTTAGCACGTGGAGGAAACAGTATTAAATGCTACATATTTCAACTGATAATTATATGGTCCTGTAGAAAGATCCGTAGCTGATGTGGCAAACTCATTGTTTCCCTGATGCAGACCAGTGTGTGGATAGGGAGGTAGAAAGGAAGAAATAAAGGACTGTTCTGTAGGAGTCTTTCAGGAATTCATCTGTTAAGGGAAAGCATTAACATGATTAAGCTTGAAGAGATAGTGTTATTAAGTTCTATTTTAGTCATATCCTACCTCACCATTAGGATCCCACTGTTCAGACTATTCAGATGCATTGATTTATCTTTGTTTGTTTCCCTTTTCCTCTCTCTTTCTTGCCTGCTCCGTTCACCTATGCTCTCTGCCTTTCACCCATCCCCTCTCTTTGACCTCTTTCTTTCCTTCTATTGAATTATAAATGCAATATTTGCATTAAACATTACTGGTGCCAATAATCTCCATGGAGAAAACTGGCAACGTCTTAAATTGCACATGGCAAATTTTGTTATTGGCAAAAAATTAATGGAACCATAAGATCTAGGCAAAGTTTAGATCAGTAAAATCTCACCAGAACACTGAACTTGGTAAAAATCATGACCACAAAGTAAAACTCAAAAGGATAGAAAGGAATCCGTGAAAGTTAATAAGATAAAATTTTAACTGATGAATGAAACACAATTTTTAAATTCAAACGGGAAATAACAAATGCCAATGAAATAATCTCAGTTAAATAAAGAAGAAAATTGAAAAAAATTGTAAATGGTTACTGTACTATTTTGATCAAGGAAATATTTTGGCTTAGTGATGTTTGCTCTGGGAACTAATTTCTTGATGAAAATTTTATCAATATGGGCCTAATCTGATCAACATGTTTGTATTATAAACATCCTCAGGGTCAAAATTTTCTCAGGGACAAAAATAGCTGCGTCAGAATAGTGGGGTTGAAATGTCCTGTAAATATTATTTTGTATCTGATTTGTATGTAACAATTTAACTTGTAGAAGTTTCCATGTCATTAAATATTTTTTTCCATTACATTTCAATGGCTGCATATTCCTTTAACTAGTCCTTTATTTCTACATATTTAGATTGTTTTAAGCTTCTTGCTATTGCAACTCTGTGAACAATATCTTTATAAATGGATAGCAAACTTTTCACAAGAGGAGCATTTCTTGGATCTTTCTATTTCTGTATGGGTTTCAGAAATAGATATTGTCTGAAAAACTGCTGTGAAGAAAAAGAATCTCTATGTCTTTTTTTTTTTTTTGCGTCATTCAAGTTTTGATTATCTGGCATTAAGACTATTTATTAAATAAGAGCCTTTTGGATTAAATTAAAGCTTTTTTTAAGTGTCCAATGTTGCCTAAAACTGTGACAAAATATGAGACAGCATCTGATCTTGGCTTTTAAAATAAGACAACCCAAAATACCTCAACACAAATAGCTCAAAAACAGCATGGTAGGATTGAAATGTCATATAGGAGCTGCTAGGATTTGATCAGTGGGAATTTATTTGACTTGTGCTTATTCCAATGCTATTTATAGTCAAAGGTAAATATAATTTTAGATCTCCTTTAGAAACCACAAGCAGAACCAAATGTAATTTCTGTAAGAGGCTAGAAGAAATGAATTGGGGATAAACTAATTTCATACTCCTTGTTTAGCATGGTGAACGCAAGTCATGAAGAGTTGTTGAGCGAATAAATATGTTACTGAAAAATGAATATTAATTTCATACTTTGTAATAAACAAGATGTCTACGAAATCCACCACCTAGCACCAAGTACTGCGAATTCAGGTATTTGACATGAATTCTTTCTGGATGAATAAGAAACAAATATACTCTTCTGCTATCTTGACATCACTGGATATTTTTAAATGTCTGAGACCAGCTGACCATACTGTAGCACTGGTTATGGGGAATAGCCAATGGCATGGACATGTCTTATTGCGACATGGTGGGTGACTTGTGATAAATGCTATCAATAATGCTAGTATGATATTAGTTTACCCAGTACAAAAACCACAGCATGTAAAGCACCTAGAAGGTTCCAGACCCTCTCCTGTTTTGTAGATGAAGAAACAGAGGCCAAGAGATCTAAAAACAAAGGAAAGGAATAAAAAACACTTTCAAGGCTGAACAGATAAGAGGTGTATCTGAGACATGTACCCATTTCATTAAAATCCCAAAGCCTGGAAACTCTGTTATATCCAAGACCTCTTTCAAGTTCATAATCCAGTAAGGCTTTTTAAAATTACATATGATCTCGGTACCCAGAGGCAGTAGCTGGAATCTTCTGCAATTTAGGAATCCTATCTGTTCTTTCAAAGATATTTGAGATTATACTTTCTGTTCGGTAATGTACTATTTTTTCCCCCTTTTTCTCATTCCAATATATTTGAACATTTCCTCATGATATTAAATATCCTTTACCATATGCTTTGGTGGCAGCTTCCTCTAATCCCAGAACCCCAGGTAAATTATAAGGTCTTTGAAGGCAGAGACTTAAAAAAATACCCTACCTTGGTGTTTAGGGTAATACTGGACAGAAAACAGATAATAATAATAATAGTTATTATTATTATTATTAATTCAGCTATAATAATAATAACTATTATTATTATACTGTATTAATTCAGCTATAATAATAATAACTATTATTATTATAGCTGAATTAATACAGTGTTTATTTTGTGCCAGGCATTGGTTGAATATAATGTGGACTAATTCATTTAGCTTTTAAAAAAAGATCTCTGAGGCAGTACTATTTTTATCCCATTTTCCATATGAGCAAAGTGTCTAGGTCACTCACAATCAGTAAGTGGTGAGGCGGGTTCAAACCCTGCTTTCCTGGGTCTGGAATCCATGCTTCTAACTGTTAAGCTCATCTACCTAAAATCAATAGCAACGAATACTTGGCAATGCTAGGAAATGGAGAGTAAAGGTAATTAGGCGTGTGCTTTGAAATATCTTATGTGTAAAAACCCACAATTCATTCCCATTGCCATACTGCCTGAATTTTAGATTCCTTTGCTAGGCTTCTTAATGAGAAAACAAAGCCATACTTACTCCTCCTAATTTCCCTTTGGACTTTTGGCCTAGGGAGACTGAAGGTGTGACCACACTGTCCTTATTTCCATTTGTCCCCCCTAGGCTTGATTCTATCCCAAGTCTGTCCCCCACTGAGAGCCTAGCTCAGGTCCTATATCCTTGATGAAGCATTCCCTGTCTTTACCAGGCTTTGTTGCCTATCTCTTTGAACACTCCTGGTCCCATCTTAAACAAGGATCCTTCAACTATTTAACAAGTCTTATTCATCTTTATATTTCTTTGTGTCTCAGAAAAAAATGCTCATTTCACAGTAAGCAGGAAGCCAATATTCCTTTGTTGAATGAGCAAACGCCCAAGTGAATAAATGAAACTTACACTGTTTTGCAACAGACTATCATCTCTAGTCCTCTCGAAAGAGCTGATTAGGTCTTGGTAAAGAAGGATCAGCTTTGACCACTTCTCCATCCCCCGCCCAGTGCCTGGTACCATCTGAATCAGCACGAGAGCTTCAGCCAATGCTTGTAGCTGTTTCAGCTCAGCCTGGAGTAGGTACAGTAATTTTACTAATTTAAGTATAGATTCTTTGGGATTTTCTATTCATATAATCATATTGTCTAAGAACAATGACAACTATGTTTCTTCCTTAAAACTTCTATTATTATTTTTATTATTTTTAATAATCATTTTTTGGCCTTATTTTATTGGCTAAAAGTTTTTTTTGTTTGTTTTAGATGCTCTTTTTTTTTTCATTTTATTTTATTTTATTTCTTTTCAGTGTTCCAAAAATCATTGTTTATGCACCACACCCAGTGCTCCATGCAATACATGTCCTCCATAATACCCACCACCAGGTTCACCCAACCACCCCCCCCACCTCCCCTCCAAAACCCTCAGTTTGTTTCTCAGAATCCAAGTCTCTCAGGGTTGGTCTCCCCCTCCGATTTCCCCATCTCACTTCTCCTCTAAAATGTTTAATTCAGCGTTGAATGAAAGTGGTAATAGGAGGCATCATTGTCTTGGGTCTTGCTTCAAAAGGAATGCTTTTATACTGCATCAATTAAGTAGGAATTCTTGAGTCATTGGTTTTGTGTTTTTATCCATTATCCTTCAAATCTTGTTTCTGTCCCAACTGTCCATATCTTTTTTTAATGAATCTTATTATATGTTAGAATTTCTCATAGCATCAGCTGTATCTCTACATTTTTTATGTCTCATTTTCTTCTGAATATTTTGTTTGATCTAGGCCACATTTCACAATTTTCTCTTCCTCTCATCTTACCTGCTGTTAATCTGGTCTACTGAATTCTTAAGTTCAATTGTTGTGTTTCTCAGGGAAGTTTATAGAGCTTCTATGTGACCCTTGGTTCATAGTTTCCAGTTCTCTGCCCACATTCTCAATTGTGACTTATTTTCTTTAACATGTAAGTATTGTCTTTTTTTTTTTTTTTTAAATAGAAGTGAGTCTGGTTATTTATTTATTTATTTATTTCACAGAGACAGAGAGAGAGAGATCAAAAGTAGGCAGAGAGGCAGGCAGAGGGAGAGAGGGGGCAGGGAAGCAGGCTCCCCACGGAGCAGAGAGCCCGATGTGGGGCTTGATCCCAGGACCATTAGATCATGACCTGAGCTGAAGGCAGAGGCTTAACTCACTGAGCCACCCAGGCGTTTTAAAGTCTATGTCTAGACATCTAATACTTACATGTTCTTGTTACTTGCTATCTATTATCTCTTTATTTCCTGCTCTTTTAAGTTTATGTTATTTATTTCTCCTGTACCTGGTTTCATTTGGTTGTATTTTGTTGTATTTGTGTGTATCTGTTCATAGAAATAGTTTGAGGTTTTGGATATGCTACCTTCTTCTGCCAGGCTTCCGATTGTGTTTGCTATATGGTAAGTTTTAGGTATGGGGGTGAGGTACAGGAGTGTTGCAATTGTTTAGAGGCCTGTCTGTTTTGGATTCATCCATTAGATGGGTCTTTCAGGGTCTTAATAGAAAGCAAGGAGGGTTCACCTGGTCTTTCCTGCTTGGTGGACCTGGGACTCGAACTTTGTCCCACAAACTCTGGGACACCTGCAAAAGCTCTCTGGCTCAGTTTCCCAGCTTCTCAGTTACTTTATCTGGAATCAGTATACACACAAAAAAATGGCCTGTAATGCAGAATTATTCTTTCTGGGTTTCTGCTTTCTCTTCGGTCCTTCTTCATTACTGTGTTGGTTCCTCAATGCCTTTAAGTAGAAGCCTTTGCAGCACAGAAACTTGTCCTCATAATGTATTCTCTCATTACTGAAACCAGAATGCTCCTGTGTTCCTGACTTTTGACTTTAGCTTTCCTGGGCTCCATTTTCTATACCGCTGGGAGGAAGGAAAAATTTTGAAATCCACTCATATTCTTTTTTTTTTTTAAGATTTTATTTATTTATTTGACAGAGAGAAATCACAAGTAGACGGAGAGGCAGACAGAGAGAGAGAGGAAGGGAAGCAGGCTCCCTGCTGAGCAGAGAGCCCGATGCGGGACTCGATCCCAGGACCCTGAGATCATGACCTGAGCCGAAGGCAGCGGCTTAACCCACTGAGCCACCCAGGCGCCCTCCACTCATATTCTTGTTTGATTGTTGTTGTTGGATTGTTTGTTTTGTTTAAACACTGCAAAATAAGTTGCTTGAATATAAAAATCCTAACTAGTCAAAGTGAACAAAATGATAGTGGTTTATTGGAGAGATCAACTGGACATGTTCATGCATTCCAAAATAGAGCTGGAGAAACTAGTTATGAGTGGTGAAAACAGACGATTAAAAAGAAAAGATTCCTGTCAAATTTGACTTTCCTGTATCATGGAAAATTTTTATTCCTTTTCACTGCAAAATAGGTGCACTAATGTTGGTTTTTCTACTTAAAATGAAGGCCATAATATTATCATATTTGTATTCCTTAGCAGCTCTAAAATAATAAACCATAGCATAGTAATGGAGGGAAAAAGAACAAATTGATGAAGGGACAAGTTTGACTTCACATTTCCTTTGGATTTTTTAAAATAATAGCCACTGGAGAAAAAATATTTGTAATGTTTCTTTGACAGTTCCCTTTTAAGATTTTAATCTGAAATAACTATTGTTAAAGAATTTATGTCAAATAGAAAGATATCTTGGTAACTGAGAGATATGTTAAAAACAAAAATAAATACTAAATAGTGAAAATAAAATAATTGACTGCTTCCCTAGGACAAGCAGCATGTTTATGTTTTCAGTTATAATTAACAAATACGGATGAGGTGTGATCAGATACCACTCATAATACAACATCCAGAGTGAGTTTTTTTTTTTTTTTTTTTTGGAAACAACGCAATTCTAATCAGTCTTACAATGGCCACCAATTGTATCTAGAAACAAAAAATAATTGACTTATAAGAACACATACCACCTCCACGATCTGATCTTCTTTCTTCCTCTTTCGTCCTTCACTGGACTCCAGCCCTGACTGGCTTTCTTTCTATTCCTTGAACACACCAAGATTGTTTCCACCATAAGTTTTTGCACCTGTTGGTCCCTTTACCGGAAGCTCCTGTCTTCAGCTTCACTGTCTTCACTGGCCTCATTTTTGTCATCCCACTTACAATGTAAAGTCCTCAATGAGAATTTCTGTCGTAAATAATTTAAATTAACCTCCCTTCATCTCAGCTGCTCCTAACTCAGTCCCGTTCCATCAGCTTACTTCATTTTCTTCATGGCATGTATCCTTACCTGCAACTCTCCTCTTTATTATTATTAAAGATTTTATGTTATTATTTTTTTAACTTGCTTAAACTCTTCTTTAGAAAATAGATATCTCTATTCCAGAGCCTAAAACAGTGCCTGTCACATAATAGGTCTTGAAAATAATTCCTGATGGGCTTTTGACGGATACTTGAAAGCTTGTTGCAAAGTATGTTGCTTAATTTAATAGAGAATTCCATTGCATAGATCAGCAAATTTTACGCCAGGGAAATTTTGTTAGAGTGAGATTCCCCATGGAGAGATAATTTTGGCCTAATAGGTGTTAAACGTCTAACTTAAAATGAAGACCAATCCTTGAATAGTGTTCAGACTTCATAGAAAATACATGCGTACATACACACAAACACGCACGTGCACAGGCACACTCCATACACCCTATACATATGGTATATAGGAGATATGTATTTATATCTTCATATTCATATGGAGAATGAAATCATTTGTATTCTCTGAAGAAGAAATGTTGAAGTGATTCTTACATTAACAATATTATCTGAAGAACATTTGTTTCCTGTCAAGCAGTTGGTGATATATTTCCAATTAATTTTAAATAACAATGTTTCTACTTGGAAAAAATATATCCCCTAACCCTTACCCTCCCTCCCCTCCCCCGCTCCCCCACCCTTGCAATGGTGCACTCATAAGCATACTCTCATAATGCTGGTACTAAGACTACGATGAAATTTCCAGTTACCATGGCTACCTTTAATCAAAGCCTATACGTATGGGAGCTCCTAAATCTAGCTAAGAATATGTAACAGTGCTCATCTGGCATAGTATTTGGACAAATAATTAAATCTAGCTGTGATTATATTATTGTAATAAAAAACTATCACTATCTATCAAGAGAAGATTTACCCTTCACCTGCAGCAGACAAAATTCTAAGATAGCCTCCAAGATTCTCAGCCCTTGCTATACATACCCTGTGTAATCCCCAAATCTTGCTAACAGGTGGGATTGTGACTATGGTGGATTTTACTTCTGTGATTCGGTTACATTATATAGCCAAAGTGAACATTGTTGACTTGAAATTACTCACAAAGGAGATCTTGGGTGGGTCTGACCTAATCAGATGGGCAGCTCTGAAGTTAGGAGCCCATAACAAGATCACAACCCACTTCCACACCAAACGCTTCAGGGACAGGGGTAGCACACAAAGTTAATCTAAATAATGTTGTGATATGAGTGAAATAAATCCTCCCAGAGAAATGAGGAGCTCTTTATAATTTAGTAATTCCTTCCTAGAGCTTTTAAAAATTTATAGTTTTGAGATGAATCACAGACCTGTACCCCTGTAACAAATAATACATCAGAAGTTAATAATAATAAAAAAAATTATAGTTTTGGATATAACAAAAATTCTATTTTTTAATATAACATTACCTCAGAACAAAGTTCCCTCAGGTTCTTTATGGTAACCTCATCGTCTGCCAGGGCCCCTCACACACAGTACGGTCTTAGTAAGCCTTAGGTGATGAAAATGATAAGACCTGGCTCCACAAGTCTGGGACAAGCAAAATGGTAGACTAGCCAAAATCAATGAGGCTGAAGATAATTACAAATTTTTTGGAATGGTAAATGTGTTGATGGCAAGATTCTTGAAACTGTTCTGCTGATACATTCTTGTTTATGTAAGATCCAGTGGGAGGTGGGTATGGTGCTAACCATTAGGACCCGTTTTGTTTAAAAGGAACGTTAATTCTACTGTTTCTGGCTCAAAAGCAAACCCCATCCATTCTGCATGCTGAGATTTCATCCCAGGCTCTGCAACACTCGCGTTCTTTAAGTACTTAGTTGCCTTTTCACCCCTTTCCCAAGACACAGGCTCACTCCACCCCCGCCCTCCAGTTGTTCATCTTTAGGAAGGGGCTCATTTCCCTTTGTTTTGTGTGTTTTCTTTGCCGGTTCCTAATTATTTTACTGCATGAGTCTAAGCTGTTAGCAAAGTAGCTCCAAAAGCAGATTTCATGAGAGTGACAGATTTTGACTTTCATATAAAATTATAAACTTGTGTCCATGGAAACAGAAGGGAAAGCAAAACCTGAGATTCCCTTCCTTTTTTTATCTTGCCGCGTGGCACAGTGAAAAATAACTACGGTGGAAATAGCTGAGAACAATTACATGTTGCGGCAAATTCAACATCCCAGGTGTCAGGAAGGCACGACCTGGGGAATTCTGTCCAGGACAAAGGGGACACTCCCAACAGGGTTTGGCACTATACATCTCGGCCTGTGATTCTAATCTCTGATAGCCTGAAACCATAAAAACGTCAGGTTTAAAGAGATAGGCGTGTGAATAGAGTTACCATCACAGCTTTGAAATGACAAAGACGTGTTGGTCTGTGATTATCTTCTTGTGTGTTTATTTGTATATTGCTGATGGCCGTGGAAATCTGCCACTGGCCTCTCTTTAAGAGGAACTGCCATGCGGAACACAGTAAAGGAGAGCCACAGTCACCCTCCCTTCCAATCTGCAGTCAATGGTGGCTCAGCAGTGGGATCTAGAACCTTCCTAAAGACTGGTTTGGGCTCAGCAACTCCCCATTCATTTGGCTGAAACTTTCACAGATCTGCCTTGCAGCCCGAGACACTTCTTCCCCCATGTGTGTTCCTTCTCCCTCGCTTTCAGAAGTATCCTATCTTCATCTTACAGTGGCTCCCTGGCTCCTTCTGCTTTCCCCTCTTTATCTTTTCCCAGTATCCCCCCCGGACAAATCTCTTACCGGTCTAACCACATCTTGCCGTGTACATCTCAGAGGACCCCAGATGGCACAACTGCCATTTTCCAGAAAAGATTGTAACATGGTTTACACAGCAATATGTTGAGAGATTTAGAACATGCATAGCAAATTAGGAAATAGGAAAATAAAGTTAAGAAAGCAAAATGAAGCCCAGAGGGGGTTAATGTACATGATGAGTATTATATATGGGTCATATATTTAGTTCTAAGAATAAAGTATATCCACCAATGGGAATTGGAAACACAAAGGGATTCCTGTTTTATGGTTTAAAATAACAACTCAGAATCTAGAGGACCCAGAAGATATTGGAAAAAGAAAAATTTCTTACCATCCCAGCCATTTTGACCTTGTTTTGATTATCTAGGTTAGTGACTTATAGGAGTGATAAGAATATAGTACACTCACGGGAATTTTAAGAAATCCATTCTATTTGCTTTTGGATACACGAGCATATAGTGTGCAAACATATATGTTAGTAGGCTTTCTTTTGAAATATTTTTCTTAGATTAATGTCAGTATTAGTTGGCACATATCCTAAACCGTAGAATGCGTGATAGTGGTGGGCAGAGCTTTTTTCTGGGATTAAAATTTCTTGTAGTTCCTTCCCAGTGTAAGCCTCACGATATGCATCGTTTAAGAATGTGTTGTGTGCCAGCCCGCCCACTGTGTCCTCATGGGCTCCTTATAGAAGTCAAAGTGGTCTGTGTCATCTCAGTCCCATGTTGGATGGCAAGCCGTATCTGCATAATAGCAAAGTACATTCAACAGTCATAAAAATAAACTACAAATTAATTCCACTCATACCGGTACTGCATTCTACTCCGATGACTAATTTTTCATATTATACGTTGTGGAAAAGTAACTTTCTGTTGGAAAAGGATCTGACATGAGAAGTTGAGCATAAGTCAAAATTGCGGTGGTGTTGAAAAAGGTCAAAGATGACACACTGGGATATATAAATATTAAGTGTGGACCCTGCATGAATAGAATAACACCACAGTTCTGCATGTTGGGGAGTCAGAATAACAGTGGATAAACACAGGCTTCTGGAGTTAATTAATATTAGCAATCATCATCATATCGCCATTCTCACTTTTATCTATCAACCATTATCCTCTCAACCTTTTTTTAAGGGGAACATCATTCAGGAAGTTTTGGTTCCATTGCTTTGAGCCAGAAGATTGACTCAATCTATAGGTATGATTGCTATCCCTCTAATAGATATTAAATACAGTAGAGCTGTATTTGATGTATATGATGGTTGCTTTCTCCTCTCCACTTACAAAATTTTTAGCTCAGTACCATATATCATCTCTACTTTTTAGTACCATGCATAGTTTCAAGCTTGACTTGGGAAGTCAACTGATATCATCTAACAATTTGCACTAGTTAGATTCATTCAGAGAATAGATTGAATTCTGAGCCATGCAATTTAGGGAGAATTTGGGAGTTATTCAGGGGGTAAATGGAGTTTATTCGAGAGCTCGACCTTGAAGAGCTGTAAGAAAGGATACAAAGTGCATTTTCTTACAGTGGAGAAATCAGAATCCAAGACAATATGGCTTTTAAAAAAATCAAGGTATAATTTACACACAGTAATAGGTACAGATACTAAGGTCTATGAATTTTAGAGAGTGAAGGCACTCAGGTGACCAACATTTAGTTTAAGATGTACTGCACAACCAATAACCTAGAAACTTCTTTATGCCCTGTTGTTACCCTCCAAAATAATTGCTACTTTGACTTTTTATCTTAATGGGTTATTTTTGCCAATTTTTGAAAGTTCTCTCTCCATAATCCTGTTTTTTCCCGTTTGCTTGAATCTAATACCATAATTGTGAGATTCACCCCTGTTATGTGAAACAATAACATCTTCTAATATTTCTATAATACCCCATTGTAGAATTTATCCATTCTATTGATGAAGGACAACTGGGTGATGGCCAGGATTTGGATATTATGAGCAAGTTTGCTACAAATATTCTTTCACCTTTTTTTTTTTTTTAAGATTTTATTTATTTATTTGACAGAAAAAGATCACAAGTAGGCAGAGAGAGAGAGAGGGAAGCAGGCTCCCCGCTGAGCAGAGAGCCCGATGCGGGACTCGATCCCAGGACCCTGAGATCATGACCTGAGCCGAAGGCAGTGGCTTAACCCACTGAGCCACCCAGGCACCCCCTCTTTCACTTGTTCTTGGTACAGATAGATGTTCATTACTGTTGAGTGTTTATGAATATAATTCTAGGTCAGGAAATGTGCATATGCTCAGCTTTAATAGATAGAGCGACAGAGTTTCCTAAAGTAGCTGTACCAACGGGCAGGATAACCCTCAGTAAATGGATCTCCTTTGCTCCATGTGTTTATAAACATGCGATATTTTCATTTTTCACCCTGTGCTCAGCTTCAACACATACCTTTTTGCCATCTGCCATGTTCATAAGACACAGCGTTCTGAGATCGATGAAGATTCTGGAGATAGAAAAGACAGAGAAAAAATATGAAAAAAGGTTAAGAAGAGAAGACAAAGAACGAGGCAAAGGAAAGACGGGGAGGATTATCTGAGTGAGCTGAGGGAATTCTGAAGCATTCTGATCCCCCCACCCCCACACTGAGAAAAAGCCAAGTGAAATTCCATTCCTTTGGGAAGAAGTCTCCTCCACCTGATGTGAGACTCTGATTGCTTGAGTTGCAAAGACATGATGATGGGTGAAAAGTAATTAAAATAAAAACAGTAAGCAAATACAGAAAAAAAAAAATCAGTAGAGCTTTTGTAAGATCTAGACCTCATTGGAAGAGTCTAGAAAGCAAGTAGTAAGCATTCCATCTTTTGTACATTCTCCTGCATATCTTCACTATCTGCTATTTCCATCTAATGCATAAAAGTATCCTCATGACATATTTTTGATACTAAAAGGATCTGGAGAAGGAAGAGGAGAAAAGGCTATGTTGGATTTCTCCCTCCTCTTTGCTTTGCTCTTTTCCTTCAGACATTCTTCAACCTTTGCCTAACCAATGTTTTCCCCAGGACGGGAAGTAAGGGGGACAGACATTGTTCATCACCCCACACAATCTGAAAGGCCCGAGGTAGGTCCCTGATTTGAGGGGACACAAGCCATCCCCAAGAAGGTAAGTACTGGCTTATAATGGAGAAGAGGGAAAACTAGGTATCTTCAGGGCAAATGATTTTTTGTTGTTAATTCTGTCCACCTAATCTTTTAGTTTTGAAAGAAAAAAAATCCCCTAGTTTAATGGGTTTATGAAGGCTACTCCCTAAGGGGTTAAAACCTTCCACATACTTAAAATGTATTGTTTATCTGGGTAAATTCTCTTTAGTAAAGCTAACTCCAATACAAGCTAGTTGGGAGTGAGACTTTATGGAACACACAGGAACTGTGTCTCTTTGGGTTTGCTTGCTAATCCTCCCTCTTCCCCCCAACCATCTGGAAGAAGGGAACAGGCTTGAAGTTAAATTTGGAGATTTATGAGGCATAGGACGCATAGTTGCTCTATTCATTTGAATTGAAAATTTGATCCAATTCTGGAAACTTCCCAATAAGCATCAACCTTCTGGGTTGCGCTATAAATCTGGAAATGACTCCGTAACCTTATTTGCTTTGATTTAACAGGGCAGAGCGTTGTCTCACACCTTGCAAAAATGCAGTGGAGCAGTAACACTTGAATTGCTGTACTTCCAGCTAAGAATACTGAAGAGCTTTAAAAAGATAATTCTGTGCCCCAAATTAGCATTAAGTCGAACCGGTCCAGTAACCTGGAATCTTTTCCAGGCAACTTCATTGCTGCTGTCCTCATTATGTTAGCAAGGCATTGCCTCTGTCACTGTCCTAGATCAGCTGAGGTCATGGTTTATGGACTGAAAATAAGGAGAAAGAGAGGCATACTGCCATGAAGCAATTAATACATCATTACAGAGGATGCCAAAACACACACCTTCTGCTGTTACTAGGACTTACTTGATCTCCTGTTAATATGTATTTTTATACCTACGTGCAGTAAAACCTAGAGCACATTAATGATAGTTTCAGTAAGAGCTGGATTTTCACCAAGAGCATTTTTATTTTGCTAAAGGAATAATGCTATCAGCTAAAATAGGCATTTATACTTCTTTTCGGCCTCCCTGGAGAATTCCTCTGGGGCTATGGTTGTATCATATATTCACTTCCCAGGTAAAACCTGCCCAAGTAATTAAGAAAATGGAACTGATCTATGAAAAATGGATCCACAGGCCCTTGTGAGTTTAAATTATTGGCTGGCCAAATAATCTTTCCTTCCTCTGGTTTTTAAGACAATGTAGACAACGTGGAATAGAGGGTAAACCTACAGACAGTAGGACGTTCAGTTCTCCACCACCCAGTGTCTAACAGCTCAGAGGAACAGTAGGGATTTTCTACTTGAATCTTCCCTTGGTACAAATGGGGTGGTATGTGGTTAAAGAAGTTAACTAGGGTTGAACCCCGCCATCCTTCTGATCTCTTTTGATCATCAGGTTCTGTAAGTTTATGAAATGAGTTGAGCTAAAGATGAGCAAGCATTGGCCAACATTTGGTCCATGTTATAAAGGGATATTGTTTGTTAAGAGGAGTGGTTCCAGGAAATCCTTTTATTTCTGATGTCTTATATCTTTTTATTATTTTTTAAAAAGATTTTTCTGTATTTGACAGACAAATATCCCTAGTAGGCAGAGAGGCAGGCAGAGAGAGAGAGGAGGAAGCAGGCTCCCTGCTGAGCAGAGAGCCCGATGCGGGGCTCGATCCTAGGACCCTGAGATCATGACCTGAGCCGAAGGCAGAGGCTTTAACACACTGAGCTACCCAGGTGCTCCTGATGTCTTATATCTTTTATTATCATGAATTAAGGTCACATTTCTGAGCATGAAAAATACAGACGTGTGAACGAGACTCAGACCTCCTCATATTAACATGTTATTTCACAATGAACTATCTTCACCGCCATCTGGCCGTTTACTTGCTTATTCAGGAAACAGGTACCATGTGCTAGACAACGTGCTGGGACACATTTTTTCACTCTATATTTTAATATATTCCGATATCAGGAAACATCTTAAAATTGAGACAGTGTCATAGCTTAATTGGCACACCCCCCTTGCGATCTGTAATAGAGTGGCATGTCTAACAATGGTTGGCATTCTAACTTTGATGAGATGTTGCGTGCATACATTATGCCCAATACAATGAAGAGAAAGTGTTACTGCAGAGACTAACCAGGAACTCACCTTGGATTGATTGGTGTGGGAATTTGTCTGGACAAGATGATCTTTACACTTGAGGAAAGAGAAGGACCCAGATCGGGTTGGGTGAGCAGAAGGGATAGGAGTATCCTTAGGAAGAATAGACTTTATGAATGCCTGGCTGGGACAGATGGAATGCCCAATGCCAATACTGCTGGACCACAGCAAGCAATAGGGGCTTTCAAAAAGCCTGATTCTAAAAAAAAAAAAAAAAAAAAAAAAGCAAGCAACTTGATTCTTTTTAGCTCCTTACAAATGTTTATTGTTTATTCTGGAAAGACTATTTTCAGATCAGCAGTATAGAAGACATTCCTTTTGTCATTGTATGATGGAGTAAGGGCTTCTCCCCTAGGCTCTGACACTGCTTGGGAATATCAGTCCAAATTTGACACTTGTTAATTGAATGATTTTTAACCTAAGTGTGGGAGGACATGCAATTGTAATTCAGCTGAGTTTTACTTGTTTGTTTGTTTTGAATTATGTAACAAGCTGATGTTTCTCCTGTGTTGGCTTTGTTCTTGCCATTTTCAACCAGGTACAATACACCTTCCTTAAAAGAAACAATTTAGAGTGAAAGTTTCTGGGGATTATGTGATTTTTTTTTTAAAGATTTATTTATTTATTTGATAGAGATCACAAGTTGGCAGAGAGGCAGGCAGAGAGAGAGGAGGAAGCAGGCTCCCCGCTGAGCAGAGAGCCCGATGCGGGGCTCCATCCCAGGACCCTGGGATCATGACCTGAGCCGAAGGCAGAGGATTTAACCACTGAGCCACCCAGGTGTCCCGGATTATGTGATTTTAACAGAAAAATAATTTTGCTTCAAAATGCATACATATAAAGTGTTACTAAAACATGGTGGTTGTTTTTGCAGCAGCTGAAATTCCAGACCCTCTGGTACAATGAGTATAATTTTTCTGCATAAAAACAAAATAGAAAGTGACAAATGAAATGAAATATATTTAAATGTTAATTAAAAAAAAAACACCCAAAGTCTAGAATACAGTTTGCTCTTTTAAGTAGGGGAACAGATGTCCTGAAAACTAACTTATAATTTATACTTAAATTTGTTAGCAATTATTAGATGCTGCATCTCCAGGATGAATAGCTACATATAGGCAGAGAGAAATCCATGTTAATGCAGTTTTATTGTAAGAACAATTTTAAAATACTTTCCATTATAAATTACATGTGTCTCCTTCCTCTATGTGTACCCTAACGACAATTAGTTTATTTTAGGTGCATTTAGATAAGTGCATAAAGCCAAAAGAAAATACTTTCCAATGACCAGATTTAAGGAACACTTCCCCAAAAGACCCACAAAACATGGTATTACTCTATCATCATTTAGAAATTGATTCTGATGTTTTGACACTAACCAGCATTACCGTGGCCACTACCATCAACAAAACCTCCTCTAAAATAAGTGCAAAATCTCTTTTACGTTTACCTTTCATCATTTTTGTCATCATTGCCTTCCCAGGCATCTGTTTTGTGGGACATTTTTTTTTTCTTTTTTGGTCTGTTTGAGGTAATATTATATAGGCTTTTGTGGCTGGTGCATCTACTTTAAAATCCAGGTGCATATTTGCATGAAAGCATTTATAGAAAATACAATCCTATGAGTAGCAGGAGCAATTGAGATTTTTGATGAGAACAGTGAGGTTTCTTAAAAGTTTGGCTGCCAAATTAGAGAAAGGTGAGGTCACGTCTAACCCGACGTGTTCTGTGTCGAAGAAACTGTCCCCATCAGGATCCAACAATATTTAGAAGCTGGATATAAACCCCGCTGTTTCCCAGGAAATGCACTAGTTTAAATGAAAACTCCGTACTGCTGGGATTTAATTGACCACACATGGTGCAGAATGCAGGGGAAGAACTCAGCGGATATGTCCAGTTCCTCTAAGCGAAAAGTCATCCAACTTAAACAGGAAGGAACAAAATTTGAATGCTAGAGGATGGAACAAAATTGCTCTAATTTCTAGGGTGGAAAGACTCAGAGGACTTTGCTTTTTTCTTTAAGTTTTCACATAGAAATGGAAAAAGCAGCAAAGTGCAGCTCAAAAGACCGCATTTAGAGTAAGACAGGCAAAACTTTAAAAACAGAGCGATGACAATACAAGGGGAAAACTTGGTCCCTGAAACCGTATACTTCATAATTCATGCTTAGTTCAAATAGCAGTGATGAATGTGTTTGCTTCTTGTGCAATGACCACCTAAATCCTTCGTGTAACCACATCATACTCATCAATTAGGACTGTGCTCTTTGCTTTAGAATCAAATTGTTTGCTTATTTAACTAATAGGAGTGCTTTCCGCTGAGTGCTATTAGCTCTGCAAAATGGTGTTAATAGATGGTGGAAAAAATTTGTAAAAAAGAGCTCCTGATGAGAATTGAAAAAAAAAAAAACACCCAAAAAACAAAAACCACGGCACAAAACCAAAAGGTATTAAATTGACAAGAAAACTACCTCTACAGAAGGAAGCTGCTATTGTGATGGAGATTGTATAGATTTAAGGACACATATTCATACTTATATGAACATTTCCCCCTTTAGTAGGTAGGAGATGAAGCAGAAAGCACTTTAGGAGGAATATAATTGGCCTCTAGTCTTGTATCTGCCTACCTTGTGACCTTAGGCAAATCATCTGTTTAAATCTGTTTTTTCATTTAAAAAAGTCAAGAGGAATCATAATATTTCCCCTGACACTTCCTACAAAAGTCAGATAAGAGGATGCATATCAGCATATGGTAAATGTATTGGTAATATACCAATATCATTTAAGAAATAGTTTATGAGGGGGTGCCTGGGTGACTCCGTTGGTTAAACATCTGACTCTTGATTTTGGCTCAGGCCATGAGCTCAGGGTCGTTAGACTGAGTCCTGCGTGGGTCTCTGCACTCAGTGTGGAGTCTGCTTGGGATTTTCTCTCTCCCTCTCCCTCTGCTCCTTCCCTCACACACTCTCTCTCTCTCAAATAAATAAATAAATAAATAAATAAAATCTTTAAAAAAATGATTTATGACTGTTATTATTATCATGCTAGAAATGTATACAGTAATAGGCAGAAAGGTGTTGGTCTACAATGCCTGCTTCTCTTGCTGACAAAATTCTTTGTTTCTTTCTAGGCCTCGGTGAACTACTGTTACTCAATGGTTCATGTTGGCCTTTTCCAAGAGGCAATGGCCCAGTCACTTAAGTCAGAGTCAAGACTCCGTTTTGAGAATGAATTTTGGTCTACTGTACTCAACATGTTTAAGACTGTCAACAGTTTTTGTTCTCCTAAATGTTTAATCACATCAGTGGTTGAAATAAGAGATTTTCTTGACACAGTCTTCCCTTCTTTTCCCTTTGGGAAACATTACTTGGGCTTAACTGCTTTAAAGTAAAAGTTGGCAGGGCTTGCAGGTTTGGGAGCAAACAGAAAAAAGTCCCTCCCTGGATCAGACAGTAGGGAACAAAAGCCCTGGGGAACTGACCACCGCCTCCTCTTCCCCCGTCTCAAAGGCCAGATGGGCTCAGACAAACCTCGAGAGCGTGGACACTCAGGGGTAGTGGAGGTCAGCTGTGGTTCGAGGAAATTCCCTCTCTGAGAGGTATGTGGGAAACCTTTGGGTATTCAGAGCAATGCCCAAATGGTCAGAAATGGGACTAACATGGCGGACTTTGGCTGGCTCTGTAGAGACAGAGGCATTCTGCTTCCTAAGGAGCCAAACACTCAGGGTCACTCATCTGATTCAGCATACCGGGTGGGTAGTTTGTTGCTTTGGTTCCCACAACCTTTGTTGCATATCTTCGGTTTGTGAGAAAGACCTTTTCCAACAGTTTAATCTCATCGAGAGATAATTGTCAGGGAACTGGACTGACAGGGGAAGCAAAAGAATGTGTTTACTCTAAGACCGAAGACGCAAGCAAGAGAGGATGTGGTGAAAGATTCTACTTCCTGTGTACGCCAAGAGTGCGAAGAGACAGTTTGCATACTAGAAAATTCAGTAGACTCACATGTGGCAAATTATACAGGCTTGTCTGCAAATAACGAAAGGTAAAAGGCATATTTGAAAACCTAGCAAACTCACAAAAGTAAGCAATAAGAAGACGACACTCAAATGGAATTCTTTCTGGTGAGCCTCGTGTCCAGGCTGTATGGGATGGTACAAAGAATATTGCCTTTAGAATGTGGAAACGGAAATGTACCTGAGACTGTGCCCTCTCAGAGGCTCAATTATCTTCTCATCAGGAAAGCACGGATGATAGCTATCAACCTTATATAAGGTTGGTAAGAGGTTCAAATAAGTGAATAAGACATGGGTTAGTGGTAATCCATTGCATAAATGTGAGTTTTTCTTCTTGTTTTTATTGACAGGTTAATAAGAAAGATGACAAATTTTGCTACTTTGTATCTTTTTCAGAAGCAAGTGGGATATAATTTATGAATACAGTAAACGTGTTTAGCAATTTCACTTGTAGGCATTGACATTGAAATGACCAAATAAATTGTTTCAGAAACAATGAGGGAATTAATTATTATTAAGATCACAATTTTGTGGGCTCTATCCATACATTCACAGTAAGGTCACATTTAAGCAGGGTGGGTGATTTTGTGGATGATTTCACCTACATTAGCATAATTTAATCCACAAAGCAATCTGGAGAGGCAGATAGTTTTGTGTTTTCAACATGAGGAAGTGGAGGGCACCCAAGTTCATTCAGTTAGCTGGTTATTTACATAAAAATATAAATTTAACTGAAAAAAGCTGAAAACAAGATCGTGCATGTATACTTTAAATAGCATCACATATGAATGTATCTGTAGGCCTTAAGAAGGATGGGAGATAATTTGAAAAAATATAAATGGTTCGCAAATAATACTTAAACATTTTTTTATCATGTCTTCTTTAAATTCTAAGAAAATTTCCCTCAAGGGATATTTTGCTGGTGTGGTTTAAGGACAAAACAAAACACAGCGAAAGAAAACACCATTACCCCAAGGGAAAATTAGTTTAAAAACCATTTCAACTCTGAAAGATATTAGTATAATTTAATAATAAAACCAATCTTGCTACAAAAACAGAGACACTTTGACTTAAACCAACACTTAGGGGGTGAGGGGAATGAAGATTATAAGCTTGCTGAAAACTCTGAGAAAAAATGGCACCGGTGAATAATAAGTCACTTATCTCCTAACAAGGACAGGAACACAATCCTGGAACATTTTCTTGTGTCAATTAACAGTTAATATGTTATCTGCTCAGTGACATTAAGATGTGGTTCCTAAAGCCCTTTACAAAGACATTGGGCTTTGATGAGTGACAGACAACAAGCCCAGACAGGCTGGGGAAAGGAAATTCAATTATATTGCTTCTAAATCGCGCATCCTCTGGGTTGAACTTAGAGACTCAAATACCAAAGAATAACACTCGACCCCAGATTTTCTTTAGGGAATGCTGAGTGATTTCACAATTTTGTGTCTGCCAGGAAGGGACACACTTCAGAGCAATCAGGTGGCAGAACCCACAGGAGAATGAATACCCTTGAATGAGAAGCGCCAAAGCTGGTATTTGTTGATTGAGAGGCATTTCAGAGAGCGGCAGGTCGCTCTGGGCCTCAGTAATTCTACACATCGAAGAACAAGGCAGAGATGGCTTTTGTCTGGGAAATGATTCAAGAAGCAGCTGTTCTCTTCGTTTACTTAAGCAGTCTGGTCTCCAAGGTGGGGGTTTACACATCCCAGAGGTTGACTAAAGACATCATCCGGGGTCTGGGAAGAGAATACTAGAACTCTTATTTACTTTTATCTAAAAATGTAAAAAAGGGATTCTGCTTCCTAGCAACTGGAGAATGGCTGTTCCTGGGTGTCCCCGTGCCCTTCCTGGGTCTGGATGTTGGACAGCCTTGGGTCTTGGAAAGTGTGGAAGTTTTACAGAGCGGGGCATGGAATGCCCCAAAGGGGAGATGGGGAGGGGGCCATTACTCTCCCTCTTCTGTCTCCTTTCGGAATATTTCAAAGTAGGATCCAGCAAGTGGGTTTTCATATTATATTATCTTGTTTTAACTTAATGGATGCTCACGGACTAGGTGGCTTGAAAATGTGAAGAAATGACAGATTAGAAAATACTACTCAGTGTAAGCGCAAGTCGACAATGACAGGGCTGCAGAGACGAGCGATACTTCCCCTTGTCCTGAGGTGAGCTACATGACAAGGGAAAATGGTCATTTCAGATCTATTAAGAATTACAGTAACTTTTGGGGCACCTGGGTGGCTCAGTGGGTTAAAGCCTCCGCCTTCGGCTCAGGTCATGATCCTAGGGTCCTGGGATCGAGCCCTGCATCGGGCTCTCTGCTCCGTGGGGAGCCTGCTTCCTCTTCTCTCTCTGCCTGCCTCTCCGCCTCCTTGTGATCTCTGTCTGTCAAATAAATAAATACAATATTAAAAAAAAAGAATTAAGGTAACTTTTTCCCTTTGATCATGAATATTGTTTAAAATGTGGACTCATAGCCACTGTTTTTCACCTTTACTGAGTTATAATTGACAAAATCAGGATATCAAAAACATACAAGGTGATGATTTGCTATATGTATACGGCGTGAAAGGAATCCCCTAGCAAGTTAAGTGACATATCCATGCCCTTGCATATTTACTATTTTTGTGTATGTGCGTGTGAGAACACTTAAGTTCTATCTACTCTCTCAGTAAATATCAATTATACAATACAGTGTTATTATCAACTACGGTCACCATGTTATACATGAGATCATCAGACCATATTCATTTTTTTAAAGATTTTATTCATTTATTTTTGAGAGAGAGAAAGAGAGTGCACAAGGGGAGGGGCAGAGGGAGAAGCAGAACCCCCTGCTGAGCAAGGCCTCCTCCCGCCCGCCCCCCTTTCCCCCCGCCCCAATGCAGGACTAGATCCCAGGATCCTTAGATTATGACCTGAGTGGAAAGCAGATGCTTAACTGACTGAGCCACCCAGGCGCCCAGACCTTATTCATCTTGTAACTGCACTCTTTGACCAACCGCTCTCCATTTCTCCTACCACTCCCCACCCCCAGTCCCTGGCAACCCCTCTTCTACTCTGTTTCTTTGAGTTCAGTTGTTTAAAATTCCATATGAAAGTGATACCATAAAAGTATTTGGCTTTCTCTTACTACCTTGTCTCATTCAACAACATAACGCCTTCTAGGTTCATCCATGTTGTCAAAAATGACCAGATTTCCTGCTTTTTAAAAGCTGAATAATACTACATTATGTGTACAGATCCCACATTTTCCTTATCCAGCCATCTGTCGACAGATACTTAGGGTGTTTCCACGTCTTGGCTGTTTGTGAACAATACTGCTATGAACACAGGGGTACAGAGATCTCGTTGACATCATGATTTCATTTCCTTTGGAGACACACGCAGAAGTGGGATTACTAGATCACATGATAGTTCTATTTTTACCTTCTCGGGAAACCTTCATACTGTTTTTCCTCAGGGGCTACACCCATTTGCGTTCCCACCAACAGGGCACAAGGGGTTGTTTTTCTCCACATCCTCGCCAATCTCGTCTTCTGTTTGTGATGCTCCTCCCCCCAAGTGTGTGTGTATAGTGGGTATTTGTGGCCTTGGTTAGGTACTGTTCTTAGCTACGTGAGCTATCTTAGTGTTTCAGGGCTGCCATAACCAAGGACCACGGACGGGGTGGCTTAAACAACAGAAATGTATTTCCTCACATTTCTGGAAGTTAGCAATTCAGATCGAGATATCTGCACAGGTGATTTCTTCAGCGGCCTCTCTCCTTGGCTTGTAGATGGCTGTTTTCTCCCTCTGTCTTCACATGGTCCTTTCCTGTATGCATGCACGTCTTTGTCCAAACTTCCTCTTCTTATAAGAACACGAGTCATAATAGATTAGGACTCAGCCTAAAGACCTAATTTTAACTTTTTCGTCCTTTTAAACACCTCTTCTCCACATACAGTTACATTCTGAATTACTGAGCGGGGGGTGGGGGGTGGGGGGGTGGGGGGGTCGTGGCAGTTTAGGACATTAACATACGAATTTGGGGGCATAATTCAGCCCATAACAATAGCCATTAAAGTCAACTATTAAAAATAAACTGAACTTATAAACAGATTTTCAAATCACTGATCACATTTTTTAAACCAAGATTTTATTTTATTTTATTTATTTTTTAAAGGTTTTATTTATTTATTTGACAGACAGAGATCACAAGTAGGCAGAGAGGCAGGAAGAGAGAGAGGAGGAAGCAGGCTCCCCACCAAGCAGAGAGCCCGATGCAGGGCTCAATCCCAGGATCCTGGGGTCATGACCTGAGCTGAGGTCAGAGGCTTCAACTCACTGAGCTACCCAGGCGCCCCTAAACCAAGACTTTAAAAAGAAGCATATTTTTTAAAGGTTTGTACCAATCATAAATACAAATTATTTAATAATATCCTGTGTCCCAATTTGACCTTATCTTTAGAAACTTTTGGTTTGGGTTTATGTTCTATGATACAATTAATTTATTAACATTAAGTTCTTAATTTAACAAACACAGTGAAGTCCCCGTCATGTGCAAGTACCCTGTTCTAAGCACCTGGGCCACATCAGAGGAGAAACCAGATCCTTGCCCTTTTGGAGCTTATATTCTAGTGGACGAGAGACCAACATTCAGTTCAGAGCATCGTTTATTAAGACTGAAGGACTTATCTCCAGCTGCCGAAAGCATTGCCAGATGTCCGCCCTCAGCTGTCAGCCCTCTTTGGGAATTGCCCTTGGCTGAGAGAGCTACCTCACCCAAGGTCATGGATTCTTCCTAGTGCAGCTTGCATCTGAAGACTGTGGAGAAAAAAAGGTCCAAATGCTTAGACTCAAGGCCTTTCCAGTCTGCGGGCTCCCTGTGGGGTTGGCTGAGGACTTTGTTCCGCCTGACTCTCCCGCTACCCAGCTCTGCTTCGATTTCCCCCCACTGTCTCGGTCTGTTTCCTGCGGCACCCCACGTGAAACAATGCAGCATTGTGTTGTATTGTACTACGTTATGTTAATTACATTACCTTACATTGCATTATAGGTTACATGACGCTGTATGACTTATGGTTTGTCTCTCTCCTTAGAATGTAACCTCCGTGAGAGCAAGTACGTTATCTTTGTCGTTCACGGCTATGTCCACGGCTTCCAGAACGGTGCCTGAAAGTATGAGTCCCCCAATAAAAATTTGTTAAATCAGTGAATAAATTTACAAAGTGGCAATAAAAACAGTACTGACTTCGCAAGCTGAAATCGTGACAACCCACGTGCAGTCTTAGCATGGAGTCTGTCATATTAGAAGTGGCTAATAAAAGTTGGTCATTATTATGATGTTCCTTTCGAAGATGATTTATCACTCTCATTTTTTTTTCAAAGCCAGTGATTCAACTCTATCTATCCATATGTTAATTAATCAAACCTTTATTGCCCCATTAGGAACAGGGACTGCAAAAAGGGTCAGAGACATCTTATCTTTAAAGGGAATCCTGTTTACTGGCCCAGTCACAGGTCACATGTCATTACCGACTTTGTATTCACCCACTGATAAATGAGCTTATTTCTTATATTCTTTCCTTTCTCAAGAACTCTGATATTTCAGCTTTAGTACCTGTTTTCTGAGTGACTTTTTTCTTTTTTAATTATTGGGGCAACTGAAATCTGTTCACACTAATCACTGGGCAATAACTAGCTAGACGTTGGACAAAAGGATTGTGTGAATGGATATGATCAAATTCTCGTAACCTGCTGGCGGTTTCTTCTTCTTATTATTTAAAAATCAATGAGGGCAAGTGGAAAGGATTTTATTTGCTCACATTTTGGTGAAATGGTTTTTGGCTAAAAATTCCCAAAACTTTGCTATTTGCACATCCTTAAAGACAGTACTGGTATCCCCTTCTTCAGGAAGCCTTCCCAGATTAAATTAGCTATCTCTTCCCTCTGCCCCCACTATGCCAGTGGTAGATGAAGCCTTTGTAGCACTTGGCATATTTTGTTGGAATTCTGTTTATGAACCGGCCTTCTTCACTAGCCCAGGAACTCCTCTAGGATGAGAAAACTTGCCTTATTTATTATTGTGTCTCTTGTGCCTATCATGTTGCCTGGAAATTAACCACAATTGGGGTTATAAGTAATTCTTGCTGTGTAGGCAGGCACTTTTATAAGTGCTCTACAAATCCTTATACAGTCCTCTGAGGTTGGTATTATGATCATCTCCATTTTATGGAGGAACTGAGGCCCAGAGATCTTAAAATAACTTGGCAGGATCACCCAGTTACTAATGATCCACAGAAATTTGAACACAAATGTGGTTGAAAACGTGGTTGGGGAGCCCAAATGTTTACTCACTGAGCCCTACCGGTGAATGCTTTTTGAATTGAACTACGCGTACACACTGTTTTACATAAGTGAAGAACCATGACAGGAATCTTTAACCACAATTTAAACTTAATACTTTCTTAAGTTCAGAAACTTTCGTCAGTAGGTATCGGTTCTCATAAGTGGAGCTTTTTCACATTTTCTCGTTTTAAAGTAGAAGTCTCCCTGATTCACCACAGTCCTGACTTCTGGGTTGCTATCATCTTCTGAGGAAAGGTCACAAATGATGAGGTTTGGCCCTGCTCTGTAGCCTGGGACAAGATCTATATTCAGGAATAATAATAATGTGAACCAACTTTTAATGGGCCTTCACTGGGCAACTGTGTGAATGCAGCCAGAAGTAACCAGCTTGTCAGTGGTGAGGCAGGGATTTGAAGGTGCAGCACTCAGTGCTTTTAGCCATGAAATCATCCTGCTTTGGAGGGAACCTTGCTTTGTTACCTCAGCCCACGGGCTACATAACTCCATACCTAGAGCACTGGGCCATGCTCCTTCATGTTGTGGCCGTCCAGCCTTCCCATTTTTCTGCATCTGGGTTTGTAGGTCTTAGTCGCTGTGGTTGAGTATCTAGAGCTTATTCTTGCTGGTCACTGCTTTCTAGGTCTCTGAGCAGTGACAGGTTTTTAGATCTCTGCCTCTCAATATTCCTATTGTCAATGGATCACTGATGTGTGCATATACATTCATCAATTGTTTTAGGTTGGGGGGGACCCCAAAAGTCACTGATTACAACTACTTGGCTGATCCTTGGCAACAACTTCTCAACACTCCTGCCAAGTGGTGATGTCTCTGTTCTTGAGGAAATCGGTTCCATCTTTTGATTGTTCTCCTAGAACATTCTATTTTGAGGTGTCCTCATAACTTCCACTTCCAGTTTGGATTATCCAAAACTGAATCCATTTTCTCAGTAACAGACTTGATAATATTTAAAAACAAGACTATGTTCTCATGAATGTTCTTAGTATCCATTCTCTGGTCATTTTTCTTATTAGATATTATTTCAAGTCCCTTCAGTCTATGCATATAGGAAAGGGAAGAGAACATCGTTCAGAGTCAGACACACCCAGCTTTGAATCCTACTTACTGGCTTTATGTGTTTCAGTTTCGGTTTCTTCATTCGTCACATGTTGATAATGACCAACAGTTTAAAGGGGAGTTGTAAAGATTAAAGTGAAGAGGTGAACTACCACTCTTGACCCAGGGCAGACACTCAAATAAAGGGTTATTTGCTGTTACTTTTGTTGTCATCTTGCTTTTACAAGTGGGGTTTGAAGAGCCAACACTGATGCTCAGGTGTGGTCTAACCATCATCAAGCAGAGTGAGACCATCATCTCCCAACACCAATGGTAAGGATGATACTTATAAAAACCTGTGGCTTTTCCTTATTGCTTCTCTCATGCCACCCTGGGTGCTGACGTCCACACAGAGACCCTTTCAACCATCCTAGAAGGTAGGAAGTATTCTCCTTTGACAACATGGAGACAGGGGACCTGCCCAAGGTGACACAATGAGGAAGTGAGAGGGCTGGAACAGACTGTTGTGTCTGACATCAGAGAACCTGCTGCCTGTGATGTTTGACCTTTACCAGTGGATCCTGGGGTTGGCGGTCAAACACGCAGGCTTATGCAGAGCTTCTTCTTGATGGAAGCCTCTCCTTCTCCCCTACCACTGCACATGATCCAGCTTCTACTCAACAGATATATTTGTTTCTTGCCCAAATATAGGTGTATTCATTTATGATGGCTGTCACAACAAAACACTACAGGCTGCATGGTTTGAACAGTAGAAATTCATTGCCTCACTGTTCTGGAGGCCAGAGGTCCAAGATCATGGTATCAGGACATTTGGTTTCTTCTGAGACTTCTCTTCTTGGCTCTCAGAAGACCTGTTCACCTACTTGCCATATCCTCACATTGTCACCCCTCAGTCTATGGGTTGTCTGTGTTCTAATCCCTTCTTGTAAGGGACCAGTCAAGATTGGGGTAGGGCCCACTCTAATGGCCTCCTCTTAACTTAATCCCCCCTCTAAAGGTCCCATCTTCATATATGTCATATTCCGAAGTACTGGGAATTAGGGCTTCAACTTATGAATCTCGGGGGGGGGGGCCCACGATGCAGCCTCTAATAGCCCGTTCACACATTTATCTCCCTAAAATTCCCCTTTTGTTAAATATGATGTATTGTTTATTCATTGAGGATTTTTCAAGGCTGATTTGGTTCACCAGCATTCACACCGTTCTTTCTAAGTAGGTGTCATCTGTAAACCCAATCTACTTTCTGCTCTGTATCTCCCCATTGATGAATCCAAATGTTGGAGAAAACAAATGTGATCGTGAAGCTGGAGGGATGGAACTCAATGACTTTACCCAATTTGATGTCTTCTTCCTGCCTGTGTGACCCCTGTGGGTTTCTCTGGTCTCCATTTTTCTTGGCTATCTATGGTTTGGTCCATGTGGCCATTCCCTGCACACCGGTTTCACCTTATTAGATGAAAAGCAGGTACCGTATTTAGGCCTGTTCTAACGAAAGCGTCAGTTAATTTGGTGGTTTCAATAGTAGAGAAAACATCAGATGAGAAAACAACCTGAATTCTAGTCCTGGTTTTATAATTATCTGTGTAATAATAATGTCTTGAATGCTTGAATTCTCACCTGAAGAAAATGGGATAATACCTGCCCTACTCCAGCCTTTACAGAGTGGGTATCAGTTGGTGTTCCAGTGAAATGTCTTTGTGGGGCCTCCGTAGAGGCAAAATGTTAGCACTGTCTGACAGATTGTTGGCAGGCACTTGAAGATTCACATCTGTTAGCCTATTCTCAGGCCAGCTGGTCCCAGCACCAGCCAGAAGATGCCTTAAAGCATCCATTCCTTAAGGTTGACCATTCTCTCCTCTTTTCTTTGTGTCGGGACTTTTTGCAGGAGCAATCTATTTTGAAAAAATAGATAAAAAGTCATTTAGCTCCATCCCTCCAGCTTCACGATCACCTTTGTTTTCTCCAACATTTGGATTAATCTATTTTGAAAAAAATAAAGTGAATTAAAATAGAGCTGCTTGAAAAATTTCGAGCTGGCCTAGAATTATGAATCATTGACTTAGGACATGCAGATCAAGTTTAATGTCCCAGACTTTAAGAAAATAACTCTACACTAGAGTCATCCTGTGATACGTTTCTAGGCCAAATAGAGGAAACATTCTGGAATAGACATCTGCGTTAGCTGGATAATCAATATGTGGGACAGGTATATTCTTAAAGGTTCCTGGAAAATGAATTTCTGAAGAGTTGATCTTACTTTTCTACTGATTTCTAGTGTAATATGTAACATACAGTCTCATAGAAACTATATGTTACATAATCAGATTGTACATAAGCTTCCTGAGTCATCTGACCTTTCGGGATAGAACCTAGGCTCCCTAAATCGTGTGGGGCCATATGTGGACACCCAGAAACCTTAAAGGGAGTTAGGGTAGGAGAAGAAGATGGAGAGTGGACTTACATTTATTGAACACCTACGTGTCAGATTTATAGGCTTTTTAAACTCTCCTTTAGTCTTGACAACAATTCTGAGGTAACACACATACAGCAGCTGGGAGGAGGGTATATATAACCGTTGGAAATGTCAACGTACTCAAAATCAGCTTCCTAAATTGTGAACCACTTCTGTTGAGTCTATTTGTAGTATAGAGCATTGAAAAAAACATTTAAATTAAGATTAACAGGAAAAAGCTCGCTTGCCGTTCAGGAGGAGGGCCTCTGTCTCACTGGGTAGCAGACCACGTCAACGCCTGGTGATTGACGCTACTCTGCGTAAGGCTGTCATTACCATCCCACTGCTTCAGATGAGTAAACTGAAGCCCAGAACAGCTAAACACTGTTCCATGCCACAAGACCGGTCCTTATGTATTGGAGCCTGGCATTCTAAGCCACATTGGCTTTTTGAGTGTGCACTTTTGCACCATGTCTTGAAAATGCTGGACTAGGAGACCTCGATTCTCCTCTCTGCTCCCAGGCGCCGATAGATGAGTCACTCACCTTCCCTAGATTTCAAGCTTCATGTTCCTTCACCACAGTATGGGGGGCAGTTTTAACATGGACCAGCTAAATAATCTTTCCCAGTCTTTGGAAAACACGGAGGGCAACAAAAATGTAAAGGAATATTTTTCAAAATAACTCCAAAACAAGGTTATATATGAAGTTCTTTTCCTCATGTAGAAGGCTTGGAATCTAACAGTGTTGTCCAGTAGAACATTCTGGAATGACGGTGTTCCACATCTGCACTGGCTAGTGCAGTAGCCACTCAATGCATGTGGCAACCAAGCAGTTGCTATGTAGCTCCTGTCACTGAAGAACGCAATTTTCAATTTTGTGGACTTTCTGGGGTGCCTCGGTGGCTCTGTGGGTTAAGCGTCTGTCTCCGGCTCAAGTCATAATCTGGGGGCCCTGGGATCAAGCCCTGTGTTGGGTTCCCTCCTCAGCGGGGGGTCTACATGTCCCTCTCCCTCTGGTCCACTTATGTTCTCTCTCTCAAATAAATAAATACAATCTTAAAAAAATAAATTGCACTGACTTTGACATAATTTTAT
Source organism: Mustela erminea (assembly GCF_009829155.1). Taxonomy (NCBI): domain Eukaryota; kingdom Metazoa; phylum Chordata; class Mammalia; order Carnivora; family Mustelidae; genus Mustela; species Mustela erminea. The sequence continues at coordinate 30,159,155 of NC_045619.1, forward strand.
TTAATTGCTAATGTATCGTTAGTGGTTGCTCTTAATGCACAGTGGCTAAGGCTGGATGATTCCACACACAGATGTGGATTCTGAACCGGTTCATTTTTATGTACTCTCTGCATGATCAATAATCCTGGGTGCTGTAGGTGGTAAACTGAAATGTGTGTTTTATACTTCCCTTAGTCCTGGTATCTCCGAGTCATGGGCATTTGGTTTGTCAGTGTTGTTTTAAGCAAACTCAGGCTGGGGTGCCTGGGTGGCTCAGTTGGTTAGGCAAGTGCCTTCAGCTCAGGTCATGATTCTGGAGTCGTGGGATCGAGGCCCACATCAGGCTTCCTGCTCAGCAGGGAGTCTGCTTCTCCTGCTGACCTCTCTCCTCTCATGTTCTCTCTCTCTGTCATTCTGTCTTTCTCTCTCAAATAAGTAAATAAAATCTTTAAAAAAACAAAAAACAAACAAAAGACCAAAAAAAAAAAAAAAAAAGCAAACTCAGGCTGTTCTAAAATCTCCTCACTCTGGGTGGACTTAATCATTGAAATAATGTTTGTTGAACGAATGTCCCTAAAGCAGTTAGTAGGTGTTGTTCCCCTTTCTGTGTGTGAGCCTTTCTTATCTGTATACGGTGGAGGGAATCAGACACTACAGGCTTGTATTGAAGGTTAACGGCATCCAGTGAGTGAAAGGCTCTGGCACAGCCCCTAGTAAGGCCGTTTGATATTCCTTCCCCTTGAGAGGAATCGCTGCTTGTAAAGCAGAGAGAATGGTAACTAGCGATCCGTCTACTCCTCCGTTCATCACAGCGGGGGCTCCCTGCCAGCCCGTTCATTCATCCTTCGGGATGATCTTTAACTGTGTGATTTAGCTTGCATTTGTTGTGATTTTTTAAAAATATGAAACCAGGGGGAGTATTCTCTTCTCTCCACAATGCTATCTTCCCCCATCCAAAAATGACTCACTATAAAATATTTAATTGGGAGAATCTTAATCTCTATAAATATAAAGAGTCCAACTGGTCTGAAATAACCGTATGGGTTTGTTTTTTTTTTCCTTTGGTTCGTGCATTTTATAGTTAACTGGAAGAGGAGGATACTCTTTCTCCCCACCACCTCAGTATGTGGGAAGCTGTGAATCAGCACAAGTATAAATCTTCACACCCCCCCCTCCCAAAAAAACTTATGTTAGGACAGTGACTACAGACGTCTTTAGCTTTGTGACTCAGTAGGACATTTTTCTTCAGCACTATAGTCTTAATCATCTACTTTCTGGAAACAGAGGGGGGCTGGGGAAAGAAAACTGCACTCACAGAAGTTCTAACAAACTTAAAAAGGACTCCTTTGACCTTCTATCCAAACAGACTGTCCTTATCAATTTGTGGAAATTCCTGCTCCATTGATACAGAATGTCATGCTTTGATTGTATCTGGCTGAGTAAAGAACTGTACATTTACTTTCTTCTAATTGATGAGATTTGGGGGAAGAGAACAATTTTCCCCAGAGATCCTGAAGCCCTTAGCGGCGATTTTGCCTTTGATCTTATCTCTCTGCCTTTCTTTTTTAACTCAAAGTTAATCTTCAATTCAGGTCCTCCCTCTATCTCAAAAGATCCCCATAATAACTTTCAAAAGTGAGAGCGTACACTGTATTTCAAAAGGTAATCATTTTGAGATCAGCTTTAAAACATTGTAAAAGGAAATTAAAAATATTTCTCTTCTATTCCTTTTACTCTGACAAAACAATTCTTATTTTAGTTCAGGCATTATTATCACTATGGAGCACAGCAACACATTTGTCACTCGGTTTTAAAGTCATTTTTTAGTGAAGACAAGAAGAGAAGTTACAGCAACAACCCACAACAGTACTGTTCAAACGGAAGAGAATTTTCAAAAATAGATTGATTATATTAGAATGCAGTTAGGAATCTAATGTTGTCACCATTTAAGATTGTTTTAACACACAAACCTGTTAGAGTAGAGGGTTATTGTGAACAACAGTATAATGATAACCACTATACTTTAAATTATAATATAGTATAATAACCACCTGAAATGGGTATCAGGAGAAATGGGTTCTTGTCTGAGATCTGCCGTCAAATCCTTGTGTGATCTTGAGTGGATACAGTAACTTCCTGGATCTCTTTTCTCAACTATGAAATAATTCCATGAGAGTTTCAAAAAAACTTATGACTTGGGCTCTTGAGTGGCACAGTGGGTTAAGCCTCTGCCTCGATCTCAGGGTCCTGGGAATCGAGCCCCGCACTGGGCTCTCTGCTCAGTGGGGGAGTCTGCTTCCCCTCTCTCCCTGCCTGCCTCTCTGCCTGCTTGTGATCTCTGTCAAATAAATAAAATCTTAAAAAAAAAATCTTATAACTCAAAGGATTCTATTTTGTATAATGCCGTGTACGCAGGCTTTTGTATATGGAGGTCAAAGTGTGAGGGTTCCGTAGTCAGTAAGTTAGGCTCTGGGGATTGAGCCGGAGGATTGGTAAGGATGTGTTCGCATCTATCTAGGCGTTCTCTGATGTGATTCACCTTGGAACCAAGAGCACATGTTTCTCCTTCCTGCTTGTGATGAGACATCCTGTCTGTGAGCGTGTTAACTTGGGTCTTCCTGGCATTAGACTTGAGCCAATTAAATGAATGATGTAGCAAGTGCAGTTGTCACAGAGTTTACACCCAATAATGGCCCCAAAGGGTTACACACGGCTGCTCCTTGACCCAGTAAAAGGCAGTTAAAGAAATTAACCAGGCGATTGGAAGCTGCCAGAAGTCATTTCTCAATGAGTCATTTGTCACTGTTAACAAGAACGAGTTAGGGACAAGTGGAAAATGTTATTTTTAAGATAACTGCATTTCAGCAGATGAACAAAAAGTTGTCAATCAGCTCTTGTGAACAGCAGTTGGGTCCCTTTGGAGCCAAGAATTCCTGCTTCTTTAGGAGGGCTTATGAATTCCTTCAACCAAACCTCTTTCTAGTCACCAGTTTCCCAAAGCATACATAGATAAACCACCCTCTCCTGTTGATGTGAAGCTGGAAGACAGGGCATGAAGGAAGCCAGCCAGGTATAGTCAGACTAGAGAAATCCAGCTTGGATTTTGTCCTTTTTCCAAGATTTTTTTCCTCATGTGTTGTTCGATAATCTCTCAAGATCCTGTCTGCTCTAAACATCAGTGACTTAGGAACCCAATGGCCATAAGAAAGTGGTAAAACCACAGAACCCTCCTGTGGATCCTAAAATCAGGGGAAAGGGCATTTGTTTATAATACATGTGAGTCAACAAATTATACCTTCAGACTATGTAATTATGATATACTTGTTCTAGGCATTGTGATAGATGAATGATAAACTCTTGATTAAATTAGTCTTAATTAGCAACTTAATTTAAACACTTCTATTAGATAATTGCTTACTTTCGAATGGTTATCTACGGAAGGATGATTGACTTGTTTTCTATCGGAAATGAAACTTACATGTAAGATTTCTGTAATTCTGAGATAAAGAGTTTACAGGTATATAAATATTCTAAAAAAGAAACAAAGGGGAAAAATATCTCACAAAAACCTCCACTCTTCCTGTACAAATAAGGATATCCCTCCCAGCATAACACTCTAGAAATCTCCTTTATTTTCTTTAAAAGGTACTGGACTGAAGATTCAGAAGACGTCACTGGCTATCGGCTGTGGTGCTGTTACAGTTATTTGTAATGTACAGTTTCCTGGGGAATGGATCAGAGAGAATCCATTACATTTAAAAAGGCAGCTTATTTGCCTGGTTTTATGTGTTTGTACAATTGTGAAGGGTTTTTCAGAATTTAGATAATGAGTCCAACAGTTTAAATGATTACAGACAGCCTTGTCATATCTGTAGTCGTACATACGCCAAGATCCTCGGGGGAATGGAAGAACCATCAAACACCAGTCTGTCAGTTCCCCAGGCGCTTGGCGCTCTCTCCAAGGTGCCCAGTTATCCAGAAAGATCGAGACTCTTCAGAGCAACTGAAAGATAAGTGTGGTCAGGGAGTTATCAGGTTAATAAACAAGGGATTCAGAGACAGACTCTGGGATGAAAGGTTACAAGGCAGGGTTTCAATAGCCACTTCATTTGTTATCACTCGTAGGTCTGTCAGAGAAGAACATTCTTGTGCAATACTCAACATCAGTTTATCGTGAGGACTGTGCACTGAAGGATAATACCTTTTTACCGATTAGTGCTCCTTTTTAGTCTGAATGAGCAGATCGTGGGTGTAGACAATTTAAGCCGTAAGTTATCTTGGGTCGGAAATTGTGATTTTCCTAAGTACTTTTTTAGTTCTTCCTCCTGGACCCTGAAACCTTCCTCAGGCAGTGATTTCATAAGCTAGCTCAGTTTCTGTGGGCGGAAGGCTGCAGCCTTCTAAATCTCTAGGCAGTTTTTCTAGTGTTTAGCTGAAATTTTACTTTACTTGGGTAGAAATCTCTGTTTTCACTCAGAAGAGCTTAAAAATCTATAGCATTTCTTTATCTTTTTCTTCTTGAGGGGGGAGACCCTCCCCCCCTTAAGAGGGCTATAACTTTTTTTTTTAAGATTTTATTTTATTTATTTGACAGAGATCACAACTAGGCAGAGAGGCAGGCAGAGAGAGAGAGAGAGGAGGAAGCAGGCTCCCCACCAAGCAGGAAGCCCAATGTGGGACTTGATCCCAGGACCCTGAGACCGTGACCTGAGCCAAAGGCAGAGGCTTAACCCACTGAGCCATCCAGGCACCCAAGAGGGCTATAACTTTTGAAATAATATCTGTGTCTCTAAACATTTCCACAGATAACTCCCATTCAGGTATTTTTCACTACTTTTGAAAACCAGCTGTGAGCTCCTGGGTAGGAGTTAACAATCTCTGCATGACTTCTGACCCTTCTGATGGGGACTATCATGGCAACACACAGTATTACCTAAATGAACCAACATCCAATCTTTTTAACTGCAAATATGAGGACGATCCATGAAGCCATGAATGGCTATTTTCTTTTGCTAGGACACCTACCTGTGTAAATCTAATTCAGAAGCCAGAGATCACAATAGTCCTAGTCCCACACAGTGAATTTCTGGTTAATAAAAACAAAACCAAAACGAAAACCCCGCAACTTCATTTGATTTATAAAAAGCAAGAATTAGATTTGTATGAACTCCAGAATTTCAAGAACGAAACCTTTGCCAAAAGCTAGATGTAAGTAATATTTTGGATGTTGTCTATTCCAGAGTTGCCGAGCTTAATTGATGGGCAAGCATTTTTTGAGCGTCTGTGCCTTCTGCGTGATCTGGAAGACACAGGTGGAATCACAGAATTACGGATGATGAGTCAGATAAAAATATGGCCGGTGTGTCAGAGGCTGTTAGCGCTCACCAAGTATGAACTGCTCCTTTTTCTACCCCCCCCCCCAACTCCCTTGCAGGTCGGTTGGAGCCATAGGAAGAGTCTTGGCTAATGAATGGTGAGCAGAAGTGCTTTGTGTGTCACTTTCGTGTGACACACATCTAAGAGCTGGTGTGCTTCCTCCATTTTTTTTTTTTTTTTCCTTTCCTAAGCATTCCAGATGGCATAGCACTAAGAGAGGATGGTGATAAGAGAGAGAAATAAATTCTTACTGGATTAAGTCACTGAGATCTGGGGTTTGCTATTGTAGCAGCCAGCAATAATTGCCCTGATTAATGTAACTGGTGATACTGCTAATGTTAGAAAGTCATCAGAGAAACAGGGGCTGTTATCTAGACCAAGAAATCACAACGCTGACTTTTGAATCAGGATCAATTGCGGGAGCTTTAAAATATTCACATTTTTGGACCCACATAAGATTTACTAACAACTGTAGGGGAGGGCATACCGATCAATGTTTTTTTATCAAGCTTCCTCAAATGGTTCTAGATCATTCCCTTCAATTCTGAACTCTTACTTCTTTTTAGTTGTTAAAATTTTAAAATTTATTTTATTATTATTACTTTTTAAAGATTGTATTTATTTATTTGTCAGAGGAAGAGAGAGCACACAGGCATGGGCAGTGGCAGGCAGAGGGAGAAGCAGGTTCCTGGCTGAGCAGGAAGCCTGTGCAGGACGCTGGGGTCCTGACCTGAGCCTAAGGCAGGCACTTAACTGACTGAGCCACCCAGGCATCCCTGAATTTTTACTTCTTAATATCTAAATCTCTTTGATTATTTTCCAGAGTGATGAGATGGAAGATTAAAAATGATTGGAGAGAATCAAAGTTTTAGAGCTAAAATGAGAATCAGCTAGTGACTGTAGACCCCAAGGGCCAAATCTAGCCCATACTCTGTTTTTGTAAATAAAGTTTTATTAAAATGCAACCACAATCAATAGTTTACACCTCATCTATGGTCACTTGCAGTACAAAATCAGGGTGTTGTAGTTGTAACAGTGACCTTCATGGCCTAGAACGCTTAAAATATTTGTGATCTGTCCCTTACAGAAGAAGTTTGCAGACCGCTGATTTACATAATTGTCTGTGTGCTTGAAAAAGGCATGAGCTCTTGATTTGGCCCTGCTCATAATTGGAAGACTCAATTCTCAGCACTCTGAGTAAGCGGAAGAAGGACCTGTCATGGAAAGTTATTTAATTTTTGGATCAGCTGCACATTATCGAATCTCCATGCTCCAAGGAACACTTTAAAGTCATATAAATTCCCTTAGGGGGAACTGCCAGAAATACAACCATAGGAAGACAACTATTTTAATAGAATCTAGAAAGAGCTGGATGATATTTAAAGGGAAAAAAATTTATGATTTCCAAATATGTCTGGATTCTTGTAGGTTTTTTTTTTTTTTTACTACAAGTAAAATATGAAACAGGGTTAATATTTAATGGTAATCAAGTCAAACTCCTGTACACATTTTCTTTAAAGTTAATTTTTCTTTCATGATTCATTTACATCAAGGACTTTGTACAAACCAAAAGTTTAAAAATTATTTGTATTTCAATATGTATATACATTTAAACGTGTATTCAAATATACACACTTTTGATAGAAACCTTAACGCTGTCTTGTCCCGGGAATTAAAATTTAAAGTGCCGTTCTGGGGGATAGCTCTGTTCACTAGCTTCCGATGCAGATTTAAGCCAAGGACCTCTTCAGCTCAGTGCAATGCATGAAATATTCCTCTCTCTTACACTGAGGTGTCCCCTTTCTGTCCCCTTCCACCTCCCCAGTAAAATACTGCCAATCAGCCACCTAGTTAATTACAGCCCCGAGACTGAATATTCTTGCTTCTTCACGGGCAAAAGGGAAATTCTGTCTCTTGGCTAAATAATGTCTGTTACTGTTCAGGGAAGAAAAAAGGAAATCCTCGTGTTTGAATCACAAAGAGCCTCTGCTGGTTATTCTTGAGGCCTGCAGATGGGATTCTGATAAATTCCACTGAAGTCACCTTAAAATGTCCTTGCTGAAGACTTGTAGGAGCGTCAATGCAGTGGTTCTTTGACACTTAGAAGGAAAGTTAGGTTTAATGTCCCTTCCCTCACTTCTTTCATTTCTATACCTTCTTGGAGCTAGGAAGACAGAAAAACCAAAGCAAAATATACAATTTGATTACAATCCCTAATGGAAATAATGGGTAACATGTGTAACTCATTCTGATTACTCTTCTGTTCACTTGTCACTGGTTAATTGAGAGTGGCAGTCCCAATTAAACAGCCCCTAGTACCATGTAATGGCTAATTGTGAGCAGGTTAGAAGGCTTCTTTGTCTTTGAAAAGGTCTCCTAACTCTCCAGGGCATGTCTGTTTTGGATTGAAGTCATAACATGGTATCCGATGTTTTAAATTCAAGAGGGTCCTTTAATACGAAGGTTCAAATAAGTGAATTTACATCCCATGTCATATGTGTAGCAGGTGACTGAGACCATGAGCTCTTTCACCCCACTTACCAGAAAAGTATAATGTATAAGGGATTTAAATGAGGCCTTCAGCAGCCCCGCTGCTAGGGACAGAAATAATGGGGTGAGTGAAGTGGGCAAGAATGAGAAGTTTGTTCATCGGGGTCATCGCAGTGATAGCTGATTGAAGTCAAGTCACTTCTCCTAAAAAGATTTTATCCTTCTCTTCCCTCTACCTCTAGCTCCAGAACTTTACAGCCAACCACTCACTGATTTATGCAGCGACGACTTCCAGATTGCAGGGCTGGAGCAATACGTCTCTGAAAATGCTTTGGCTGAGGGGGTCTGTGATTATGAAAGTCTATTATAAGGGATAAGGGCTCCTGTTCTTTGCTGTAACCATTGCTGTGCTATCCTCACGGTGGTTTCTGGTAAGATGGAGTACGTCGGCTGGGCTTGAAGCAACACGATTCTCTTGAATAGAAACGGGAATTGTGTGCGCAAGACCCATGGTCTTTCTGGGCAAGTATGTGTGCACCCATGAGCACCTTTCACACCAGACACCATTTCTCTTTCCAATTAAATTAAGTTAAAAGAACCAGTTAAAAAGGTGTAAAGGTCGTCATTTCACTTTAAAATCGTTTATGGATAAAGATGGACCTGGATGATTGGGAAGATTGGCACAGCCCCCGTCAGGGTGGAGGTCTGAATTTCTTTCTCAGCATCTTTCCTTTGGACTCACCATAAGGACGGCATTCAGGGAGGCAAGTCACGCTGACCTGCTCCTAAGCCGCTCATCCCGTCTCTGTACATCTCCCTCCTTTCTCACCCAACTAACTTCCTTCTTCCTCTTCTTTGCTTCTCTCAGACTCGTTTGCAAGACACAGAGGCAGAATGTGAGTGAGGCCTTTCCTCCACGGTCAGAGGAATCAGAATTAAGGATCAGATGATAGTTGCCTGGCTTTATTCTTATTCTTTTATTATCTTTTTCAGGTCTGCAGAGAAAAAGAAACACTTGAGCTCAGTCTTCAGTCGGGCTCTAGGTTCTCTTGTAAATAATAGGAACCCCCAAATACCATGGTTTCAGTAAGACAGGTTTGTTCTTCTCTGATATAAATGTGTAGCTAGAAAGGCTGAAATGGGGGCTTGGTGAGCTGGATACGTGACCCTCACCCTACCCTCGACCCCCAAGGACGACAAGAAGCCTGGTTCGGAGGCATCTTCTCTCTCTTCTCTCTCTTCTATTTCCGCAAGTCTACGCACTTATATACGCTTACATGACCAATCAGCGAGCAGGGTACAGGAGGGAGCGAATCAGGCTGTGCACCTAAACGAACAACTTCGCTAGCAACCAATGCTGCTTACTTCCTCTTTGGGCGTTCCGCTTAGTCTCACGAGGCAATCCTAACCTGGCAACTAGCCAGGCGCCATCTTTTAATGGCGGAGGTCGCCCTGGCCAGGGGCCTGCCTCCGACATCACCCCAGGATGGAACCCCAGGCCCTACATTCAAATTCCAATCAACAGGACAGAGAAATGAAGAAAGATGTTCCCTACCTTTAAGGACACATCTCAGAAGCTATATATATACATCATCTCTGCTTATAGCTCATTGGTCCCATAGCCATACCTAGTTGTGGGTACCCAGCTAAAATTTTGGACTTCCAATAATGAGAAAAAAGTAGAGAACAAACGTAGGATATTCAACAATTTCTACCATGGTCTGTCCAGGTGGAAACCTAAAGAGCTCTGTGCATCTCCTTCTCACACTCAGAATACACTCACTGCCTCTCTTGAGGGATTCGGCTCAAAACTCCATGCAGTGATTGCAATAAACTCACGGTTCAGGATCTCTGGGTAATGACCAGTCTGTGAGATCAGAACAATGTTTCTTTTGGGTCCATAACTTTCTGGGCCCATCTCACCCAGTAGTCTTCAGCAGAACAGTCACAGAATAACTCTAGCAAAAATTCCTATTTGGGAAAGGAGGGAATGCAGATCCATGCCAGTCATGAGGCTGAAGTAGTTACCAATCCCACTGGACCAGACTGGGGAAGGAGTGAGGAAGATGAAGTCTTGGGCTTCCCATCTGGTGGTTCTTGGTTCTGCCTCTCTGGAAGGACCGCTCTTCTTCCGTTATCCCCTCTACCACATCGGAAACAGACCTTGGACCATTTGCCCTCATTCTCGGCCTCCTTCCTGCTAGTGGGGGGTCTGGGTTCCCGGGGTTGCTTTAGGGCTTGAGTGATTATAGGGTTTGTCAAGCCAGGCCTGTGGTTTCTTTGGCAATACAATTCCCTCACAAAATTAGTAAGTGTCTGATCTATTTGTTTCTGGTTGGTAGTCTTTGAGTAAGCAAAACCCAGGAAGTCATTTACACATGATTTTTCAATCTAAAGTCTTTATCTTTTGCTTCTTGACTGCTGTGTTTTGTTTACCCGAATTGGTTACTTTGGGCTTCCACAGCAAAGCCCCACAAATGGGGATGGCTTAAACGGCAGATATTTGTTTTCTCACAATTCCGGAGGGTAGAAGTCCAAGATCAAGGTGTCAGCAGGGTTGACTCCTTCTGAGGCCTCTCTTCTTGGCTTGTACATGGCCATTGTCTCCCTGTGTCCTCACACCATCTTCCCTCTGTGTCTGCTTATTGTGTCCTCATCTTTTCTTCTTCAGAGGACACCAGTCACATTGGGTTAGGGCTCATGCTAATGATTCTATTTTCATTTCATTACTTCTTTAAATACCTTATCTCCAAATTCAGTTGCATTCTGAGATACTAGGAACTATGATTTCAACATGTAAATGTTGGGGAATCCAAATCAACCTGTAACACTGTCCTTCATGGTTACCTCAAGCAGGGGCTTGGATGGGAAGGAAACATCTGGAACATGACCCTTGCTGCCAGGCTGGCTTCCGTGGTCTGGCAGAAAACTCTCACGTGGTTCGTTGAAAACAGGATTTATCTCCCTCTAAGCCTACCATTTGCTTTTAAAAGGGTTCCATTAAGATACAGAAGCAGTTATCTTTTTAAAGGCTCCACATTTAATAGGCTTTTCCAGTAACTTGCAAACCATAGGCAAAACTGAATTCACTCCCATTTCTTCAGTGGGTTAGTTCTAGGTTGGAGCTAATCTCTTTCGTGATTCTTTACCAAAGGGGATAAGAACCAGCATTTTGAATTTTCAGCCACATGACCTAGGACTACAATTGGATTGGCTGCGCAGGTTGGGTTGGGTTGCTGGTCTCCAATGTCTCTATGCTTACCACACTGGGTGTCACAAATTTAAGCTAATGCAAATCATTAGATATGTGTGGCTGTGACTAATAGAGATTTGACACGATGGTGGCTTAAACGGGAGAGGTTTTTTTTCTTTCTCTTTCAAGTCAAGATGTAGGCAGTTTAGAGCTGTCATGGCCGTGCTAACCCACAGTTACCTGTGACCCAGCTTGCTTCAGTGTCCCATTTTACCGTCTCTTGGGTATAGTTTTCCTGATGTGGTCCTAACTGGTGCTCCCACCATTGTATCCATATTCCAAGCAGCAAGATGGAGAATGGGGAAGAAGAAACAGACCCTCTTCTTTTAAATACGTGTCTCAGAAGCTCTACCTACAAGTTCTGCTTATATTCCATTGAACAGAACCATATCCTATGTCCCTTTCTACCTGGAAAGGAGTCTGGGGTTTGAAATTCTTATCATTGGAGAAGAATGGGGAATAGATATTGGAGGATGACTAGAGTCTTTCTTAGAACTAAAGCAATGTGCTTCCTCTTTAATTCTACTGCCCGGAACTTTTGCAAGCTTTCCCTAACTACACAGCACTAGCCATTGGTGTTCACAGTGAAGAGTGAAATCGTGGATTCGTTCTGAACTTTAAAAAACATTCAAATTGTATTCATATTTTGTGGTATTTTCATTCCAGCAAAATTGATGCTTTATGGTTACAAGTAACAATAGCAACTAACAGCTATTATGAGCTAGCAATATACCAGATACAGTGCTAAGCATGTCATGTACATTGTCACATTTAGTCTTCACAAAGACTGTAAAAATGGGTTTTCTTGGTACCATCTTACACACGAAGGAACTAAAGCTTAGAGGGATTAAGTAACTTGCTCAAGGTCATGTGGCTCCTAAAGGGTGTCGCTGGTGTTGGTACTCATATGACTAGCTATAACATATCTACTAAGTATATTAAGAGTGGTGGTTCTCAGTTGGAAGCAATTTTGCCCCCAAGGGGTATTTAGCAATATCCAGAGACATTTTTCGTTGTTCTAACTGAGAGGCTGTCACTAGTACCAAGTAGGTAGAGGCCAGGATACTGCTAAACAGCCCTCAAAACACAGGATGACGCCCCAGATAAGGAATTATCTGGTCCAAAGTGACATCGGTGTTTAGGTTGAGAAACACTGAACTAAGCCTCACTGTGTAACAAATTTGGTGGATGCCTTGGTTCCTGCTACAAGATCGCAGATGACTTGTGCCCATTTAGTTTGCTCCTCTCTGGAAATAGGGAATTTCCTTTCCTGTGCGAAGGACTAAATTTTTCTTAGTCAACAGGGATCAGTTCTTCATTTTAGAATCTGGTTGATTTACATTTTGGGGGGAAAAGATAGAGTGTTTTGAGGTTGTGGAAGTGGGGAAGTTTTATGGAGAAAGAATACAAAACAATATTTGAACATTATTTTATACTTTGTATTTCTGAAATTTTTAGAAGAAAAAGAGACATTCATCCCAATTCATAAAGAAGTGATGTAATTTAATAATTCATTTTCTTTGAGAAGAAAAATGGCTATGTATAAGAGACATATTTAGGACATGAGCCAACACCTGTTGCTACTCTTTAGCTGTTTGGTTATACGGATTTTAAATGCTAGAACTGCTTGAACACTCGTAAGGCAAACTTTCCTTTAAGCAAGCATTTACTAAGTACTTAAAGTGAACAGACTTTGTCCTAGGCAATCCATATAGAGATGACTATGACCTTTTTTTTTTTTTCTTTTTTTACCCATAAGGAGATTATGATTTATTGCAGAGAAACAGCAAGTAAGCCAATGGTCCTTCTAGGTAGAAATTAAAGGATGTGATGGCGATATGGTGACAACAGAATGGGGTACATTAAGAGACAGGCATGAGCTTCTGTGGGCTCATAGAGAAGAAAACTTGTGTCGTTATGCAGAAGGTGGAGAAGACAGTGAAGGCTTCTCGAGTCAATTCTTAAGGTTGAGTCAATTCTCAGGATTTGCAAGGCAGACAATAAGGGAATGGGGAGGGAGGTAAGGGTGGGAGAAATCCTGGCCACCTGGTCCAATTGTGAAGCATTTGCCCTGGAATCCAGCAGATGCTCTAAGGCAGGTCTGCTCCCCCCTGCAGAGAAGGTGATATCTTTCCCTTTGCACAGAATTCCCACTTTCTGAATCTGGCCTCTGGGACTGCATCTGCCTACAGGGTAGATCTACTGAGAATTAGCACTCATGTCTTAGAGCCACAAGGAGGTCCTGGGACCAACGCTTTAGGTATCGAATGCAGCCCTCGCTAAGCCAGGCAGGAGTGAAGCAATCATGACAGAGCTTGTGGAGCCTGTCGGGGATGTCGGTCACCTGTGGTTTAGGAAGACCCCTGGGGGCAGTGTGGAGGATGGATGCACTGGTGCTGGAGGAGATGAGACTGAAGTCTGGGGTTCATTGTAATGTCGTTCCGGTGCACGTTTAAGGTAGCGTAAGTGTAATCAAGACCAATGCCATAATTAACTTTAATCCTTTGAAACTAACGTTAATGGGGAGCTCACCTGCTATAAACATTTTACTGGCAGCAGGATATGAATCATAAATAATCCAAGATTGGAGGGAACAGCGCCACCTTATCCAAATATCCTTTTGGCACAGAGAATCAATAAAGTGACACATGCATCTCTAACAGCTAGAAAGCTCTTTAAAAGACAGCTGATTTCTTCTTTTATTTTTTTTTTTCTTTTTAATTTTAGCTTTACAGGATGTCTTCAGAATCTGGATTTCCCCCTAAGGGCTGGGGCGGGGAATTTATCATTCACTAAATCTGTGTGTGAAGTAGAAAAAAAAAATAATGTGATTCCGTGACATTTGTGATGTTGGAATTTTTAAAAAATTCAGTAACTAGCAGTTTCATAAACTCATGGACTAGTCAAATTAGAAAAGACCTTAGAAATGTCTTTCAACTTCCTGATTTTACAAGTGGGAAATATGAAGTCCAAAGACCTTATGGGATTTGCCCGAGTTCACAGTTAGCTACTGGCTGGTCTGGGACCTAAATTGAACTTTCTGACTTCTTAGCCCGCCCAGGTTTTTCTCCATCAGAAAATAATTTTTTTCCCCTAAGAATTTTCAAAACTGATAGTGTTTATATTAATTTTAGAGCAGCTTTGTTAGTTCTCCGCTGAACAGTTCAAGGGATACACTTCCTCTTAGTTACATGGATTTTAAATGATTGGGACTGATCTTCAGTTTGCTTGTGTTTTGGAGGTTTTCTTTTTATTCTAGAAGGACTGAAAAGTTCCTGTATATTCTCTTGTTCTTGTTGGAAAAAATTGGGGGGAAACTTCCCCTTTGCAAAGCATGGAGGTTCTTCCCAAATGAACAGGCAGAGAAGAGAACCAACTGTTAATGAAAACATTCATGGGATTAGGACACACTCTTTTAAAAAAAAAGTTAGGGTACAAGCACTTAATGATAAAATGTTCTGGATCTTCTGCAAGAGGAAATAAATGTGAGACTCATACAATGGAAAAAAGTGGCACATTAAACTCTCTCAAACAGTTTGGAAGCGTTTTCCTTAGGATTTTGCAAAACGGCATCTGGTAAACCCATTCTTGACTGCAAATAGGAATTACTATTCTTTGGCCCAAGAGATATTTTCTCACAGTCAAATGGGGGGTGTTGTCACTTCATCTGACCTGGTGTTTCATAAACCATAAACTCTGCCTCAGAGTGGGGCTCTTTCTTCTTTCGGAGTTCTCTAGGCTAGCCCAGGCTTGTTCAGGGGGCCCTCCCTATAACTTTTGAATTTTTAAAAGATTGAGGCTAAGTACTGTCATTGTTCCAACACAGTTCTTTTCTCCAACTCTTTTCTGGGTCAGCATATTCAGATTTTCCCAGATGGAGTTTGGCCTCAGGAAGACTCGATGACTCAAGTTTCTGTTATATAAACAGAAAGGTTTATACTTACTGCCTCAATTTATGTTGCTAGGGTCTTTACTCATTGCATTTTATTCATCACTAGTACCTCGAGTTTCAGGTTAAAAGGTAGATTGTGCTTCCAAAAATTCAGATATCTTCTAATAAAGAGTTAAATTATCCAGATGACTTTCCCTCCTTAATTTTATGGAACGCGCATTGCTAATGGTCCCACATTTATCATCCCTCTCTTCCTGAACTTTCACTGGGCACATGGTTTCCCAATATGAAGCTGCATTTCCCAGTCTCCCTTGTAGCTGATGTGGCCATGTGACTAAATTTTGGTCAGTGGGTTGTTATCTGAAGTATGTGTGACTTACAGATTGTGTAACTGGAAAGGTAAGTGGTGTGTTCCTTGATCGGCCCCTCTCGCTGCACAGAAGTTACCCAGGACCCAGAGATAGAAGTTGTGCCTTAAGGATGGCAAAGCTGTCCTTTAAGCTCTACACCACTTGCCTCTGAACTACTACATGGGAAAGAAATAATTTCTTTTTTATCTATTTACCGTGTATCTATGAATCTGTATATCTATCTATTATTTTTCATCATGATAAGTATATTCTTTAATCCTTATCCCTTATTTTCCCAACTCCCACCATGTCCCTTCTGGTAACCATCAGTTTGTTCTCTATGGTTAAGAGTCTGTTTCCTCATTTCTCCCTCTCCCTCTCTCTCTCTCTGTATTTATTTATTGGCTTATTTACATTATTGTATTTGTGTTTTTATTGTTGTTGTTGTTATGTCATCTAAGTCTTGTCCTAATTTGTCTACCTTGCTAGAGGTTTCAAACCATTCCAAACTATTCATACCTGAATGTAGAGGAAGGAGGCTGTGGAGACATTTGTACCAAGTATAAGAAATTCCTGTGACCAAGAATGAGGTTTCCTTCTAGACTATGTTGAGACAGCAGAACCATTCTCAGCCCAGCAGCTGAATGGGCACATTTATAAGAACACCACAGAATGAGCAGAAGTTTCTTGACCTCTGTCTAGTTCCATCTTTGAGGAATTTGTTACCTAATACTAAACCAGGCCACGATGTAGCTTTGTTATGTATCGAGGGGCCCATCTCTTCCAGCTGTAAGGGTCTCAGCTGACCATGGTGTAACGACCACAGCTTCTGACAACTGGAGTATACTCAGAAGCACAGTTTGGGGGAAAAGAAAATCAGCGTGGCGTCCAGCATGCCAGATACTGAGGTCAACCATCTCACAAACATCTCACTGAATTCCCAATCAGCCCCTTGATGTTGATGTTTTATTTTGTTTTGTTTTGCTTTGAGAGAGAGAGAGAGAGAGAGAGCGAGAGCGAGCATGAGAGAGCACAAGCAGGGGGAAGGGCAGAAGGAGGGGGAGAGAGAGAATCTCAAGCAGGCTCATGCCCAGCATGGAGCCCAACATATAGGATCTGATCTCACAACCCTGAGATTATGACCTTAGCTGAAATCAAGAGTCGGACTTCCAGCTGCCTGAGCTAACAGTGCCTCTGTTGATGTTTTTATGCACCATCCACAGATAATGAAACATTCTATCCAAGGGTTTAAGATACTTGTTCAAAGTTACACATGAAGGAGAAAAGCTGAGGCTTGAACTCAGGGCCAGGGAATTCCAAGTTTTATGCTTTTTCTAAGAGTAATAGCAGTCTGTGGAAGGAAATAAATCTCCTGATGAGGGACATAAAAAAATAAATTTGCTTGTACCCAAGGTGGTCATCAAGAAAATGACATCCCTTTTCTCCCCGCCCCTGCCTGCCTTGGCTTATGGGCTGCACTGCTGGTATCGCATTCCTGTGCTTTACTTACATATAGCCCATCTTGATGTGCAGAAACAGAGCTCATTGGGACCTTGAAATACCATTCTTCAATAGCACTGCTTTTAGACAGAACTAGAACAAAATGATCCCTGGTTTTTAAAATCCTTCATAAACTCTCATAGAAAATGATCAACTTTTTCATAATTTTCACTGCATAGAAAATCTTCCTCCTATACAACACGGGTCCTTTATGCTGCAATTTGGGTGCATATACCACAACCATCCCACTGAATAAGAAAGAAGAGCAGAAATACTTATTATTCTTTAATAGTCCTTTCTATCCAAGAAATTGATTTGTTACATTACTCTTTTTTTCTTGCCCTTTGGATCCATAATCCAGGTTCCTTTAACTTCATCTGCTTCCTCTTGGATCTCTGTGGGGTCTTTTGGACCCGACTCTTTAAGTTTTGCCTTTTTCTTTGTAGAACCTCAGACTGGGGCCATAGCAATAGATTAATGTTACTTTGTAGGTGGGCAGTACTGTGCTCAATGCCATTGTAGCACATCGTTTGATTTCATCCTCACCTCTGTTCTGTGAGCAACGTACTATTATCACGAGCTCTGCTCCACAATGGAGGAAACAGGTGCTTAGAGAAATTAAGCCCTAAAATATATGATATGCTCTGAAAGAAGGGGATCACCTTTAGTTAAGTCCTTACAAAGTCTCTTGGATTCTGTGCACGTCTTCAACTTGTTTAAAGCCACAGAAGCCTGAGATGACCTCAAAAAATTCTGGTATTTAAGGCTGATAGAAGTCACCTGCAGAATGCCTCAAAAAGGAGGCGGAAAGCGATGACAGAGGTTTATTCATCGTTCTTTCGAAGGGTGGGTCAGAGTGGTGACTGCACAATTGCAAGGGTTGGATGTCATCATCAACAGCCTTTAAAAAGAGGCCTTTTGAAAGCAAGATATCAGTTATTACATTACATTAAACGAACACAACAGCCAAATGTTCATGTACAGGATGAATGAACAAAGCAGTTGTTTTCATGCTATGTGAATGGGTGATTGTGGTTTGGGCAACAGTGTCTGACGACAGCACTGAACAACCCGACCGGAAATGAAGATGATGTACGGTGAAGACAAAGTCAGGTGACACTGATGTCAATGCTGCACATCAAGAATGTGAAGAAAACAGTTTTGTGAAACTTGAGAGTGAAAAAGAGAATATTTCTTTTTTTTTTTTTAAAGATTGATTTATTTTTTTTTTTAAAAGAGAGAGAGCAAGCATGTGGGGGGAGGGGCAGAAGGAGAGGGAGAGAGCATCTTTGGTAGACTCCACTTTCAGTGCAGAGTCCGATGGGCTGGAGCTCATGACCCTCAGCTCACAACCTGAGCCAAAACCAAGAGCTGGACACTTAAAGGACTGCACCACGCAGGTGCAATCCTCTCCCTCTACACCTCTCCCCTCCCTGGCCAAATATTTCTAAGTTGATGTTTCCATGACTTTGGGTATGTCTTTAACTAAATTAATAAGTGAAAAGTAAGTAGCCATTTGGTTATTTTATCTATATTCCTAAAAACTACATTACTCTAGTATGTAGGAAAAGCTTTCAACCTTCTTTTGAAAATGGAGGATTTCCTTATACTCAGGAGCCTACAGCAACTTCTCCAAGTTTATGGAACCAAAAGTGGGAGAGTTGGGATGTGACGGGCTCAGAGTAGTTGCATGATATGGTAGATTTTTAGAATCCTGGTCCTGAGGACTGCTTTCTGGGTTTGTGCTCTGCATTCCCTTCCTGAAGTGCAATTTAGCAAAGTTGGCAGAATTAATGCATGGGGAGGCTCTAAGGAAGTCAAAACCTCACGGGTTATTTAAGTGTTCTCTAGGTACAGTAGGATGAGGGTTTCATTGTGTGTTCACTAATAAGCATCAAGATTACGGGACACCTGGGTGGTTCAGTCAGTTAAGTGTCTGCCTTCAGCTCAGGTCATGATCCCAGGGTCCTGGGATCGAGTCCCACATTGGGTTCCTTGCTCAGCAGGGAGCCTGCTTCTCCCTCTGCCTGCTGCTCCCCCTGCTTGTACTTTCTCTCTCCCCCACTCTCTCTCTGGCAAATAAATAAATAAAATCTTAAAAAAAAAAAAAAGATTATTATCCTTCTTTTGTCCTGTTCAGTCGCTCTTTTTTTTTTTTTTAAATGTTTAAAGGAAAAATGTTTTTTTCTAGAATAATTTTTTATAGCCTCAATCTGCAACAGGGGAAGATGGATCTGTACTGGGCAATTCTGCCACCAGGAATATTTCTGATCTGTTATGACGTAGATATTACATAAAAAGTCTTAAATCATATAACCTCTCTGTTCTGGTGTCTTCATTTGGAGAACAAGGACATAAATGCTTTATATTCACTTCTCCTGCATTCTGCATCATCTCATTCCTCTTCCCCCTTCCCCTCCCCCAAATAACCTGGGAAGATATTTGGAATAATGCTTATGAAAGATCCATCTTGCCTTAGGATGAGTAATTACACAAGATGGAAAACACATGCAAGTATCTTGTGAGGCTGATTGCTTCCTCCCTTGTCATCCACCCTACCGTCCACTCCCACATCTTTTGTTAAAAGCTAAAAGCAACTGCCAGAAACTATGTGATACAACTTCTTGGTCTAATGCACCAGATATTTTATCCCGTTTGCCACAGGCTATTGAGGCCTTTCCTTCTTTCTTTCTATAGGAAACCGACTTTTTCTCTTCCCCTTGGTTGAACTCTGCATGAAGGAAGCCAACTTATTAGCCCAGTGGCAGTTACTTGGCTGTTGGGACATATGGTCCACAAACTGCTTCATTCTGTTTTAAATCAGTTCCTCCTGATGGGCTCCGTTCTCTCTGCCATTTATGCCACAGGTGAAGTAATGAAGATGCTTATTGTGGCTTCCTGTTAATATTCCAAGGCCCAAGGCTCTGAACAGCAGGATGTCTGTTCTCCAGCTGTTTCTCCAACAGGAAGAAGGGATAAAGTAAACAAAGCATACACAGTAGTTATTGAAACCACAGGTAATCCTCAGCTGCAGTAAAAACAATGCTGTGTTACCAGACTGGTCCACCATCACCGATTCCCATCAACAAAAGCAGCTTCCAAATACTTTTAGGGTAGGGGATAGTTTCTTTCAAGTCCTTCTTATCCAGAGGGCAGCTAACCTGTAAATCCGGATTTTGACCGATGACTCCTAGTGTTCCTGCCTTTTTAATGTTTTTTAAGTGGAATTCTGTGGGATGGAAGGGAGGCAGTCATGGTATAAACATGCACAGATTTCTACCATAAACTACGCTCATCCTAAATTTGAATTTAAGATTATGTTTGATTTCACAAGACCTTCAAAAAGGGGATCTGTGTAACACTCTTGCTAATATCTTACTGCTTAATACAAGCAAACGTTATTTCCCCAGATACCTGAATGCAATCCGGCCAATTGAATATGCAGCATTCTTGTTATATGACTTGTCTTTTTAGTGATATAGAAAATGTAGAGAGGGGTGCCTGGGCGGCTCCTTCTGTTAAGTATCTGCCTCCAGCTCAGGTCGAGATCCCGGGGTCCTGGGATTGAGCCCCCCGTGGGGCTTCCTACTCAGGGGGGAGTCTGCTTCTCTTTCTACCTCTGTCCCTCCCCCACAACCCCACTTGTTCTCTCTTTCTCTCTTTCAAATAAATAAATAAATAAATAAATAAATAATATTTTTAATTAAATTTTTAAAAAAGATTTTATGTATTTATTTCAGAGAGAGAGTGAGTAAGAGAGAGCTTGAGAGGGGAGAGGGTCAGAGGGAGAAGCAGACCCCATGCTGAGCAAGGAGCCCGATGTGGGACTTGATCCTGGGACTCAGTCCCAGGACTCTGGGATCGTGACCTGAGCCGAAGGCAGTCACCCAACCAACTGAGCCACCCAGGCACCCAATAAAATCTTAAAAAAGAAAAGAAAAGAAAATGTGGATAAGATGAAAGCCTCATGTGAAATATTTATTGAAGGACCCAGAGCCTGATTCCTGAGCCAATTTCTACATAGAGTGCAAGTTTGGAGTCCAGAGCTAATTTCTCCAAGGAAAGATCAACTTACCTCTTAGTCATCTATAAGATCTAAATCCTGGGGATGCCTGGGTGGCTCAGTCAGTTAAGCATCTCCCCTAGGCTCCGGTCATGATCCCAGCATTCTGGGATCCAGTCCCACATGGAGTTCCTTGCTCTGCAGGGAGCCTGCTTCTCCCTCTGCCTCTGCCTGCCACTCTGCCTGCCAGTACTCTATCTCTCTGACAAATAAATAAATAAAATCTTAAAAAAAAATCTAAATCCTGAACTTTTGAAATGCTGCCAATGAATTCCCAAAGACTTTTTTTTCTTTTAAACAAGGTTGGGTATTTATTCATCTTACTGAAAGCAATACTCCGTACAGGGCCAAGTATGATTCAGAATGAAATTTAAATTGGATTAAACAAGCCATGCAAAGTCACAGGCTTGAATGGACATAGACATTTTTAATGAACACTGGTGGTAATGAAACGGATTCACCAAGCCAGTCACTCTTACCATGCCTCATGGAAAAACTCACCCACTGTTTTATTATAATCATTGGCTATGTTTAAAAGTTATTTTCAACCTTATAGTATTATTTTTCTTATTATTTTATTTTCCCATAGGGAAAAATGAAAGTCTGTGGCTAGCCGTGTCTAAGAAGTTTGATGGATGCCTAGTTTGACTCAAAGATAAAAGGAAGTTTAAAACTCTAGTTACATATCATCGACTTCAATTCTGTGAATATTTTGAGACTTTATTTTTTTGCCAGCCATAACCAAGACTTACTATTGCATTCTCAATTTATTAAGAAAACAAACAATATGCCCTTTAGTTTAAGAAACTAATGACGGGGTTGATGATGACCATGTTATCTCTGCTAATGTTAGATATATTTTTAAAAAAAGCACTGAGCTTGGAGCTGGCAGGCACAGGGATGAATACTGCCCTAACCTCTACACATCATCAACAAATATGGATCAGGAGTCAGTCTCTGAGAGGTTATTGATTACTGACTCTGTACCCAACAGTGCCTAATAGAGAGATGAAACATACACAGTCTTCCTAAGAACGCCAAGTAAAGACTGAATGGCAGGGGGATAGGTGTGTGAGAGTGGTGTTCAACATCCATTTTTCCTCTTCTGCTATATCCTAATTTCTTCTGGGAGGGGAATTATCTTTCCTGCATTGCGTGAGTATTGGTGGGAAGATAATTTCTTAGGTAGCCACAGGCTGGTCAGGCCAGTCATGGAACTTAAGGTTGTCTAATCAGAACCTCTTCTGAGACTTTGACCCTAGGA
Source organism: Mustela erminea (assembly GCF_009829155.1). NCBI lineage: Eukaryota > Metazoa > Chordata > Mammalia > Carnivora > Mustelidae > Mustela > Mustela erminea. The sequence continues at coordinate 30,181,322 of NC_045619.1, forward strand.
TGGAGGGCATATTTTCTCTGACTTTTGGCTATGAGGCAAATGTGCCCTATGCTTCTTGCCTTTAATTTCCTTGGATCTTGGCCATTTCCAGGTTTGTTCCTCTAACTACTGTTGAGCCCCTGATATACCACTGGTAAGTTCTTTTTTTCTTGTAGAGTTTCTTTCAGTCCATTTTTAGTGCTTGCAGCCAGAAATCTTGAAACAGTATAATCTCGAGTGGGGGTGGCAGGAGTAGCAGCTTTGACAAAACATTAACACCTGAACTATGTCTTGAGGGACAGGAAGGGGTTTCCTAGCCAAGGAAGTGGGATGAGGAAATAGCACATGCAAAGACTTAGAGGTTAGAGCAGCTGAGGCAGGTAGCACTGAGAGGAAATGCAAGGAGCTTTTGTGGTTGCTGTACACTGTGTCTGTGTGTACACGTGGGTGTGAGACAGACTGAAAGCTCAGAGCTGAGGTCTGATAGTCCCGTCAGGGATGTGAGACAATCAGCTCTCTCCTCTATTGGAATAAACAACGACTTGTTCATTGTCGTGGGACCTCACAGGGGCTAGCCTGGAGAAGGGGCTTAGTAAATGTGACAGTTCAGTTCAGTTCCTCTGAGATACTTTCTCCAAAATTTTAGAGTTAGAAGGACTCTGTCAGGACAAGTGTGCTCTGGGTCCAAAATCCATGCACCATGTATGGATACTATCCCTTAAAACGGTATTCAGCTAAACCTTGAACAACACGGGTTTGAACTGCCCAGGTCCACTTATACATGGATTTATTTTGATAAATACAGTACAGTACCATAAATGGATTTTCTCATCCTTATTCTTTCCTTCATAACATTTTCTTTTCCCTAGCTTATTTTATGGTGCAAATACAATATCTAGTACATATAACCTGCAAAGTATGTGTTAATCAACTGTATAGGTTATCAGTAAGGCTGCCAGTCAACAGTGGGCTATTTGAATTTAAATTTTATTTTATTTAAATTTAAAGTAGTTAAGTTTTCCTCAGAGTCAAAAGTAATGTGTGAATTTGCGAGTACGTGGGGGTGTCAGTGCCCCAGCAGCTGTTCTAGGGTCAGCTGTAATTCATCCCTGCATTTAGGTCGTGTTGCCTGTGGAGCATTCCAGACTGTTGGAAACGTTATGTTTCTGTATTTCTTATGTTTGTTATGTTTTTATACGTCTGGGGAAAGAAAGACTAAGGTGTCATTTCTGTTGGATCCTTCAATGTTGAGCACATTTTCTTCCAGAAGTTTCCTCCCCATCTAACCCAAGTCTTCCATGCTGCAGCTCAGCTCATTTCCTGTTGCTTTCCCCTTCCAGGGTATGGACACCACGGGCTCGTCGCCCTCCTCGGTAATAACAGCCTTTCACATACATGACGTCGATTACTAAATTGCCTTTAGCTTTCCCTTCCAGTTCTCTTCGTCTGCTTCCCAGCCTTTAATCATCTCTGTGGGTCTCTTCTCAACCTTGTCCAAGTGCACAAAGTGCCTCTTGAAGCACTTTCCAGTTTCAAAACAAACACCAAAGTTTCCGGGCTTGTTCAAACTGGCAAAATGAGATGACTTTCTAAGAAAAAAATATTAAAAAAAAAAGAAGAAGAAGACGACGAAAAGATATTTCAGATGTTCCTGGAATATGAAATGATACTCCAACCAATTAATGTAGGAAAAAGTCTTTCAATATCAGTCTTTTCCTTTTTTTTAAATATTTTATTTATTTATTTGACAGAGAGAGATCACAAGCAGACAGAGAGGTGGGCAGAGAGAGAGAGAGGGAAACAGGCTCCCCGCTGAGCAGAGAGCCCGATGTGGGACTCGATCCCAGGACCTTGAGATCATGACCTGAGCCGAAGGCAGTGGCTTAACCCACTGAGCCACCCAGGCACCCCCAATATCAGTCTTTTCAAGCTGGTATCACTTTAGGACAGATTATTGTTCTCTAAAAGAACCAGAAAAGGTTGACACAATAAATGTTCACAGAGCACCTACTATGTGCTGGGCATTTTGTGTGACCCTAAGGAGCCCAAAATAGAAGAGACATGACTCTTACCAAAGAACTCATAGGCTAGGAGCTGGGGCAAAAACAAGGAAAACCCATTCAGTGGGACAGATACGACAGCACAACTGAGAGAATGAGGAAGAGCAGAGGCAGAAAGGAGAAAGATGGCATCGCTAGTTGAGGAGATCAGGCTTGAGTAGATTCTTGAAAGAGGACTCAGAGCTTTCCAGGCTGGAAGGTGGGTGAGGAAGGGTGTTCCATTTCCACATAGAGACCTTCAGGTAAATGGCAGGAAGGTAGGAAGCTGCAGGGTGTGTTTGAGAGTGAGCTTAGGGCACTGCCTGTGGCAGGCAGAGGGCTTCAGTTATTGGTCACAGCAGTTTGAATTCTATGTGGTAACAGGAGCCATTAAGTACTTGTTAAGTTTGTCGTGATTTAGGTAGAGCCACGGTCCAGAACAATCACTCTGCTAAGAGGAAATATTGGAGAGAAAAGTGTTGAAGCAGAGGGTTGGCCTGAGGCAGATTCAGGAGTTAAGAGACGCTTGCAATAGGCAGATAAGAAATGATGTGGGCCCTGGCAGGTTGTGGCTAGGAGGAGATGAAATGACTGATTGAAACTAGGCAATTTTAAGGAATTTATATAAAAGCTGGGAATGAGCAAAGTAAGGGGGATGCTATAGGACATGGGGGTGGGGGTGGGGTAAACTAATTGTAAGTCAACTCCTCCATTTCAGTTTCAGGTTCCAGAGGCCAGCACCACTAGCCTTCAGGCCAAAGGAATTAGAAAGCTAAAATGTTGTCTTCCAGAGCCAATGAGGAGAATATTCCAGAATGAGTGTCAGTCTTGGTATCATAGAATCAGAAAAGAAGCTCCGAAGAAAATTAGACAATTCAGCAGGTGACTACTACATCATCCACAATGCCCCACAGGGAGGTTTGGGGGGAGTGAGACGTGGGCAGGGGAATGTAGCATTTAGGGCACGGCGACCTTCAAGGGGTTCATTAAGAGTCTTGAGGTTCAGAAGATAAGGGGCATTGTGGGTGAGCTAGTGAACTTTCTGCCAGAGGGAAGTTCCTGAAATTCATTTGCGAGTTTTCATTCTCAGTGCATTTTAGAATGCTTGGGACTGACACTTGATTACTTTCTTAGAAATCTGTCATTATCAGAGAGACGGTTGAGACATATTCTAGAGAATGAGTAAAGCTGAATTCCTAGGACTGTGTTAGGAATGCGGGCTTAATCTCTGTGGTTACCCTCTTTGATACTCTCATCTAATAATAGTAGTAACACCAACAGCAATCGCTAGGAGCCTGGCACTTTACATAGATTACCATTCATTCTTCCAGCAGTGCGGTAAGGTAGGTATCATTTTTGAGATAAGGAATCTGCCGCCCGGAAGGCTCAAACTAGGCCCACAGCCACCCTGCAGGTCAGTGGTGGAGCCAGCATCCAGAAGCCTGGCCTGCCTGAAGTTGAAGGGTTTGCTCTTGGCATTCTCTCTTTCCTCTCCGGCTACCGCTGCAGCCAGCCAGCAGGCCAGGTCTACAGGCGCGGCTTCAGGCTTTGTCAGAGTTAGCACAATGGAGCCTGTGGCCTGCCGGGGAATCCTCGCCAGCAACTGAGCAGTGTTTTTCTGACTCCGGGCTGGCAAGTGATTCCTCTCAGGATTCTGACTGGAGCAGAGGGAGGAGACATCAGGACTGAATCATACTGCTGGCTGGCCTTGACTTCAGAGCCCAGCGTTCCTGTGATTGTTCTCTCGGGTTTTAAATTATGCTCCTGCCAAGTGGTAGACCTGGTGTCTAAGCCAGATAGAAAGGTGCCTGTTGGGCAGTTGGAGCCGATCAGGCAGCTGTCCAGAAGCCTGTTTGGTCAAGGGCCCCCAAGGGCATGTGGGCCAGGCTTTCCTTCTCTCTGGACGGGCACCTGCTACCCATGTCCTGTCAATCATACATAATACGATGTCCCTGATAGGGGATGGTGAGACTCTGCAGATAGCTTAGGCGTTTCTAATTGGCCTAACTTTTTTAAAAAAATGAGATTATACAGGATTTTTTTTCTTGGCTCAAAGGATAATCTTGGATTATAGTCATGTGGTGGTCATTGTATTTTAAACACAGTTCTAGGTACCCAAGATAGATCATTGATGATCATAGACAAAAAATGATTGCCCTTGTTGAACTTGTAGTCCAACAAATAAATGCTGCTCTTCGAGGGACATGTTCTGACAACCAATTTAGCTCATTTTCTGAGTATCAGATAAGCAAAAAGTACTAGGCTTTAAAGGTGAATAAAAAGTTAGACAGTTTGCAATCCTCTACTAACAATAAAACAAAGATGCTTGTGAGCATAGTATAAAGTGGAATTGGATAAAGTCCATAATATAGATATTAAGGAAGTGAGATGGGGATTCAAAGGCAGAATATACACATATGTGTATGTATGTATGTATATATATTTATATATATAAAAGGCAGAAAATATACATATGTGTATATATGTTTATATACACATATATACACATATGTGTATGTATATGTATATATATTTCCCCCAAAGAGAGAGAGGCATGGAGGGAGGGGCAGAAAAAGAGGGGGAGAGAGAATCTTAAGCAGGTTCCATGCCTAGTCCAGAGCTCGACATGAGGCTTGATTTCATGATCTCGAGATCATGACCTGAGCTGGAATCAAGAGTCAGAAACTTAACTGACTGAGCCACAGGTGCCCCAGCAGAACTCACATTTTGATATCAGAATTAGATCTCATGGAGGAGACAACATCTGAGTTTTCTTTTAAAAGACAGAATTTTTACTGGTGGAGATTCATGGGAAAAATCATATCAGATGAAAAGGTAAACATAGTAAAAACATAGGTGTTTCTGGGGAAAAGTGAGAGGGCCACCTTCGAAGATGAAAGCTGGGAAAGTAGCTTGGGTGATATTGCAGAGGACACGTGAGTAGCTGGTTCTTGTTTTTGCAGAAAAAAAGAAGTCATTTGAAGTTTATGAGTATAGAAAAGACATGATCAGAACACTCTCTTTCAGGAAAAGCCATTGATCCTTCGAACAATTATGTGCTAGGCACTTTAACTTTTATTATTTTATATACTCCTGAAATGAATGGCCATTTTATGGAGCAAATTGAGGATTAGAGGGATTGGGAAAAATCGTGCAAGATCATACAGCCAGAAAGAAATGAAATGGAGATTTGAATACAAATCTTTCTGGTTGTGAAATTGTCTTTCCCCTGTAATAGTGCTTGCAATTGTCCAGGTGATGAGAGACAAGAGCTCTAAATACAGTGGAGGCAGAATAAAAGGAGTAAAATGTTGAGGAGGATGGATGGGAATTGGGTCTTAGAGAACCTCTCAATGGAATTTATGAATGAATGGGAGGGAAAGTAAAAAGAGGAAGGGGTCAGTGATGACTGAGGGCTTTACCTTGAACAGTGGCACCATTAATAGAAGCTGGGGAGTTGGGTGGAAGAACTGGTTTTGTAGAGGAAAAGAATGAGTTTGGTTTTGAGCATGTTTGCTTTGTGGTATTGGAGAAACATCTAAATATCCGGCTAGAAGATTACAGTGAAGGTCTGAGCTCGTGACCCAATAATTGGGAGCAATCCATATATAAGTGATTGTTTAATTGGATAATATCACTGGGGGAAGAGATAATTGGACAAAAGTAAAGGCCAAACCAAGATTAGAAACTGGGTTTTAGAGAAAAAAAAAATCCAACAGAAGATTTAATTCTTAATTTTGAAAATATGACCTACCGTAAGGGAAATAAGTAAAAAGAACTCAAGTGTGTGACACATGATATTTAAAGTCTTTAAAAGGTGGATTCTTAAATGCTCCACAGTGACTGCCACGTTCTCTTATATGTTTGTTTGGATAACTTTTGTGTCACTTGCATAAGGAACCTAGAGTGGCTTCTTGGCGTTACAGTTGTGTTGTTGTGAGCCGATGCCTCAGTCTTTGCTATCTACAAGGCTCGGGGTATTCCCGAATGTGTACTAATGACTCACACATAGGCACTCTTATTTGGGAATGTTGAGCAATAGCTCCTTAAGCCCTGCCTGCAGTGGTCGTTGTCCAACAAGGGGATGGTCGTATGGCTGTTTCCCCACCTCCATTCCCATCTTTTTCATATAATCCCTGTAGGAGAACATAATGATAATGGGGGTCTAGAGCGGGAAAGTACTTGGAATAAGCCACAGTCAAGACTTTAATCTCACTGTACCACGAAAGCTTGGATCTATGTCTTTCTTTTGGTGAAGAACTGGAAAACCAGTACAACCCACTTTGGGAAGTTTATGTAGAAAGACAAATTCAAGTGAGTGATTCATAGATTATAAGTATGATGAAAAACAGGAAATGAGGAAGTAAGACTAATGAATCCTTATCAATGGTAAGTAAATTATTCCCTCACATGTGAAAAAATTTGGCTGCGGAGAGGTTTGGTGTCCCTTCTAAAGTATCAACATTCTTGAGTTTATGAGGTGCCGGTTCATGTTTCACATACTTGAAGTCTGCTTTTGTTTTTTTCCTACATATTCTTATGTCCTATCCTCAATTCACTTGTTCACAGGCTTTGTTTCATTCACTGCTGTGTTACCAGAGTTGAGAGAGGAGCCTGGCGTGTAGTGGGCATTCAATATATATTTGTTGAGTCCGTCAGTCCATAAATCTACATCTCTGTCCATTCATTCATTCATTCATTTACTCATTCACCCATTCTCTCATCAGATATCTATTGAGTATTTATTATGTACCAGATTCTGTGCTAGCTCCTGGGGATAAAAAAGGTGAATCAGAAGTTGTCCACTTTTTAATGGAGCTCAGGGCCTAGTGGCACGATAGTGACAGAAACAGAGTTACAATTCCACTGGAGAAGCTCAATAATAGACCTGCGCACACTTGACTCAGGCTGTAGTGCAGAGGGTAGAGAGGAAGAGGGGCAGGGAGAGGTCAGAGGAGGCTTCCTGAAAGAGGAAGCCTCCCTTCCTGTACTTCAGAGATCTCCTGGTATTGATTATTTTTTTTGCTCTCTCTTATCTTAAACCTCTTCCTCTCTACTGTGTCTTTCCCACCAACCTTTAAACTTGTTCAAGCCTCCACTGTAAGAAAAACAGCTCTCCTCCACGCAGCATCCCTCTAGTTTCTTCTCTTGATAGCTTTGGTCCTACCCATTCTCTCTTGCTTTTCATTCTCAAGTCCATGGAAATTTGCATCTCATCTTCCGCTCTCTCCCAAACTGCTCTCAGTAAGGGCCACAAATGGCATCTTGGTTGCTAAATCCAATGGAGACTTTCTAGAATCTGTCTTATTTATCCTGGTTGCATTTGGCAGTGTTGTGCCCTCTTTCACCATCCTCCTCTTCCTCCCTTGGTTTCTCTGACTCTTCCACTCCACTCCTGCCTCTTCTGCTCCCCCACTGCCCCTTCTCACTCTGCTGCAGACTCGTCCCCCACAGATCATCATATAGAGGTTGGTAAATGTTGGAATTCCACAAGACCTTTCCTAACTCTGTATTCTTTCCCTGAGAAAATGGATCTGCTCCTATAATTTGAATACTGTTTTTATCTTGATGATTCGCACATAGTTTTCTCCAGCCAAGATCAATCCCTCTCAGCAACTGACCTTCATCCCTACATTTATTCATCCACTTAACAAATATTTACTGGTGCCTACTATGTGCCAAACACTGTTTGAGAGAGAGAGAGAGAGAGAGAGAGAGATTGATTCAGCAGTGAATAAACAAAGTCCTTGCCTTTCTGGTATTTATATTCTACTTAAAAGATAATCTCTCTCTCTCTCTCTTTTTCTCTCTCTCTCTCTCTCTCACACACACACACACACACGCACACACACTTTCTGTCAAAAATTACTAAGGAGAAAAGTGAAGCAGACCAGGGAGTGCTGGAGTGTGGTTGGGAGATTTTGCTTTTTATTAAGGGTGGTCAGCAAGTCCCCTCTAATTAGATGATATTTATGTAGAGACCTGAATGAATAGAGGGCAGAGGTGAGCCATACAGATAGATACCGGAGCAGAAGAGCTCAACTGACAGAGAAAAGAGCAAGAGAAAATGGTCATTATTATCATTCTCTATCATCCTTGCCTGGATTCAGTAAGAAATCCCAGATAACGAGAATCTTCTACCTTGGGACCAGTAATGGGTAATTGGGGGAATAAGTGACTGGTGCCATTTCTATATTTTTCTTTCTCAACCTTCTCCTCAATAAACCAGGCTTCTTTTCTTGCCTAATGTAGCTGAATCATACAGGTGGGCTAGGAAGAATTGAAATAGTCTCTGTAAATTACTGGCTATCCCAGAAGCCACTTGGCAACAATTATCTTCCCCCACAAAACCACTCCTCCACCCATATTCTCCCATGGAGACCAGAAAGAGTGGTTAAGGAGGCTGCTACATTCTTTCCTGGCTCTGCCTTAAAATATGATATATGGTTTTTCACCCCAACTCCTAATATTAAATTTTTATGGTAGTCAGAATTCTAAGATGGCTTCCATGATTTCTGTTCCTGGTATTACTTTGTGATAATGTTATGTTACACAGCTAAAGGGATTTTTGCAGATGATATTAAGATTGTTTATCAGTTTACTTTAAAATGAGATTATTGGGGTTGGACTAATCTGATTGCATGACCTCTTTAAAAGCAGAGTTTCCTGTGGCTGGTTGCAAAAGTCAGGAAGAATTGAAGCCTTAGAGGAATTCGACATGAAAGACATTCTCTGTTGCTGACTTTGAAGAAGGAGGGATTGCCCAGGGAAGAAACTGAGAGTGACCTCGAAGAGATAAGAGAGGCCCCTTGCTGACAGCCAGCAAGGAAACTTTGTCTCAGAACTACAACTACAAGGAAATGGATTCAGCCCACAATCATGTGAACACTAAGGCGGATTATTCCTTAGAGTTTTTAGACAAGAGTTCAACCCAGTCTGCACATTGACTTCAGCCTTGGGGTAGCTAGAGAAGAGAACCCAACCATGCCTTGGCAGGACATCCGAATGCATAATTGTGATCTAGTACACGGTGTTGCTTTAAGTAGTTAAACTTGCAGAAATTTGTTAGATAGCAACAGAAAAACCAATACAAATATCCGTGTGACACTCTAGTACTACCATAAGTTGTTCATGAAAGAGTTTTAGCCGTATCTTCTTTTGTCTTCGGAACAATTCTTTTTAGACTGACTGTAATGGAAGAATACCTAACACTAGGACCTCACAGAGTGCCGAACATGGTGCCAGATGCTTGCCATCTGGTTTACCGTCTATAGCCTCTTCATGTAAGAGGTACTATTGACTCTCCATTTTGCAAATGACAGAACGGAAGCTCAGAGAAGGTGCATAACCCATCCAAAGTCACTTAACTAGCAACTGGCAGAGGCAGAACTTGATCTGAAGGTTTCCTCATTCCACCATATAGACCAACTTCTGAAAAGGTTTAGCTACCCCGTTTGTACTCTAACATTTCGATATCATTTTCTCTGGGAAGGACTTCTAATCTACATAGCTGTAGATTATAAACTCTAGGGCTGGAAAACGGGAAGAATGTTCAGGCATAATTTGTGTACTGTTTTTGTTCAAGATAGATTAGGGAATCACCTTGAGCACAATATCAATGGACTCTCTTCTGTGTTTTGTTGTAATTAGAGCAGGAGAAGGAAAAAGAAAATGAAAAGTAGTTGGAAGGAAATGGCTAGAACTTAAAAAAAAAAAGGGCTTGATGTGGGTTTAAAGGCTTTTTGGTCACAGATGTCTCCAATTAGGAACCCCCTGTTCCATGTCCATTCAAGCATGGGCAGGTGTCCTTTCTGCATGTGGTGTGCAAAGCTTAAGGCTGTCTGCCTTGTGCCAAGAAAAAAAAAAGCAATTAAATATTTTAATATTTCCTGCCTATAAACTGCTCCCTGTTTTATTACTTCAAATGCACTGGATTTAAAAGGAGGTGTGAAAGGCTCCTCAGCCATTAATAAAAGGCTGCAGCTGCTCGAGAAGAGTGATGCTACGCATTTTTCAAAAGCGTGATTTTGGTCTGAGTCCCTCAGTCCGCAGACTGTTGATTTATGACGGTCCCGAAACTGATACAGAAGCATGAGGCAAACACTTGCAGTGCTTCCGGAATATGTGTGGGCAGAATACAGACAGTGAGTTCTTTGCCTTGGGGAAAATGTAAAGGAATAAAGGGAAGAAATATGAAAGCAGCAGTTCAGAAGTTAGGGTATAAAGTAGAGTCTGCATAAAAAGAAGCAAATCTTCTCCTAGAATCAGTGATGAATTCCATGTGGCTGCATTGGGAGATTTCTGTCCTTAGATGGACTGAAGAAACAGGAGGGACTTAGTGATAGATTTGGGTCTTCGAGGGCTTCCGATAGACATGCTCTAAAGTTAAAAGGTAAAAACCAAGACATGGGTCTATGGGCTTTTTTTTTTTTTTTTTTTTTTTGCATTCAACGAAAAAGAACCGAAGTGCTGGTTCCCCTCCCAAAGGTCTTTAACTTTATTAAAAAAAAAAAAATTCTCTTTTCCTTTTTGGGGATGGTACATCACAGAAGTCAGAGCATGGGATGTTGGAAACTCAGTTCAACCCAGCAAACCTTTGCTGAGTCCTACTATATGCAAGTTCCTGCTCTGTGCTCAGAAGGTACAAAGAAAGCCAATGCCCTGGTCCTTTGTCTTAGGTTGACAATTTGGTCTTCTGTAGGGACATGTTGAAATCTCTTTGAACATGCCGGGAAGAGGTTTCCTAAATTTCACTTGTTCCCATGCCACTTTTCCAATTTTTCCAATTCCTGCTGCAAACCACTTTTAATTTGTTTGTTTGTTTATTTATTTATTCATTTATGTTAGCCCACAGGTTACTTTAATACATTTAGCCACATCTTAAGCAAGAATATCTGTGAACACACGGGTCTGGTGTGCTACTTAAGCCTTTCCAAATACACCTGCAAATACAGAAATCTTCACAATATCCTATCTGAACCCACCAGGTTCATAAGCATTTAGAAATTTAGAACATTCTTGCATGAACTATATGTTGTGTAGCATTGCCATAAGGATGTGAGTGGCATTGTATCATCACACATTTCCACAGCGGGGCATGTGGATATTTGCACTAGGTGGAATGTGGAATAAATGAAGGTGTTAAAGAGCTTCATATCCATTCAGTGGGGAAACTTTCGTTTTTGTAGCTTTTTGGTTTTCGTAACTGTAGATAAGGAACTGTGGTAAGTACCATTTAAAAAATAGCCTGTGTATCACAGAAAACAGAATCATCAGTAATCTCCAAGATGTGAGTTTAACCTTTCTTTCAGCTATATATAGCTGGGCTAAACTTGAAAATAATGTTGTTATTGAAGTATAAGTATAAACATATTGAGGAAGAACTTACAGAACACCGATCTTAAGCACACAGTCCAAAGACTTTTCACATATATGAGAAATATATAATATATACCTTATTATATTAAATATATAATAAGGTACATGTTATAAGCACGTAACCACCACCCAGACCAAATACAAGATACTTCTGGCACCCAGAAGCTGCCTTCTGTCCTTCTCCAGTCAGTACTCTTCACAGTCCCCATACCATGAAAACCACTGTTTTGAGTTCTGTGCCTGAGTTCATATAAAATGGAATCATACAGTATATACTCTTCGTCTTTGTTTCTTCAACTTAGCACAGTGTCTGTAAGATTCTTCAATGTTACCGTTTTGGCAATAGTTTATTCCTCTTCACCGATGTATACTATTCTGGTGTTCAATTTTATGACTTCTTAAAATGTTACATGCAAATATTTTAAATGAATACTTTGTTGGGATTGAAGTGGTCTCTTTCTCTTTCTCCTCAAAGAGAATCACAAACAGAAGAGTTTCGTCAGGAAATCTGAAAGCAACTGGCATTTTTAGTGCTCACCAAGATGGCACCCCTCTCTGTTGACTTCGGAGATACAACGCGTGCTGTGAGGCTGGGAATAAATGGAGGTTGCATTCATTTCCCACCCTGCTTTCACTACTTTTGATGAATGGATGCAAGCTGCTAGCTTCGTCATATAAAAAAAAAAAAAAATAGACCAGGAGATTCTGAAGAATCATTTTGACTTAATTTTTGGATGGCGTAATACTTTAGAAAAAAAAATTAAAGGCCCATATTGTTATACAGCTAGATTATGATAAGACATGAAAGACTCCTTAAAATAAGTTTTATACTAAATTTGGGGTGGTGCTTTATGTTCAGGCCAGCTGTTTGTGAAATGGAGTGAGCAGGAGTGAGTTGGGAGCCATCACGGAGAGATTTTTGCTTCCTTGTGCATTCCTTCCCAGACTGGCTTCATTGAAAACATTTGGGTTGGTGTGAATTACTGGAACGCGAGAAGCACTCGTTCTCAAAATACAAAAACACATTCCAGAAGTGAATAGAAAAGAATTGTCAGACTTTTGCCACTTTAGACTGTTATGGAGACTTGAGAGCTGAATGACCCAAGACAAATTGGAAACTCGTTTGCTTGGGTTCTCCTGGAGAGTTGCATTGCGTTCTTGATGAAAACACTCAGCGCTGGCTGTAGAAATGTTCACTAGTGGGGCGCCTGGGTGGCTCAGTGGGTTAAAGCCTCTGCCTTCAGCTCAGGTCATGATCCCAGGGTCCTGGAATCAAGCCCCGTGTCGGGCTCTCTGCTCTGTGAAGAGCCTGCTTCCTCCTCTCTCTCTGTCTGCCTCTCTGCCTACTTGTGATGTCTGTCAAATAAATAAATAAAGTGTTTAAAAAAAAAAAAAAAGAAATGTTCACTAGTCTCATAAAAAGTGTATGTCAGAGGAGTTCAAAAACATCTAGAGATCTTGGGGCGTCTGGGTGTCTCAGTGGGTTAAGCCTCTGCCTTCGGCTCAGGTCATGATCTCAGGGTCCTGGGATCAAGTCCCGCATCGGGCTTTCTGCTCAGCAAGGAGCCTGCTTCCTCCTCTCTCTCTGCCTGCCTCTCTGCCTACTTGTGATCTCTGTCTGTCAAATAAATAAATAAAATTAAAACAAAACAAAACAAACAAACAAACAAAAAACCATCTAGAGATCTTTTTTATGTATTTCCTCCATGTTATCTGATGAAATGAGGCGACACAGCAAAATAACCTGCGGATTTTCAGACCAGAGAGACTTGATTTAAAATCCTCTCTCTGCCATTGACGAGCTGTCCAATCTCAGTTAAGTGCATTAACATCTCTGATTCTCAATCTTGATGTTTTTAAATCTCTCTCTCTTTTTTTTTTTTTTTTTTAACAAGCAGTATTGTTATAAGTGAACTCCCTCAGAAAGGACGATATCAGTGGATTTTAAAGTAAGGACTAAAGATGATTAAAGAACCTTCCATTTCATAATAAGAAAGCCCAAGAGTTAGTAAACTGGCTGATACAGTATGTTTCTACATCTTTATTTAGGGGTTCAAGGTATGCTGTGAACCATGAACTTTCTTGTAATTGTTGTTGTTGTTGTTCAATAACAAGGCCTATCTTACCTGGTGAGAATGATTTTTTCCCAAGATTCCATCAAAATACCAACAGAACTAGCCATCTGATTATGTTTCCTGGTCATTATGCTTTTGGTAGAGTAGGGATATAGTTCCCGGAGAGGTAATTGTCTGGAAGGTTGAGTATGTTTTCCCCCAAAGGGAGAAAGAGGTAGGGGGGTTAAAAAAAAAAAATCCAAGTAAGTATTCATTATATGTCATTGAAAACTAATCATATCTTTATGGATAATAACTTGTCAGAAAAAACTAGCCAGACCACTTGAAACCATCCACCAAGCTCACTGGCCAGTTAGGACAATGATGCTAAAAAATATCGCTATGTTTAATTTATTTGATTATACCTTGTTTTATAGATTGCCTGATGATTAATGCAGGTTCAAATTCAGAACTAGGATTTTTTTTTTTCCCCAGCAAATTCTTTTTCTCTGCTCCCTTGCACAAAATTAAGAACACTTGTCATAAGCAAGGCTTCAAAAGACATCATAAGGTTGGAAGCAAAATGAACTTAATCTTGGTCTTTGTCAAGAATTACTTGATTTTATTGGCTAGAGTCTGGGAGAGACAGGCGATAAAATGACAATCTGAGTTTAAGGATAGTGCTTGGAGAGGAAGGAGATACACCCCCTCTCCTCCACATACTTTCTATTTGTCCTGATACCGGAAACAAAAATCTTTTTTTTTTTTTTTTTTCCTACCAAGGAGATTAAAAATCCAGATTTTCATTAAAAATTCTGAGAAATTTCAGATTTAGAAATTTTTTTTTTTCTGATATGAGTAATAATGACTCCCTTACTCCCAAACTATTTGGTGACTAATCTTCATTCTGATTCTGATTTCTCTCCTGGCAAATCACTTTATGATAAATTCTATAAATATTTATGAAAAAATCAAAATATTCAGACACTGCGCTTGGTGCCTCATGTATAAAGATCAACGTGATCACGTTGTACTCAAGTCCTTTACTGATGAATCTTCCTTTTCTGAATTTTGCTTCCTTAAAACATTTGCCCCTTAGTCGAGAAATGATGTTAAAAAACTGGGATCAAGGTAAAGCGATCACCTCATCGCCCAGTTTCAAAACTGCATGAATGACGTCTCTTTTAAAATGTTGAAATGGCAGAGTTATTTTGTTTTTGCCAAAGGCCTATTTCTTTTCCTTTTAAAGACATATAACATTATTGTTTTTGTGGGTAAAAGCACGAGTCAGGTTCTGGGCTTTCCATGACCAAGTTAAGCAACTTAGAGCTTTGCTGCTAACCATGAAAGTAAGATTCCCTTTCACGGAAGGGTTGGCCCTTTTGAAGTTGATGATTCTAGTTCGGCTGATCCAACAGGTTTTCATTTCTTAAAGCCTTGAGCACTGTGAGTCAGAGGGAGAGGAAGAGAGAGGGAGGACATGAGCTCACTACAGAGAGGCTGGTATTAAAGGAGAAGGGAGGGACTGTGTTTTGGACCCAAACCAGAGAAGGGAGTGGCTGTTACTGAGGCGTGAAAATATGAATGCTGGAGGGGAGTGGCTAAGCAGTTTGTGGAGTTGGCCTCAGGGCCTCAGGCTAAGAGCGAAGTCATTGGTTACCAGCCTAAAAAGCGAGCTGGTTTTGGAATCTTTTTGCTCTTTGCCTTCCTTTGCCTGGAAACTTGACTTGAGAGGAGGGAATCTCGCCTCTGCCCTTGACTCACGTACACCACACTTCCTTTCATCTGAATGCTCTCTGAAGTGAGATCACACTGGTGAACTCATCTGGAGCCAAGAGCCAGGAAAGCAGAGAATAGTTTCGGCATGTGAAGATCTGCCTGTGGTGCCCCGAGTGCTGGCCATTGGACGCCATGTTGTGATGGCGCCGGGGGAGCCTTCCACTTCTTACTCTCAATTTCAGCTGGCTGATGGTTCGGATTCTCCTAGAACTCATAAACTTTTTTGCCAGATTGGCTACTCAACTGAAAAATGGGCATGGCTGAGATTTCATCTTTTTAGTCTACCCTTCATGGAGGGATTATGAAGGGGGTCTGTATTAGTTAGGACCCCTTTCATACAAGTGACAGAACTGGAACCTGAACAAACTTAGGCCAGAGGGAAGGGCAGAGGGCATAACTGGGGAACTTGGAAATTTTCAAGTCTTTCTTCTAGCTTTCATTTCTACTCCTTTCAATATTTTCCTACAGGCCTCCTCCACAAGGTCACCAGGATCTCAGACTCACATCAGAAGCCTTGACCCCAGAGAAGGACTGTTTGCCCCTTTTCCCTAAGTCCCAATTTGTAGAAGCTTCAGAAGATACCAGTGCTGGTCGCATGCAGCCTCTCTGACTGGCCAAGGGCTTGTTGGTGGTTGTTGGTAGCTCTCACCTGTGTCCTGTGGTATGCTGGGTAGGGAGGCGGAGGGTATTTCCCAAAAGAAGATGGAAGTAGGAGTGGGAGTGCGCCTTGGCAAAAAAAAGGGAAGGGTCCTGGGAAGATGAAAGAATATATCCTCGCTACAGGACATAAAACGGACTATAGGATATCAAAAGAAAAATTTTAGTTGAGGCTGGGTCTGACAAAACCATAAATTTACATAATGAAACTGAGAGTCCTTGGGATGAATCTCCGACTAAATCTCTTTGGTTAAACTTTTAGCCTCTCTTATGGGAGGGGATATATAGCACTGAATGTTCATTTCATGATGAGGTTAAAAACAAAAGAAAAAGATTTGTCGGGGCAACTTTGTGGCTCAGTGGGTTGAATCCTCTGCCTTCAGCTCAGGTCATGATCCTGGGGTCCTGAGATCGAGCCTCACATTGGGCTCTCTGCTCAGCAGGGAGCCTGCTTCCCCCTGTCTCTCTGCCTGCCTCTCTGCCTGCTTGTGATCTCTGTCTGTCAAATAAATGAATAAAATCTTAAAAAAAAAAAAAAAAAGATTTGTCTCCCTCGCACTCATGTTCCATACCAGAATCCCGAAGTAAAGATAATCTGGCTGATTTCATTGGAAAGAAACTGCAGATCTCTGATGACTCAGTGCAAGCTTTGGGTAAAATCCAGGGATAGCTAATGCCCAGAAAAAAAGAATCTCTCAGCCTCATGGTTCTCCATCCTCTGAAGATGGTTTTACACCTGGAGGGATTAATCACTCTAGACTTTATAAACTTTACCAAATTTAGTCACTTTGTGGGATCCCCAAAACTAAACCTACAAATGGCAACATAATATTTCATTTTATTGTTTTTTTTCTAAATGTTTATTTGCCATCTATATAACCTTTATATGTTTCCAGGGCTATGTTTTGCCTAAAAATATTCTCTAATTAGTTCCACTAAGGAAAAAACAGTATTGTCATAACCATGTTTTATTTTTTTTAAAGATTTATTTATTTATTTGAGGGGGCCGGAGGGCAAAGGGAGAGAATCTCAAGCAGACTCCTCCATGAGTGTGGAGCCCATTATGGGGTTTGAGCCCATGACCTTGAGATCATGACCTGAGCCGAATCAAGAGTGAGATGCCCAGCTGAGCCACCCAGCTGCCCTCTTTGGTCCAGGTTTTAAAGTGGGAGTAGAAAGCTAGGTCAAAGGGTAGGTGAGATGATTTGAAACAGTTAGCTGATTATTAAAAATGTCCAGGCCCAAGACTGAAAACAATATTGAGGCCACTTGGGAAAGATTTCTGGACTTGGATTAAGAAGTGGAATGCGGAGGGTGCCAATGTTCTACATGCACCAGGAGGCAGCAGTCTCAGCACTACAAAATCCAGGCCGTGTGTGTTCAAGCTTCTCATAGGAGTACCCTGTTACGTCCTTCAACCTTGCACCTGACCTTTGTGGTCTTGACCAGAGCTTCACAAATATGTGCTGAGGGGGTCTGTGTGCCAGGTTCTGTTCTGGGCTCTAGGGATAGAGCTGTGAACAAAGCAGACATAAAGAAATCCTTATCCCATTGAAGCTTACCCTATAGCAGGGGGACACAACCCATCAATGCTATAAACGAGCAAAATATAGAGAAGGTTAGTTGGTGATAAATAATTTGTAGAAAACAAAACAGTCATTAGTCGGTGATAAATGATTTGTAGAGAACAAGACAGTGGACACAGGTGAAGGGTATCAGGTGGTTGGGAGAACCATCTGGAATGTTTAAGGTTCCATAAGGGAAGGCCAGTGTTGTTGCAACAGACAGTCAAGGGGAGAGAAGAAGGCGAAATTAAAAACATACCAGAGGTGCCTGGCTGGCTCAGTGGGTAGAGCGTGTAACTGTTGATCTTGGGGTTGTGAGTTCAAGCCCCATGGTGGGTATAGAGATTACTTAAATAGATAAAGTAAAATAAATCTTTATAAGAAATAAATATTTATAATAAATAAAATAAAATCTTTAAAACAACAATGAGGGAGATATGCAATTGAGAAGCATGAGGTCGACAGGGAAGAGCAAATTAATCCTAATCCCATTTTAATGCCATAAGGGAAATGGGTCTGGTTGAATCTTCTCAAGTTTGGGGCAGGGTAAATCACTGGCAAGCTGGGCGGTCTCCCATAATGTTCGGACCTGTGCGTTTAAAGGGGGAATCTCCATAAAAGTCGTGCACGTCTGAGACATGAATGGTCTCTTCACTACGAGCTTGTGTAATTGTTCTATTTAATAGTTTATTTTGAATGTAGACATCAAATGATTTTTTTTCCTGGTTTAATCTCCTTTAAAAATAAATGAAAGGGGTTTTTAATGCAAAACTGTTGATTAAAAAAAGAAAAAGTAAAAGAATTAGTTGAGAAAAACTAAATGGGCTTGAAGAAAATAAACTTTCAGGGTGCCTGAGTGACACAGTTGGTTAAGCGTCCGACTCTTGGTTTTGGCTGATGTTATGATCTCAGCCCTACTTTGGGCGCCGTGCTCCTTGTGGGGTTTGCTTTAAGACTGTCTTTCCCTCTCTCCCTGCCACTCCCCTCTGCTTACATACTCTCCCTCTTTTTCTAAAATAAATAAATTTGGGGAGAAAAAAGAACAAAAACCTTAACATTTTCTTATCAGTTAAATACAGACATATAGAGTAAATACAAAGAATTCAAGGCAGGACTGAAGCATAGCCCTGAGGTCATCTCGCCATTGCTCTTCCTTAGGACAGGAATTAAATCATTAGCAAGGTTTGTCTAGAATAATGTCTCTTTTCTGTCCTGGGCATACTTTTCCTTTGATGACACTAGATCTGGACTACTCCGCTAGCAGTAAATATGCAGTATTTTGCAGCAACTTCCCAGTCTATCTGCAATTACTCAGGCTTTCAAGTACAGCGTTATTCTGTTCCACCTACTAAAAACAACATTTTCAGGGCCGTGGTGTTTGTATTGTGTTCACAGTCGCTATTACCCAAATATATTCAAAATAAGTTGAGTTTGTTAGCAATTCTACAAGCGCCTCCGCCCTGACCCGGCTTTACTCTTCCAACTTCTGTTGTAGTCATTCCAGCCCGGGTTACCTACCATTCCGCCCTGAGTTTCAGGTTTATTGCAATCCTGATCTTGGCTTTTGTCTCCCTTGTCAGCCTTGCCAGCTCATATCCACGCAACTAAGCTCAGTTTAATTCTTGCTTTCTCTGTGAAATCTCCCTGCCGGCTCCCAGCATCCGCTGGCTAAGTTATGTACAAGCCCTAGAACGCTGCACTCTATGTTGTCGAGGATGCTGTCGTCAATTTGAATTTTGGTTCCGAGACTTGTGTAAAAAGCACCATTTATTCATACCCTCCTCTCTCTCCTTCTTCCCCTCCTTGTTCGTTCTTTATTTTCTCCTTTGGCCTTTTCTTCCTTCCTATGTCCCTCCTTCCTTCCTTCTAGCCATCCTTTTTTTTTTTTTTAAAGGTTTTACTTAGTTATTTGACAGAGAAAGAGTGTGAGCACCCAGAAGTAGGCGGAGCAGCAGGCAGAGGGAGAGGGAGAAGCAGGCTCCCCACTGAGCAGGGATCCTGATGTGGGACTCGATCCCAGGACTCTGGGATCATGACCTGAGCTTAACGGACGGAGCCGCCCAGGCGCCCCAAAAGGCCCTCCTTCCGTGCTTTTGAAAGTTAACATAAATGACACTCTTGGCTTTTACGCGCAATGCCTACGCAACACCTCCATTGGGGTATTTAATAGAAAACTGAAACTCAGTATGTTAAAAACGAATGTGCAGATCTCCCCAACTCTTCTTCCCAATCTGTTCTATCCTCAGTCTTTTCCAAATATCAACTGATGGCAATTCCATCCTTCTATGACTCCAGTGGAAAAATCTGGAGTAATCCTTGACTACTCTCTTTGCCTCACACTCCACTTCAAGTCTTCCAGGAAATAACGTTGGCTTTACCTTCAAAATAGATCCAGAATATGGCCATTTTTAATCACCTCTCTTACTACCGCCATATTTTCTTGACTGGATTACAATAGCCTTTAAAACATTGGCTTTACTCTTTATTCCGTAACCTTTTGCAACTGCTCCTATACTATTCAGTTTACTTTTTTGCTGTCTAATTGCTTATGGCTACCTCCTCATTTTATAATATAAGCTGCAGAGGGCTAGGTATTCATCTTTTTTTTTTTTAATTTTTTATTTTTTATAAACATATGTTTTTATCCCCAGGGGTACAGGTCTGTGAATCACCAGGTTTACACACTTCACAGCACTCACCAAAGCACATACCCTCCCCAATGTCCATAATCTCACCCCCTTCTCCCAAACCCCCTCCCCCCAGCAACCCTCAGTTTGTTTTGTGAGATTAAGAGTCACTTATGGTTTGTCACCCTCCCAATCCCATCTTGTTTCATTGATTCTTCTCCTACCCACTTAAGCCCCCATGTTGCATCACCACTTCCTCATATCAGGGAGATCATATGATAGTTGTCTTTCTCTGCTTGACTTATTTCGCTAAGCATGATACGCTCTAGTTCCATCCATGTTGTCGCAAATGGCAAGATTTCATTTCTTTTGATGGCTGCATAGTATTCCATTGTGTATATATACCACCCAAAGAACAAATAATCCAATCAAGAAATGGGCAGAGGACATGAACAGACATTTCTGCAAAGAAGACATCCAGATGGCCAACAGACACATGAAAAAGTGCTCCATATCACTCGGCATCAGGGAAATACAAATCAAAACCACAATGAGATATCACCTCACACCAGTCAGAATGGCTAAAATCAACAAGTCAGGAAATGACAGATGCTGGCGAGGATGCGGAGAAAGGGGAACTCTCCTACACTGTTGGTGGGAATGCAAGCTGGTGCAGCCACTCTGGAAAACAGCATGGAGGTTCCTCAAAATGTTGAAAATAGAACTGCCCTATGACCCAGCAATTCCACTATTGGGTATTTACCCTAAAGGTATTCATCTTTTTATCCCTGCCGAATCTCTAACCTCCGGAATGGAATAAATATTTGTAAGTAAATTAATAAATTTGGTTCTTAGTGGGATGCACGTGTCTCTCGTGGCTCTTGAGTCTCCACTCCAGGCCTGGGGAAGGGGAGCAAGTCTTCATGCAACGGTGATGCATGGGGGGGGCAGTTCTTGTCTGTCATCAATCTGCTCTAGAACTTTGGAGGGTCCCAGATGGCATGATTTCTTCATGACTCCGCTGCTTTTGTTTCACTTTTCATGCACAGGAGTCCTGGATGTGGTTAGAACCCGTTGCTGAGGGCCCAGCCTCCCTCGGTGTTCCCTACAAACCCTGAACTCTGGCTGTCTTCCTGGAGAAGCACACAGAGGGGTCCTCTGGTCTCCACTGTCCCTCACCTGTTGACATCTGCCTCTTTCCAGTATTAAGCAACCAATGTGTTCTTCTTTCTCGGCCCCCTAGGACACCCCTCCTCTCTTTCAGACGTCCTCATCTTCACTTCAGATGAACTCCGGTTTTTCCAAAACATAAGAAGCAGCTTTGTCTTTAAGCAGCTTCTGTCTTCTCCTCTGAAGAAACCTTTGGAATTGAGAGTCATTGAGACCCTAAGTATCTCTTTGAACCAGGGCAGGGGGGTCTTAATTAACCCACTCTTTACACGCAGGGCTAGAATTTTAATTTTACTGCTCTTTGCCAATTCCTGGGTATTAGCGCTATATCAGTCCTTGTGTGCCTGGAGTAAATCGTACTTTTTCATGGTGGATTATACTTTTCATACATATTTGAATTTTATTTAAGAGTTTTGCATTTACGTTTATTACTATTTGCCATTAACTGTGCTGGTAGCAATAGAAATTTGTGTGTGAGGTTTGTGTGGTTTTTGTGTCTGGATTATGTCAGCTTTGTAAAGTAAATGAGGAGGATTTGTGTCTTTTTATATTTCCTGGACTTGTTTATATAGTGTGGTAAGTATCTATTTCTTAAAAGAATGCAACCATACAATAGGTTAACTCTGGAGATTTTTTCCTAGAACTAGTTTTTTTTTTTTTAATAATAATTATTTCTATTTGTTTTAGCTCTATTAAGCTCATTGAGGCTTGTTTGTAAGTTTTCCATTACCATTTGATTGAAGTTGTGTATTTCACTGATATTCTAAAATTTAAAACACTGAGCTACACATAGAATTATTTCTAGAGAATAATCTCCCTTGGAGTCTTCCAAATCATGTTCTTTTTTCCTATTTCTGCTCTAATTTATAGAGTTGAATTTGTTTTTTCTTTATTCATCCTGGAATAGAGCAAAGATTCTTTTCTAACTTAGTGTTTGTGATTATCTTTGTGATTATCTTAGGGTTTGTAGATTATCTTTGGCTTTCCTCACTGACTCTTGTGATGTCAAATGAACTCTCTCCTCAGATCAAAACAGGAGAAAAATTTGATTATATTAGGTAATTGATGGGCAAGTCTTCTTGTCGACCACTCACAATCAATCAGATACTCATCTAGAGCAGCTCCATGTCCCAAAAAGGGATCTGGTCTACTTCCATTTTCTGTTTCTCCTAATCTTTGGACAAACCTTCCTTAACACGTTTCCTGAAAAACACTTGTTATGTAGGATATTAAGAGTTATGTGAGTATATTTTTAATCTAGGCAAGAGAATTTAGGCAGTGATAGATAAAAATTTAAACGTGATTATTTCCTACAGGATATCTCAAAATGGTCAGATGCACTGTGAACGTTCAAGGAAGAGTTATGCATCCTTTCCTCAAATTCTTTGTTCACGAAACCTTCTGGAAAGTCATTTCATGATGCTACTCTTCTGTGAACCTTGTTTAAGGAACTCCTTTGTAATAGAGCAATGTATTTGGAAACTGGTTAGAATGTTTCCTGTACCCATTCATTTTAAGAGTGTTCACCTATTTTTCTCTTGGAATTAGTTTCCAAATTGTTGTAGAATGATGCCAGGTGAAGAAGTAACTGTAGCTGCCCCAGATGCCATGCCCTAGTGAGACTACAATCTATGGGTCTCTAAGTCAGAGCAAAGAGATCAGAGGAAGAACAAAGTGGATTACTAGAAACTCCTAATTTTTTCTTCATATTTTTCGGTGGCTGAGATATTCTCTTTCAACAAATGAAGCATGGGTAGGCTTCTGAATTTCTTAAAATTCAGGTCCATTAAAAAAAAAAAAATTCAGGTCCATTGTTAGACTTATTCGAAATCACCAATAGGTTCTTTCAATAGGTTACAAATTTTGTTTTTGAAGATGTAATCCATTTTGGCTTTGGTCATTTTCTGTATCATTCTATGTATTTTAGGGGGTAGTTAGAACAGGCTGAGAAATGCATTTTAAATCTCCTTTCTTTATAAATATCCCTCCAAGTCCTGTGTATTAGCAATGACCTTCTGTAGTGTTTTGAGTTCAGGAACCTGAAGGCTCAGAAAGTCTTTCTTAATCTCTGTCCCTTTCATGGAAGTGAGCCACACTCCAAATCCAAAATACTCAGAGTCTGCTTTGGTGGTATAAAAGCAACGTGAACATGAATTAAAGCTTCTCACTCAATGTCACAGAAATATCAAATATATCTCTAGGTTGCAATTAAACTGGGAGGCCAGGCTGTTCAACTGTGGCCCAACATGATGCGGCATAAGCTGGGTCCCAGAGATGTGATACGTTCTTTCGCACCATCTGCTATCATTTCACACTTATAGGATGGCTAAAATGAAATTTTTTTTTTTTTGGTCTGAAATTTAGAGGTTTACTTATTTATTTTTAAAACTTCCCAGTTGAACATCTTTTATGTGATACCTGTGCACTTTATAAAATAACCTGATGCACCCAATGAATTCACCTTAAAGAGAAGACTTACACTGTGTGTGTGTGTGTGTGTGTGTGTGCGCGCTTGCCATGTGTATTAGATCAAGCACTACCAAAAAAGACTGGCTGTAATCCCAGACTTGTGCTAAATTATAGTGCTGAATTGGTGTAGGGCAAGCTGTAACATTCGTAAGAGACCCAGGTATTAAATGGGAATCTGTTCCCAAGCTCTTAAGACAATGTGAGATGAATAATCTTTTTTTCCCCCTGTTCACGTATCAATCTTTTTGATTTTGGCCCAAACCACGGTTTACCATGTCCAAATTCGTTTCCTTTCTTGGCCCATCTGCCACCACTGATTCTTGGTAGCTCATTTATTTATTTGTTTAAGAAATGTTTCTGGGGCTTCTATTGTGTGTCAAGTATTGGGCTAGATGGAGGCGCTTATCTTTATAGGGGAAACCCACAAGAAATTAGCACAATGCTAGCAGATTATACGTTGTGATAAATACTTTCATAGATGCACAAACAGGATATACGGGAGCACAGAGGTGTCACACTGACATCAGAAGAAAGGA
The DNA here is from genome assembly GCF_009829155.1 of Mustela erminea. Lineage (NCBI taxonomy): Eukaryota > Metazoa > Chordata > Mammalia > Carnivora > Mustelidae > Mustela > Mustela erminea. Next base: position 30,205,575 of record NC_045619.1, read on the forward strand.
AATTAGAAACAAACTTCGCCATGGAGGTGACGTTTGAAGTTTGGGGAATAAAAAAGAGTAGCACAAAGAACGCATCCCGCATGTGTATGCCTTCCCATATGCGTGTATGTGGCTTGCGTGTGGAGGGACAACATCAGGGGAGGGGTGACAGCATATCAGAAAAGGGACAGAACCTGAATGAGGATGGCACCCTGAAGTGATTGCATGTAAGAGGTCCCACACCCTCCCAGATTCCAAGTGTCACAAGGGGGACTGTTGCCTTCAGCAATATATGCCCAGAGTTTGGCACATAGTAGGAGCTCAATAAATCTTTGCAGGGGGGAGCAGATGAACAGCCTTGAGTCCTAAGTAAGTTCGAACTTGTTTGCCAAAAAATGTATGCGAGCAAGATGTTAGCAGTTGGCCTTTATTACTCTTTATGATTTTTTGGTAGTGTCCCCAAAGGGAAAGACTGTGCCATGGAACAGCTGTTCCCATCCATTTTCTGTCATTCTCATTAGACTCACCTGTTCTCCCTATGACAGCAGTGACTGACTGATCTGACAACACTCTGGTCATGCTGGTGACATGTAACATTTGTGTCAAACACAGTCCGGGCTCAAACCCTCTCAGATGCTCCTTCAGAAAAATCCGTTGTGATGTACTCTCAGTAAGAGGAGGTTCTAATATTTTTGGAGGCTATAGCAAACATCGGGATTTAAAGCAATTAATGCACATATCTCACTATGCTGAGGTGTTCTACATTTACCCATGTTAAGAGTAATGGCTAATATCAAGTGTCATTGTTCAGTCACATCATTCAGACATGAATATTTAACCTCGGAAAGTTACTCTGCTTTCATAATTAGGCCACAAATAGGAAATCAGTGTAAATCCCGAAAGGAGAACTTGAGCTTGTGAAGACTTGATTCACAGAAAATTGCTGTGACCAGGAAACTAAAGCCTCGATTGATTTTGGAACTAAAAAACAGCAAAACTAATAAAAAAAAAAATCACTTTTATTGAATTGAAGGAGAGGTGAGTTTCAAAGCCATCTAATAATTAAAAAATCTTTATTAGGTTAGAAGATACTGCATTCAAAGTGAAATTAATTTTAAAAATGATTTATTCTCTGAAAGATCAGACTTTTTTATTAGTTCGCTTTGGAGCTCACTTTCGGTGGTTTGCTTTTTATGTCTCTTTGCAGCTCTCTTCCTAGTTAAATGCCGTTCTCACTGCACGCAGTTTCTCCCTTCTCTCCAAACATGACTCTGTTGATGCCCTTCGGGAGGCTTCCCTGATGAGCCTGACCAGGCTCTGACTACCCAGGTTCACTTCGTGTTCTCCCAGCCCTCACCCCCTCACGTTCAGGTTCTTCATTGACATTTTCACACAGATTTGTACTCATCAAACCAGTCCCCTCCTTCCGCCGTCTTACGTTCAAGGATTTTTTTCTTGCAAGAGGCAGAAAGCCACTCAGACTATTTCTAGTAAAAACAGATTTTAAGGAAAGGAGACTAGGGTGTCTGAATGATCTGGAGGCAGGGAAAAAAGGCCAGCCAGGCTCACAGGAGGCCCTGGGATTGTGAGCTCAGTACCTGAGTGTGTACCCTTCTCTCACTGGGCGGCGGGCCTCCGCGTTCTACTCTCTCTGCCCGTCTGCTCAATTCTGTGCTCCATGTTTGCCACCCTTTTCATGGCTGCCCTGTTCCCCTTGACCTTCTGCTTGCATGCAGCTCTTGCTTTTGGGTCCAGACATGACTTTCATTCTATACCTGCCAGCGTGTCTCTCTACCCCATCCCGGGCCACTGTCACCTCACCTCACTATCTCAATTGTTAAACCTAATGCTAGGCATTCCCAGCAGACAGTCTGATTCGCTCAGCTGAATTATGGATGATTTCTCCTCAGGGCAGCTGTTTACACATCAGGTTGGGTAGTAGATGCCATTTAGTTACAAACAGATGGATTCTCTGAAAATAGGTCATGTGCAGCAGGAAATGACTGGTATCTCAAACCTACCATCCTCTCTTAGCGTCCTAGTCAGTGTTCTCCAGTGCTTCAAAAGGGCTACCTGACAGATTGTGACCAAGGTTAGTGACTCAGAACCCCGTGGTCTTCACTCTTAGGCACCTACTTCATTTAAAATACTGCTTCTTTATTTGTAAATGCCCTGTTCTCCCAGTCGGCTTCCATGCTGGAGTGGGAACTACGGACTAAATGATTGTTCCTTGGAATTCTTATTTTGAAGCACTAACCCCCAGTGTGATGGCGATAGGAGGTGGGGCCTTTGGAAGGTAAGAAGGTTGAGATGAGGCCATGAGGGTGGAGTCCCCGCCATTCGATTAGTACCCTTACAAGAAAGGGTATCGGAGAGTTTTCCTCCTTTCTTTCTCTGTGCACACACACAGAAAAAAGGCCACGTGAACACAAAGCAAGAAGATGGCCGCCTATGAGGCAGGAAGACGGTTCTTGTCAAGAACCACCGTTACCACTGCCTTGATCTCTGGACTTCCCAACCTCCAGAAATGTGAGGAATACATGTCTATTGTTTAGGCCATCCAGTTTGTGTGGTATTTTGTCACAGCACAGCCTGAGCTGACTAAACCCCCAAATAATTATAGTTTTGCTTCTACTTTATAGATAAAGCCCCTGTCAGTAGTTAAACAGATAAAGGGCTCAGATCTCCCCAGGAGCCTGGATGCAAAGCCCAGCCTCTGTGGTCGCCAAAATAATGTCCTTCCACCATCGTTCTCTGCTTTGGGCTATCCCCCATTTGTAAAACAAGCAAACAAACAAAAAACACCTGTAATTTCAGCCAGCTAAAAGTAAGTTTTCAATATTTTCAACATGTCAAAAGTATAGTATTTAATTCAGTTGAGAGAGAAGCTTAGAAAATGTATTTTAAGTTTATAAAATAGGGAACTTTTCCTTTTGTATTTTTTCATTGGCAGAGCTTTTAAGATATGCTGTAGTTTTAGCCTTTGACATTACTATCAGAGTTCATTTAAATTTTGTCTCTCCTCAAGATACCTTGGATTCTTGCCATTGTCGCAGGGAACATGTATCAAACATCTTGAAACTGTGCTTTCTTCCAAGTCTGGCCTATCTCCTTTCAAGCTCTTGGGTAATCAGGCGCCTTTTAGAATTTCCCCAATTAACATTTAACTAGATAGGATAACCTAGAACTCTGGTTTACTAACTTCAGAGATGCTGTAAAGGAAGGAGCTCCTCATGGGAGTCTGGAGACCAGAATTTCAGTTTGAGCTCGACTTCTTAATAACTATGTGACCTTGAGGAAATCCTGTCTACTCCCCCAGCCCTGGTTTCTTAACCCATGAAAGGGAGTCATGATGCCTCAATACCTCACAAGAATGTTGTGAAGATAAAATAAAGTATGGGAAAGCGCTTTGTACACTGAAAGGTAATATAGAGCTGTAAGTGGATATTATTATTTTATTTTATGAGCCCGTAGAAATCAAAGCTCGGGTTTCATGGCCAGGAGGATTTTCCTCACAGATCTAATTCCTAAAGCTTGGCTTTGCCGAGTTAATGAGTACTTTCCAAATAAAGATCCCTTTTACTGCTTTGATTTTTGTGAACTTCCCTTTACTCTGATTCAAAGTCACATGGGAAGGAGCTCTTGTAAAGCCATTGTTTAATTTAGACTTTTCATACTGCGTCTATGTCCGGCTATTCTCTGGTTTCAGTCTCCAAGGAGCCTCTGAGGGCAGACCGTGTTTCTTTCCCTTACATATAGTTTGGCAGCAAATGAGATGTTTTCAGTAGAGATGAAAAAAAAAACCTCACAGTAGGTAACCTGTCACCTCAAGGAAGAAGCACATCCTGTTCTAAAGAAGTTGCTTCAGAGCCAGCCCGAGGCCTGAGGACCATACCGGTGTTTTTACTTATGTATGACTCGGGCAGTAGCCTGGGATGGTGTTTTAAGGAGAGAGTTGTTACATGACATTGTAAGAACAATGTGAGAAGCCATCATACAGAGCTCTTTACTTTAGTAACATGGACTTTTTTAGTCGGGACCCCCTCCCCCAATTCCGTTCGGCATGCCTTCAACTTTTCATGCCAACACATAGGAAAAGTACAAAAATGTTGCCATGTTGCCCCAAAAAACTCACTGGATAAAAGCTTTTTTTTTAAAAAAAGGCTTTTCATTTGAATCTTACATGTAAAGGGATTAATGCCATGGGTAGTTGACTTACTTTTCCTAAGGTCACTTGTGGGGCTAAGATGGAGACTATTGGTCCAAGTTCATATGTTACATTTCACCCATGGATCATGCTTGAATCCTGTTCTTAAGCTTCTGGCATCCAGGCACTGGAGACAGGAAATGGAGCGAGATGGAACTTTAAAGAAATGAGGGGGTTTTTCCAGTCATGATTCCATTATTGCTGTCTGAAGCTCTCTAAAAGGTAAAAAAAGCAGTCACAATCTCCACACATCCCCTGTCGCTTGCCTTTTGGGTGGTACTTTGATCAAACTCTGGGATCATAGTTTTGGAAGCTGAGACTTCATCCCCCATCCAGGGACCCCAGCACAGTCCCACAAGGCCAGGCCAATAGGCGGAGCTTCCGAAGTATCCCAGTCTCTTGAGATTTCCTCTTCTTTTTGCCGTCCCAGTGCATTGCCTGGGCTTGAATTTAAAGTGTCAGGCCGCAGAACAGACAGATTGTTCACACTGGTAATATGATCCGGTTGTCAGTCACTTCCTGAAACCCACATTTGGGTGGTAGTGAATGTAGGACTGAGAGTCTAATATTATAACTCACAGTTCTATGTTCCGTCCCTCATGCAATGGCTTCCTTCATGAGTCACAGACGAAAGTAAAAATTAACTTCAATTTTAAAAATATGAAATTTGAGACCTCAAGCCAAGAAATCTTATCATTCTAATATCAATGGAAGTAGGATTTTGTTTGTTTACTCCAAGTCCTTGTTATCCTTAGTGTCACATTTCTTTATTTTAAGAGGGGTGGGTGATGGGGAACATTCTATAATGTGAATGCTATCACCCTATAGCCATAGTTTGAATGTGGGCAACTCTTTGCAGGATCTGTTGCAAGAATCTCTGGGATTCCCAGAAGGTGTTTCACAAAAGCACAGGAACAGGTACAGCCAACAATGAATTCCTTGTCTTAGAAATACTGGAAATATTCAGAGAACAAATGACCTAATATCAAGTTTTACATACACAAGGGCTCCTGCTTTGAGTGTGAAGTTGGTTCTTTACATTCTAAAACTGTGAGACCATCAGGAAAGTTCAAGAAATATTTAGGAGGAATAGGTCCATTGGTTTGACTGGTAGGGAGGTTCATGGCATAGAGAAGCTGAGGACAGAGCCAGAAGGATGTTTTCGTTCCTTATTAGTGTCACATTACCCCTAGAGCGAGTGCTATTGTATTCTCTGGGTATATTGATGCTACTTATTACAAAACATTTGAACACCATGTATGAAAACTTCCGGTCTCATTGCAGTGGGGAAGTGAGCAGGGAGACAGACTGCCACCTAATAGCCACGTGATTTGGGGCTAGTTAAACATTGTTAGCCTCCATTTCCTGATCCACAAAATGGCAACAGATTATTTACCTCAGAAGTCTGTTGAGAATTAGATAATAGAATATGTAAATATTAAATATATAAGGCAGCTCTCAGACTGCCTGGCATATGGTGAACAATAAATTTAAGAGTTGTCATTTCCCACCTGGACTACTGAAATGGCCTCTTGACTGGTGTCCCCGCTTATGCGCCAGCTCGGCCTCATTCTATTCTCCACGTGGCAACCAGAATGATCCCGTTACAATGTTGAGTTGGATGGTGTCATTTCTTTGCTCAAAGTCCAATGCTTCTGGTTCACTCAGAGGAAAAGCTTCATAATGGCCGGTATATTGTCCTTGTTTTAAAGAGTGTATGTATGTATGTATGTATGTATTTTAAGTAATCTCTATACCCAGCATGGGTCTTGAACTCACAACCCCAAGATCAAAGTTGCATGCTCTACCCACTGAGCCAGCCAGGCACCCCTGGTATATTTTTAATCTCACCTTCTTCTCTCCCCTTGACTGTCTGTTGCAACCACACTGGCCTTCCCTTATGGGACCTTAACCATTCCAGAAAGTTCTCCCCACCACCTGATACCCTTCACCTGTGTCCACTGTTTTGTTTTCTACAAATCGTTTATCACTGACTAACCTTCTCTATATTTTACTTGTTTATAGCACTGATGGGTTGTTTCCCCTGCTACAGGGTAAGCTTCAATGGGATGAGGATTTCTTTCTGTCTGCTTTGTTCATAGCTATATCCCTAGAGCCCAGAACAGAACCTGGCATGAAGAACCCCTCCGTACATATTTAGTCAGTTAGTTTTGAGTGATTGAACAAATGGGAGTCATTATTAGGGATTTAATGGGATCTCTTAGTATTAGCACATGTACGTGATATTTCACCCATTCAACAGATACTGGTTAAGCATGTAATACTTGCTAGAATCATATTAGCTGTTGGGAATAGAGCCAGAAACAAGAGAGACATGGCCCTGTCCTCACGGAGCTTATGGTTTTAGTGTTGTAAGAATTGCTCGGAGAAGATATTCCTGGATTCGGAGTCCAGAGGGCTCACCATTACACCATGGAACTGCTGAGAAGATATTCCTAATTGTGAAAAGGTGAAAGATTTTCTTCATAATACTTAAGTATGAAATTTGAAATTTTTCAGAATCTTTAAACATTATAATCTGAAACTTCAAAAATTTTATTTACTTACCATTATTATTTTCAAAAAGAGTTTAAGGTAGAATTAGAAAACTTTATTTTTTTCGTAACCAAGTAATTTTAATGAGATTATGGTCAATCAGATATACATTCATGTTGTTTAACTTTGTTTTTTATTTTTTGAATTATTATTTTTTTTAAATTTAAATTCAGGTTAGTTAACATATAATGTATTATTTGTTCCAGAGGTAGAACTTAGTGATTCCTCAATTGCATATAACACCCAGTGCTCATGATATCAAGTCCCTCCTTAATGCCCATCGCCTAATTATACCATCCCCCCACCCACTGCCCTCCAGACACCCTCAGTTTGTTCCCTATAGTTAAAACTCTCTTATAGTTTGCCTATTGTGCTGTTTTTTATCTTATTTTCTCACATTTTAGAAAATTCAAGTATAATTAACATATTCTAATTTTTATTTATTTTTATTTTTTTAGACCTGTGAAAGAAAAGAAAAAAAAAGTCACCATCTCCCTGGTGACTGGACCTCTGGTCTTAATTATTTATCCTCATCCTCATGATCAAATCAGCAACACATTTAAAAGTACATATGATAACTTTTACATACACTACAGTGATGGTGACTTACTAAAATGTTGCTCTGGCTTCTACTTAATTTTAATTCCATATTTCACTATGTGATAATTTGACATAGGTTTCTTCACAAAGGAGCATTATCCTAGAGTTTGCAATTTTGTTAATCTCTTGTGATTAGAAAATATGTTTCAAATTTCTCACTTCATTACTCTGAGCTCTAGCTTCCATTTAAAAAATGATTACCAGATTTAATTTTCATATTTTTTATTCTCTGATTAAGAGAATAAGCTATTAAAATCTATTCAATCAGGTAAGTCAGTATCATCAAGGTTTTAAATGATTTTAAATTAATTCATCTTTTAATTTGAATTTATTCAGAATAGTCTCTGGTACTTAGTAGTTTTGATTTGAAAAATCACCATTCTGCCAGTCTGCTGTGGGGGTATGATTTCCGTGAGACTCTCCATAGTAATTTTTCTGTGAAGACATCGCATCAGGTTGCATTGGTCACACTGAATTTGCCATGTTAAATGCAAGTAACACAAGCTTAACCCATGCAAAGGAAACCGTCACAGTTCAGAGTAATCAAGTGGAAGTTTTGAAATACTCCCTTTTCTAATCACAAGAGGTTAACGAAATTGTAAACTCTAAGATAATGTTACTTTGTGGAGAGACCTGGGTCAAATTATCGTGGGTAATTCTCAAATGGAATTAAAATTAGGTAGAAGGAAGTTCCAATTGATTGTGATCTGGCCGATCTCAAAGCTGTAATGATCAGCTGTTTCACATTAACAAGGATTATACTTTGTCCTTGCATGGGTATAATTGAAATTAAGGCCTCCATTAGGGAAACATATGATAATTCAATAATGTCTTCTGCCTACTTTCTTAACAAATAGGAAGCCAGATGCACCATAGAGTAGTGAACAGGAAAAAAAAAAATTAAAGACCAACTTGTTAAAAAACAAATCATAAGGATGAAAATTGATAACATGAAGTTTTGAGCAAAAAATAAGAAAAAAAATTTTTATAACTAATTGGAAAGGTTAAAGACTGAATCAGAAAAATTTTATGTAGTTCTAAGTTCTAGTCTGCTTTCAAATTTTATTTTATTTTATTTTATTCCTAAAAAAAAGAAAACCAATCATTCTCTCTCAAGAGATATAGACATTACCTTTCTTTAATAAAACTGCCACAAAGAACAGTAACTTTTATGTTAGAGGATTGTAAGGTAGAAAATAAATTTGAAACACCTAAGGAAAGGAAAGCTTTTCTCGTGGTATCTTTGTTTTGTTTTTGTTTTTTTTTTTTTTTTTAAATTTTATTTACTTATCTGAGAGAGGGATTGAGAAAAGGAGAGCACAAGTTGGGGTGGGGGTGGGCAGGGACAGAGGGAGAGAGGGAAGCAGACTCTCCACTGAGCAATGAGCCTGATGTGGGATTCGATCCCAAGACCCTGAGATCATGACCTGAACTGAAGGCAGATTCTTAACCGACTGATCCACCCAGGTACCCCTCTGTGATATCTTCTTGATGAGATCCCAGACAGTCTAAAATAAGGTTCTTCTTCTAACTACAGAGGTATTGGAAGGAAATCAAAAAACCTTTTCAAAATTCTTTAGGGACTAGTACTTTAGTTCTTAACATCCAGCATCATAATTCCACTGTATTCAACAAACATTCACAGAGTGCTCGTTATGGGGTAGGTGTTGAGAACACAAAGACAAATGTGCCCTCATTCTAGACTCAAAGACTTTATGTGGTGAGAGTTATTAAGAACATACAAGGAGGAAGCTAAAATTTGTTGACCACTGAACTATCTGCGAGGCTTTTTGCTAGGGCATTTACACACTTTATTCCTTTTAATCCTAATAGGAAATTATAAGGTAGATATTATATTGACTAGCCATTTTACTAGTAAGAACCTGAGGGTCATACAGAGAGTAGGGAAGCCAGAATTCAGTGTTAAGTTTATCTGTTGCCAAAAACTAATTCTTTCTATCCCAGGATGCTGAAAAGAGAGCTATCTCTATACATATACAAATAAATATGTATGTTTATATATATTTATAAGCATATATATATTTATATGCATAAGTGTGTGTATATTTGTATATACATATGCATGCACTTAAACACAAATATGTATAAACCTACATATGTATAGGAGCAATATACATGCATGCATGGGCTCCTTTGTTATCTAAACCACAAGCTTTTTAATATATTTTTAATTTATGTTTATTTTAACTATGATTTAATTTAATTTTTATTTTTTTAAAAGATTTTATTTATTTATTTCACAGAGAGCACAAGTAGGCAGAGAGGGAAGCAGGGTGGGGCAGGAAGCAGGCTCCCTGCTGAGCAGAGAGCTCTATGTGGGGCTCTGTCCCAGGACCCTGAGACCATGACCTCAGCCAAAGGCAGAGGCTTTAACCTACTGAGCCACCCTGGTGCCCCTTAATTATGATTTTTAGAACAGTTTTTTCCCCCCAATTTGTTTATTTGAGAGAGAGAGAGAGACGGAGAGTAAGCAGAGGGGTAGAGAGGGGCAGAGGGAAAAAGAGAGAGAAATCCCAGCAGACTCTGCACTGAGTGTGGAGCCCAACTCAGGGCTCTGCCATGGGGCTCAATCTCACCACCCTGAGATCAGATCCTGAGATCGACCTGAGTCAGAACCAAGAGTAGGACGCTTTCATCGACCACGCCACCTAGGCGCCCCTACTCCAGTTTTAGATACATAGTCAAATTGAGGAGAAGGTACAGACATTTCTCATGTGCTTCCTGACCCCACAGGTGCATAACCTCCAACATTTGGAATCAACATTTGGTATATTTGGTACATTTGTTATAACTGATGAACCTACGTTAAGACATCATAGTCTCCCAAAGTCCATGGTATACATTAGGCTCACTCTTCGTGATGTACATTCTACGGGTTTGGACAAATGTGTAGGGACATGTACCCATCATGATGGAATCACACAGAGTATTTTCACTGCCCTAAAAATCCCCTCTGCTTCCCCTATTTATCACCCCTTCCTCAACCGTTGGCAAGCTGTGAACCTCGTACTCTCTTCATAGTTTTGCCTTTACCAGAACATCATAGAGTTGGGATCACAGGGTATGTAGTTTTTCTAGATTGGCCTCTTTCCCTGGGCAACATGCATTTAAGTTTTCTCTGTGTGTTCTCCTGGCTTTATAGTTCATTTCTTTTTAGCACCAAATAATATTCCTTGTTTGGCTGTACCACAGTCTGTTTGTCCATTCACTAATGAAGGACATCTTGGCTACTTCCAAGTTTCAGCAATTATGAATAAAACCATTATAAACAACCATGGGCAGGTTTTTGTGTGGACTCAGGTTTTCATCTTCTTTGGGAAAATACCAAGGAGCATGGCTGCCAGATTATTTGATGATCAAATGCATTTTTAACATGTTATGTAAGGTTTTGTTAAATACGGCCTATATTTCATTGTTTTAAGTGGGAAAAATAATGTGAGTGCATTCTATTTCTCCAAATAACACTATTACTTTTTAAGTACTTATTCATAATCTCTAAGGGATTTCTTGCATGATATAAAGCATTTACAAACACCCTGATCCAATGATTTAATAATTAATCAGTCATTAGTGTGAATGTTTGGATGCAGAGTGCAATAATATTATAATAAAAAATATCATTTTTTCTAGCAATGACATGCTCTATAGTGTAGAGAAACTGGGAAATAATCTGCTAGAGTTACACCAGGAATGCCAATAATACTTAGCAAAATGAGGTAAGTCCATTTGAAAATAGTTACTGATCGAAGAGTTGGGGAATGAGGATGGTGGTGAAATGAAAGGAGGAAACAGGAAGAAGGGTCACTGCTGCTGTTGGGCGGAGAATGAAGGGGAAGGGGGCGTATACCAATGGGGGAGCTAAGGGAAACAGAAAATGCCTGACCATCATCTGTGTCCAGGTCCTAAGAATTGGAGGACAGACACCGTCTTTCTTGACACTTGAGACTTCAGCAGCAGATAACTGTAAAGCACCATCTGAAGTCTTATCTGAAGGGATGGGACAAAAACAGTAGAGTTAAGATGGACATCTGTTGCTTGGGACAGCTCCTGGGACACCCTGCAACTGCACTGAGAACTGCATTTTTGAATATGATGCTTCTCCACATGTCTTGGTCACGTTCACTTGCAACGGCAATTTTTTTTTTTTTTTTTTTTTTTTAAATTTGGGTGCTGAATGCTCACGGCTCTTTTTGTTACCCTCTTGCAATCAATCAGGAGCACTAACTTAAATGAGTCCCTTGGGTGTAAGTACTGTACCTCTGATGCTAACAATTTTCTTTATCCTGACTGTCCACGAAACCCAACTTCTTCCCCATGGCCTATGGTTTTTGCTTCATACCACTTCCTTGAAGCCATGCAAGTTAGTGACAAATAGCCAAACCAGTTTCTTGTAAACGTCACTCCATCTTCTCGTGATTTTCATCTCCCAGCCTGACTGATGAACCTGAAAGCCTTCCTTGATATCACGTGGAACACATCTCATGTGAGTCCTTGGGGTCTCTTGGCCCTTCTCCTTCTCTTGGGCTGCAGCATTCTTCTGCTTGAAGCCAACCGGCCACGTCTTGATGAAATGACTTGATAAACGTATGATAAAACATGGGCTGGAGACAGGTGATAGAACCAAAAGTCCACTGGGCGATGGAAGACAGGAAAGAACTGCAAAAAAAAAAAAAAAGAAAAAAAAAAAAAAGCTTTAGCTGTCTTCTTTTTTCTAATGGACTACTCCAAGGCATGGTTTCTCAGGATAGCCTAAGTCATATCATGTCACCTCATATCATGCAGCTTAAAGGAGTCACCTGCCTAACCTCTGCATGGGGCTTCTTGCAATACAGTTTACCTCTGTGACTAGCATGATAACGCATTATCTTGTCTTCCTTCTGGCCCTTCACTGTTTCATTTCCCCTTGCCCTTACTCATGCTGCCTGGTCTTGCACAGTCATTAAAAAGTATTAAAAGTCTGTTCCTAAACTTTGTTTTCTAGGTAATCCAGGATGATGCAGATACCAAATCTCTTTCATCAGTTCTCCATTAAAGCAGTGTTCTCTGCTTCCATCCTCTGCTCAAAATACTGCATGTTGAGATAGTACCTTGATTTGACATTGTTTTTCCTCTTAGAGCCATTCTGATGCATGGTATACTAATCAATACCAAAAAATGCTTCCGGTGAGTCTCTTCTTAGATATAATCTAGGAGAGAATTTTATGGTATCACCAAATAAATATTTGGAGTTTGTTTTCGTAATAAAACTTCTATGACATCATTAAAAAACGAGAATTTTGACAATTAAGAAATAGCAAATACACTCAGGCAATGACTGTTTTCCTGTGCTTTTTGGCTAGCATTTCAGTATCGATTATCTTGTTGGTCTAAGTTTATGCATCTAACTTTGTTTCACCAGCTAGATTTGAACTACTTGAAGGTAAAGAGTGTGAAGTCTTCTTTCCCACGGCTATTAGCTTGGGACATACCAGCAAGTCGGTGTGGCCATCACAGAGTTCAAAATGGAACTCTTAGAGGTTCATTTATTTAGTTCACCAACATGTGAATATTTTGATATTTAAAATTTTCAGCTCTCTCTGTTTGTCTTTATGCCTTCAATAAATCTCATACAGATATTTGTTGATATTGTTGAATAATCAGAAGCCAATGCAGTGTGTGAATTTGGGGATGTCATAAAAGAGTGATTGGTTTCACTTCCCCCCCCTAGGATTGATCCATTTGTGAGAGATCAGCTTCTTTCTGCTCCTGGCATTCTCAGTTCCTCTTCCCTTATTGTCTTCCACCACTGCATCACGAAATCCTGCCTTTTGTACTGCTTGAACTGCTTCTAGCCCTTCTCCCATGACCTCTACCCCGAGTTCACTGTTAGGCCCATTATGAATCAATGGTTCTCACACTCCCTTAGATGGGGAGCACTACCATCTGCCCATCTCCATGATCGATCCTGGGGCATCATAAGTATTTAATAAACCCCTGAATAATGCTTGTGCTTTTACGAAAAGTAAGATGTTAACTTTGTTCCAGAACAATATTTATTGAACCTCCTTGCTCTGGGCAAGATACTGTAGAGAGTATGAGAAGGTCTAAGATGCTGGATTCTTAAAATCTAAATGACAAAGCAAATGACAATAAAATAGAGTTACCGAGAAACCAGACATATAAAAATTCAAGCAATGACCCAGGGTGGTTTATTGTTAATTACTAGATTTGTTACATAGGACATGAGTGCTAACACTTCAGAGGAGAACTTGGTCATCGTGGCCTGCAGTGATCTGCAAAGACCACAAAGAAGAAGAAATATGTGAGCCTGGTATTAGAGAGAAAGCCAGTTTTGTGTGAGTGGAGATCAAACAAGCAGAAGAAAAGGAGCAGAGAATGAGCAGAGTGGGAAGGGAGCAGTCTGATCTAGAGTGGAGTTTTTCAGCAGAGTAGTGTTTCTTACCTTTTTAAGATTATGGATTGTTTTAAGAGTTTGATAAATACTTCTAATTCTCTTCCAAAAAAGGACCATATAAGATAGACGCAAAAGTTAATATCCTATTTTATGGGCTTATGTACATGTATAGCCTACTTGTGGACACCAGGAAGGGTTCAAGTGGGTTCATAAATCCCTCCACCTAAGAACCACATTTCAGGAGAGATTAATGGGAAGAGAGCTTTGGACTATGTAGATTTTGAAGGGCCTTAGATAACAGACTAAATGGAAGTAGGGAAAAATAGAAGTGGAAAGACATTCAATTTTAACTCAAAAACTGCTTTCCCCTTTCTAGATTTTTGAGCTGATTAACGGTGGAAATGATACAGAGACTACAGTATACAGAGTGCATGTATTTATTCTACAGGGAAGATAAAAAGTCTGGAGATTTTTAATTAATAAATGACATGGTTAAAGTGGGATTTGAGAAAAGAAACTTGTTGGCAGTATTCACGATGGAGTGAAAGGAAAAGAAACTTTTATTGCTGAGAGTGGAAGAGGGGAATACATTGACGTACAGAATGAGATGAGTAGGCCATAAACAACACTCTCAATATGGGTAAGAGCAAGACTTTTTTTTAATAGGGAATAAATGTCATATGAGGAGGAGTTAGCATTTAAAAATATTTCTTCCTTTAAGAGGTCACTTTCACAGGAACTTACTCCCACTTAGTAATTTAGAAATGCATGATTGCCATCATCATAAATGTTCACTTAAAATATTCAAGAAATAACTATGACTACAGTTGGTAGACCGCATGATAGATTTGCCAAGAGAACTTTTTTGGAGAGTTTCACACTAGATTACATAGAAGGGTGAGTTAGGATGATGTTCCTAAGGGTAGTGCTATATGTTTGATTTCTATGTGGGACCAGTGGTTTCTTTCTTCTCTCATCTTTAGCCTCTTTCTTGTGGCTCATGAGGGATATTGGTCCCAACTGGTCTATAGATCCTAAACAATGTAGAGGTCTATCTTCTCCTTGTTTCTACTATATTTAATTCAGAACTTATATCTTTCTATTTGGATATTCTGTTAGCTTCTTAAAGGGACTCTCTGACTCTTGGCCTTTCTCCATTTAATGTATTCTCTGAAGGACAGCTAGAATATTCTTTCTAATATACAAATATGATCATATCTCTTTCTGGCTTTAAACCCTTCACTGACTCCTCTAGTCTTGCAGAATAAAGTTTAGAGCCTTTAGCATGACTAACAATCACCTTCATTCTACTTCCTCAGGGTTATCTCCAATCATTCCCATCCACATGGCCAACCTCTAGGTAAGTGACTGTTCCAGAGGCTGCCATCTTGGCCAAAAGGTCATTAATCTTTTTCTTTGCATATAACGTTTTCACTCATTCTACTTTAGACTTAATTGTAATTTTTAATACACGAACCTAGATTAATCACGCAAGTCACACTACCAATTTGTCCCAGCTTTGCCCCCTCATGGCAAATTGTGCACTTTCCAGAAGCAGTCAAATTCAATAATTAGGATTTCTGTTGCTTCTTATTCTTTTTTACCCATCTCTTTAGCTAGCTAGGTATCACTTTTCTGATTTTAAAATTTTATCTCAAAGTACTACTATAGAAAGTTGAATTTAGCTCCCTTAACAAACCAATATTGGTTTACCTTCTGCATTGTGTAAAAGTCTTATTTGCCTCCTTAGTTTCCCCTGGTGCTATCCAGCTCCCAGACCGTGGTGCTTCTCCCAAGAGATAACCGGTCATTTGCCCTGGAATCTTGTGCTCTTCCTCCTGGCTGCCAGCAGCACAGTTAAGCCAACTAACACAAAACTCAACATTTCTGGCTCTTGTTACTACATCTAGACTCGGATGAAGCTCTAATCCTTGGAATGTGAAATTCAGCTTTCTTTGATTATTAAATTATTATTAAATTATTTCTTTGATCTTCTAAGCTGTTTGAGAGGCCAGATAACCCAACTCAGAAATAAAGGAGAATTATATCTGTGGGTGAATTTTGACCAATGAGAGAGCAACGTGTAACATACAACCTTCACTGCTTAGCATTCTTTTTGCTTTGCTTTATTTATTCCTGTCTCTCATTGATCTGGATTTTCACCCCTTCAATAAAGTCTCAGTATTTAAATCCTTTTATTAGATCCCATCTTTTCCAGAGCACTCAGGCTAAGACGCTTTCCCTCCCTCGTATGTGTACTTCTGGGTGTTTGCATGTGTGAATAACTTTTGGTTTACTCATTAATCAGAATTTAAATTATCATGACTCTATAAATGCTACATATCCCAGCAAACCCAGGAATCATGATTTTACTTTCCTCCTCCTCAAGCTTTCTATTTTTTCTGGAGTTTAAAGTTGCATAGATTGTTGTTGTTATTCACCTAATTTCCTATGTCAATTTAGAAATCTCCCCAAAGCATTGAAGTTTCTTTAATATGAACAAAAGTGTTACGTAATCCAGCAGTTCTTTTGTCTTTGAGTTTCCTATTGTATGTAGCCTTGTGTTCTCTAGTTCCAGTGTGAACTGGCTAACCCTGAGACCTGATGTTCCACACTATGAATTCTCTTCATGTATTTCTTCTTTATATTTTCTATTTCCTGGATCTAATGGAATTAAATTTTTTTTTCTTTTTCTTTCTTTTTTTATTTTTTGGTTTACAACCTCTTGTTGTAAACATCTTCTAGTAGCTTTCTAAAAAAAGTATATGGGAGGTAATTTATTTTAAAATCTTAAAAGGCCTGAGAGAGTCTTTACTTAGCTTTCATATTTAAATGATACATTATTTAGATAAGAAATGTTTTACAGAAAATAAAATTTTATTGAATTTTAAAAGCACTCCATTTTTTCTAGTATATTGCATTACTTCTGAGTTTAATGCCTAAGCCTAACTTAATTATTAATTAATTTAACTAATTAATTACTAAGCCTAATTTAATTCCTAAGCCTAATTTCCAGTTCTTTGTACATAATCAGTTATTTTCTCACAGGAACTTCTAGTATCTTTTTCTAAATTTTTAACATTTTGGGCTTCATAATGATGTGTCTTAGTGTGGGTCTTATTTTGTACTATAACTTGTAACTTGTAATTAAGTTATGTAACTACAAGTGACCAGGAGTCATGTTGTAAACAGGTTCTTAAGTTTTTTTTTTTTTAAACTATTATTTTTTTTTAAGATTTTATTTATCTTATTTGACAGACAGAGATCACAAGTAGGCAGAGAGGCGGGCAGAGAGAGAGAGGAGGAAGCAGGCTCCCTGTTGAGCAGAGAGCCGAATGCAGGGCTCGATCCCAGGACCCTGAGATCATGACCTGAGCCAAAAGCAGAGGCTTTAACCCACTGAGCCACCCAGGCGCCCCGAGGTTTAAGTTTTAAGAAATTTTCTTGAATTATTTCCTTGATAGATTTATGCTTCTTATTTCTTAATTTTTCATTTATCAGTACATATTTTATGATAATTGTGAATTCTTTTAAGTTCTTGGATTATAGCAATGCATACAAAGACTAAAAATCCTATCCTCGTGAAGTATGCATTCTAATGGTTAAGATAGATAAGTTAAATAAGTAAAATAAGAAGTAATGTTAGATAGTAATAAATGCTAAGGGAAAAACAGGCCAGCAAGGAAGTTATGATATGGGGTGTGTATGTGAGATTTGAGATTTTAGATCTGAGGCTAGGAAAGTCTTCACTATGAGGTGAGGTTTAAGTTAAAATGACAAGGATTAAGGAGTCAGCTAGGTAGATCTCTGGAGGAAAAATCTTTTAGGTAGAAAAAATATCAAGTTTAAAGTACAGATGTATTTAAGGAAGAGTAAGAAAAGCAGGGTGACCCAAATAAAGGAAGCAAATGGGAGAGTGGGAGGCAATGAGGTTAAAGGCAGTTGGCTCCCAAATTAGGCAAGGCCTTGTAGGTAGGAAGGGGACCATGGGAGGGTTTTGAGCAGAGGAATAACATGATCTAACATAGGTCTTAATGGAATCACTTTGGCTGATATGGTGAAAGAGTCTGAAAGAGAGCAAAGGTAGAAGCAAGTGTACCCCTTCAGGAGGCTGTTAGAACAAATCAAGAGAGAAGAAACAGTGGCTTATACCAGAGCAGTGGCAGTGAGGATTTTGAGATGTGGTTGAATTCTTTATACGTTTTGAAGGTAGAAGTGACATGATATGCTGACAGACCATATCTGAGGTGTGAGATAGAAAGGAAGGAAGATGACTCAGGATTTTGGCATGTGCCTAAAAAAGAAGTTACCAAAAACTGAAAAGGACAAAAGTACAAGAGGAGAAGCTCGTTTTTATCTTTATTTTTGGGGAGAGGGAGGAAAGTGTAAGTTAGAACTTTGGGATTGGCTGTTGGAAGTATAAGATGCCTGTTACATATCCAAATAAAGATGTAAATTCTGAGTTTGACATTTAGGACTGCGTGTTGAGGTGAGGTATGTGGGATGGAGATAGAATTGTGGACACCTTCAGCCTATAGCTGGTCTGTATGACCATGAGACAGGAAGTAATAGCCCAGGGAGTGGGTGTAGATTATACACTCCCTAGTGGAGAGGAGATCTAAGGATGGAGTCTGGAAGCAGTGCCCACATTTAGAGATCAGGCTGATGAGCAAGAAACAGCAGGAAATACTGAGAGGAAGTGGCCAAGGTGTGGGAGGAATGCAGGTATATGTGGAGTTCCAGAAGCAAAACAAAGTTTTCCAAGAAGGAGGGAATCATCTACTTTGTCAGGTGCTGCTGGTAAGTGAGATGAGGACCAAGAAATGTACTTCTTTTTGGTGATCTTGATGAAAATAGATGCTGGGGAAGTGGTAAGGTAAAAATTTGACTAGAGGATTCACAGAGAGAAGAGGGAAAGAATTGCAATTAGGGGTGTAGACAACTTGCTTAAGAAGCTTTCCCAAAAAGGCAAGAAGTGAAAAAAGATGGTACCCTTTCATGAAGGTGGTGCCAAAGGTGAAGAAGGAAATCCCTGCCCATACGAAAGCTGAAGCCAAAGCAAAGGCTTTGAAGGTGAAGAAGTGGTGCTGAAAGGTGTCCACAGTTAACAGAATAAAGATCCAGGTGTCACCTACCTTCTAATGGCCCAAGACAGTCTATGAAGCAGTTCAAAAATCCTTGAAAGAGCAGCTCCAGGAGAAACAAGCTTGACCACTATGCCATCAGCAAGTTCCCCTAACTACTGAGTCAGCCGTGAAGAAAATATAAGACAACAACACACTTGTGTTCATTGTGAATGTCAAGGTCAACAAGCACCAGATCAAACACGCTGGGAAGAAGCTCTATTAAACTGACATGGCCAAGGTCAACACTCTGATTAGGCCAGATGGAGAGAGGAAGGTGTATGTTCAAGTGTCTCCTGATTATGATGCTTTGGATGTTGCCAACATAATTAGGATCATCTAAACTGAGTCCAGCTGGCTAAATCTAAGTATACATTTTTTTCAAAACTGCCCCCCACCAAAAAAAGGAAAGAAGGAAAAAGAAAAAAAAAAAGAAATAAGATGGTAGCTGGAGCTCTACTCTGTATCTTGGAAGTGAAGATTATTCAGATGTTGAATATCCTGCATTGATTCTCTTATTTTCTTTCTTGTATTTTCCATTTTTCAATTGTTTATCTTCCTGTTTTTGCTTGGGAGTCTTTGATTTTGATTTTGTCTTAAAATGCTCTGTTGACTTTTTTTTCTACTATCATTTTCATTTCAAGAGCTCTTCTTTATTTTTGGATTGTTCATTTTTCACACAAATTGTGAGCTCTGTTTGTTCTTGTTCTTCATTTATCAAAAGTTCTTTTTAAGATATGAAAATTAGAGTAATGAAGCTTTTCAATTTTGGTGAAGTTAGCTTTTCTCTGTTTTTATAAAAAAATATTGAAGGATACTTAAGACTGACAAAATGATATAAAGGATAATACAAGAAAATCCTTGAGCTTAAAATATAACTTTTTTTTTCCAGTTTCCCAGTTTTGTTTTAAAGCCTAGTCTCATCCCATCTTCCTAAAGTTATTTATTAAAGGTTTTTTCCCTCTCAGCCTTTTCTTGCTCATTGTATTGATCTTTATTTTTTCTAAAACCATTCCAATCTCCTGCTTTGTTTGTTTGTTTGCTTTGGTCTGTCTTAACATATTAGGGCTTCCTCAAATATTTGGAGATCCTTGCCTGTTCATATGTAATTAAGGGTGGGGCCCTAAAAATCTCATTAGCAGGTCTGTGTGCCAGGGCAGCACTGGTTGGCTGCTGCTTTCAATAGATCTGGACCCCATCTCTTTCCTTGTAGACTTCTAATATCTGTATCTAGAGGTCTCCTCCCTTTGGTCACTCTGCTTTTCCAGAAAAGAATCTTGTAGCTTTCTGCTCAGAGAGGATAACAACAGACTTGGGAAAGGGGTTCCAGAAGCATTACTGTCCAGTACAGAGATTTTCACTTAATTTCCCATTTCCTATAGACATTTTGCTCCTGACCTTAGTTATGTTTGGTATTTGAATGAATAGTTTCTCAGGTTCAGCTTATTCTGGGTATAAAGCTCTTGTCTTCTGCCCAGAGTTGCAAAGGTATAGTTCACTGACTATATAGGCTGGTAGAAAAGATGGGAGGCATCGAGAACTTCCAGATAGGTATTTAAACAGTCCTCTTCTTGGCTCCATTCTGAATATTGGCTTCCAAAGTTACCTAGTGGTTCCAGTGCCTAAGTCTTTTTGGTGTCCTATGGACCAAATCCATTCAACTCACTCTGGGATGCACTCTCTGTTGGCAATAGATTTCAGCCTTCTTCCCTCAGCTCAACCACTTACCAGCTCTATAGCTTCAGCCCATCTCTCACCTTCTCACTCATTCTCTTTGTTCTGTTGGTTTTAAATTTTGGCGT
Source organism: Mustela erminea (assembly GCF_009829155.1). Taxonomy (NCBI): domain Eukaryota; kingdom Metazoa; phylum Chordata; class Mammalia; order Carnivora; family Mustelidae; genus Mustela; species Mustela erminea. The sequence continues at coordinate 30,226,257 of NC_045619.1, forward strand.
TAAATATTTACATTATGTAATTTTAAAGGGGTTAGTCAGAGGTAAGTATATATTCAATGCTTCATATTGACCTGTGACATCACTTACTCCTCATTGCATCACTCATTATTCAGATGTCACCTTCTCCAAGAAGACACCCCTAGACTGAGAAAGCCAATTCCCCCTTGGAGCTCTGACACCACTCATGGTAAGTTTCCTACATTTCCATTGCTTTGTCTTTTTCCAGAACATACCCTCTAGGCAAGCAAGGACAATGCTGTCTTTGTCTTTGGAGCTCCACAGCCCAGTACAGTGTTGAACAGGTATCTGCATAATTTGCCAAGTTAGTCTTTTTGCACGTATCTTGTGTGGGTTACAAGGGCACAGGTACAAGGGTACAAGAGTGGATAAGTAAAATTTTATCACAGAAAAATGTTTTTGCTATTTAATAGCTCTGTGAAACTAAATAAATTATTTACTCTCTTTGGGCCTCATTTCCTTAGAATTGTAATAGTAGTAATGCTCACTATATAGGGTTTTTGGGTAGGGAGAACTAAGGGCTTTAACATATGTAGAATACTTAGCTAAGTGTCTGTCTCATTATAAACCCTCAATTCACTATTATTACTTTAATTTAAAAGATAATTTCAGGGTATGTTTTTAGAGATGTTACAAGGTTTTTCTTGCCTTTTGTTTTGTTTTGTTTTGTTGTTGTTGTTGTTGCTGTTGTTCCATGGAATTGCCATAATCAACGAATGTTTGAGAAAGTGCTTATATTTGAGACCTAGGGAAGAGAAGATCTGTCTGGGGGTTGGGTCTGGCCTCTAAAGTGAGCTACTATTGCTCCATTCTTCCCCAAACTCTAGAAAGATGAATTCTCTCTTTCTTTCCATCTGAGGACACTGGGAGGCTTCACTTTTTTTTTCTTCTGGGGATTAGTCTGAAGAAGGCAGATGTTTAATAGTTTGTGTGATTCAAGCTTAACTTGTTTGGGAAAAAAAAATAGAAGAAAATCAGAAAGAGTAATAATTTTTAAAAAGACATTAAGTAAGTTAAGGTGTGGAATAAAGGTTTTTCAAGATACATCAAGCATGGGATTTTTATTTTTTTAAACTCTTCGGAGTTTACAGACAAGGATGGGCAGAGCTTATGGCATTGACTAATAAGAAAATACACATAATCCCTGGATGTTGGAAATTTGTAGAACTTATAAGTATGTTAATTGGTTTAACACTTAAAGTAAATCATGGAACAGTATTGGTGGAAAAGAATGGAAACTAACTTAAGTGTTGAAATTGGGTAATTTATTTATTCATTTAATTTTTTTTGGTGGGGGACTAGAAACTGAGACAAAAATGGTGCATAAAATACACACAGTTCCTACTATCACTGAGCCTAGAGACTAATGGAGAAATAGTCTTTAAGTAAAATTCTAAAAATGTAATTATAAATTATAGGACATTTGAGAGATATTGTCAGGGATTAGGGGGTTGGTAATATAGATTGAAGTAGGAGAAGACTTTTCTTATGAAAGAATATTTAAGCTGAGATGTAATGGTTGAATAGAAGTCATCCATATGAACACTGAAGGGAAGAACATTCCATAACACAAGAGGAAGGAACTATTTGGTGAGTTTGGCCACCGCAGAGTCCTGTCAGGGTGGTGTTTATTTTCAGGACAGGGTGGTAGAGTCTGTGCCTGCAGAAGCCAATGAGGACCAAAAATAGGCATAGCCTTGCAAAGCATATTAAGGACATTCTGTATTATTTTCAGGGCTACAAGGAGCACTGAATCACCTTAGCCAAGAAATACTCCTATCTAGGTTTAGTAAAAGATTACATTGACAACTGTGAGGGGAAGTGTTTGGAGAGAGGCAAAAGTAGCCTTGTGAGGACAAGTGGTATTGTGGTGGTATTATTACAGGTTAGGGTGTTAGCAGTGGGTGCAGAGAAATGGGTTGCATCTGACATTCATTTTTGATGGACGTCAGCTGGACGCCTTGATCAATTAGATATGAGAAAATGAGGGAGAGGGAGATGTCACAGTTGACTTCTGGATTTCTGAGAGCAACTGGGAAGAAGAGTTTTGAGAAAAGTATCAAGAGTCAGGGAAGAAACACAGTGGAGTATAATTATTAAGAGCAGTTAATAAATACAAATGATCCCTCATTTAGGATGGTTTGACTTATGATTTTTTGACTCTTTGTTGTGAAAGCAGTATGCATTCAGTAAAAACTCTCCTTTGAATTTTGAATTTTGATCTATTCTCAGGCCATTGATGTATGGTGGGATACTCTGGTGATGCTGGGCAATGGAAAGGAAGCCATGAGATCTCAAGGATGAACAATGCGTAGACTTCCAACTGTTCTGTACCCATACGCCCATTCTGTTTCTCACTTTCAGTATGGCATTCAATACATTACATGAGGTAGTCAACACTTTATCATAAATTAGGCTTTGTGTTTTTTGTTTTGTAAGCTAAATGTATATTTTCTGAACATGTTTAAGGTAGACGAGGCTAAGCTATGACGTTCTTTAGGTTAGGTGTTTAAAATGCATTTTTGACTTATGATATTTTCAACTTATGATGGGTTTATCAGGATGTAACCTCATTGTGAATCAATGAAGATTTGTAATTATTTTTTCCTGTTAGCCAATCCTTCAAGTTCTGGATCATATCTTGACTTCATGAAGATTTCTCTCACCACCTGAAGCACAAGTCAGTTGCCTATATCTCCTCTCATCTTCCAGAGTACTTGTTACTCACCTGAAGCAACATGCTGCCTTTTGCATGTGCTTTCCTTATCCAGCTGACCTTCATATGTGATGTTCTTCTCTTTACAGCTGGGTTTGAAACTCAGTGACAGGGGACACGTTCTTAGACCCCTTTGGATTCTTACAATCACTTACTAGCATTTGTACATGGTAGGTTCTCAGTAGAGATATTTTGACTTCTCCATAACTGAAAATGTTATCCTTTTGAGAGATATTTTGAACCTTTTCAAATTTTGACATGTTATTGTCAGTGATTTTTTTTTCCTCCCATATTCTGTCCAGAGAGAGAAAAAAAAAATAGGACACTTGTATATCTAATTTCTGAAGTATCTTTGTGAGTATGGCAGATAAAGAATGGTAGAATTATTTATGGTGGCTATAGTTTATTGTATATGTAGGTTTAATAAAGAGTGATTGAGGGAATTCAATGTGTTTGTTTTTTTAAGTTTCTGAATTTATTGTTCCTGTCATGAATTAGAGGTGCTGGTTGTATTTGGTAAAAACATGGGTGATGGTGGGGATGGGAATGAGATGAGGAGGGGAGATGAGAGAAGACCCACTATAATACACACAAAACGTGTGTCTGTATAATGCATGAAAAATGTTGCAACCTCCAAAGCCCAAAGAGCTCTCTCAAATGATTCCCATAATGGTACAAGTCACACCAACTAACTTCTGGGCCTTACAGTTAATGGTGAATGTGGGTCAGGGCACACTGACCTTGTGGCTCTTTGATAGACTTCTCCAACCACTCCTTTATCTCAGACTGCTTCTAAAGCAGCCACTTACAACTTCCTTAGTCCACCATCCTTTGGAGTTTTTAAGTGAGGGTGGGGACAGATCATCACTGGCGCCACTTATTTACTAGCTCCTACTGTTATTATTATTTTTTTTCTATTTTTTTTATTAATTTTTTATTTTTTATAAACATATGTTTTTATCCCCAGGGGTACAGGTCTGTGAATCACCAGGTTTACACACTTCACAGCACTCACCAAAGCACATACCCTCCCCAGTGTCCATAATCCCACCCCCTTCTCCCAAACCCCCTCCCCCCAGCAACCCTCAGTTTGTTTTGTGAGATTAAGAGTCACTTATGGTTTGTCTCCCTCCCAATCCCATCTTGTTTCATTTATTCTTCTCCTACCCACTTAAGCCCCCATGTTGCATCACCACTTCCTCATATCAGGGAGATCATATGATAGTTGTCTTTCTCTGCTTGACTTATTTCGCTACTGGCACAAAAACAGACACATAGATCAATGGAACAGAATAGAGAGCCCAGAAATAGACCCTCAACTCTACAGTCAACTAATCTTCGACAAAGCAGGAAAGAATGTCCAATGGAAAAAAGACAGCCTCTTCAATAAATGGTGCTGGGAAAATTGGACAGCCACATGCAGAAAAATGAAATTGGACCATTTCCTTACACCACACACAAAAATAGACTCAAAATGTATAAAGGACCTCAATGTGCGAAAGGAATCCATCAAAATCCTTGAGGAGAACACAGGCAGCAACCTCTTCGACCTCAGCCGCAGCAATATCTTCCTAGGAACAACGCCAAAGACAAGGGAAGCAAGGGCAAAAATGAACTATTGGGATTTCATCAAGATCAAAAGCTTTTGCACAGCAAAGGAAACAGTTAACCTACTGTTATTATTAATCATAGTTTTGCTCCTCTCTAGTGTGAGCATTTACATGGAAATAAAAGCAATTAACCAAACATCTCATGGATGGCAAGGGTAGGCTGCTTTGAAGACACAGATATGAAAACAAACCAAAAAATTTATGATCTCAAAGAGTATGCAGTGGCCAGGTCAAGGGTATATACAGGCATACAACTTTTCACTATGGTAATAGAGATTGTTTTTTTTTTTCCCTATAGGAGGCTTAGCTACTGGTATTTAAGACTTTAGAAATCGGGATTAGCAGCTTTGCTCCTCCATGTTGTTAACTATATGACCTTGAGCAACATACTTAATTTCTCTAAGCCTTCTTTGCAATCCCAGAATGAAGATAATGATACCTTCTTCTAGGGTTGTTGTAAGAATTAAATGAGATAATATCGTCAAAGCTTCTATCACACATATTGTACATGTTGAGTGCTTAATAAATCATATACATACATATAAACATGAAGATCTATTCCACTTGTCTAACTGCTTGCATATTCATTTGTGGCTCCAATCTTTCCTTTGCACAGACAAAGTTGATGATAATGATCTATTTCCTAGGGCTGAGTCAGACCAGTTGGACCAACAACCCACTGTTTCTTCATAACCCATGCAGCACCCTTCCATGGTTTAGCCTCCCGGCCACTCCACCCTTCCCTCTCCCTCCTAATTGCTTCCCACCCGCCCTCACAGGACTTTCCCTTTCTCCCACTCCAAATAATTATGCAAGAGTCAGGTTGCTCTTGAGAATACATACTTATAAGAGCAAAATTCAGATTAAATACTTGGTTATTTGAAAGCATGAAATGAGGCAACTTGTCTTTCACTTTATCCATGAGTCGAGAAATTTATAGGCACGAGTATCAATATCATCTTCACGGATTTGAAATAAACTTGATAAATTGTTCACTGTCTCTTGGCTTCAGCTTTCTTGTTTGTAGAATAGCTGATTGTGAAATGAGAAGGTAGGGTTGCCTCTGATGACTGGAGCCATGTTATGGTGAACATCCCTGGGAAAGTGTCTGGTAAAAAGATCACTATCAGAGAAATCAAGAGATCCAGACTCTTGATTTTAGACTGGACGTTAAAGTACAGGAAGAAAAGGAAAGAACTGCCTTTTCAAAATATTCTGCCACTAATCCATCTTATACTGGAAATGTTTTCTAAACATTTGGTCTAAAGATGGAGAAGAGTAAAAGAAAGACCTGAGGAAGGAATAGGAAGAAGGAATGTCAGAAATCTAGGGTGTTTGTGTTGGGGAAGGGTGGGTCAGAGTAACTGTCAACCCTAGGACTTTGCTCATAGGGGCACCAAAGTCCATTGTCGTGCTTCTTTGTCCCCAAGAAAGACAATTTCCCAGAGTTAAAACATATGTTATATTTAATGATTCACTGGATCTATTGTACAAGAGTTTACCTAACACTTCTTGCAATAGATTTATATTTTCAGCCAACATTATTTTTTGGGGTGGTGATTTTTCATAAAGTAGTAATTTTATAATTTGTATAAGGGATAGAGAAAAATTATGATCTCTGAGATGAAGCTAGAATACCACTCCCAAGACTCTCCTCTCTTCAATCTATCTTCCCCACACAAATTTAATGTAAATTACTCAATGTAAGTTCAAGTCTTAGATTTAAAAATAAGAATATAGACTTCCTAGGCACTGTCTGCCTGAAATATCACTGCTTGGACTTGCTCAGAAGGCAAGAGATCATGTTATATACAATCATGAGTTTCTTTAAGCTAGCCCCTTCTGTCATATATAACAAACCACAGCGCCACTTACACTGTCATTCCACTCATTTAGATATTAACAGCAACTTTTCATTACTATCACTGTGACAGGTTTAACATATTTTTTTACCTACAGAAACTAGAGAAAGCATTTCGGACCATTAAAAATAAAGCCATCCATCCTGAGTTTAGCTTTTTCTCTAAAATGCTACTCATTAGGATTGCCTAATTTGTGGGGAGGGAAATAAAGGATTATGTGACAGAGAGTGACCACTTGGAGAAGTGAGGCAGGAGGAACTCGACATTCAGTGTTCAGGAAAGCCTGTCTGTGCTGGGAAGTAATATATGAGCTGAGAACAGAAGGGTACCAATGACAAACCCAACAGTAATGATCTGTAATTATTGAACACTTAATTATATTCTACTCATTTACATACATTAATTCACTGTGTTCTGGGATTCATGCTCCCAGCTCTCCACTTTAAAAATTCTCTGCTCTGGTGGTTAAGTTCTATAAGAATTGGAGAAAACCATTTCAGAAAAAGGAGGGGCAGGTGGAAAATCTCTAAGTCAGTATGAAGCCAGGGATGTTGAAGAATGAGAAAAAGTCTAGGGTGGCTTGTGTAGAATGAGCTGGGGGAAAAAAATGTTATATATATGGAGAAGTGTGTTGGAAATCACAATAAGGAATTTTGATTTTATACCTTTGTTTTTAGACTTGTTATCTCATTCACTATTTTAGAAATTTGAAGGTAAATTTGCTTTTAATTTGTACTCTATGCAATAATCCTGAGCATATTAGAACAAGCGCAAGATAGTTTAAAAAAAATCAGTATTTTTATCCTTAATATTAAGCAGATAATTATTGAGCGTGACAGAATTTAGCTAACAAATATTTTTACTCCTTAAAACACATAAGTCTAAATAATTCACTAGATTGAATAATATCATCCACCATGGTCCAAACCAGTCCTATCGACCATTCTATCAAATTGTTTCTATTAGGTGCATTTCCCTCTTAAGACATCCAAGAAAGTTATAAATATTTAACAACTTTGAGCAATTTGAGCAATCGTTGTTTGCGCTGATACTAAAAATGCAATAGCAATGAAAGAAAAGTCTTTCTAACAGAATACAGCCCCAAATCTAGATAAATGTAGCATTCTTGTCTACATACTTCTTTCTCGGAAACCATGCCTATCTTCAACCGCATTGTTTCAGTTTAGATTCGTTCTTTTAACACACTGAGTCATTGTTGGGTGATCAGAGCTGTCTTCCCTAGCATTTCATCTCACTAGGAAATTGGCTCCTGGGTTTGATCACACTTAACAAGTAAAGTCCACCATGTAAGAAAGGTCAAAGCTCTTTGTTGTTACTGAGGGAGTTAACACTTTCAAATACCACGATGGGTGGAAATAGAAATGACTTTTATTCTCCTATGTAGAATTAGAGAGCTAAGTTCTTTTAAGATGATGTTGTGGATATTTTGGACGTTCCAAATCTTACAAGAATCCTCTTTGACAGAAAGAAACAAAAACAAAAAATTAAAAACAGGGAGTAGCCTAATACTTAGGATATTCACAACATGTGGGGGGAAAAAAGACTGACCCAAGAGGCTGGTGAGAATTGTGTTAGGTCAGTTACTAGGGAAAGCTTGATTCAGATGTAACTATTAAGTGTTTATTATTTGAGTCCAGAAATGGATGGGAGTGGGCAAAAGGGGATGTTCCCTCAGTGGGTTGATGTTTTTGGCAACAGTACAACTGATGTTGCAAGAAGGGAAACAGTCTAAGATGAAAATCTCTTACAGGTTGGCATTTGCCCAAAACTGTAATGTTGACAGGGAAGTGTGGGCACACCCAAAAACATCCTGATTAAATTGCAGGTGTTGTGCAAAACCAAGTGGGAAGAGCAAATATTTTATAACTAGTAAGCAGATTCTGGCAGTTGCCTTGAATATAGTGTAGGAGATTAAAAAATTTTTAGGCACAAGGTAATTGCTTTATATTTCTGTTGTAAAACAGAGTTTTGCTCAGAGACTCATTCATTATTTTGGAAAAGATTTGGAAAAGACTTTTCAGATCATCCCTGCTGGTGGATTTTTTTTATTTTTTATTTTTTAGCAGAAATAATTCCTTTAAAATAAAATCTTAAATTGAACTCCGCTATATAAAAAACAGATGATATTTTATTAGTAAAAATGACTTTAGAAGTTTAAACTGAACATATTTGCTCTTTATATAGTGACTAAATGAAACGAAAGGAATAGTTTTGGTTAATACAAAAACTTGGAATCAGACCTCCTATGGGGCACTTGTGATTCTGTGAAATCCTTAGCATCTCATTTATTTTAGTATTTTTGTGTGTTTGCATATGATTAAAATACTTTAATTTACACAGAAAACTAATTGCAAGGGGGAGGTTTTGCAGATCACTTTGTAATCTCAGGATTTCCTTGTAGGCGAACCCTTTCTTCTGAGGTCCATTCAAAAATGAGTCGAACTGGAAACACAAGTTAATACATTGGTGGCTTCCACTTGCTGACGTCTGGCTTATAACCCCTTGGAGTGTTCTCAATATTATGATTCTTTAAAATGTTTCTGAACTCCTTAAAATGCAAATCGAGTGCAATATCTGTTGAGTCCTTTCCACAGAAGATCTTCCACAGAAAAACCCAGGGCTCAAAAGTTGTTAGTGGTGGTATGGTAAGTACTTCAGGCTTCTCCTGAACTGAAGCATGTGCAATCCAGGAAAATAAACAAGCTTAATAGTGTTAAATAAAATAATTTATATTCTAGCTAGGAAATGTCACAGTCGAAAGTAGACTTGGGGCCTCTTGACTCCTCTCCTGCCTGATTTTCATGAAGTGTGAATGCAACACAGTATAGCAATGGTTCACTTATTGTCAGTTTTATTCATTTAACACTTCATTAGGGCTGCCTTATGGGCTCTCACTCCGTCTTTTTAATAGATGTTTCACCAGCTAGATTGAAAGTCTCTTGCCCAAAGGAACTAAATCATATATTTCTCTGTAGCCACTAGTATAGACTGTGTGTGGTGGGATATTAGTGAGATATTGATTATGCCTTAAAGAAATATACAAACTTATTCTCCTATAAACATCTACTGTTGATAATTTGCTTGATTTTGGAGCATTTTGTTGATGTTTCAAGCTGTGCCATTTTCATTTCGTAGATGGCTCTATCTACATTTTTGTTTAAAATTTCATGAAACATCATCCAGGGAGATGATGGCAAATCTTTTGTGCAATTATTTCACATGCTATAAACACAAGCAGTTATTCAGAAGAAACCATCGTACCAAAAAAGTAGCCATCATTGTTGAATTTGACACTAAATTGGGCTTTTAATTAGAATGATTGGTATTTTCTCCTTCTCTTACTTGGAATGGTAGCATTCAAAAGCTAAAATATCATTAGGTCTGGTTTTATGCTGAGGGAAGATTAAAATTCCTTCTTCAGAAATATCCTGGCTTTGCTTCACAATATTTCACAGCCCACTCCTAATGGGAGGGTTGTTACCCATTCAAGTAAAAGACTTATTTAGCTTTTTAATTTTCATAACAAGATTTCAATCTTATTTTTCTTCTGAAGTGTTAGATTGAACTGTATAAATTGGATGCTTTGTAAATAAAAAAATAATAAAAAAATTAGCAGTTTCATAAGGTTCTGCCTCGTGTTTGAATTCAATCAAAATCAACAAGTTGTTTGCTATCCCAACTCCCATCAAAAGCTCTGTGGATAAAAGTGATAATAACAGGGGTTTAGTTTAAAGCCCAGGCCAGCAAACTTTTTCTGAAAGAGCCACATAGTAAATATTTTAGGCTCTGTGGACTGACCGTACAGTATGTAGCAACTTTTCAACTCTGTTGTTGTAGCAGGAAAGCAGACACAGACACTAAGCAAATGAATGGCTGTGGCTGTGTTCGAATAAAACTTTATTTATAAGAATAAGCAGTGGGTTGAATTTGGCCGGCAGTCTGTAGTTTAGTCACCTCTGGCTTAAAGGACAGAAATATATCTTTGGATCGTGTTGTCTTGGTATGAATTGTGAATGAATTGCCTTTGCAGAGTTACCTTGTGGTGGTTAGCTCTGGGCTTTCATGGGGGAAGACATTGAGAAACCTGATGAAATTCTTTATTACATTTGCTCTGGGATGTTACACATAAATATTATTCATATGGTTAACCCATAATCTACCTAAAGTATTTCTCCCATAGCTAAGATCTAGGTAATGATTTGTTTGTTCCCTTGCATTTAGGCAACAATTCCTTTTTTCCCCTGGTTTTTAAGATAGTAAAAACTCTAACTGACTGTGTCCCATTTTTGCTTTTGCTGCCAAGAATATCAGCACCAAATCCGAGTTTCATCTACAGCCTCTCTGTGGCCATTTGTTTCTAGAGAGGTGAAACTCCTTTCTTATCACTGGCTTTGCTTTGACTGTGTATTCAAACTGAATTTTCCCTGACTTTAGAAATTTTGAATTGTAAGCCACTGTTCTCTTGTGTGCTTCTTTGTTGTAAACAGACTCAAACACTTGTGGATCCTGTTTCAGAGTAAATATACAGAGTGGGTACATGATATATTTTATATCTGAAGATCAATTTCCTGCAAACTTTTAGTATCTCAGGTGCTCAAGTATGGACTATTGAATTCTTTTAACCCAACAAATAACTTATGAATATACTCCTACCCTCGAAGAGTTTATAGTTGGGGGAGGAGATACATATATAAATAAGTAATGACAAAACTACAAGGTAATTGCCATAATGGAGGTTCCTGTACCCTGCAACTTAGAGCTCGAGTTTTTAAGAAATGATGTGGTTGCATCATCTTCCTCCTTGGCATGGTAAGGCCAACAACATGAAAACAACCTTTTGTGAGCAGTCATTACTACCTTACGGAAAAGCTTAAAGGCATATAAACAAGATAATGTTTGATGTCTAGCTTTCCTGTGTTAATAAGCTCAAAACACTCTTCTACAATTAGCGCAGAATTTAAGATCTGTATTTTAGAAAAACATGAATTTCAACCAAGATTTATTTTGTACTTGTTAAAGCCATCAGTTTCTTATTTCTAAATTAGTCCCTGAGCATTTCAAGGATTTGAGTTTATATTATCGTCCACCAGCTTTTTTCACCAGGAAAGCCAAGATAGCCCGTCATGTTATTTCATATTCACAAGCCAGTTTAGGCTGAGTAATTAAAAATTCATAAACACTATTTTAATGACATTAAAGTGACTCATAGTACAAGAAAAGCATGTTATTTATAATTATTCTGCTTCAGTAAATGAAGCTATTGTAATTGTTTCTTTAATTCATATGCAAAATATTTTAACAGTTAGAATCAGTTTATGTTGTTTATATTTAAGCAATTAAAGATAAGATTATTTCTGCCAAGCCATACATTTTTATATTTATAGTTTTAATATCTAAAATTTATTCACTCAGCAAATATTGGATGAGCACTTACTATATTCCACGATCTGTCTGATAGGCAAGAGATAGTGAACAAGATATATAGTGAACAAGATATATAAAGTTCTTGACTTCAAAAAGGTTACATACTCCTGGGAGAAGATAGATGGTAAACAGAGAGACAAATTCTTTCTTCCCTGACTTATTTACTTATTTGACAGAAAGAGAGAGCACAAGCAAGGGGAGTGGCAGAGGGAGAAGCAGGCACCCTGCTGAGCAGGGAGCCTGATGCAGGACTCGATCCCAGAACCCTGGGATCATAACCTGAGCTGAAGGCAGATGCTTAACTGACTGAGCTACCCAGGAACCCCTTGAGACAAATTCTTAAAAAGATATATTTAGGGGTGCCTGGGTGGCTCAGTGGGTTAAGCCTCTGCCTTTGGCTCAGGTCATGATCCCACAGTCCTGGGATCGAGCCCCACATTGGGCTCTCTGCTCAGCAGGGAGCCTGCTTCCCTTCCTCTCTCTCTACCTGCCTGCCTCTCTGCCTACTTGTGATCTCTCTCTGTCAAATAAATAAATAAATAAATAAAAATCTTTTAAAAATATATATTTAAATGGTGATTACAGCTATTATAAAATTATAACACAGAAATGAGACAATGAGAAACTATTTGAGAGTGGTGGTGGGTGGTAATCTCTGTAGGTTTCTGTGAAGAATGGTGAGAAGGAGGCAGGCAAGTGGAAACAGCAGGGGACAGCAATTATTTAGAATTCATTTGACATTCCCTATGGTTAGGATATAAAATTATTCACAAAATTTTAATAACAACATTGCAAAAAAATCCAATTATGTGTATTTTTACCCTCCTTTTTCTTACCTATAATGGGAAAGATATCTTTTAACAAATTATCATCAAACCATGTGGAATGATTGATTATATAATCATTTTGGTGTTTTTATAGGTGCTTTGCTGTGAAGTCCAAAGCCTGTTCCTTTGGAGACCACCATGAGTTTCAGTCATTTTCTCTCTGGGTGGATCCTGAGGCGAAGGGCTTCATGGCCCTGACCTCCAGGAATGCCACCAGAATGGAGTAAGGACTATGGATGTGTATGAAGGGTCTCCAGAGTGATTTAAAGATCAAATAAGAAAGAGGGAGACAGATCGTGGGAAAGTGAGGCTCCCACTCACTCACGTGAAATGAACTATTGACTGTAAGATGATACAATATTAAAAACTTGACATAGGAATTTGCCCTATCTTTTTTTTATGTTTGTTTATGATCAGCTAACAGAATGAGAATGTTCTCTATCTGGTAATGGATTAGATTTGCATTTCTATCCAGACACAGTGGTGTGCCACGGAGAATTCGAACATACATACATTTCGACATACTAAAATGCCTTTAAATTTTCTTTCTTTGAATGATCAGAATTGAGATTTCTAGGTCAATGGTTATTGATCATGTTTGGTTCTTAGTATATGACTACACTGTTTCCAAACAGGCTAGCCTGTACCAATACACTTAGCCCTCCATGAGCGTCATCTAAGGCTTACGTTGCCAGACTGATATTTAAAATACAATTTAAATTCTTGTCTGGAAGCACTGAATTGAAGACTGATTATTTAACGGGCCATCTGCTAAATCTGGATAGAAATACACACTAAATACCTTCATGGATGATTTAGTCTACCAGCTACAATAGAGTATGTAGCTTCTTTCCTGGGGCAGCCCTCCCTGCATATGTGGCTATCAGACCAGCCTAGGGATCCTGTATCTTCTCTGGCTTCTAGGAATCACTGGCAGCCACTCTCTGAAAAGCTCCTTTCTACTGTCACTCCCACTCATTGGTTAAGTCCTTGATTATTTCCTTGCTGACTGCAGAAGGAAATCTTCACTTAAGAGAGTATCAATTATCTATTGCTATGAATCACCCAGAAACTCCATGGCTTGAAACAAACAACAAACATTTATTTAATTCATGAATTCATGGGCCAGTGGTTTAATATGGTTGGTTATTCTAGTCTCTATTAAACTTGCTCACATGTGGCAGCTGGTTGGCTTTTAGCTGGGGGTCACTGAGCAACTGGGCTACTTTTGTTCTCTAGCAGACTTTCACAGGTCTGTTTTCCTTGCAAGGGAACTGGAGAAGACGTAAGTGGAACCTAATTTTGGTGGCTGAGATAGTTGTAACCTGGCACTGAGGCATCTATGGGGTTGATAAACCACTGGTGTCTGTTTTTCAAGGGGATCCTTCAACACGGTCCATTAAAAGTTCGTAGAACCTGGAGTCAGCGTCCCTGGATTCAAGTCACAGCTCTGCTAGTTGCTAACTGTGTGTCCTGGGCCGCATTATTTCACCCCTCTGTGCTTTAGTTTCATCATTTGTTATTTGGGGTTAATACTCTGTTCTACCATATTGGGCTGTTGTGAAGACTCAGTTAACGAATATATGTAATATGTTCCCATAAAAATGTTAAGAAACTATTATCTCTGAAGTATTTTTCCTGTAGGGCACTTATTGGTTTCCTCAGAGATTTGACTGCTGGGAAACTCAACTCCATTTCTGTTGATTTAGGCAGGATCCTTCAGCTTGCTGCTTTTGACGTCCCTTGAAGGTCTCAACGTCTTGCAGGTGACCACTCTGTTCAGACCGCTCTATTCATTCTTTTGTGTGGAGTCCTGTTCAAGATGCCCATGGCCGGTTCCCCCTCACAGGGGCCATATTGTGCCCTGGCAAAGTACTCTGGGAAAATCCTCCTTGGCACGGCTGTCAGTGAAATTAAAGCATGCTCTCTTTGTTCTATCACTAAGCAAATCATTCTAGCTGGCCTATTTTTCTTCCCCCTTTTGAGGAGAGCCACCTAAGACTGGAACTTTTTCCTCTTAAATCTTTGTACTCAGCCTGATCCTAGAGCAAGGCCTAGATACCAGGCAAAGAAGGTGGAGGAGGCGGAATGAGGGAGAGAGAAGAACCTGGCCAGGCCCCAGGTCTTCCGTACAGGCTTTACAGCCCGATACAGGCCCAAGGTGGGAAGAAGAAACAAAAACTTTATATGGGATCAAACTTTGGATCTTTGATGTCACACAGAATTGGACTTTAAATTTATATTTCAGAGGTGCCTGGGTGTCTTAGTTGGTTAAGCTTCTGGCCTTTGGCTCAGGTCATGATCCCAGGGTCCTAGGATCGAGCCCTATGTCAGTGGGGAGCCTACTTCTCCCTCTCCTTCTGAGCCTCCCCTCTGCTCATGCTCTCGGTCTCTATCTCTCAAATGAATAAATAAAAAAAACTTTAAAAAAACAACAACATGCATTTCAGTTCCTACTGCAAGTAGGCTTCATATGCAAAAATATACTTAACAAAATACGCTTATGATCTAATGGGAAAAAAGACACACTCGTGCTCACCAGGCCTAATGCCATGGCACAAGGCCGATTTATTGCTCTTCCTTGAATTCTCCCTCTCTGCTCTCTTCCACTGATTCCCTAAGAGTCACCTCTCACATTGTAATGTTGGGGGACCCGGTTTCAATCCACAACTTTTAGAAATCCTTTAGCATACATAGACATGGTAGCCACTAGAATTGTTGTGGGTGAATTGTGTTGGGAAACTGGGATTGCATAGAAAGTTGCCTTTTAAAATCCTGTTTCAGGGTGCCTGGGTGGCTCAGTGGGTTAAGCCTCTGCCTTCGGCTCAAGTCATGATCTCAGGGTTCTGGGATCGAGCCCCGCATCGGGCTCTCTGCTCAGCAGGGAGCCTGCTTCCTCCTCTCTCTCTGCCTGCCTCTCTGCCTACTTGTGAACTCTGTCAAATAAATACATAAAATCTTTAAAAAAAAAATTCGCAGTTTTAAAATCCTGTTCAAATATAGCCTGGCGTTTTTTGTTTCATTTTCCATGTTGACTTTTGTGTCAGTATGGCACGATTGCATTATTTTAAATGTTGCAACCACAGTTTTTCTAAAATTTCTAACTGTTCTGTATATTCCTCCACGTGTAAAGTGTGTGTGTTTTATCCATTATCAAAGTACTGTAAGCACATGTTAAAAACTTAAATAAAAACTTACAAATTAAAGAATTCAATAAACACATTACTCATTTGATTATCTAAAACTTGTGGCATTTTCTCTTCTGACTCCGCGAATGGCTGGTGGGAGAAAAGATGTCTTCTAGTGAAAGGCAGCAATCCCCTGGGGTTCCTGGGTGGTTCAGTAGGTTAAGCATCCGGCTCTTCAGTTCTGCCCAGGTCATGAACTCAGGGTCCTGGGATCCAGCGTGGCCTTGGACTCCGCTCAGTAGGGAGTCTGCTTGAAGGTTCTCTCCCTCTGTCCCTCCCCCCACTCATTCCTTCTTTCTCTTAAATAAATAAATAAATCTTTAAAAAGAGAAATAAAAAAATAAAAGCAACAATCTTCTGTCACATCCCACCACACAAACACAGTCTCAGTCCTTGAGGGATTTTTTGTGAACTCTGAAACTAATCTGTTTTTAATTTTACTTAAGGGTTAGTAGTATATCAGTGATTAAAATGTTTATAAGACTAGCCTTTGGCTTATCAATTTTAGACATCTATTCACAATCTGCTATGGCAGTTAAGTCAATCTCTCACTTTCCTTTTCCCCATCCCAATATAATTATATTATTTTTTAATCCTCTATTTGTGATTTTATAACTTTGAATATTGTATCTTAACATTTAGACCTTATTCTATAAATTCTTGAGTTTTGGATTTGAAGGTATTATCGTGTCTTTTTTTTTTTAAGTTTTTATTTATTTATTTGACACAGAGAGAGAGAGAGATCACAAGTAGGCAGAGAGGCAGGCGGATAGGGGTGGGGGAGGCGGGAAGCAGGATCCCCATCAAGCAGAGAGCCCCATGCAGGCCTCAATCATCCCAGGATCCTGAGATCATGACCAGAGCTGTAGACAGAGGCTTAACCCACTGAGCCACCCAGGTGCCCAATATTGTCCTTTCTATTCTTGCTTTCATTTCCTCTCACCCTTAACCCCCTAGCTACAGTTATGGGTAGTTTTCACACTGTCAAGAAATATTGACAACATTTCTTTATTATTTTGTGACCATAATTGAACTGTTAGTACACTGTAGATAGGAGAGGTTGAAACTTCAAACACTATGGAGACCAGACAGGCCTGAGTGAAAGAGATTGGTAAACTTTGGTAAATTGGTGAGTGTATGCCAAATGTTGTCTGGATGAATGTGGACCCAGTGATACAAAATATCCTAGTGTCTTAAGAGAAACCTGGTAATTCAGATTTTTATATGAAATCTTCTGATTTAAATATGGTGGAATTTCATTCAACTAAAATACACACGCACAATCACACATACACACACACACAGAATAAGTCAAATAAAACGTTTCTTTTAGATGTAGCCCATTGGGCTACCAATTTGTGACTTCCAGTGTATAAGCTGTGTTTAAAGTTTGTAAATAAATAAATGCTATTTGCATTTTTATAGTTTAAAAAATATATAACATATCAAATGCTGATTTCCATTATTACATAGATTTTTTCCTTTGCTTTTCTTAGTTTCTAATTTACACTGTCTCCCTTTATTACTAGTTATTATTATTATTAGTTAATATTATTAACTATTATTATTAATATTATTATTATTAGTTAAGGTCTTTCAACTTTCCTAGGCAAGTGCCAACTTTAAGTCCTTTTTTTTCTCTGGGTGTCTCTGCTCCATCTAGACTGATGGAACTTTGGAGATTTTTGCAGTTTTCAGTTTTCATCTAGGTACTGATAATTCTTGGTTTGGTTATGTTTCTTTTCTTTTCTTTTTTTTTTTTTCTTTTTTTGGTATAGTTCATTTTTTGGCTTGAAGTTTTCCTTTCTAGTTACCTCCCTTGTTTTCCTGGAAAACATC
The DNA here is from genome assembly GCF_009829155.1 of Mustela erminea. Taxonomy (NCBI): domain Eukaryota; kingdom Metazoa; phylum Chordata; class Mammalia; order Carnivora; family Mustelidae; genus Mustela; species Mustela erminea. The sequence goes on from NC_045619.1 coordinate 30,243,762, forward strand.
CTTAAGTAACTTCCTAAGACAGATGTGTAGGAAGTAAACATTCAGAGTCTTTGTATGTCTGAAATACTTTTATTCTACATTATATTTCATTGCTAATTTAGTTAGATATAGAACTGTACTTTTAAAATCATTTTCCCTATCACTGAAACCATTTATTTTCATTGTGATTGTTGTTTTTTGAAGTGTTTTATTAGCTATTGGCTTTTAAACATATTTACATGTATAACTTTGCAATGTTTTCATTAATTAAAGAGAAGAATAAAATATAATCATAACATTAGGAGAAAAAAAAGAACAAGGCAAGTCTTAGGAGAGCAGGATAAAGAAAATAAAGTTAGGGTTGCTCTTGTGAAATCTGATAACAATATTAGTCCCATTTGTGTTTTTTCCTATGTAGATACTTCTAGGATTTTCCTTTATTCTTCATGTTCTAAAAAATGTTTAAATGATGCATCTAAGTTGAAGTATTTTTCCTTCATTGTCCAGGGCACTTAGAATTTTTATTGAAATATTCATGTCCTTAGTCCTGGAAAATTCCTTTTATGAGTCTTTTTTTCTTTTTTAAAATTTTAGTCTTCTTTTTTTTTTCTGATTTTGTTTTATAGTACTAAGGGAAGCTTCAATTTGAATGTCATCTGGAGTAGTGAACCTCTATAAAATTGAACCCAGGAAAGCACTTGGTTTTTCCTTTCTCTTTCTATTTTACCTGTTTTTTCACTGCTTTCTTCTCTTGGCTTATTTTCTTCATTCTGGACATGCTATTCATGTAAATAGATTTAAAAAGTCAGTAAGACTTCCAAAAACATCAGTCACCTTACCAACTCCTCTGTACCCTCAATTTTCATTTCCATTTTAAGTTCCTCTACTTATTACTTCTAGTATTTGCTCCCACATTTCTAGTAACATGCTTATAGTGACTTTTTTTTTTTAATTGATGCTATTAGTTTTTGACTCCAAAGCCAAGGATTTACTTTTGTAATACATGCCTCTTCTCCCTCTCCACTGAAACACTTTTCTTCCCCCTTTTTTCAAATACAATCTTATCATTCTTTTAAATTAAATCCATATTCAATGTTTATATTTTTATAACTCATAGACGTCATTCACAGATGAACTATGTGGTGTATTCTCCCCTTATTTCCTTTTGCATATAAAGTTTCTTTTTTCCTAGAGTCATCACCGTCTAGTTTTTTCATTTTAACTTTTGAAGTACCTATCTCAATTCAACCCCACACTTTTTTGCCAGAATTATAAATCCCTCTCAATGCATTCAAACATATCAAAAAAATCTCTTAAATTCTTTTAAAAGCATTGAAGTTATCCTTCTTGGTTGGGTAGATTTGATGTTCCCAGGTCTAGCTGCAATGGTGTGTCTTTGGGATCCCCCTTGATCATCAACATCATGGAAATTCCCTTCAACTGTCTCCTGTGTTGGACACTGTTTCCTGGTTCCCATCTCTTGGTTCCTCTTTCTTGGTTTATCCTCTCCACTAGTTCCAGAGAAAAAGAGCATGGGAAGTAGATTTTTGAGAGCTTTCAAGCCTATTCCCCCTCTTGAATAATTTATCTGGATATAGACTTCAATATTGTATATCATTTTCTCTTACAGTTTTCAAAGCATTACTTTCTCACTAGGATGTACTGGAAAATCAGGTCATTTTGATTCTTGGCTTTTGATCTGCTTCCTTCTGGGAAGATCTGAAATCTTTCACTCTTGATATTTTGGAAAATTCATGATTTTACACATTGATGTGGATTTTTCTTTATTTATTGTATTGAGAATCTGATGGGCACTTTCAAACTCAGTTCTTAGAAATTTTTCTTGGATTATTTCTTTAACAAAATCTTGTCCTTTCTTTCCTCTGTTCTTTTTATTTATAAATTCTCTTGGTTAAATGTTGGACATTCTGGCCTGTTTTCTTGTCTTCTCTCTGTCCTTTGTTTTACTTTCTAGATGGCTGTCTCCACTTTACCCTCCAATCTTACTCCTACATTTTAAATTTCTAAATCAGATTTTTAATTTCAAGAGCTTTTGTTTATATTCTTAATGTTCTTTTAAAAATAGCATCTTTCTCTGTGTTCCATGGCTGCAATATCTTTTCTTATCTCTCTGGGGTTATTTGTTTGGAGAAGAATTTTTCTGTCTCTACCCTGTCTTATCTCTACCAGTCTCTTTTATTGTTTGTTTTGGTTGTTGTTCTTTATGCTCAAAGTTTTCTTCAAATGCCTTGTGTCCTCTGGGTGTCCATTCATACTTAAGTCTGATACACCAAACAGCTATCTGGAAGATCTGATGGGCTTTATTCCACTATGATTTGATTGGGATATCTTATTGGGGAATCACAGCCACGAATATTTAGTAGATTTTTTTTTTGTCACAGGCTGGTCATTCTAAGATTTCCTGCCCAGGGATCTAACCTGGATGTTGGTACATTCTGGATTGAGTGAGGATGGGGTAAAGGACCTTATTCTTTGATATGTCATTTAAATGCTTCATTTTCAGTATATTACCTCTGACTTCAGCTGTTCCTAATCTAAGATTGTTCTGCTTCAGTCTTTCTAAAGGATAGATTTTTGTTGGGTGGGGAAGGGAAAGTTCTCTGGCTAAGCAGTTTGGGAAAGGTGAATCTGGGCAGGGAATATGTTTAATTGTTTTTGGCTTTGATCCAGAAGTTGCTTTCAAATATGTAACTGTTTCAGCCCCTATCTTTACCTCTATTTTAGATTTAAAAGCTGTCTTTGATTTTTAAATGTTCCAGGGATCAAGCTTATTCCTGATTTTATTCCACTGCTGGTGTATGTTTAATTTTCCCCATTTTTGATGTTAGTCACCCTCATTTGTTGGCTTCATAGGTTTCAAAATTTTGATGCTGCCATTTCCTTCTCTGGTCACATTTTCCTTGTATATTTATTCCTATTTTAGTGAAAGAAGTGAAGGTCAAAAATGTATTTTCAAATTGTCATGTTTAAACAGAAGTCTCTGTTTTATTTTTAATTCAACATTGATCTGATGGGATATCAAAATTTGGGAGGATTTTAAAATAACAAAATCACACAAATCTCATTACTTTAGTGTAACTATTTTGAAAATGATTATTTAAATGCTTACATATTTTATAATCATTTTACTCATACATGTATTTGTGATTTCATTTAATATAACATCATAAATGTTTTTTGTTTTCCCATAGAATATTCTTAGTTGTAGCCTTATGATGTTTCATGGTATTGATGTACATTATTTATTCAACCAGTCTCTAATATTGGGTTCTAATTTTTTCTTAGCATTCATAATATCAAAGTGAGTATCTCTTTACTTTTTTGCCTTCTTGAATTTTTCCTTAAAGATATATTCCTTTCCATATGGTGACTGGATCCAAGAAAAACATATTTATGAATCTTATTACACATTTTGATATTGGTTATCCAAAAATTTTACACCTAATTTTAATACCCACTCAATGACTGAGGATATAATATTAATTTTACAAAACTATTTTTGTTAAAAACTTGGCCCTTCCAAGTGTTTTCTTAAAACACAGATCTTGTCCAAGAGAAGTGTTCTTTTAAACCATCTTTCCTGTACACATGTTTCTGAGAATCTGATTAAGACTATGGACATTCCCCTCTTCCCTCCCCAGCTGAATTCCCTGTTACATGGAGTGACATGCACATGGGCACACATGTATGCTCCTCTATTTCAGGCACTTGAACACATTTGAGGTCCATTTTATGGACTTAGTGTAAGACTCTGATCTCTAGAGAAAGCACTTCTCTGAGCTATGAGCATCAAATTTCTTTGTTGTCAAGATATTTAACTGATATAAAATGGCATCACTGAATCACTGAGGACCCCATTATCTGGGATTCAGGTGGTTCTTTCCCTTACCACCATGATTATGGCTAAATATAGGGCCATGGAGAGTGACAAGGAGCTGATTCTTGTAATCTCTGTCCAATTTCTTTCCCTGAACTCCTCCATTGCTTTGAATTTATTGGCCAGAAACATGATCACTGTATAAGCTGGTTGCACAAACTTTAGTCAAAAAGTGAGCAAAACAGGAAGTTTAAATGGGGATTGGGTGTGAGAAATTTGGAGAAAAATAATAGAAAGAGCATGTGGAACTAAGAGTGGCCTGTTCTTAAGCATTGTACAATCTTACATGATAAAATGCATATTGAGGAACTGAAATTAGAACTCTCGGTAACCATGGGAACAGCTCTGTTATGGCTCAATTGTTAGAAAAACAGTCCTGGGATTTCTGTGAAATGGAAATGATTGTTTAGATAATGATACATCTCCAGTGTGAGGACTGATAGTGAATTTCCAGCATAATTGGAAGTGGTAGGCCAAAATGTGAGGAACTTCTCAAACCCAGCTTTCCACAGTATTTCTCCTTGAAATAAACACAATTAAGCTTTATAGGAAATTCCAGCATTTGGCATTTTGGGGTGTAATTTTGAAATTTTATAGCCATAATTTTCCTATATGTCCATGATTTTCCATATCCCTCTTCTTTGCATATTCTATATTTAGCAGTTTTTCAGTAGCTTTCTCCTGGAAAAATGTCATGTGAGAGTTCTATTATTCTAGTCTCCAGATCCCAGAGTTAATTTTAGAAAAAGAATTTAGAATTTAGATGCAGAGTAATCTTAAAAGAGGAAATTTATCTACATATAAGGAAGTCCTTAGGTCTGTGGTATCTTTGCTAAGGAGAAACTCTATAATGATAGAATAATTAACATTAATTTCAAACATGACATGCTACATTTCTTGCTCACAAATACAAACAAGGCTGCCAACTTTTTTATTTCTCTTGATGTTTACAGAATGTTAAACTGAGGCTCACAAAGGTGAAGTAATTGCTCTAAGCTACTAAGATTGTCAGTGACCACGTGGTGACTGGACACCACTCCTCATTTCCCATGTCTTTCTCTTACTCCAGGGGGACATTAAGATCTGTTATCTGCTACATTTTGCTAAAGATAAGGATATCTTTAGCTTCTGATTCTCTGCAAAATGAAGAATTTATATCGCTGTTCCTGATGACTGATAAATCTTTCCCCTCAATCATTACAGCCTCCTGTCTGTAAATGGCTCACTCAAATACCACATCCTTCCTCCCGACTTGAACCATTTCTCCTTCCTTGACTGTTCCCCAATGTTTAATTCTACAGTTCTTATGTTCCTTCATAACCTTCCTCTTTTCAGTCTGGCTGCTTGAAGGTATCTCATATACAAGAAATGTCCAAATGGTGCTGTCTCCTTCATTGTTAAGTGGCTAGTTTTTGTCCAATGACCTGATTGCATCCATCTGTGTGTTTCCAGGTGACTGGACAAAGAAGAAGATGAAAAGTTGCAGAAATGTAGCTAATAATTAGAAAGTATGTGTCTATCCTTTCCCTTCTTCTGAGGAGAGTTTCTGTAGAATGGGTAAAAGCTTGCCTGAAAAGAAAGCTTTGGGAAAAGACTGAAGAGAATTCCTCTTAGTGCTAAAGGACAAAACAAAACGACAATGAAAACTGGCCTTCATGCAGCTGCATTAGGTTGGATATTCTATAATTTTAAAAGTGTGCTTATTTTTAGTGGCTGTAAGACCTCAGAAAAGTACAAGTCTGTCAGTGTATCTGACATTAGCAATGACCACAACAAATAATCAACCCAAAACATTTAATTTCTGCAAAGAAATTTCTACTTATGCTCATTGCCAAATACATTGTGTTCTTCTCTATATTTGGAACATCATTTTGTGGAACTGGTCTAACTTATGGGAAACCCTATGTTTAAAAACTTATTTGATGGATGCCTGGGTGGCACAGTTGGTCAAGCCTCTGCTTTAGGCTCAGGTCATGATTCTGGAGTCCTGGGATCGAGTTCCACATCAGGCTCCCTGCTCAGCAGGAAGTCTGCTTCTCGTTCTGCCTGCTGTTCTCTCTCTCTCTCTCTCTCTCTCTCTCTGACAAATAAATAAATAAAATCTTTTAAAAAATTAAATAAAATAAAAATTTATTTGAGATAAGATAATCATATACAACATGCATGTGTTTTATTTGAATCAGTGATTATTGAACATCTTTTAAAAAATTTTAGTAATAGTAGATGGCTAGAAAAAATAACAATAATTCTCATAATATAGCTTCAATTTAGAAAATAGTCTTCATCTGAAAACTAAGAAGAGCTCCCATAACAAAAAACAAGCACTTCAAAAAACCATATGGACACAAAATTCTCAAGCAATATGCATGCATTAATGTTTATAATAATGGCATTATCAGTTCATTTAGAGTACACATAATTTATAGTAAGTGTTATTCTTAACATTCTTAACACTATTTGTTATTCTGGTAGGAATCTCTTAGATGGTTTGATGAATTCAGTAATTAACTAGGTTGCCTAATTTAATAACAGATCATACTGACTTATTAGGTTTTAATTGAAGCAAACCAGGGTTTTCGTGGGTTTTTAAGATCCTTTCTCTTAAGAATTTCGTCTACTTCTTACTGATTACATAGGGCTCATACCTTTTTGTTTGGAATTCTACAGGGAAATGTGCTTTTGGTTAGGGAAACATTTATAAGAGCCCATGATTTTTTTTTTGTTTGTTTGTTTGTTTGTTTCTGTTCATTTGTTTGTTTGAGTGAGGTTGCTGACACCAAAAGATATAGTTCATGTATTTTTGTCCAAGATTTTTAATTCAAGGTTAGTTGAGAAGTTTAAGGAATTAGCTACTCATGCAGAATGTGTTATATTTGGGAAATTTCTACATTATAATATGTGCAGGATATAAATTATACTTAAATATTGGGCACTACTATCATCAGGGTCCCAAATTTACTGAGAGCACACACTGAAATGGAATGTTGCTCTTTTATTTTCCATAGCTGTGGTAGACAGAATATTGGGCCCCTCCCCAAAGATGTCCAGATGGAATTTGTGCATTGTTGTCTTACATAGTTGGGTCCAGTTTAATCACATGAGTTTTTAAATATGGAGAATTCTTCCAAACCGGGTGCCAGAAAGAGATATGATGAATACATGGTTAGGGAGATGCATTGCTGTCTTGGAAGATGGGAGAAGGGATTCTGGAGCCAAGAATGTAAGCCATTTCTAGAAGCTAGAAAATGAAAGGCTAGAGCCTCAAGAAAGGAAATCGTCTCTGAGACCTAGATGTTAACTCAGTGAGACCCATCTTGGATTTCTGACTCAAGACTGCAAGGTAACAAATTTGTGTTGTTTTAAGCCTCCTTGATTATGACTGTTTGGTATGGCAGCAACAGAAAACTAATATATTATTGAGATAAACTTTCTCATGATACCCCCCCTACCCCTCTGACTAACAGGAAAAACAATGTGAACTCATCAAGTAAAAGTATTTCAACCCCTTCTGATTTAAATTGTTGTGTGTTGAGGTCACTCGGTCTCTTTGGGTAAATGTGTGTACTCCCAGAGTTAATTTCCCTTACTTTGTTTTACTCAAGGTGGCCCATAGGCCAATGTGGTGGAAGGGGCTCATGTATCTTTTGGGGAATGGGGGGTGCTTATCTATAAACCTCTGGTTATGGATCTGTTTCCATTAACCTTTGTTTCTTGGCCTCTGTTAACTGTGTTGGTGTTATAGCTGGTCCTTCTGACCTGTGAGCATGTACTAGGAGAACGGTACTTTGGAGAAAAGAAAAGTAAGATGCAGAGTCTTTTCCAGAGAGGAAAAAGAAGTAAAAATCTAGTCTCTTTCCTTGTTGCCTATATTAATGTTAATGCCTCTGGTAAATGAGGTCCTGTCCTTAGCCAGCCTAGGACTCTGCTGACCAGGGGTGTTAGCATTTCCACAACTATTTAGGGCCACGTGAGCACTTCTGTATCTTCTGTATTCTGGGTCAAGTCCATGGGAGGTTATAAGGCTTATTTCAGTCTCCTTTAACCAATGCTGAGCTGTCTTGTCTCACTTCGTTCTAATGGCTCAGGAGTTTTCACAGCTTTGAGCCTTCCACTATATCCAAGCAATTGGGTGACCAGTTCTGAAGTTCTTAGGATTCTTGTGCTTATCTAGATGTAACTAAAGCATTTCCTTCATTTCTGTCCATAGTGTTTGCTTAGGATTTGTAGAAGCTGGTCACCTTCTCTCTTCAGACTGCCTTTCTTCATTCTCCTTCTAAACTCTCCTGGGATTAAAAAGGTCTGGATTTTTGTTTTTCACCTCTGGAAGGGACTTTCCCTGTATCTTACTCCATTTGCCCAGAGTAGCCCAGCATCCTTTTTTAACAGTAATTCTAAAAGTAATGATAGGGAAGGCTATCCCCTTCACATTATAGAAGAAACTCTGTGATCTGAATTGGCTGTGTTTGTTTCTTGATAGGGTAGCTTCAGGACACGGAAACATAAGAAACTACACAGACTGCAAATACATTGGTTTAATGCATAGACTGGCATATGATAGTCCACACACCAGGGGACTGTTTTTGTAAATGAAGTTTATAGGTGGACAGCCACGTGCACTCACTTACAAATGGACTCGGACTGCTCTGGGGCTACCCTGGCAGAACTGAGGAAGGGAACAGACACCATATGGCCTGCAAATCCCCAGATACTTACTCTCTGGCCCTTTAAGAACGTATTCTCTGACCTCCAGTTCTATGTATTGTTCTCTAGAGCCCCCAAAGCTGACCGTTTAAAACAACGAGTATTGGGGCGCGTGGGTGGCTCAGTGGGTTAAGCCACTGCCTTCGGCCCAGGTCATGATCCCGGAGTCCTGAGATCGAGCCCCGTGTCAGGCTCTCTGCTCAGTGGGGAGCCTGCTTCCCCCTCTCTCTCTCTGCCTGCCTCTCTGTCTGCTTGTGATCTCTGTCTGTCAAATAAATAAATATTAAAAAAAAAAAAACCAACGAGTATTTATTTTCCAACATTTCTATGGGTCAGAGACCTTTGGCTGTCTTAGCTGGATAATTCTGGCTCACAGTCTCTCATGAGGTTGCAGTCAAGCTGCTGGCCCAGACTGCAGTCATCTGAAGGCTTTCTTGGAGCTGAAGAATCCATCATCAAGCTCATGCAGGTGGCTGTTAGCAGACCTCAGTTCCTCACCAGCTGTTGGCTTGGAGGCCTCTGTTCCTTCATGGGAGCTACTCCAGCGGCCTACTCCACAGGACAGTGGCTTTGTCCAGAGCAAGGGATGAGAGAGAACAAAATGGAATCAGCACTCTTTTCAATTCCAGTTGAATTTCCAATTCCAAATCTTTTCAATTTTCAATTCCAAATCTTGGAATTAATACACTATCGCTCCTACAGTATTCAATTTATTAGAAGCCCGTCGTTAAGTCCAGCCCATCCTCAAGAAGAGGGGATCATCTGAGGACATGGAGCCCAGGAAGCCGAGACCATCGGAAGACGTCTTAGAGCCTGGCTGTCACATTTCATAATCCTCCATCTAGTCACTCTTTTATATCAACATGCTGCATTTGGACTTCTATCCATGTCGCTCTAGAACACAGGACTGGGGACTATGAGAACCAAGATAAGCCAGCTGGTGAAGTGTTGAAGCCATTTTAATAAGCAGTCTAATTCCAAGCTAGCCATAAAAGTTGTTCATCTGCTTAGTGCCTGGGGGCCAAATCCAGGCTAGAACTCCAAAGGTTAGGAACACTGGGAAGCCTAAAGAAAAGCCAATGGGGAAAGGATTCCTAGCAAATAGGGTTTGGTTGTTGCAGCTTCTTGCTCCTACATGTGGCCAGGTAGCCTCTTAAGAGAACGCTTTGTCAACAATGAGAACTTTTTATTTGTCAATTTCTTCAGTATTCAACAAATATTTACTTAACTCCTACTAAGCTCCAGGTGCTACTGAAGGCAGTGGATACAGCAGCAACTTGGAAGCAATGATGGCCTCAGGCAGGAAACATCTTACATCAGGTGCTTCCTTTGAATGTTGACAGAGACAAGTGACTTCCCAGAATTTGACCCTTTCAGGATTTGTGGGCAAGAGAAGATATTTATATAAAAAGATAATAGGTAGACTGGCCCACTTGTATCCAGGGATGTGAAAGAAGGTCCTGGAAATGTTGTAATGCATTTACAGTCCTTCCTGGTTTGAATGCTTTAAAAATGCTTGTCACCCCTACGTTTGTGAGTTCAGACCTGGCGTGGAGGGGCAGGGTCTATCAAACCCATAGACTGCTGAAAGTATTAACACGTCGTCTTGTTTTTTCTTTTGTGCTTTATTTAGCCACTTTTAGCCCAGCCATATCTTTCACTGGACTCAAACTTTATATATTTACTTAACAATGGGATCTGGAATTTTGCTCCAGAAACGTCTGTCAAAGCCCGCATCATTTTCCTTCCTATCGAGATGGATACATGAGGAGAAATTGGGAGAGAAGGGAGAGTGTTCTTGGTTGATCCATAGAAAGTCAGGCTTATTTAGGGAGAAAGGATAAAGGCCCCATTATCTTTGGGAGCAGGATGGAGGAGGAAACCACCACGGCTTGCTCTAGGACACTGTAAAAGCTTTTGACCTACAAATGAGGTTCATTTCTTCTATCTGTGTGATTGAAAGCCAGTTTTAGGATCCCATTAGACACAAATATTCCATTACCTGTACTTGTATCAATGGTTTATCGGTGTGGAATTTTTTTTATGGGTCTCTGGAGGGACTGAGACTAGGGGCTCTCGGGAACTCCCAAGAATGTTTACTTCAGTCACCCACGTTTCAAAAGGGAGGGGTTTGGAGAAAAAGACCACCACAAAAATTTATTGTTTTGAATCGGAATCTGTGAGAAAAATAGGAAATGTAATTTTAAAAATGAAATAATGGCAAAGCGAAAGATGAAGGCATAATGGACAGCCCCCGCCACGTCTGTGACTGTTGAGTCCTTTTCCTTGGAGCTTGTATCTGATGCCAGATACACAATGTGTTACACTTACTCAGCAATTAAAGGTAAGAGGTTGTGAAACTCTCAATGAGCCAGAAAGAAAGGGGGCAAAGGGCTGAGTTTGAGTGAGTAAAGGAAGATAAATCAGATGAGATTGCATGTTGATGACACTCACCAGGGTTGCTCAACAGCTACATCTGACAAACAGCAAGAAAAAAAGGAAACATTTTGGCAGCGTCAGCCACCCCCAGCATCTCTCTTCAAAACCTTACTAAGAAAGCCCCACTGCTGGATGAGTTATTTCCTCTTTTTGCTGTATGAGTACAATGGGAGAAAAAATAGACCCTAGAGCTGAAATGTGAAGTTAAGAAACAGTGGTGTGAGTAATAGTGCAAAATAATGAAGGAGACAGAAAGGCCTAGAGGTGAGGATATTCCAAGTAGAGGGCTTGCCTGTAGCTGAGTCTGTTTGTGGGCGGTGGATATTTCAACTGTTCCTTCACACTGTTACATGGAGTGTCTTTGTTTCTGACTGTCCCTGTTACCCTTGGTTTTGTCGGTTCCTTCTTCCTGCCTGGACTCGGGTGGAACCACGCCTCACCTCACTCCCTCGTTGGCTCTGCCGTATCCGCCTTAGAAACTTCTATGTTCTCTTCAAACCCCAACTGAAATCCATCTTTCTTTCAGGAAAACCCCATTCTCATCCAGCCCAGATTTTACATCTTTCTCTTTTCTCCTCCTAGTACCTTTAGTGTTTTATTAAATTGGTCACAAGTTATACACAAGTTATATGTATATTTTCTGTTGTCTCTATTGAGTTGAAGTCTCCAGAGGGCATGAATAGCCCTGTGTATTTCCTATAACACTTATTCAGTGATAGGAGGGATATAAAAACTGATATAACAAGTCAGTGTTTATTAGCTTAAAATATAAACTCTGACAAGTTTTAACAAAGATTAGTAAGATCCTAGGCGAAAGTCCCTTAACTTTCCTGCAGATGAAACTAACTTCTGTCTTTGTCTACCTTGTTATATTGAATTCTGATGAAATAAATATATTTTTTAAAAAATCCGGGGAAAGCTATTTTATTTTTATTTTAGAATTTTTTTATTAGAAAGAAAAAAAGGAATTGATTTCACCTAGTTTCTAGTTTCTTAGAGACATGATGCCAGGTAGTTGCCTTGTTGGCTTCAGATTAGAGGTGTGGAAGGTTCCAGAATATTTTAATTCTTTCCCCCTTTGTAGAAAAGCCTTTTAAACTGAGCTCTATATCATTAAGAAAAAAAAGAAGAAGAAGAAGAAGAAACCAAATGACCATCACTAGATCCTATGGTTTTCTGTCTTCCTTTTCCCTTCCAAGTCTCTCAAAGTTATATTTTATGCCTGTTGGCTACACTTCCTTGATATGCCTTCCTTTCCCACCTCTTTGTTATTAACGGACTTTGATCTTCATCACACTTCAGAAACAGTTCTCTAAAAGGTCAGTTGTAACTTCCTTTTTGTCAAAATCTCTCAGCAGCATTAGCTGTTGATAACCTCCTCCTTGTAACTGCCTGCTGCCTTGGCTTTGACATTCCTCTGCCCTAGATTTGCTCCTGGGGGAAGGGAGGATGAATTTGTCCAACACACATGCTCCTGCTAGAAGCCTTCAGTGTTTTATTGTATCTGGGCTTCACGACAGCACTCTGAGGCAGGAGGCATTTCTCACATGCCATCACGAGAGGATAGACGTTTTTGTTTTGTCCCATTTGGCCAGTCATTTCACACAGGGGTAGGGCTTGTGCCCCTAAGCTGGTGGCAGTTTTCTTGAGAGTAGAGTCTGTATGCTCACCCTGCCCCTCTTCTCTGTTACTCACCATGCCTGCCACAGCAAATAGTTTCAGTGTTTTAATAAATATTTGTTGACTGACTGTAGATGAAAGTGCTCAGACTTTGAAGATAAAGACTAATATAAACACTGGCCAGTGTTTTGTTGACTGTTTTCTTCAAGTTCTGGAAAAGACCTCCTTTTATACGCCGTCTTAGCCCCCCGCCCCACCCCATATACCCAGGCGGTAAACCTCATTCATGAAAGATTTGACACTGAGATTAGAAAACCATTAGCAACTGTCCCTCAGAGGCGGGAGAGTTTCCTGCCAGGAACAGGAGAACCTCTCCACCTGGAGTGGCTGAACTCTGAGGTCTCTGAATTTGATCAGGGCAATTGTATGTATTATCTGCTCCAGGCAGCTTGGCCCGGTTTCTGAGTCGGGTGCGTGGAGTTTGTACTTTCTGTCTGACACATAGCTGTCTCATCCCTCATCCCTGTGAGAGGAGAAGCAGTTGTGGGTGAAGCAGGACAGTGGGGAGGGGTGAGGGGATGATACCAGTGAAGTCAGTCAGCTCTACCCTCTCCATCTCCTCTTTGCTCCCTTAATCGCCTTTCACTTCCTCCTTTCCCACCAGGTGCCAGAGGGTTTATGCTTCCCCATAATCTCTCTTGTCAGGGGGGAAGTGGTGGGAACCAACTTCTTTTTAAAAATATGCCTGCTAGGAAGCTTGCACATCGTTGCGCATTCAGAATGGTGGCTTCATTCGTCGTCTTCTGGTGGCTCTGTGAGGTAGATTTTATTACTTTCCTATCACAGACATTGAAATTAAGGCTTTGAAAGGATAGGAGACGTGTCCCCCCATTGCACGGCTTGTAAATACAAAGGTGGACTTGAAACGCAACCTGTTGGACTCCAAAACATCCAGGTTCTTCATATTGTACGAGGATACCTCTTTAGAAGGAAAGGGCTGATAGAAAATCGATTCCCACGGAGGGCTTTGTAGCTTAGAGTAGAGAGAGCAGCACTTTTCCAATGGAGTTCCAGAAAATTTCCATGCGCAGAGGGGTGGGGCATTTGGGGAGGAGGAGGCTGTATTCTTGACCCAAAGGCTGACTTGGGGGCTTCAAAGCATTGCACCTGACCTCTCTTCATCCTTAGCCACCCAAGGTTCATAAATTGGAATTCAATACTTACGGACTTTTTTCTTTGACGGATGTTCTTTCATAGTCATATATTTAAAGCTCCTGAAAATGAACCTACTTAAAATACATATTTTTTAAATAGTTAGAAAAGGGGCGCTTGGTGGCTCAGTGGGTTAAAGCCTCTGCTTTCGGCTCAGGTCATGATCTCAGGGTCCTGGGATCGAGCCCCACATCGGGCTCTCTGCTCGGCAGTGAACCTGCTTCCTCCTCTCTCTCTCTCTGCCTGCCTCTCTGCCTACTTGTGATCTCTGTCAAATAAATAAATAAACTATAAAAGTAAGTAAATAAATAAATAGTTAGAAGAACCATGATTGGTTCTGTGTCTTTAAAGGGAAAGGAAATCTCCTGCTGATAATTTGTTTATTCTTACTTATATTTAAATAAATTTAAGTTAAATTGTATTTAGCACTTTAGAAACAAGTCAGAGAAAGAAAACGGCATGTGACTTCACTTGTAGGTGGAATCTAAGAAAAAACAAAAAACAAAAACACAGAGCAAATGACTACACAAACAAAAAAGCAGAATCAGACCTATAAATACAGAGAACAGACAGAGTTGCCTGAGCGGTGGGGGTGGGGCACAGGCAAGCTGGGTGAAGGGGAGTGGGGGACACAGGCTTCCCCTTATGGAATAAGAAGGTCACAGGGATGACGGTGAGCAGAGCAGAATGTAGAGAGGTGTTCAGTCACTGTGTTGTCCGCCTGAAACTAATGCAACATTGTATGTCAACTAGACTTCAATTAAAAAAAAATCTTAATACTGTCAAACTAGTCTCCTGAAGATACTGTCCACCTTGCCCAGAACCTTGTTAATGCTTCCTATATTCATTATGTTCATAAAACAAAGAGAAAATTAGACCCTTTACTGGAAATTAAAAAAAAAAAAGTCTATTTAGCATTTTGAGAAAACAGAGACGAATCAAATACTGATCATTCTTTTTCAGCCGGATCTTTTCTAATCAAATCATATGACAGCAGTACCGAAATCTTCTCTTAACATATGTATACACTTTGCAATGTTATTACACTTGAGGTTATCTTGCCTGAAGTGAGGGTTTTGTCAATTATCCTGAAGGACTATCTTAATCCCTTTTATCAAATAATTCTTTTTTGTCATGCCTATCACACCAATATCTTTATTGATTTCCTATTTATTAATTATTAACAGATTCACAGAGGCAATTCATTTGTGTGCGTGTGATCCAAGTTTTCCAACATCACTTTCAACCGTCTTTTGAAACACTAAAACTTTTGCAATGTTTGCCATTTTGCCCTGCAACCTAGCGCATTGCATTTGCATTGTTTGTAAATGCCTACAACAACCATACCGTCAGCCAGACCTGGTGTTGATGTGATGGGTGGAGACAGAAGCAAGGGCCAAGTGAAGGGTAAGTGGTGACTAGTCTTACAAGAGATTAGTCGGCAGCTTTGTGAATATTTTTACGTTACGGTGCCTCTTTGCTTCCCTAAGCAATCAGGTAATTGTGGGATGGGGCATGATACAGGTTCAAATACTAAGGACTCCCCAGGCTCAAGTAATTGTGGAATGGAATGGAACTGGCTTTGCCTGGATCCGCTCTGACCCTGTAAATGTAGCAGCTCTTAGGAACCTATAGGCTCGGGTTGTTCTGCAATGAACCAAATTGTCTCTCAACTACTCTGATGTGCATGAATAGGGCCCAGAGCATTCCAGAACAACTGGAATGTTAAATCTCAAGTTCAGAGATTTGTTTGAAGCCCCATATTATCTCTATTGTGATGTCTTTCAACAGATCTAAGAAGTTGTGTAGTTTTGATTCAAGGTGGGTTAAAGGGAGAATCAAACTGAATGAGACTTAGGTTCTAGGCCTCTACTATTATCACTCTAGTGTGCTTTTTGAGGTGTGGGTGGGACAGTTATTGGCTTCAATAGACTTAAATGCTATGATCTTTGGTTCTTTTAACTTCATTTATCATTATTTTTTTAACTTCATTTATTTATTCTTTATCATTATATCATTTATATATCTATCATCTATATCATTATTTATTTATTCATTTATTATTTTTAACTTCATTTATCATTATTTCTTTTAACTTCATTTATCATTATATTCTGTGTGAATATAAATTAAGAATAAGAATCAGTTTTCCTTCTTATAAGTATTTTAGATACAACACCTCAGTGGCAGAGGATGCTTGCTGATCCCCCTTCTCTAACTATAGATGTATGACCATACAAACAGTATTATTTGCAAGGTATTGTAGCATTTCAAAGTAATGATAGTTGGGTTTTTTTTTTTCATAAGTAGAGAGGATAATGACATCTTGTTTTTCATAAGTAGAGAGGATAATGACATCTTGTTTTTTCCTCTTTGCTTCTTTAGCATGCTGTTTATAAGGCTTTCTTTTTTCCTTTTTCTTTTTTGCAGCTGTTGTAGTTGAATGTGAAGTTTGGGGTTAATTCTGTATTTTTCTTCCCCCTGGATTGCAAGCTTCTTGAGGACAAAACCTTCGTCGTATTTTGTTTCATGTCTCCAGGATCTGACATTGGACTCCATAAATGTCTGTTACAATGTTCTTTAATTGAAGTTGAAATGAAGAAGCTGACGTAAAAGGAAGGAAATGGTACATTACTGTTGCCGAAGTGAAGCAGGTTGTACTAACTTTGCAAGGACAGGAAATAAAAGCAAGCAAGGTTCATTGGTGGAAGGTAGGACAGAGGGCAGGTTCTCTGCGGTGTGTTCTGAAAGGAGCAGAGGTCAAAGTATAATAACTATTCCACTGGAAAAACAAATAAACAGGCTGGAACATTCTTGCCTGAGCACATAGAAACTTGGAGTCCGTGAGCAGTTAGAGGCCCAAAGCTAGTGGCAAGGTTTATGAAGCCATCTGCATCGTCTCGTGGATCTTCTTATTTATTTTTTTCAAAAGTGCTTCCTGATAGGAAATGACACTTTCTAATGAAGTGTCAGGAAGTATACCCAGAAATTAATACAAGGTGACAGAATCTCCTTAAAAATGGAGATTACAAAAAAAAAAAAAAAAGTCTCCATTTTAAGGAGATTCCACCACATCAGAAATTTCCAGTGGCCAACGGAAAGAAGGCAAGAAGGTTTTCTGGAAGCCATATGTCTGTTCGGTGTATCCGCAGACCTGTGGAGAAAGAAGAGCTTAATTAGACAGATGAGCAATTTCCTGAAAAGGCCCATGCAGGCGTTGGATTACATATCATTTCCTCTAAAAGAGGCAAAACCCATGATGATTAGCAACTCACTGTTTTGGAGCCCAGCCATTCTCCAGTTTATTTTCACTTGGTGGGAGTGAAGGAAGGTGATGCTATTGCTTTTGAGTTAGATTCTCTTAGTCATGAGTGTTGGATTTCTCTTATGCAGAATGAGTGTTAAATTGAGCTCGGGATTATTGGAGTGGGGGATCCTGCTTTGTGGCTTGCCCTTGGTTAAACAGCAATCGCTTTAGCCAGAAGAATGCTCTAAGCCGTCCTCCCTTGTTTTCAGTGGCTTAGGAAACAGAAACTAATTTTCATTTCCACTAATCCAGACTTGATTGGGAAAGGAAATATAATGTTACTACATGAAAGCTTGAGGTTCCTGCCAAAGCCAAGCATGTACTTCAAAAAAAAAAAAATCCTACTGATTCTTTCCCATTTGACTAATCCATACCCTCTCCATCTTTCCATACAGAATATATGACCAAGAGTTTGCTCTTCTGGAAATTAATAATTGGTTTCATTAGTATCAAAAAGTTAAGACTGATTTGGAACTCAGAGAGCTGTAAGTCCTGTGGATAATATGGAGATTGGCTTCCATTTCTCAGCACTTCTGCTTCTTTGAAATAAGGAAGTTCGTAGACCTTCCTTAGCTTCCTTGTGCTCGCTTGTCTTCCCCGTCCCCCTTTGGTGTTTTACAAAACTGAGTCCTTGAAACCCTCCCTCTCACCACCATACAGACAGACGTGGTGTAATGATCAAGAAAAGAAACCTTTTCATTCCTCTAGGCTGTCGGAAATCCTAGTGATTAAGTGTCATTTCAGGTCATTGATGTGAAATCATTTGAATTTTTTTTTAAACAGTTGGCAGTGATTAGGAATGGTTAATCTTGCTTGAGCTGTTCTTTCAGTAATCAAGTTTAGGTAAATATTAGACCAATTGAAACTGAAAAAAGGGTTTTAGTTAAATACATATGTATAAAGAAGAATAGTAAACATGCTCCCCCCCTTTTTTTTTTAAGATTATTTATTTGAAAAAGAGAGAGAGAGAGCATGAGTGGTGAGAGGGGCAGAGGGAGAAGCAGGCTCCCCACTGAGCAGGGAGCCCAACGCAGGACCCTGAGATCATGACCCAAGCCAAAGGAAGATACTTAACCGACCGAGCCACCCAGGAGCCCCTAAGCATGCTTCTTTTAAACCAAAAATTAATTAAGAACTTCAAAATGTACAATGTTCAGTGAAACTTTGGTGAAGATGAGATTTTGATAGTCACTATTTGCAGTAATGCAGTCTGGGAGACAGGAAATCAACAAACTGCCTGGGTTGGCCAGGGTCAGTTTGATGTGCAACATTTATACTTTAGTTCAGAAAAGAAGCTGTATTAGTTAGGGTCCTCCAAGGAAACAAAGCCAACAGAAGTCTATAACTAGATCTATAATATATAAATGTAGCTGTATCTGTAGATGTAGATATAGGTGTTATTTATCATGAGAAGTTCATTTATGTCATTATGGAGGCTGAAAAGTTCCATGATCTATAGGCTGGAGAGCCAGGAAAACTGGTGATGTAATTCAGTCCCAGTTTGAAGGCCTGAGAACCTGGGGAGCAGATTCAAGGGAAGAAGAAGAGATGTCCCAGGCTGAAATGTGAGGCAGGGAAAAAAGGGATAGATTCCTCCTTCCTCTGCCTTTTGCTCTATTTAGACCCTGAATGAATTGATGATGCCCACCCGTATAAGGGAGGGTCACCGATCGTCATTGAGCCCACCACTTCAAATGTTCATCTCATCAAAATACCAAAATTTGTATTTGACAGGGTTCTCCAGAAAAATATAACTAGGATAGATTGATTGATTGATTTCAGAAACTGGCTCACAAATTTGCCCATCCACATTCGCGAAGATGATCTTTTTTTTTACCTAGTCTGCTAAGTCAAATCTAATCCCTTCCGGAGACACCTTCACAGATAAACCCAGAAATAGTATTTTACCAGCTATCTGGGCATCCCTTAGCCCAGGCAATTTGACATGAAGCTAACTGGAATAGGACCCCTTCTATGAAGTTAGCAGTCAAGCTCGACACCAGAACTGGAGTGTATGGAAGTAATTTTGTAATGTTCTTCTGATGATTTGGATAAGTTTAGAACCCAAAACTTTGGTTGATAATGTGTAATAAATTAATAAAAATCTAGTTGAGTTGCCACTTAGGATCCAGGATGGACTGTTGGTTTTCATATAGGAAAGCTAAGATATAAGTGCAGTATTTTAAAAAATCTGTTTCTTAAAGGATTTTTTTAAAAGATTTTATTTTATTTGTTTGACAGACAGAGATCACAGGTAGGCAGAGAGGCAGGCAGAGAGAGGAGAAATCAGGCTCCCTGCTGAGCAGAGAGCCCGATGATGATGTGGGGCTCCATCCCAGGACTCTGGGATCATGATCCGAGCTGAAGGCAGAGGTTTTAACCCACGGAGCCACCCAGGTGCCCCTAAAAAATCTGTTTCTTTTTCAGAAGCAGGCAAATGACAGGTTGGGTTGAAACTTCGGGATCTTAGTTTGTATAAAGTCATGTAAGTGGTAAAGATGAGTTTTGAACACAAGACTGAATGGAACACTCGAAACAAATGGAAGATTGGCCAGAGCTGGTGTTTGTTTGTTTATTTGTTTTTCTTTTTCTTTCTTTCTTTTTCTACTTTGCTTGCTCTTGACACAATGCCTGACATAGGTTTTCAATAGATATTTATTGAATAAATGTGAGTGAAGCTAGTGTCTCGATGTTCTTTCCATGATACCATCTGCATTTAGATAAGAGGGCTAAATTTTCCTTCCTGTTACTGTTATTACGGAGACTTTTTTCCCCTCAAATAAATGAGAGACACAAGGCTTCAATCTTTATTTTTGTAATTTAAAATCTACTGAATGGATTGTTGAAGCTTATGCTGGCTATTAGAGAGAAACTATATGAAAGATTCTCTTGCTCTGCTTTTAGACCCATCTTGGTTGCAAAGCTTTAACCTGACTAAATGGAAAATTTGATATACCTTTATTTATAAACAATAAGTATACCATACTTTCCAAATTAAAGCTTCAAAAAGAAGTACCTTTCAGGCTACAAAATTCACTTATCTATTCAAAAGAAATTTGAATGTTAGTACTAAGTACGTACCACTGTGCTAGGTGCTAGGAATATTATATTGAATATCATGTCTCCTATAAATGTGAAATGGATTTCGAAAGAACAGTTCAATATACTGTAATACAAAACAAAGTGAAAGTCTCCTTGTCAGAAACATTTGCTAGACATCTAGAAGTAGTTACCCATTAAGGAAGATGGCCTCATGCAGGTGAGTAAATAAAGAGTAATGTCTTAACATCCTGGATGCTATTCTACCTCTTTAATATGCTTTTTTTTTTTTTTCCCCTAAAGATTTTATTTATTTGACAGAGATCACAACTAGGCAGAGAGGCAGACAGAGAGATAGGGGGAAGCAGGCTCCCTGCTGAGCAGAGAGCCCGGTTCAGGGCTCGATTCCAGGACCCAGGGACCATAACCTGAGCGGAAGGCAGAGGCTTTAACCCACTGAGCCACCCAGGCACCCCTCTATTATGCTTCTTGAAGACACGAAGACGACAGCCAGATGAAGCAACTGTTCTGATGAATTTATTATTCCATTTAGGCTAAACAATTGGTTTTATTTTCATCTAAGTGACAGTTGGCTACTTGCTTTTACATCACATTTCACACAAAGCATTTTTCCTTTATGGGGATTTAGTACTCCCAGGTGTGTCTGGTCTTCACTCTGAAAAGGATAGGAAAAAGCAAAAGAAACAAAAAGCCCCCAGCAGATACAGGCCTTGGAACACGTTCTTTGCTGTTTGTGCAATGATGCCCTTCGAATAGTTTGACTTTCATGTGTATCCTCCAGAATTAGGTACTTTAATCTCGTACTTATTTGGAGCATAGGTCTTGGAAATTTCTTTTTCGTAAAGGAGGGAAAAAAAAAACAAAAACCCTAGAAGAAGGCTATACATCCATGGAATTTGAGAAAGAAATGAAAACAGCGTCATTTAAGTTTATATCTGCCAAAATTAACAATCTAAAATTCCTTTTGTAAGAACACTTTCTAGAGATTATGCTGAGTGAAATAAGTCAAGCAGAGAGAGTCCATTATCATATGGTTTCACTTATTTGTGGAGCATAACAAATAGCATGGAGGACAAGGGGAGATGGAGAGGAGAAGGGAGTTGAGGGAAATTGGAAGGGGAGGTGAACCATGAGAGACTATGGACTCTGAAAAACAATCGGAGGGTTTTGAAGGGGCGGGGGGTGGGAGGTGGGGGTACCAGGTGGTGGTTATTGGAGAGGGCATGGATTGCATGGAGCACTGGGTGTGGTGCAAAAATAATGAATACTGTTATGCTGGAAAAAAAAAAAAAGAATACTTTCTGTACTCCTTAGGTTCTTTTTGAGATGCAATAGAAAGACAATGAAAGCAGGTAGATGAGGACTATAGCCAAAAGATCTAAGAGGATTAAGAGATTAGAACCAGGTCCCGGGGGCTCCCGCTCTGTCCCCTCAAGGTTATGCAGACAGAGCAGAGCAGGCCACGTTTCTGCAAAGTAGAGACTCCTTCAGAAAATGCTCTTAAAAAAAAAAAAAAAGAAAGAGGGAAAAGAAAATGCTCTTTATCAGTGACAATGTAGCTTACCCTTGACCACTTGGGGCATGGGAGGTAAGCAGTTAATGGACGCCTCTCTAAGAAACAGACTAGCACACTGTGTCTTTCTTACTCTGACATTCTAGGGCTCTTCTGCTTAGAAGAAGAGAATACTAGTGTTACCCTAAATATCAAAGGCTGTAATTCCACTCAGAAAATAGACACCAACTCCGTAAGCTACTATCATAATGCCCTACACTGATGGATCTTAAGTCCTCAATTTCTGTACCAAACAGGCTTCTTTTTGTGGCAGATGAGTTCAAGTGTCATCATTTATCCTTGTACAACTTCACCGTGATAACTTTAAGGACTAGATATGGGCAAGGACTTGAAAACAAGTCAGGCAGTAGGTGGAACACCCAACTTCGACCCCCCCCCCACTCCCCGCCCGGCCCAGACATATTATCTGGCTGTTTCAGTGACTGGTTAAAACTGAAGCAAAGTTGATATGATAATTTGTAATCACAGCAATGAAATCCTTCCAAATTGATTGGAAAAAGGTCCGGCTACTTGCTATGTTAAGAATGGGGCATACCTACACACAAAAAAGGACAAGTCCCAGTTAGTGAGATGTTGATTATTAAATTAAGAAGTGATGGAGGCCGGTAGACATAGAAGAAGGTGCTCAATGTCATTAGCAATTAGAAAATGAAAATTGGGATGACAGATACACTGACCAGATGGGCTATAATTAAGATGTAAAATCACATTGACAGAAAGCTTAGAATTGCCAAGGAAAGCTGATGATATACAAACCATATTGCCCAGCAATTCCAGGAATATACCCTCGAGAAGGTTTGCTTAGGGGCCGCCAGATAAGGGATAAATGCTTTGGGATACTAAACAGTGATGTAAATGAGCAAACAACATTTACAGGCAACACCGGAAACCGTCACAATTTTAAGGTTAAACGAAGGAATCGTGGTTTGGAAAATACCTACGTAATGATCGTCTTCCAATAAAATTCAGAGCCAGACCAAATCAAACTATATTGTTTCGGCTCTTTTGGGGAGCTGATGTATTGTATTTCTTAACTCTGGACTGGACTCTGTTTAAGCAGTTGTTGAAGAGTACAGGTACATTTTAGATTCTTTTCTATGTGCATGTTTTATGCTGCAGTAAAAAGTAACACACACATGGGGTGCTGGGGTGGCTCAGTGCGTTAAGCCTCTGCCTTCGGCTCAGGTCATGATCTCAGGGTCCTGGGATCGAGCCCCTCCTCGGGCTCTCTGCTCAGCAGGGAGCCTGGTTCCCCCTCTCTCTCTGCCTGCTTCTCTGCCTACTTGTGGTCTCTGTCTGTCAAATAAATAAATAAAATAAAAAAAAAAAAAGTAACACACACGCTTGCGCACGCGTGTGCGCACATACACACACGTAACACAGATTCTGAGACCACTGTCTACAGACAGTGTCCGTATAACGCCCAAGATGCTAAAGCGGGTCTGTCTGTTTTGAGGGAAGTTTGGGGCTAGCCCCGACGAGAAAAGTGTGCCCTGGATTCAAGATGTCACCTCTTCTGGTAATGTCATTGGCTGACTGTAATCCGGGTTTGGGTTGTTATCACACAAAAGATCCTTCAGTAAAATCCTATTTGATTCAATTGACTTTATTCAACAAGCTCATAACTACCAACTCAATCTTGCAATTTGGTTTAGACATACAAACCATTATGGGTTAATGTAAATTATATGAGAATGGTTGGGAATCTCTGACAATTAGTCTGCACTCCTTTATTTTCATTCCAGTCCTGCTTTCTTCCTAAATGACCCACAAATTCATTTTCGTCAGCCTGCTTTTACCTCAAATGACACAGCCTGCGTTCCATAGATAGCAGAGGAGAAAATACACTCCCCGTTTTTTTTTATCATCTCTAAACACATTAGCAAAGGAATATCTGAAAGGTGTTTTCATCTGACTAATTAGGTTAGAAATCTCAGGAGAACAGTCCTATTTGCTATATTTTTGATGGAAATGTTTCTGTTTCTGGCTGAGAATCTTGCAAGAACAGATTTCTCCTTGGATACTTCCTGTTGGAACTTCAAGTAAGAAAAAAAAGAAAGCAAGTTTTTCTTCCTCACCAATCGGAAAATAAACTTGGATTGTGAGGGACTTATGCATAAGGGCCATGATTTGTTTATTTTTTTAAGTACACATTATATGGCATAGAGTTGTGCAGAATGCCAGGAAATAATGCTTATTGGTGATTGTTGACATCTGTTGTCCCCCTCCCCCAAATTTGGGGATTGGTGGTTACAAATTGGCTTATTGGTAATTGTTGACATATGGTGTCCTCCTTCCCCAAATTTGGCTATTTCAGTGCGATGTTCATAACGTCTTTGATTTTCAGTGCAAGCAAGTTGTAGAACACAAAACACTTCTTTTTATTTGAAACTTTTTAAAAAATGGTTTATGAATTTGAATACTTAGAACCAGGTGTTGTTTCACTCTCTAATTGCCTGTTATTTCACCATCTTGTCTTGTTGATTACTAGTAAGTTCTGTGATGGAAGAAGCTATTTTCCCTCTGTGTTCTCCATGCCATTTAAACACTGGGCTGAGAATATAATGGATGCTTAATAAATTCTTACCACTTTTGATTCCATCCCTTTTTAAAAAAAAATAGTTGCTTTTAAATACATTCAAAACCTGTCTTTAGACCCATGCTTAGCATGATCAGAGCCCGGTAACATAAGTTGTAAGAAACAACTGAGTTCTTGGTCTCTCTAGACTTCTTTTGTTACAGATTGTAATTTTTAATGGCTATTATTAATAATACATTCTTTTTTAAAAAATATTTTATTTATTTATTAGGCACACAGAGAGAGCTCACAAGTAGAGAGGCAGGCAGAGAGAGAGAGAGGAGGAAGCAGGCTCCCTGCTGAGCGGAGAGCCCCATGCAGGACTTGATCCCAGAACTTGGGATCATGACCTGAGCTGAAGGCAGAGGCTTTAACCCACTGAGCCACCCAGGAGCCCCTTAATAGTACATTCTTAATAATAATGGTTGTTATTAAAAATGGGGTTTCTGTTTCCCTTGCCTCCGGAGATGTATCTTGTAAGACAATCCAGCAATTGCACTATTAGGTATTTATTCAAAGGATGTAAAAATACTGATTCGAATGGACATATGCCCCTTGACGTTTACAGCAGCATTAGCAATGATAGCCAAATTATGGTAAGAGTTCAAATGTCTATCAGCTGATGAATGAATAGAGAAGTTGTGGTGTATATCTACAATGGAATATTACTCAGCCATAAAAAGAATGAAATCCTGCCATTTGCAACAACGTGGATGGAACCAGTGTATTATGTCAAGTGAAATGAGTCAGTCAGGAAAAAACTAAATACCATATGATTTCACTCAAATGTGGGATTTAAGAAACCAAACAGATGAACATGGGGGAAAATAAAGAGAGAGAGGCAAACCATAAAACAGACTCCTAACAGTGGAGAACAAACTGAGGGCTGCTGGAGGGGAGGCAGCGGGGGTGGGGGGTGGGCTAAAGGAGTAATGGGCATTATTATTATTGTTGTGATGAGCACTGGGCATTATATGTAAGTGATGAACCACTTAATGCTACTCCAGAAACTATGCACTATACCTACTACACTATATGTTAACTGGAATTTAAATAAACACTTAAATAAATAAAAATAGGGTTTCTAAACAATTTTTAAACTATACATGCTTGCCCAGGTATTGAGGAACAACGCAATGTCAAAGAAACACTGGGAATAGAATGATAATGTATGTGATTATAAGCGGTGGTGGTGGGGTACAGAGAGAAGCCAAAGGCAGTGAAAACATAAGGGAATTGTGAGTCTATTCTACCCGGCTCTTTCCCCCCATTGCCAGGTGCCATTTACATCCCATTAGAAGGCACCGTAGGTCCTAGTCAGGGTCTTAAGATCAGTGTTTGTGATAGTGAAGGAAAGCGATAGCCTACCTAGAGTCTCTCTCAGATTCTAGAGTTTCATTTTCAATGTTAAATCTCTCTAAAATACTCTCACAGAATGCAGAGGGAACATGTTAAAGAAGATAGACCAAAGATTCCTAATCTGGAATCCATGGAAGGGATTCAAGGGCTCTTGGACTCTTGACGTTGTGTGTAAAATTGGGTCTAGGCCTCCCTACATTTCTCGGAGTGTTCTGGCTGTTCATCTGGGATTCCTAACCTTTTCTCCTCCCAGGTGAAGGATCACTGCTTGCAGGTAACGCTTACATTTACTCTGGGCCCTAGAACCAGCCATAGGAACTTGACTGGACGAGTCGATTGAAAAAGATCCTTCCCACAAAGACTCGAACGGCCTTTGCAAAGGTGACACTTCTCACCATGCTTCAGTTAGGAATGTTCAGGGGATCCCTTTCCGGAGTTGGAGCACGGCGCTGAAAATACCAGAGGCTATTAATACTGCTTGTATATTTACTTTCATGACTTGGCAAGGATGGGAGCTGCGACATGCAATCTTCTCAGAGATGATGCCGTGGGGGTTGGCCAGCCAGCAGGCAGATGTCTGAAGTTTGGCAAGTAACGCCCTCCTCCTCCTCCTCCTCCTCCTCCTTGGAACCACAGAATGGTCCACAGAGGCCATTTGCATTTCCACTCTCTGTAGCTCTAGTCTCTTTTATTAAAAACGAAAAAAACAAAACAAAAACTTTATTGAGATATAATTGATAGGCCATCAAATTCAACTTTTTAAAATGTATAATTTAATGTTTTTTAGTTTAGTTGGGCAACCATCCCCACAATCTCATTTTAAAACCTTCTTCAGAGTCTTTTCTATTTATGTTCTTCTAATAGTTCCAGAATAACACTATGTTTCATTTGTTTTAAAGAAGATTTGTGCTCTGAAATTACCCCTGCGGTTAATCGGCCGTCACATATTTTGGTGGGGGTTGGGAGGAGTCTTAAGAACATATAAGGGCTCCGTGTCTGCTAGTGGCAGAATTTACTCTTTGTGACTCAGTGTTTACAGAGTGCTAGTCGTTTTTTAAAATGTTGAGGATATCTCCTAGACAGAAAGCCAAACAACAACAACGACAAACCTGGACCCTTTGGACCGTTTCAATTTGCCCTTTTTGTAGGCCAGAAACAGTGAGTCTCTGTAACTTCACAAGGTTCAGCATAATATAGCTTACATTACATCTTCATGCCTCCTCCAGCGGCATGGCAAAGATGCTAAATTTTAGGTTCCATAAAAGTAACGCAACTTGCTGCTACTGGAAACACACAGCTAAAATTTGTGTTTCTTTGTAATTAGTTACAAAGAGTTAAAATACTCTCATCCTCAATTGTTATTCTTCCATTCAACCTCAAATATTTACTAAGTACCTAATATTTACCTAACTAAGGTGGCAGGAAGAAAGATCCAGGCTCAGCCTTAAGGATCACACATTTTTGCTGTCCCTTCTTCTAGCGTTCTTTATTAATTTATTATTTGATAGTTATGCAATGTGTTTGCATTTCCACCTTCAGCAAATTCATTAACTGATTGAGTCTTCATCCTTGCTGCTTCATGGGTAGGCCAAGCCCTTCTTTCCTTCATGCACTCAAGCTTCAATTACACAAAGGCCTTTTTTTTTTTTAATTCTATAGTTCCCAAGTTCACCAAGTGGACACAATCTTCTGTCAATGTTGCAATGTTTCCACATTGTTACAGGATGTAATTTTGTGGTTTTCCCAAGTGTAATTACTACCTGCCTCGGCCTTGGCTGAATGCCAGCGATTCTCAATTCTTAAATTTGGAAGTAGATTAAAGCATTTAATTAACACACACACACACACACACACACACACACATACACACACAGTATCTTGAACTGTGCAAATCTAGTCCTTAACCGTCAAAGCTCATGTCTGATAAAAGCATCAATAATATAAAAGACACATATAAGTAACTTGTACACATTTCTAAAATAGGACTATTTTCCAATATATTTTTTAGGCTACATAAGGTCTTTCAGACATGCAGTGGATTTTCCCAGACCTGAATTCAGCTGGAGTCTATGCCTGGACCATTGACTTGAGGTGGAGAACTGCGTGTGTCTTTTGGTAATTTTCCTCCAAGTACAGCTCCTAAGTAGAGAAACAAAATGCTGGGAAATTTCTATCATCAGGTTTATACTAAAAAGGGCACAATACTAAGGAAGCAATCTGATGCTAATCAGGGATAATAGTGTTAATTTTGTCCAGAACTGATAGAAAACAGAATTTGTGTGTGTTGGAGAACATTTTATCTGGTTTCTTCATTTTATTTTTTTAATTTTAATCAATTAATTTATTTTTAAAGATTTTATTTATTTACTTGACACACAGAGAGAGATCACAACTAGGCAGAGAGGCAGAGAGCGAGGGGGAAGCAGGCTCCATGCTGAGCAGAGAGCCCAACGTGGGGCTCGATCCCAGGACCCTGAGATCATGACCTGAGCCGAAGGCAGAGGCTTAACCCACTGAGCCACCCAGGCGCCCTGAGAAATGGAATGAGAAATGAGAAATGAGAATGAGAAATGAGAAAATGGAATCCCAGAAAAGTTAAGTGACTACTTTGACATTACTTATTAGTTAAAAATTCCAAATTCCAATCCAATAACCTAGATTCCCAGCACAATGCTCTTTCTATTGATGTTTTCTCCATTTCACATGTCACATGGGAAAAGATTTCATTATATTCCAACCTGAGCCTCCTTTGTGATCAAAGTTCAGTTTCTTCAACTGTCTTTTCTCTTTCTTACCCTGCCACTATTTTTCTTAAACTCCATTTCACCCCGGCTAGAATCAGACAATCAGTATCAGTGGTCCTCAAGTTTGAGCACAGATCAGAATTATCTCGAGGCTTTGCTGAAACCAGATAGGTGGGTCCAGTCCTGAGTTTCTGATTCTGTAGGTGTGCATGCAGGTGAGAATTTGTATTTTTAGGAGCTTTCCAGGTGCTGCTGCGGGTTGGGGACCACACTTTGGGGACTACAAACCTACATGAAACAGAGTTAATGACTCTATGGACAGGGTTTCTAAGGACTGGCTCCTGAGGCTTACTCCTTTAGCCTCTGGAAGCATAACAGATTATCAAAGTACCCCATCCAAAAGCTCCTTGCCCTCTGTAGTCTCCTAGCATTGGCTTCTACATTGAGATCTGTGTGAAAATGACCACATGTCTCTGCAGAGGGCCAGTGAGTCAGTCTGGAAAGAAGGCAGCTGTGTATCTTTTCTGACTAGCACATAGCGCCTACCACCCCACCTCCTGACTGGGGCTTCCTTCTTTTTCCCTTGTTAAAATTTCCTTATTAAAATAATTAATGTTGAACATGCTAGCGATAAGAAGATAGCCATAACAAAGAAGTTCTAAGAAGCTCATGTTTTCAATCCTTGAAGAGGCAGAGAATGAAAATACCACTGTAGCCATCAGGTTCTTAGCTGCAGAAATAGAATCGAGGTTAGCTAGTGTAAACAGAAAGAGATTTAATATAAGGTATCAGGTAGCTCACCGAATGTGAGTGGGCTTTGGAGAACCTGGGTCCCACGCAGAACTCTCTACAGGAATGCGGGGATAGTTTTCTCGACTTTATTCTACAGGAAGGGAGTCTGGAACGGTTGTTGAGTGAAGCCATCTGTAGTATTTGCCACAGTTATCTTGTCCAAATTGTGGTTCATTCTTTGTTTTTTTTTTTTTTTTTAATTTTATGTATTTATTTGACAGGCAGAGATCACAAGTAGGCAGAGAGGCAGGCAGAGAGAGAGGAGGAAGCAGGCTCCCTGCTGAGCAGAGAGCCTGATGCGGGGCTCCATCCCAGGACCCTGAGATCATGACCTGAGCCGAAGGCAGAGGCTTTAACCCACTGAGCCACCCAGGCGCCCCTGGTTCATTCTTTATTCTCAAGCAAGATGCTGATCAGACATCGGATATCAAGTTTTACAAACTCACATAATGGTCTGTAAATTGCCCAGTGTTGAAAGAGAGATGTGGCAGGGAACTGACTAGTAAATGAAGAATTTTGGAAATAGTTGTTTTAGTATACCAGCCATAGGGTGGTGATCTCTGGTCCATGGGCTCCTGGGACTTCCAGATTCATGAAGATGATGTATTTGAAGAAAGACTTCTCTAAAGACAATCTGGTGGCTCTTAAAACCCAATACCAATGACTTTGTTACTGATGGCTCTAGTGTTTATATTTTATACTATGTTCATAATTTACACTGTTTCTGTAGTGTGAGACTATTTATTGAGATTGGAATTCTTAAAAAAACCATATCTGGCTACATATGATCGGGATGAGGATTCATTATACCATTATTCTACAGGATACATCAGATTAAAAGCATCATTGGCCTTAACAATCATCATCCAGTCTTCTTATGAACTCTGAAGCTTGAGATTCCTTGGATTACCATTAACCACTACTTGGTCATTACCAAATGGAATCCAAGGCTGAAGAAGCCTGCTTGGATTCCTCATTTTTTTTTTTTCAAGATTTTATTTATTCATTTGAGAGAGACAGAGACAGAGCGAGCACAAGCAGGGGGAGCAGCAGAGGGATAGGGAAAAGCAGGCAGAGGGAGAAGCAGGCTACCCCCTGAACAGGGAGATAGATGTGGGGCTCGATCCCAGGACCTGGAGACCATGACCCGAGCCTAAGGCAGATGCTCCACCATCTGAGCCACCCAGGTGCCCTGCATTCCTCATTTTTCTTTCACGGCAGCCTTGATGGCTGTATCATTGGGTGAACTATCTATGCTGGTAACACAGAGACTCACAATGCCATTAGATTTTTTTTTTCTCTTATGCGCCTGTCTGGAGGTAGGCAATATAAGATAAATATATTAATTCTGTTATACATAGCACGCAGCTTCTATCTCTGTCCAAGTTGGCTATCGTGACTCTCCCTCAGACACTGGGAAGGGAAAATAGGAAGTGGGGGACACATCCTTTCCAGTTAAGGGTAAAACCTAGAAGTCATACACAGCGCTTCTGGCTCACTTGACATGAGTCAGAACTGAGTCACAGAGCCACACCTCATTGCAAGTGAAGCCAGGAACTGTCATCGATAATTGGAGGCCTTCAACCCAGTGAAAATCTGGGTGGGGGATTTCAATACCAGAAAGAAGTGAACATTGGTGGATGGCTAGCTCTCTTTGCCACCATGGCTTACCCGACACTGTAGGTTGGTTTCTTCCACATCAGAGATGCTTTGTGGGCAGACTCTGCTGGGCCGCCCGAGATGAAAGTGAGCTCCTAGCAGGGGTGAGTAAGGGGAGTGCATCCAACCGATTGTCTGGTAAACAGATGAGGGAATAACAGAATCTCAGTGTTGAAAGGAAACCTCAGTCATCACCTAGTCCAACCACTCACCTGAAACATCTCAACTGTCTATTCAACTTGTCCAATTTTACATGTGAAAACTAACGACTTCCCCAGAGTCACAGAATTAGGGGTGACAATCAGGACTAGAATCCAGAGAGCATGGTAGATTTTATTTTCCTTCTACTGCTCCTGGATGAACCCCTCTGAGCTCTGTTTCGACCATGCTGTGGTCAGAGAAGAGAGATTTGTGTGAATTATAAGCTGTAACAATCCATGTATTTTTAGAATTCTGTTAAGTGTCGTAGAATAACTGAGCTAGTATAATGAATTGTAAGGCCCCCTTTCAGTTATTGAAACAGTGGAGTCTTGTTAGAACACAGATCATGATTACACGTCTCTGGATGCCCATACAAGTTGGTGAAAAGGGTATTGACGAGGAATTCAAATGACATGAGCCAGTCTCAGCTATCTACTATCTATACGACTCCAGGAAATCATCTGACTTCTTTGAGACCTGACTTATTTTTAAAATAAGAAATTAGAGATGGTAAACGACTTAGCTGTTGGCACAACATAGGTTCTGACAGATCAGAATAGATGCCATTTCTAAAAACAACAACAACAACAACAAAACCTCAATTAAGGGAGCTGGTGCATCCTGGAGGAAGGTAAGCTTTGAGCTCTGTGAGTTTCTCTTGAAATTGAATTGCACACAGTGAAAAGTGGACATATTAGCCTGCACCATTAGGACAGGCTAATATGTCACCCTCCGTACATAGGTGACAAAAGGGCGCATTGAAGCCTCGGTCTGATGATGAGATGTTGTTTGTCAACCTCAAGACTGAAATGACTATCAGAAAAAGCAACAAATCCCTGTAAGACTGTTCTGGAACAATGTACTCGTATTGTCTGTTTAGGAAACCAGAGTTTCCTGGGTCCTCCTGTAAAATAAATTAGAAAACAATGTAGAGACTGGCTTCTAAGGTGGCAAAGAATCCATTTGGTCATAAAAGGGACAGTTTCTAGGGCCCAATTCAAAAGGCTGTCACATTTCATTACATTTCTAAAGACCTCAGCTCCAAAAAGAGGACAATTGTGGGCCTGCAGGTGAGCCTGAATATTATCTTTAGTGAGGTCTGGAGATAAAGGCTGCAATTGAAAGCATTTAGAATGAATTGGACAGAATAATTTTAAATTATGGCCTTGAAATTTCCACTTTGCTTATAGGAATGAGATAAGGCCAAACACTCCAGTTAATGGAACACAAGCTACTAATTTCCTGAAAAAGACAAAAGGAGGGGAGTGCATTGCTCTGATGTGGAATGACCAATGTTCTTTAGTCTCAATGCTGACAGTGAGATAACTGTGTCAAAGGAGAAAGTGATAGGAGAGGCAGCCTTAGATCCAAAGGGAGAAAAAAGAAGGAAGGCTAAACAATGGCTCCTGTTAGTTCCAAAGGTGAGTTCACCTTCCTGGCTTTCAGTGATCTCACTCGCCGCCAAGGCTCGGTGACCACAGAGCGAGTCTGCTCTCTGCTTCTCTGCGTGTGTGCGCCTGCATTTTAATTATCTGTAAATAGCGTTTCCTCCATGGTATTTTTTCCTGGCTCCTGAAAAAGCAGTGCCTCTCTTCCAAATGCATGAACATGGAATTATCGTCACAATCTCGCCTTATTTACATGAGAATGAGGAAGACGGACCACTGAAGAGCACAGGCTGTTTGGAACGGAAAACTAGTATTCTTCTAGAATATGAAAACCTTAAAGGTCAAACGACCTTCAGAGCTGGGGAGGGCACTCAGATCTCAGGGTCCTGCTGAGAGGGTGGCGTTCCTGGGACAAGCCCGGCCCTTGTCGTCCCAGCAACCCTCCACACCACCCCTCCCCCACTTCCCGACACTCCTACCAGGCCTGTGCTTCTGTGGCCTGTGGAAGAAGTGGAAGCTTTTGTGGTGGACAGAAGAGAAGGAAACGGTGTTCCCTCATGGCCTCCGGTTAGGGGGAGTGGTGGGGGTGGATAGCACTTTACTTACCTTTCTTCTAGGACCTCTAGAAAATAGCATCTCAGAAAAATCCTCCCCTAAGGGGCCTGAATTTCTGACTCTTTTTGACTCGGGCTGGAGAGAGAAGACAGGGCTTTTGCTGTTGTGTTGTTGGGGTGTCTGGCTTTGCTCACGTCCTGGTTTCCTGAGGGACATCACTTCCTTTCCCAATATCCTTTGGATGTACTATAGATATGCAGGCTCTTGTGTTTCCCTTGCAAGCTTTTCAGGATGAAATGATTCTCTCTGATTTTCTTTCTCTCTCCTTTCCTCCCTCCCTTTTTTCCTTCCTCTCTTCCTCTTTTTCTGCACATTTTTTTTTTTTACTCAGATTCTCCTTTGTTTTCCTCCTGAAAATGCCACCAGGAGAAAGTCTTGAATGTCTTGAGTTCAGAACAAACTTGGGAAGCTGTGTTTTTATGAAACCACTCAGGAACTTAGGCTGTCTGTAAGCCCCTCCCTCCTGCATAGGAGACCTTAAGCTCTACTTCAGGATGGCTTTAGATCTTTTTCTCAGATCTCCCCGGAATTCCGTGCTCCTATACTATAGTTGGCTATGCTATAGTTGCTAGGAATGAACTGATATTATTAACATGACCTTTAGGAGGTAGGGTAATGATGCAGTAGGGTAATGAGGAGAGGC
This sequence comes from Mustela erminea, assembly GCF_009829155.1. Lineage (NCBI taxonomy): Eukaryota > Metazoa > Chordata > Mammalia > Carnivora > Mustelidae > Mustela > Mustela erminea. The sequence goes on from NC_045619.1 coordinate 30,277,530, forward strand.
TTTAGAACATGCAAAATGTAGTAGCGGAGTCGAAAGAAAGAGAACTTTGGCATTATTCTACCCTAGGTTCAAATCTCAACTTTGTCACCTGTGTGACAAGAAGGCTACCATAACTTTTCTGAACATCAGTTTCCGTATCTGAAAACCTGAGGCACTGCCAGCTGACACCATGGGGTTGTTGAAGGCCAAAGCCTCACCTTGAGAAGATGCCTAACAAATACGAACACTTCCATTTTCTTGCTAATAATAGAGCAGTCCAACTTCCCAATTCTCTTACAACATTTTTTCCTATTGATTGGGCCTACCACTTAGTGAAGGCTTCCTTTTTTGCCAACACTGCTAATGCTGTTCTTAGCATTTTGCTTAATTTAACCTTCATTACAATCTCAGGAGCTAGCTATACTTTTAATTGACCATTGAAGAGCTGTGACTTTTAAGGGTTTAAATGACTTGCTTGAGGACATCCAATTGGTAAACAGCTCAGCGGGGGAGCTGGCTTCAGCTTCCGTCTGGCAGGCCTGTTCCAGAACCTTCATGTTGAACTACCATGTAGCCTACATTTGGGGAAAGCATTTTCTTTGGTACCCCAAAACAGAATGCCAGATGGGATGGCCATACCTTTCACAGACATAAGAACTAAAATAACTGCCACCATCCATGGGAAGAAGTTAGTGTTTCACTAAGACCTGCTGTTAAAAGTAAACAACGGCTCCTGAAGCAATTGTGCTGGGCTTAGATAAGACCTCGCCGCTGACTCTGGGCTCGGTCATGCCTGGAGTAATTCCTCCATGTATTAAGGCCTGGAGGCAGGTCTGCAAAAGGGAGTCAAATGGATATCTTGGAAATGACTTTTTTTTTTTTTTTTGCAGATTGACCCATGATTTGGAAACTCAAAGCTACTTTCTTTTTTTGAACTGTAAGATCTAGTATTTATAAGGACAATAAAAATGTCTTCCTGGGGGAGGGGGTAAATCCCTTTTCTCATCTTCCGCAGCTAGTGCATTTCTTCTGCCAACACCCGAGCTGATGAAACAAGAGGTGTGGGCCTACTGGTTGCTGGCACGTTCCGGTAACTTAGTAAATGCGAACAGATCTGATTTCTGAGCTACTACCAACAGGGGTAGAAGCAACAGCAATGATGGGTAGGCAACAGCTTCACACGGTTCCTCAGTCAGATTGCGGAAAGCCCAGCTGATTCCTGCGTCCCCGCTGTGCTCCACAGGCCCAGTTCTCTTCTCTCAAGGTTCTTTCCTCGGCCACCCTAGAACCTCTGTGGGAAGACGAAGATGACTTTTCATGTGCTGTATGTATGAATGTTGTGCATGATGTGGTGTGTAGATGTGTGGCATGTGCATTTGTAAGTGCATTTGGGGTGTGCATAGGTGTGTGGTGTGTATGAGTGTGTGTTGCACGATGCGTGTATTTGCATGTGGCATGTGGTTATGAGCTTGGAGTGTATATGGATGTGTATGGAATATGTGTGTATGTGGTGTTTGTGTCTGCGTACTGTATTCAAATGCGGTATGTGCTTGGCGAGTGTGTGTATTTGTATGTAGAACCTATGGGTATGTGGTATGTGTGTGTGATACGTGTGTGAGCCCATTGGGTGTATGCTTGTGATGTGTACGTATGCGTACTTGCAGGTGAGGTTTGTGTATGTGTGTGTGTTGTGTGTGTGATGTGTATGTGTGTGTAGAGGTATGTCTGTATGTGGTGTGTAAGTGTGTAAATTTGCATGGGATGTGTGCATATGTGTGTGGTAAATTCGTCTGTGGTGTGTGCACACTGGCCATATGGGATGTGGGTGTGAGATGTGCATTCGTAGGTGGTAGGCTGGTCTGTGTTTTTGTGTTGGGGTGTGCATATGTACGCTACGTGTGTATATTTGTGACACGTGTGTGATTATTGGCAGCTGGGGTGTGCATTTACGTCTGAGGTGGTGTGTATCCATGTGGTGAATTTATATGCCGTGTCCATGCATTTGTGTGTGGTGTGTGTTTGCAATGGTTGTATGATCATGCACATCATGTCTGTAGAGGTGTCTGAAATGTGTGGTGTGTGTCTAATGTGTACTTGTGTACATTTGTATATGGTATGTGTGTGTGTGGTGTGCGTATAGAGCCTGTGTATGCCTGTGGTGTGGGTGCATGTGTGTGGGGAACGTACAGATGATGTGGGTTTGTGGGCGGGGGTTTGCATGTGGTGTGTATATGTGTGCGGTGTCTCTTGTTGGTGTGTGTGCGACTTGTCTGTGTGCAGTGTGTGTGCTTTGTGTACAGTGTCTGTATGATGTCTGTGTGTGTGTGTGCGTGTGTGTGTATGAGAGACAGACAGACGGGGAGAGAGAGACAGGGGTGTGCCTAGAGCAATGGGTGGCCATTTACCCTTCCGAGGTCCCAGAGTTGCTGAAGAGCTAGTCAAAACCATTTTTGCAATTGGGTCTGTCTTGAAATAAGCTGCATATAACGGTAACAGAAATAACTGCTCCTTTTTCTTGGTTCCTCCAAAGTCATGATAGGTTGCAGACGGGAATGACTAACCAGTTCTTTCCAATAGGTCTCTCTCGCCCCCGATCCTCTGGGGAGCTGGCTTATGTTGCCAGGAAGTGGAGGAAGCAGGGGGCTGTGTGCAAGTGTTAAAAAAAGCACACAGTTATTCATTGATTTGTATACGTGTTTCATCTTAAGTCAGAGACATTAGGTTTGCACTGGCTATCACCCTTCTTGCAAATGGACTAATACTTCAGGTTGCTTTGGTTTGGCTCAAATCAGGGCTTCGAAATCAAATAGGGTCTTATTTCTCAACTGGAAAATAAATTTGCACTTCAGCAAAGGGCATGACAAAGACCACCCCCTCCCCACTACACAGCCTCCTTTAAAGCCTCCTCATCTTAGTATCTAAGAATAAAAATCATTATCTTCTGGCAGTTAAAAACTCCACTTTTCCATTTTTTAATAATCACTTTTTTATTAGACTTCCGAAAAATAAGCCTGTCCTGGACCTGAGGCAGAGAGATGGAATTGCTAAACATTTACGCCACATGTCCCTACATGCACTCTATTCAAAGTGTCAGTCTAAAATGCAGTTTTGAAACTGAAACAACAAATCTTTTCTCAGAATCCTCTGGCAGAAACGCCGAGGTAGCGCCCATTAAGAAGTGCACCAAATCCTAATTACTCCCCTGGGAGCCAATCATTAGGCGAAAACCTGCAGAATGTTCCATCTCCCGCACCACGCAGATGCTGACATATTTCTCGTGTTGTTGTTTCCTGCCATTTGGAGATGTTGCTATTTGTCACACGCCAAAGAGAGAAGGAGAGAACAGCAAAGTGCATTTCAGTTACTGGGGCAATTTTTCCAAATAAGCAATAGATGTGGCTGTTTCGAAAGGCTTTCTTCTTCTGGGTCGGTGAATTGTGAGTCTGCCTGGCATCACGGCTCGGAGCCTCACTAGCCGTGGCTGTTCAGACGGGCAGCAGGGGCCATGCCAGGTGTTTGGGAGATGGACAGTCAGGGCTTAAACGCCCCTACCTCAAGTCCACCCAGTTTAAGTAGAACAGGTTCACTTCAATTGTTTTTATACTAGGGTGTTTTAGAACACTTAATTCAAGAGAAAAGGAGTAGGTAAACCAACTACCCTTTACCGCTAAAAGGCACAGAGACTCTGAGTAATGAATGACGACCCCATCCCCAAGAATGGCAGGTGGCCAACTCAGAAAAAATTCTTCATAGTCATGGAGGCAGGTTGTTCAGCATCAATAGCCACAATAGCCATTGACCTACAGGAGAAATCTTGGAGTCAGAATCTCTTCACTGCCATAGTTCTTCCCTGTCAGAAACATGGTTGACTGACTGTGAAGCTGGAAAGAAATGCGAGAGGTGGGTAATGAAATGTCTTATAAGCCAGATTAAAAAGATGGATTTTATCTTCAAAGTCATGGAGTTCCATAGAGGCAGTTTTAGCAGGTTTAGTTTTACAGGGATCATCGTAGCTGGAAAAATGGAGAGTGGACAAGACTGGAGATGTGGAGACAAACAGGACGTTACTGACTTTTTCTTTTCTCTCTATTTGTAATTTAAAAAAATGTATCTCTGTGATGGACAATAAGGGTAAGTAAGAACAGTGCCAACAAAGCACTTGTGAAATAAAGTCATTTACTTATTCATTCAAGTATTTAATTTGCTAATTCATTCAATTTACTCAACAACTATTTGAATGCCTACTATATCCCTGGCCTTGTTCTAGGTAATGGGGACCAAAGCCATTGACCTTGTGGAGCTTATATTCTAGTATGGAGGAGACAGAAAGTAGTCAACTTACATATACAGTATGTTAGATGATAGTAAAGGCTGAAAAGAAAAATAAAACAGATGAGGCACGGGGCACCTGGGTGGCTCAGAGGGTTAAAGCCTTCGGCTCACGTCATGATCCCAGGGTCCTGGGATGGAGCCCTACATCAGGCTTTCTGCTCCGAGGGGAACCTGCTTCCTTCTCTCTCTCTCTGCCTGCCTCTCTGCCTACTTGTGATCTCTGTCTGTCAAATAAATAAATAAAATCTTAAATAATAATAAAAAAAAGACAGCTGAGGCATGCAGAGTAGCTGGGGAGGTTGGAATTTTTTTAAATGGTATGATGGCCATTGAAGGCCTAAGGAGGTGAAATTTCAAGAAGGACCCGACAGGAGCGAGGTGGGGAGTTAACTGTGTGGTCACCTAGAGGACACTTCAGGCAGTGGGAACAGGAGACCCAAAAACTCCAAGGGAGCAGCAGAAGTGGAATGCTTCAGAAAGAGTGAAGAGGCCAACAAGGTTGGAGTTGCATGAACAAGGGGAAGGGACTAGAAGATGAGCTCAGGAAGGCTGGCGACGGGGCACAGAGCCATGTAAACATTTTGGCTTCACCCTGAGTGAGAAGGGCATTATGGGAGGGTGTTGAGTGGCTCTAACTTGTGGTTTCACATGGTCTTTCTGTCTGCTGTGGTGAGAACAGACTTTTGGGAGCAAGGGTAAGGCAGAGAAATCTGTTAGAAGGAAGGTACAGTAACTGAGCCAAGAAATGATGGTGTCTTAGACCAGAGAGAATGAGAAATGGAAGGAGGATTAGGATGCATGTCAAAGGTAGAGCTGACAGGATATAGGAAAGGGTTGGGCTTGGGGCGCCTGGGTGGCTCAGTGGGTTAAGGCCTCTGCTTTCAGCTCAGGTCATGATCCCGGGGTCCTGGGATCGAGCCCCACGCTGGGCTCTCTGCTCAGTGGGCAGCCTGCTTCCCCTGCTCTCTCTGCCTGTCTCTCTGCCTACTTGTGATCTCTCTCTGTTGAATAAATAAATAAAAAATCTTAAAAAGAAAAGAAACAAAGAAAAGGGTTGGGCTTAGGGTGGGCTTAGGGTATGAAAGGAGAAAAGTCAGAAATGAAAGACTAGCCAATATTGCCATTAACCAAGATGGGGAAGACAGAGGGCGGGTCTGTTTTGATGGTGAGGAGATTAGAAATCTGGTTAGGGATATGTTCAGTTTGAAATGTCTTTCAGACAAGATGGCATGGGATACACTTGACTGCAGTTTAGGCGAGAGGTCTGAGCTAGAGTCAGAAATTTGGGAAATTCCTCAGCATATTGTGACATATAAAGCCACAAACTGGATAGGGTCACGAAGAGGGACGATGTAGCTAGAGAAGTAATGAAAGTGGACCTGAATAACGACCGGCTGCAATGGACACCCAATTTCTTTTATATCTCCTCAAAGCCCTTTATCAGGAGCTCCATGAAACTATTTCCTTAATTTTTTCATGGTCCAGTAACTAATTCTGGTTCCAGTGCAACAGATTTCTACTGATTCAAAATATGAATTAATATACTTTTGATACATATTGGCTTTAGACAAAATTCATAGATAACTGAGGAACCTAATTCACACTTTTCAAAAATGTTTCTATGGGAACATACACCCTGAACTTCAAATAAGTGTCTTTCAAATTACTTTTGGAACATTATCCAGTTTCAGTGGAAACTGTAACTCTAGAACAGAAAAGAGCGTACATTTTTATCATCCTTTATATCTTTCCATTTGATCAAATATTCTTCATGTTTATCATCACATTTATAATGTAACCAAAATATTTATTTCTTTGAATTTTAATATACTATTGGTACTTTCATTGTCAGGTATTTTGTTTTGTTTTGTTTTTTAAAGATTTTTTTAATTTATTTGACAGAGAGAGATCACAAGTAGACAGAGAGGCAGGCAGAGAGAGAGAGAGGGAAGCAGGCTCCCTGCTGAGCAGAGAGCCGGATGCGGGACTCGATCCCAGGACCCTGAGATCATGACCTGAGCCGAAGGCAGAGGCTTAACCCACTGAGCCATCCATGTGCCCCATCAGGTATTTTGTTTTTAAATAATTTTCCTTCCTCGGGGCACCTGGGCGGCTCAGTGGTTAAATGTCTGCCTTTGGCTCCCGTCATGATCCCAGAGTCCCAGGATCGAGCCCCGCATCACGCTCCCTGCTCAGCGGGAAGCCTGCTTCTCCCTCTTCTGCTCCCCCTGCTTATATTCCCTTTCTCTCTGTGTGTCTCTCTCTGTCAAATAAATAAATAAAAAATCATTTAAAAAAATTAACTTTCCTTCCTCTTGGCTCTTGCCTAACTTCACATCTATCCCCACTGATATATATTAAGTACTTTCTGACTTTATTGATAAAATAAATTCTATTTTAACTGATGACTACTCATTTTTATGTTATGAAAAATATATCCACTCCCTCCTATTACATGCCTTAGTGACTTCAAATTAACACCAGACCAGACTCGATCGGCACAGTCTTAGGGTGATGACAGTTTCCTTTTCTGTCATAGGTTCCAGATTGTTCACGACTGCGAGGTGTAGGAAAAAAGATGAGTAGCCATTGAGGTAATAAAAATGGAAGGAAGTAGCAACATAATCTGTTTCACATTTTTTGTTCAATTTGCTGGAACTGCTCAGACACCCCATCATTTCCTCTGGCTGAGACTTTTTATACAAGGACTAAATTGCATTGCTCCCTAGTCTCTGCAGGCAAAGCCAATTCTTTTTAAAACCCTTCACTGTGTGTTTCAGGGATGGCTTTTCTGATTGTTGTTGTGACATTTTACATGGAATGGCCAATCTAATCAAAAGGCTCTCCCAGATTAGCTTTTTTTTTTCTTGTTAATCAGAAGCATGTTTTACCCTCCTCATGCTATTAGGACTAATCTCTTTGAAAACATTGAGTTTCAGTATTTGCAAGGCATGTCTTCAAGTCATATCCTTTCCGTTACACCATTCAATGAGTTAATCTTTGGAGAGGGTGAAATGTCATCAGTTTCACCAGAGGATTTCTCAATCTCATTCATTTCAGCCAACAGTTTTCCTCCTGACTGGGGTAAATGATCACTAGGTCCTGCAGGAAAATTTGTTGGCTCTGGGGACTGGAAATCTTTGATTTCTAGTTGCACTTCTTGTCCACATTCTCTTCGTCATTATTCTTTTGTATTTTCTGAGTTGGAAAATATTGCATGAAGGTATTATTCTTTTGCAATAGAAAGAACATATAACGAGGCATCTGGAGATTTGGAACCTAGCCCCATAAAGCAATGGACAAATAGCCTCTTCATGTTTCAATTTAAGTGGGGTTTGCATTACCTTCTGTATTCTCATTATGGTGTAGGTTAAGTGAGGCAATTCAGTCTCACACTTGGAAGAGTCTTAAGGGGCACTTTGCTGAAATCTCTACAGTAAGATCTCCTTTAAAATATATTTCATTTGTGGTTATCTGCTTTTGCTTAAACATCTTCAGAAATGACAAATTCCTATTCAGTTAATAAAAGCAATAATTGTTAATTACTCATTATATTGAGGAGCAGGAAGCTCAACCCAAGATTGTGCCTCATAATACACTCTGCAATTCTTCAAGAAGCCAGCCACCAGTGTAATCCAGTATTGTTTTCATTGACTGAAGGTCACCACATATGGTGGTGATTTGGGGAAGAATCAAGTGCCTCTTTTTCCCACAAAATGGTTCACTCTTCACAATTTCTGCAGCCAGGATTTATCAGCTTCCCCCCACCCCTTCCTTCCTTTCTTTCTTTCTTTTTTTTTTCTTTCTTTCTTTTTTTCTTTCTTTCTTTCTTTCTTAATCTGTGACATCATGAGGAAATAGAGGTTCTCTACTAGTAAAGGCAGAAATTGACAGATGAGTAGGGAAGTTTTTTAAAAAAAGGAAGGAGAAAGGAGGGAGAAAAGGATAACAAAGAAAGAGATAAAGAGGAGAAAGATAAGAGAAAGATGTGCAAAGAAAAATAAAAAGAGGGCCTGGGAGGCTCAGTTCATTAAGTGTCTGCCTTAGGTTCAGGTCATGATCTTGAGGTCCTGGAATCAAACCCCTGGTCTGGCTCCCTGCTCAGCAGGTGGTCTGTTCCTCCTTCTCCCCCCCACTCATGCTCTCTCTCAAATAAATAAATAAAATCCTCAAAAAAAGAAAGAAAAAACCCCAAGAAATAGGAAAATTGAACGGAATGTGTCATATGTGCCAAGTTGGCCCCTTCCATCAGTGTTGCAATGAGAAACATGTGGAGACGTATTTTCTGTTTGACCCTCTAGTTTGAAGAGTTACACCTCTCTGTTCAGTTCTGCAAAAACAAAAACAAAAAAAAAAAACAAAAACAAAATAAAACATAAAAACCACCTTCTTTTCAGGTTACCAAAGTTTGGCATTCATGAATGCTCACTTCCTCTTTTTTGGATAGCGTGGAGGGAGCTGAGGATCTATATGCATACTCTTCTTTGGTCTACGGCTTTAAAGATATTGGCCTTCCATAAGCATGTAGCACGAATGGTGTTTCCAATGAAACTGGTCACATTTTATGCAATACAAAGGAGGAGGCATTTATTTGAAAATCAAATACATAAGTTCTGGGAAAGTCTGTACATTTTTTGTGGTTCCACTGTTAGCCAGAATGACCAAATTGTACAATCATTCTGTCATGAAAGGAATTGGTTGTATTTGGCCGGAGCATTGATGAGCATGTGTCTGGCCCTGGTCGTTTCTGTTACTGACCACTTCTCTTTTCTGTTGAAACTTGACGGGTGGAAGGGCTATTATATTTCCTGTAGCTCACTTTCCTGGGCAAGTTTCAGGTAGAGGAGTTACTTTTTCTTGAGCAGAATCATTTAATTATGGCTTAAGTTACCTGGAGCTCTAGCCATCCATCCACCATCTACATTTACTTCTCTCTCATTTCTTTTCACAAAAGAGTGATTTCTTGGATTCTCCAAGCTTATTTAGATCTGACTCTTCCATATTTTATCCACAAGGATTTTATTTACAAGGAAAGTTTGCTGCTTCACTCTTTTATTAAAATGGTCTCTATATAGTCAAACTTCTTTGAGAAAACATGGTTCTTTCTGATTAGAAAAAAGAGAAAGGAAGACAGAAGGAAAGAAAGAAGAAATAAAACAATCCTACATAGAAAATCAACTTGAAAATAGATTTAATGGGAAAATAAGTTTTAATGTATTTTATTAGGTCTGAAGATATAATACATCTTAATGCTTATCCAGCCTATTCTGCCATTGGGCTGCGTGTTCTAAGATTTCAAGAAGGAATTAAGAAACTAGAGTTACTATAATCACTGTAAGAGGTGCGAGAACCTGTAAAATAATTATAATTGATGGTTTTTATAGTCTTCTGAGGTACACTTATACTTTGGCTTTTAAGGATTTGGTCAGACTGGTGCTCCAAATTGAAGGTAGAGTTAGGAATTGATTTCATTTCTACTTGATTCCAAAGCCTGTGACCTCTCCTTTATACTATTTTGTCTCTTGTGATTTACTCCCATGTCCCTTTTCTTTGGAGATGTCATAACTTTACTCAAATACTTATCTCTAGGGAGAAGATCAGATCATCCCTTTTTTAATGCATTAGAAATGAGATCTGAATGAATTCGAAAATTGAGTGTGGTTTTAGTAATTAACAGAGGTCTTTATTATATCTCAATAATAAATAAGAAGGAAAAACAGGGGAAAGATATTAGAATGTATGGGAAAGAACAACAAGCGAGCAGGGTTAGAAGCCCAGTTTAGTGTGTGACAGAGGGGGAAATGAAACAATCTCTCTGAAATATATCTTCTTAATTGAAAAATTAACATCTGAGGTACATGTTTGATATGAAGGTTAAATATGATATATATGTGGATTTGGCTGGGTCAATAAATTGTTTCTTTCTTCTCCTTTGAACCTTGCCTTCTTTATATAAAAATTGACACAAATAAATTAAATACTCTCTGAATCCCTTGCCAGATCTAATATTCTTTGGAATAGCACCATAAACATCACCTACAAGGAGGCAATTTTGGAGTATAAATCAGTGAAAATTTTGAGCAAGTGTAAAGTTTGTGCTAGTTTAAAAATACTAATTCTAATTCATGTATTCATTCATTAGTTTAATATGTATTTATTAACTATATTTTATATGCTGGACAGGTAAGATACAAAGATGGACAAGACAATGTTTTGTATGCTTAAGAAACTTATAGGTTTCGTGGGATAGAAGATGGCCTTAGAGTGAAGATTTTATAACAGAACTAACATTGAAGATGGGATTTGAAAAATGAAGGATTTTCACTGATGGATCCAAGGCATAAAGGACTTCCTGGAAGAAACACTAGACCAAAGATACAGAGAAAAGAGAGGACATATGTATTGGAGAAGGAGGCAGTGATTAAAGTGTTGGATGCACCTGTTGATGAAAAATGAAACGTGGCTTTTTATGCTCTGCTGAAAACTGGAATCCTCATCCTATAAGTAATAAGGAACCAGAAGAGTAATGAAGAAACATTGCTTTATTCAAGACAATATCCTTATTAGATCTTTGTTTTAGAAAGATGATCATTGACTTTGTAGAAGAGAAAATGATAAGAGAGGCTAAATAGCTAGTTTATTAATTACTATGAACGAGGGACATTGAGGATTGAGTTAAGGCAGAAGCAATAGAGGTAGACAGGAGGGGATGGATTCAGGAGTTATTTAGAGGGTGGACTTTTTTAATATAGGTAGTGAAGAGAGGAAGGGGATGTCACTCCACTACCAGATTTCTAATTTGAGCAATGTGAGTGGGTGATGGGGTAGGGAAATGAAAATAAGGAATACGAGTGGGTAGAGTTGAGGAAGGATAGAGGAGAAGTCAGCTTTGGATACATTGAGTTCAGGGGATAAACTGGGTGGAGATGCCCAGGAGCCAGTAGTTTTTATATTGTTTGATTGCCATTTGCAAACTGTCTATTCATCTTCTCCATTAGACCTCCGCTATATCATCACGAACAACAGCAAATGGTTTCTAGGGAACCTAATTATTCCTTTTCGTCCCTGGTGGGCACAAATAGGAGAACTCCCAGAGGTTCATCGGTTTGCAGGCCTCTTCTCCAGAATGAGGATTAGCAGGGACTGGCACGCCAAGGAAAGGGGCCATGCTCAGAGGGCCTGGCGACATCAGGGTCAGAGGCCGATGCAAGTGTGTTCTAGGTATCTAAAGAGCTGTAAGTAAAACATTTACGGAGTAGTTCTAAAGTATGTGGCAAATTATTTGAAACTTGTCCTATATAACTGTGAGGTCTCATCTTTTCCCCTTGAATATAGGCTGGCTTTATTGTATAACTAGCTTGAGGCTAACAGAAAGTGGCCTAGGGGAAGCTGTACTCTTTCTGAGGCTAGATCCTAAACGGTGATACAGCTTCTACCAGGCTCTCTCTATCTCTCAGGACTTCTGCCCTGGGACTCACAAGTTAGTATGTAAGAAGTCCAGTAACCCTGAAACTGCCATACTAGAGGGACCAGGTAGAGTTCACATAGACCTATAGAAGCTAGAAGTCTGATCATCAGTTCTGACGTGCATGGTTATCTGGTTCCTCCCATACCACTAAGCCATTCATTCTGTGACATCGGCTAGGTGTCCTATACAATTCAACTCAGTCCTGACACCCAGAGACAGCTTCGGATCCCACAGGTTAAGGGTTCAGTCCTACAAGACTGCCCATCATATGCCAATCACAAGTCCAGGATGTTACTGTGTTTATCACCCATTGGCTGTAGGTTGGAGGTTCCAGTGACCCTTTGGGTTTGATTAATTTGCTAGAGCAGCTCAAACATTTTGCTTCCTAGATTACTGGTTTGTTATAAAAGGATATAACTCAGGAACAGCCAGATGGAATAGATGCATAGAACAAGGTATGTGGGAAGGTATGTGGGGGCTTCTGTGCCCCCTCCAAGTGCCCCACTCTTCCCAAACCTTGCTGTGTACACGAACCTGGAAGCTCTCCAAATCCAGTCCTTTGGGTTTTTATGGAAGCTTCATTACACAGCATTGATTGATTAAATCCTTGGCCATTTGTGATTGAACTCAATCTCCAGCCCTTTTCCCCTTCCCAGATGTCTGGGGTGGGACTGAAAGTTGCCAACCCTTTAATCACCGTTGGTTCCCCTGGCAACCAGCCCCCATCTTTAGGTGCTTCGTTAACATAACAAAAGACACCTCTATCGCTCTCATCACAGGAAATTCCAAGGGTTTTAGGTCTTCTGTGCCAGGAGAGAACTGGATAAGAACCAAATATATATTTCTTATTATAAATCACAGTATCACAGAAGCCCAATTGTGTCAGCTCTCTGTTTGAGTTTTCCAGCATCAGCCATCAGACATGGAGAAAGACTGCAGGTGAGGCCAGGCCTTAATCTTTGAATTTTCCCAGCTGATGCTGTGCAGAAATAGAGCAGTTCTTGCCGAGTTCTGCCCAAATTGCAGTTTCGTGAGCAAAGTAGATTTTATTATTATTTTAAACTACTAATTTTGGGGTGATTATATTACTATTGGTCATTGAAAACTACAAAGCCATGATCCATGGTAATCTAACTTAAGAACTATTTTACTTATTTAATATAGGATCAACATTTATTCATTCTGCTCTCACTTTCAAAATGCTCCAAGATCTTAATCCATGCGGACTGACTGAAATCTCATATTCTGTTCTATTTTATAACACCAACTTAACTCCTGGCTGCCTTTGTTCTTACACTTGCTTATCTACACCGGCCTTTCCTCATTCTTTGGCCATTTAAAAATGTGTTCAGACATTAGGCACGCTTACTTATAAAGGATCTAGCCTAGATATTATTGAACATAATAAAATTATACTCACAATCCATGCCAAACACCATTTTACATTCTGCTCTCCAAACAGCTAACAGAATGGTCCTTTAAAAACTTAAGTTAGGTGGAATGTTATTAAGATATTATAAGGAAGAGAAAATACATTTATACATGTGTTGTTCAAAGGTCAACCGTATTTTCTTAGCAACTGTCAAGTATGTAATATAATACTAACTATAATCACCATGCTGCACTTTAGATCCCCAGAACTTATTTATTTTATAACTGGAAGTTTAAACCTTTGAACAACATCTTCCCACTCCCTCCACTCCCAACTCCTAGCAGCCACCAATCTACCCCGTTTCTATGAGTTCAGCTCCTTTAGATGTCACATATAAGTGATGTCATACAGTATTTGTCTCTCTGTCTGACTTACTTCACTTAGCATAATACCCTGAAGGTCTGACCATGTTGTCCCAAATGGCAGGATTTATTTTTTTATTATATTTTATTTTTTTTTACTTAAGCACAGCTGCCATAAAATATTGCCTTAGTTCCAGGTGCACAACACAGTAACTCGACAATTACACACATTAGGAAATGCTCACCACGATAAGTAGAGTAACCATCTGTCATCATACAAAGTTATTACAATATTATTGACTATATTCCCTCTACTGTATTTTTTTCATTCCCATGACTTATTTTTTTATAACTGGAATCTTGTATTTCTTAATCCCTTTAACCTATTTCACCTATCCCCTGACCCCTGTCTCCTCTGACAACGACCAGTTTGTTCTCTGTTTGAGTCTACAGTCTATTTCTATTTTCTTACCATTATTTGTCCATTTGTTTTGTTTTTCTCTTTAGGTCTCACAGATAAGTGAAGTCATATGGTATTTGCCTTTCTTTGACTTATTTCACTTAGCATAATACCTTCTAGGTCTATCCATGTCATCATGAATGAGGAGATTTCAACCTTTTATGTGGTTCGGATAGATATATACCTATAAGCTACCCATGCAAATTATTTGAAACTTCTCCTATATAACTGTGAGGTCCCATCTCTTTCCCTTGAATATAGGCTGGCTTTATTGTATAACTTGCTTGTGGTTGACAGAAAGTGGCCAAGGTAAAGCTGTATATATATATATCTATATAGATATACAGATATAGATATCTGTATATCTATATCTGTATATCTATATAGATATTTACCCATTCATCTATTGCATCTATCAATGGACACTTAGGTTGTTTTTATATCTTGGCTATTATAAGGGGGTGTTCTGGGCTGAATTTCACCCCCCCACCTCAAATTCATATCCTGAAGTCATAACCCCAGTACCTCAGAAACTGGCTGTATTTGGAGACAGGTCTTTAAAGAGATAATTAAGGTTCAGTGAAATCCTTAGGGTGGGCCCTAATCCAGTTGGACTAGTGTCCTTATAAAGAGAGGAAATGTGGACACAGACACATACAGAGGAAGACCAAAATAAAGACACAAGAGAGGAGATAAGCCTTCAGAAGAGCCCAGCCATGCTGATACCTGTTAGTCTCCACAACTGTGAGGAAAGAAACTGCTATAGTTAAAGCCACCCAGACCTTGGTACTTCTTTATGGCAGTCCTAGCAAGCTCAGGCAGGAGGAGGACTGGAAAGTGCTAAGGGAGCTTATATGCCCATGGACTTGACCCAAGCAGGAAGAATGGACTGTGTGCAGGTGAGAACTTGGGGCGGGGGAGCTGCTCTCTTGAGCCTCTGACAAGATCCTCTTATGTTGTATTTTGGGCTAGCCACTCTGTAGGGGCCTCTATGTGGAGGAAAGAGTGGGGTGAAATGAAGGAAAAGCTACTTAGTCTCCTCAAGAGACAAAGACTCTGTGTGTGTGTGTGTGTGTAAGACATTATGTTGACCTTACATAACTTCAAGTTAAGTACGTTTTCATCCTTTTTAACGTTTTATTTGACTGGGTGAGAAAGGCCAGGTTGAAGAGCGAAAAAAAATTACACTCAGCCTTTTGTAGTTAATAGAAAGAAGTATTTCCATCTTTTCTAGAGGAGAATATACTTTTAATACTTAGGTGACAGAGAAAACTGAGCAGATGAAGCCATCTTTGGTTCACAGTAAAACATGACTGGCTTTATTTTTTTCCTCTTATGATCAGATACACATAAATATTCAAAACAAAAATTGTGTGTGAAAGGAGGGTGGATAAGAATAATTAAGAAAGAACAGAATACGTAACAGATTGTCTTTACCTAGTTCCAATTATCTCAAAGTTGTCAGGCTCTTTAGAACTTAGAGTGTTTATATCACACCCCAGCTTGGTTGCACAGTGGCTCTGCCCTCAGCTACCAGGTGATGAATCTGAAAGATTGAGGTTGGGTGGGTTGGACTAGAAGGCAGGATAGAGACTGTCATTAGGAAGCAAACACGTAACTACAAACTCCCAAGTGCACTGTAACCTCATATTTCATCTGGAAGGTTATTATCCATCTGGCTGTGTGCTCTGGGAATGAACTGAGAAGGACAGATTCATTTCCCCAAACAATTAAGTGAGCACCAACAAAGAGGCAGGACACTAATATTCTACCAAAGTGGGGAGGGACCACCAGTCCCTTGAGCATATGGATTATTTCCAACATGGACAGGTGCTTTGACGATAATTCATCAGTTTGAAGCAAGGGGCAGATGGTAAGAACGGGCATCATTATTTCAAAATCTGAATGGCAAATAAAGTCTTCCTTTAGTCAGTTTGGGCTGCCATGACAACATACTGTAGACTGGGTAGCTTAAATAATACACATTTATTTCTCATTGTCTTAGAGACTGGAAGTCCAAGATCCAGGTGTCAGTATAGTCATGTTCTGGTGAAGGTCTTCATCCTGGTTTATAGACAGCCATGTTCTCATTGTATCCTCATATGGCAGGGAAAGAGGAAGAGCGCTGGTCTCTCATTCTAAGGATACGAATTCCATTTATGAGGTTCCATCCTCATGATCTAATTATATCCCACAGGTCTCATCTCTAAATGATGAAGGATCACCTTCATCACCTTGAATGAATTCGGGGGGACACAAACATTCAGTGCACAGGAACTCTTCACTAAGAAACCCAATAAAGTATCTATACTGTCAACCTTCTACTATATAAAAATCTGTAGATCCCTTACTTCTTTTGACTCCTGAAGTCATTCATGAGTATTGACTATTTATTGACTCTCTCTCTTTCCCTTCTATGGGAGAGAGCACTATTCGACGATGCATATGACAGAATTCTGATCCTTTATGCGCTTTAATTTGGGGAAAGGGTGTATTTATCCAAGAAAAGTGTTCCATTTTCTTTTCCATTCCTCTCCTTTCTTTCTCCTCCTCCTCCAACGTCATCTCCATCTTTTTCCTTTGAAGCTATCAAAGATTATAAGATGCATTTAGCTTAATCATCCAGATTTATCATTACTCATTTAGCTAACATAGATTGGTTAGAAGGTGTGATTTTTTTCCCTTCTTGGCCATTTCCAATAACACAACCTATTGCACCACATTGACTGACAAACCTGGTATGACAAGAGAAACCTTGGACTTACACCTGATTTGCACTGACATCAGCCAAGAGTCAGAATTGCTTCTGGGACCAGTGCTCATTTCCATCTCTTCCGAGAAGCCAGTTATTTTACAAGAATGTAATTGCAGGTAAGGAGCTGGAAGGAAGGACTAGGCATATACAAATACCTGAAAAAAAGCAGGTAGATAAGGAGAAATCTAGTTGCTATACTGGTCCAGAGGTATGTGTAGGTAAACATCTAGACATTTTATTACTCCAATTGTCTAAATAACTGGAGAGTGACAACTACTTATTTTCTTAGAGGGAATGTGAGTGAGCTGGTGGCACATTCTTCATCTAACAAAACAGTACCTTCTGGTGAGTATGGGGGTGAACTGTCTGCTATTGATCTTTCTTGGGCACTGGAAGGCACACCTGATAATTACTTTAGAGCTTGTTTCTGAGAATAGAGGCCCTGATCAGTATGTTTTCAAGTAACAGGAAAAAAAGGAAGAGAAACTAATGTTTATTGAACTTTCACATCCAGACTTCGTGCAAGGTTTTTTTTTTACATAAGTTATATTATCTTCATAATAATACCCCCCAAATAGACATTTTTGATTGAGTCCTATCTTGCCTTTATGGGGGTCAGAAATAGTTGACTGCTGACAATTTCACATGCTTCAACCTATTATTATCTTCATTTTTAATGATGAAAACATATCAATTCACACTTGCTCTGTTTTCTGTCTACTATCTCCACCCCCTACCCAAGCTTCCCACTTTATAGCATAAAACAATTTTTTCTCAAACTTTAAAGGGGAGAGCTTGTTAGAAAACAGATAGCTGGTCCTCAGCCTCAGAGTCTCTGGTTTAGTAAGTCTGTGATGGGACCAAAGATTTTGAATTAATTTATTTCTCTCCCTTTCTTCCTCTCTCTCTCTCTTTCTTCTTTTTAAAGATTTTATTCACTTATTTATTTGAGCAAGAGAGAGAGATTGAGAGCGCAGTGGGGAGGGGGGAGCAGAGGGGGGAGGGAGAGAATGTTCAGCAAATTTTGGGCTAAGTATGGAGCTTGATGAGTGGCTCTATGGGGCTTGATGGAGCTTGATCCCTAGACCTGGAGATCATGACCCCAGCTGAAACCAAGAGTTGAATGGTCAACTGACAGAGTCATCCAGGTACCCCAAGATTTTGAATTTCTAACAAATACCAGATGTTGCTTCTGCTGCTTGTCCAAGATCACACGTTGGGATCCACTGGCATAGAGGGATAGCATCCTCAAGAATACAACTTTAAGACTTGCTTCTCCCTTACTTTGGTTCTAAAACAATATTAAAACATCCATATTTCCTTTAAAAATATATTCCAAACCTGGTGTTGTCATTTTCACTTACCCTCAAATTATATTTCATTTATATATAATCCATAAGACAGAAACTAATTCCCCTTAATTTTTAGAAGCCACAAAATTTTCCATTCATAGGGCACAATTCCAGAAAAACTATTTCATAGATGAAGCAATATCTAAAGTCTAAAATTTAAAGTGTTGGAAATTGAGGAAAGCGTGAAAGAACAAACAAAGCTTGATGGGTAAGTGGGATAATGCAGTAGAGATTCACACATCCTGTCTGAGGTTGTACTAGAAGTTCTCTCCTCAACTCCTTACCTCTACCGAGATTCTGGGAGCCAAGCCCTGAACCGTGAATGATCCTCTCAGAAAGAGAGAATAGACAAGGAAAGAGATTTAGAGGAGTAAAATTATTTTCCCATGGCTGGCTCATGGAAGAACCCACTTAGAGAGTGTTAAAAGATAAACTGAGGCATATGACACATTTTAAGAGTTTATTTGAGAAAAGATCAATTCCAATCTCACAGCGACACACTGAAAGAGGTTAGGAGGGCACTGCCAACAGAAACAAAGAGGAAAGACTTTTACAGAGAAAGTGTGGAAGTGAAGAAAGGAAATTTTTTAATCAGCCCGAGCTTAAATCCTCATTGCTTGTTTGTGATTGGTTGTTCTGAGATTTTTACTTCATAGCCTTGAGGAGTTTGTCAGCTTAGACTTTGGTTTTCTTACATAGGCCACCATGGCTTGAGAGCCACATCCATCTAATGGCCTCCTTGTTTAATTAATTTAACAGGGGTCAGGGCAAACCTCAGAATGGGGCCAACGGGGGAACAGAGCATAGGAGATGGGGACACATTATTTATTTTGGTCTAGGATAGAGGAGGAAATCTTATTCCTCTAATTTCCTCTCACTTTCATCTATATTGAAACAAATACATTAGGAGCAAATAGCAAATGCTACATTAATCTTGATCCACCAAAAGAATGCTGAAATCTTGGTGTGAACAACCCAGGTAGCCATCAGGTACTCGGGTTATTTGCTCCTAAACACCTGGGTATTTAGGAACACTGCTAGTTTTGTTAAACATAAGAACATCTTCCTCACTGCTCTTCTGGATTTCCCCAAGGACTTGAAAAGTCTGTTCTTTTTGCTTCCCTGTGTCCCTGTATTTATCTCTCCTTCTCTTTCTTTATCTCATCCATTTTCTTTGTTCTTGCCATTATCACACAAGCTTCTTTTTTCTACCTGATTTGCTTTAATCCACCCAGCTCCTTTCTGTTTTCCATTTCAATGAAGGAGAAATGCTTTCTTCATTTATCAGAACTTTCCCTGAAGGCTTTAGTGGGCTTTGCCCAACTGGTTTTGCTTATCCTGAAGAACTTCTTGGAAATAACAAAGAGATATCAATACTATTTAGCACTTACAAAGGACAAAGCAGTTGGAGAAATTTATTAGTAGGCAATTAGTTATTTTTTATAACTTGGAGTATCCCAAAGACCCTTCCTCCTGGAAGAATTGTCCTATACATCCTGGACAAGTAACCTCACTTCCTTGAACTTTAGCTTCCTCACCTATGAAAAGACAATGATAATACCTTCTCACAAAGTTGTTATGAGGATAGAGTGAAAAGTTATGCTTCAGCTTTCTGTTACTGTTTCTCCAAGCCACCCAGTTCATTTCTTCACTGACTCACTTAAGGATGTGCCTTCGCCACTGTAAACAGAATAGTGAACCACACCAGTCTTTGACCTCTTGGAACTTACAGAAGACATAGACCCAAACAAGTAATTATAAACTAATAAGCTGTAAAAAAGACAACAAAGGAAAATGGACTGTACAACAAATTAAGTAAAAGAAAAGTATATTGCATCATGAAAATGCATGATGGGGGAAATCTGACCTAGCCTGAAGGAGTGGGTGATCAAACATGGCTTCTTCACCAAAATGACATTTAAACTGAGATCCAAAAGACGAATGTGGGATTGACTAGATAGTAAATGGGGAAGAGAGAGTTCCACACAGAATTGCATATGCAAAGGCCCACCAGTTGCAGGAAAAAGCTTGGCATGTTCAAGGAATTCATTTGTTCAAAGGTTAGAAAGCCAGAGAAAGACGATCATGAGCTAAAGTTGCAGGAGCAAGTGGGAGCAGAATCACTTAGGGTCTTGTGGGTCACACTACTGAAGGATAATTGAAAGAAAGGCAGGCAGGGACAAGAGGACGCCCCACCCCCACCCCACCAACTTCCAAGCGGCAACCACCTTTTAAAGGATTTTACCCCACCCTAGAAGGAGCCCTCCACCCTTTCCCACTTGATAAAACCTGGTCGGGTGGAGGTTCCTGGAGGGTTAAACAGATTAAAACAGCCCAAAAAACCCGTAGACTTAGGCCTCTGGCAACCCTCTCAGGTACCCTCCTTCTTTGGGAGCATTTACTCTATCATTCAATGAACTTTGCTATTACTCAATAAACTTGGCTTTGCTGTCCACCATGCTTTGTCTGGTCAATCTCTTCATTCTTAAAAGTGGCATTACCAAGAACCATGGGCACCAAAGGAAAAGGAAATCCTGCAACAGCATTAAAGATTCTGTCCTTTCTCCCAAAAGCATTTGGAAGGCTTTAAGATGGGAAACAATATACAGTTGACCCTCAAACAACACCAGTTTGAACTGCTGTATAATTTGATTTATACAGAGATTTTTTTCAATAAGTATAGAATAGTATTGTAAATGTATTTTTTCTTCCTTATGACTTGTTTTAATTTAAATTCAATTAGCCAATATATAGTAAGTACATCATTAGTTTCAGATGTAGGGTTCAGATTCATCAGTTGCATATAACACCCTATGCTCATCACATTATGTGCCTCCCTAATGCCCATTACCCAATTTCCCCATCCTCCCATTCCCCTCCCCTCCCACAAGCCTCAGTTTGTTTCTCATAATCAAGAGTCTATCATGGTTTTTATTCCTCTTTGATGACTTCCTATTCAGATTTCCCTCTCTTCCCCTACTGTCCTCTGCCCTGTTTCTTATATTCCACATATGAGTGAAACAATGTGGTAATTGTCTTTGTCTGATTGACTTATTTCACTCAGCATAATACCCTCCAGTTCCATCCATGTGGATGTTAATGGTAAGTATTCAACCTTTTTGATGGCTGAGTAATATTCCTGTGTGTATGTGTGTGTACACCATATCTTTATCCAGTCATCTGCCGATGGATAACTCAGTTCTTTCCATAGTCTGGCTATTGTGGACATTGCTGCCACAAACATTGGGGTGCAGATGCCCCTTTGGACCAATATATTTGTATCTTTGTGGTAAATACCTAGTAGTGGAATTGCTGGGTCATTGTACTTATATTTTTAACTTCTTGAGGAAATGCCATACTTTTTTCTGGACCCTTCCTTATGATTGTCTTAACATTTTATTCTCTTTAGCTTACTTTATTATAAGAATACAGTATATAATACACATAACCTACCAAATATGTGTTAACTGGCTGTTTATGTTATCCATAAGGACAACAGCGGGCTATTAGTAGTTAAGTTTTGGGGGAGTCAAAGGATATTTGCATATTTCAACAGCACAATGGTTGGTGCCCATATCCCTGACATTGTTCAAGAATAATTGTAGTTAGATTTTCCTTTAAACTCTGTTGGGCTAGAATAGATGGTAGGAACACAAGAACGGAAGAGAGCTGTCTGTTAAGAGGCTCCCAAAGTTGTCTAGATAAGATACAGTGGCTTAGATTTCAGAGCTGGGGAGGAGTGGGAATGGAGCTTTAAGATACTTCACAGATTGAATGGTCCGGTTTTGTGAATCACTGAATAGGTATAAAATGTGAAGATGAGGATAATTAATGTGATTTCCAGGTTTCTGTTTAGAGTACCTGGTCATGGTGGTACTATTTACTCTTAGAAGGAACACATTTGAAGAGGAAGCTCCCTTGTTCTGGCTTGGATATATTGACTTTAAGATGCCTATAAAGCATCCACATTAAAGTGATGAACAAACAGTTCAATAAATGGATCTGAACTGGACAAAAAGGATAGGAATTAATGGTTTTTTTTTTTTTTTTTTTTTTTTTTTTTTTTTTTTTTTTTTTTGAGGGTATTTGGAACATGAGAGTGAATGAGATATCTATGAGAGAAGCCCCAAACCAACCAACTAGACCACAATGATGGTGCTTCTAGATTAGAGTTAGCATGTATGGGGGTTGTGTGAGTGGCCAGGGTGGAGGGGTGAATGTGTCTGTGTTTGTAGGAGTCATTTTTGACTTAAAGCTGTCATTTCTGAGCTCATCAGAAGCTTCTGGGTAGATTCTTGAGGGTTGGGTTGAAATCCTCACCTTGAAGGATCCAGACCTTGAGCAGTTAGTTTTCAGATAAGCTAGGGAGAGGGAAATATAGTCCTTTCATATTCCCCTTCTCCATCACTACATATAATCAGAGAAATGTTTGCACATCTTTAACATACACTTTTGCAGTAAATTTAACATTCTATTAAAAAATAGGAAAAAAGGTACAGTTAAATGTAAGCAATAATTGCTGTTTGGATATAGAAAATTAAATAATTTTGTTGTTGATTGCAATGGAAAAAACCTGTGGGTTAGATAACCATCCAGGTTTGATCCCCACTGAACTCATCTGTGTACTGATTGGAGAACTCTACTCTGATAACTCATATGTATTTAATTATATATTCATGCTTTCTGCATTGTTACACTGTCTATGATTAGAGATATAAATGCCAATAATAAATGTAATAACCTGCCAATCTACCCTCCCACTTACCCATCCAACCAAGCTGATGCGATGTAGCAAATAACAAGGACCATGAAACTAGTCTATGTGGGTTCAAAACCCAGTCTGCCCCTCGCTGGCTGTGTATGCTTGGGAAGTTCACTTAACTTCTCCATGCCTCAGTTTCCACATTTATAAAATGGATGTCATAGTAATTTAATATATATAAAACACTTATGATGAAGCCCCAATTATACTGAAAGCTTTTTAGATTATTAGTATGTACGATGACTCTGACATAGGCCACGTGGATTGCCTCAAGGGGTCTGTAGTCTAGTGGGAAGTTCAGACAAGGAGATACCAGAAAGCACAAAGGAGGGGAAGCAAAGGGATTCCAGTCCTGTCTGATCTGAGCCCTGAGGAATGAAGAGGACTGCAGCATGGATTTGGGGGGAAATCATTTCTGAATTCCATTAAAAACTCCAGGCATACGGCTCATTTACAATCACAAAAACATATGTATCTTGTGGCTTTACAATTTTCAAAGGGATTATGTATACCTGAATTTATTTAATTTCCTTTATCGGTCTTTTTTTTTTTTTTAATATTTTATTTATTTATGTATTTATTGACAGAGATCACAAGCCGGCAGAGAGAGAGAGAAAGAGAGGAGGAAGCAGGCTCCCTGCTGAGCAGAGAGCGCGATGCGGGGTTCGATCCCAGGACCTTGGGATCATGACCTGAGCCGAAGGCAGAGACTTTAACCCACTGAGCCACCCAGGCGCCCCCCTTTATCAGTCTAATAATAGCCATTTTTGGAGCACTTTCTCTGAGTCCATTGCGAGGGGCAAGAGCCTGACAAAAATAAGACCTATTTCATAATCTCAAAGAATATGGTTTAGTGGCTTTTTTTGGCCACAATTTTTTTATAAGCAGAAGTTGAAGTTTGGAGGAATTGACTTTCCCAAAGTCCGACAGCTGGTGCAATAACAACTCCAGCCTCTGGATTTTGTCCAGTTTTGGTCCTTTTGTCATCTAAATGCTGGTCCTGAAACTAGACGAAGCCATCCACTAATAAGCACAGAATATCTGAAATCCTTTCCTCAAAATAACCTTAGAAAACTGCATATTTTGAAAAAAAAAAAGAAAATTGCATACTTTGGTTTCAGAAACTCCAATATCCCAAGATTATGCATAAAAAGAATGAACAGGGCTTTCTGAGCATGTTTTCTCTGGCTCTGCAATGCCACAATACATCACTCACATCCTTGGAGAGTAAACAGATCGTTCTGAGCTTCCTGGTCCAGAGAGCTTCCTGGGCTGGGATCCCAAGGCATTGCACAGAAACACAAAAAGGCTGGAATAGGTCCATGCTGTGGCACAGGTGACCAAAGTCAGTACTTAGGATTTGGAGCCAAGGACAATTGTCCAAAGGCAAAGGTGAGCACAGGTGGCAGGCAGTTGGGGCAGGCTCTTGTTAGTCACAAGAGCAGGTGGGGCCTCGCAAAACCAGAAATCAACTTCTGGGAGAGAGATTAGCTCAAGGGCATCCAAAGTCAAATAGTCAGAGTTAGATTAAGTCTACAGGGAGTAGGAAAATAAAAAGTGGGTGAGGGATCAGGTGGGACTGTGCAGAAGGACAGATCTGTATCAGGAGCACTCCATCCTTGAACAGGCTTCCTGTTCTTACTTCTGAGGCTTGCTTCTGTGGTGGTTCGGAGCACAAGGTCACTGCTGGTCTACACTGCACTGAGGCGGGTCTGCACTGCAGTATGTCCGCAAGCTGCAGCAAGGCAGGCTGGCGAGGCTCAGCTGGGCTCCCAGCGATTCACTTCCAGGCTTAGACTCAGTAGCAAAGCCCTTTCAGCCACCCGAGGCCCGCCTCCGAAGGATGCGTATACTGTTGGGGATTTGTACTTGGCTAAAACATCATGTTCAACTTCAAAGGGGAAGCCTTTAAAAAAAAAAAAAGGGTATTTATTTTCCTCAAAGTTTCATAGTAGATGAAAACGAAGTGGCATGTAATGACGGGAGGGGAAAGTGAAGCAAAACAATATCCTTTTCAGTGAGCCGGAAACATCCATCACACTGTCTTTGAAGAGTGTATAGGTCTGAAAATAAAGGGCTGAAAGAGTCTTAAAGCTTTTGAAAAGCCCCAATATTTGGATTTCTGTATCACTTCTCCACTGGAAACCAGTTTACGATGTTGGAATAAAAATAAATTTGAGCTTGCTACCCTGAATTATGAAAGCTCCAAGGATGATGGAAACCCCCAAATGGTGCTTAAAATGTGCCAACTACTCTCATGAGCGCCCTCTATGTGCTCATTTAATCCTTTCAGCAACCCTACCAGCCCTCTCATTATCGCTCTACACTGCGCTAACTGAGAGAGAAGGGGAGTGACATGCCCAAGGTCCCACAGTCTGAAGCTCGCAGAATCCTGCAAAAGACAGAAGTGGTAAAATACGGTAATTTCATTTGTGCTCTTCTTTCTCTGCACCTATGGGCCCAGCAGCATTTTGGGGGGGCTGTGAGTCCCAATTTGGGCTTCCATGTAACCAGGAGGCTGTGTATTTGCATCCAGTAGTTAGCCTAAAATATGGTTGTCTTTCATGGCTAAAACCATCATTACCAGGGTGAGCAGTGAGATGAGTAAAACCTTTCAGGCTTTAGAGTCATGAAGGCAGGCATACATGTGGCCAATAGAATGAACACTGCTATTATTCTGCACCGTCCCTTTCCCCAAACTCTTCCTGGGTTAGCGTCAGGGTTAAAAACAGGGGCTAGAGTCGGATGACTGGTTAATTCCTGGACAGATTTACTTGTTATGCAACTTTCATCTTCCATGGGACTTATGTTTCCTTTTCTTCACAGCGGGGGTAAGAATAGTCCCTACCGTCCAATCTTGACGGGGGTCTTAAATACGGTGCATACTAAATGCTTTGCACAGGGCCTGGCACTAAGCATGGGCTCAACACCTGCTAGCTTTTACAGTGGTTTTTGTTGCTCTGAAGATGAAACCAGAGAAAATCAGGGGGAAAGCATCTTTAAACTTCTCTAGATCTCTGGTTCTTCCCCCTCCTTCTTTTTAAAAAGATGCAGCTGGCACTTAGACACTGTTAGGATGGGAAAGGTCAATGTAACCTTTCTCTCTTGCTTTGTTCATCTCAAAACATGAACAGTTCTTACTGAATTAATGGGACACTGACCTCAGGGAGGAGAGCAGAAATGATGAACAGAAGGGACAGGAAGAGGTGCGCTGATTCACGCAACTGAGAGAGACATTGGGAGAGAAGCTGACAAGGAAAAGAGTAAGAAGTCGTGACAGTAAGGACTTGCTTTCAAAGCTTGGAGGTGGTGTGTATGTCGAATGGGTTATTAGATGATTTAATGGGTGATAATATCTACATTATCATGATATATTTTGGGGATACATACTTCCTGAACAGGGTTTAATAGACCCTCATTTTTATACTGAACTCATTATATCACACTTATTTTGAAATGTTTTCATGAATTCTCTACAGGTAATCAATTTTGTGGGATACTATTTTTTTTTTTTTAATTTGTCAGAGAGAGAGAGGGAGAGAGAGCGAGCACAGGCAGACAGAATGGCAGGCAGAGGCAGAGGGAGAAGCAGGCTCCCTGCTGAGCAAGGAGCCCAATGCGGGACTCGATCCGAGGACGCCGGGATCATGACCTGAGCCAAAGGCAGCCGCTTAACCAACTGAGCCACCCAGGCGTCCCTTGTGGGATACTATTAATTGGTGTATTTCCTTCCTGTTTCCTACCAGTAGTGGCAATATTAGGAATATTAAGGCATTTTATAGAAAAAAAAAACTATGTAAAAACAAAACAAATCAAAAACGTACTTATACAGCGGTAATATCCCATTAGAAAATAAAATGGGGGGAATCTCATTTAAAAACTATAGTAACATAAAAAGGCACCCTAAGACTTTTGTGGAGGAAACTGTAAACCATTACTGAAACATATAACAAAGATCTAAATTAATGGAAGGATTGACTGTTGAAGGATTAAAAAATACTCTATATTTTAAAATATCAATTCTCCCACAAATAACCTACAAATTCATTGCAATCCTAAACAAAATATAAAAAGGATTTTTAAAAGGATGATTCGAAAAATTTTATGAGGGTAAATGTGCAAGAATAGCTAAGGCAATTCTGAAAAGGAATTATAGAGCTATGTCTTGCCAACAGCATTGCTAGAAAATAAAATAAAGCTGTATTAATCGAAACAGTGTGTGGTTGCTGTAGGAATAGATAAGCAGGTCAATGACACAGAACACAAATTATAAATATATATTATCTTACATATGAATTTGATTTATTATGGTTCTGGTGTGTAGACCAGAGTTAAAAGGACGAGTTATTCAATAAATTGGCTCTCCATTTGGAAAAAAAAATTAAACTTCTATCTCACACCATTCAGGTGGATTAAAAACATGGACACTAAAAATATGTAACACACACACACACACACACAAAATGCTTTAGAATAGGGAGGATACTCATAAATGAGAGATAAAAGCAAAAATGAAAAGGGAAAATACTGATAAATTTTATTAATCATAATTTATAAACCCCTATACAGCAAATTCAATTTAAAAAGTTAGAAAACAACTAGCAGATTCCAACTAGTAGATTGGGAGAAAACATTTCCAACACTCATAGCAGACTGATGAGATGTATTAGAAATATATGCTAGTAAGAAAAACAAATGACAGAAAAGAGGGAGAGGAGGCAAAAGCTAGGACCTCACTAGTGATCGAGGGGATAAAAATTAATATAATATACCATTTTAAACATCAATCTTTAAAAAATGAAAAAAAATTGATGACCTTAAAAACTGGTAAGGAGGTACTATAATATATTCTCATACATTATTGATTGAGTGATAATTAGTACAGCTGAAAGGGAAGGTCATTTTTTAGTACCAATTAAAGTTCAATATGCATATTCCCTATATGCCCAAATTTTACCTCTTATTGTCTCCTGTGGAGAAGCATTTGCACATTACAGAAGGAGGAACACAGAGGAATGTTCACTGTTGTACTCTTTCTAACAGTGAAAAAATTTGGAAACAACCTAAATTTCCATTGAAATAGAAATGTTGAAACAACCTATAGTATTTTCATACTATAATTCTAAGGAATTAAAAGGGATAAGTTAGTGATATTCATAGAAACACGTTTGGATCTTTAAGCCCATTTGTTGGGTGAATGATCAAGTTGCTAAATGATACTTAGAAAAAGATGCCATTTATTAAAAAACAAAAGAAAACACTTGGCATTGCCTGTACTTTTGATTTTAACATTCTTAGTGGTAATGTTGCCTCATTGTGGTTTAATTTGCATTTCTCTGGTGAGTGGTAATGATGAACACCTATTTATAGGCCATTGGAATATCTTCTTTTATGAAGAGCTGATCAGGTCATTTGCCTATTCTTAGTTGGGTTGTCTATGTTTCTTTTTGTAGAGATTTTTGACCACAGAGTTTGATTTGTAGTTCTTTCTCCAGAAAGTCTTTTATCACTATGTGTAATCACAGAATCTTCTCTCAGTGTATGACAACTCTTAATGTTAGCAAGAATGAAAATGAACTGGAACTCTTTTTTTTTTTTAAGATTTTGTTCATTATTTATTTGACAGACAGAGATCACAAGTGAGCAGAGAGGCAGGCAGAGAGAGAGGAAGAGAGGAAGGGAAGCAGGCTAGCTGCCGAGCAGAGAGCCCGATGTGGGGCTTGATCCTAGGACCCTGGGATCATGATCTGTGCTGAAGGCAAAGACTTTAACCCACTGAGCCACCCAGGCGCCCCTGAACTGGAGCTCTTATGTGTTGCTAGTAGGGTTGTTTGTAAATTGGTACAGAACTTTGGAAAACTGTTTTGGCAATATTCATAAATCAAAACATGTATAGCTTGTGATCCAGAAGTTCTACTCCTAGGTGTATGAGTGCAACACAAATGAGATGTAATATCCCCTAAAAGACACATACAAGAACATTTATAATGCTTCAAAAGCTCCAAATTGGAATCAACTCACATGTCCACCAACAGTAGTAGAATGGATAATAGAATGTGGTGTATTCATACAATCAAATATTATATAGCAATGATAAAGAAAAAACCAGAACCATTTACAAAATATTGATACTCCCATGGCTATCTGAAGTGAAAGAAAGCAAACACAAAATAGTGTCGATCATATGATTCCATTTATATGAATTTTGAAACCAGGAAGCATTGATTTATGATGGCAGAAGTCAGCCTAGTGGTTACTTTTGAGGTGTTACTGTTTGTGAGAGGATAAGGGGACTTTTTGGAGACCTAGAAATATTTCAATATGAGCATATGCATATGTATATAAGTAAAAATCTGTTAAGGTATGTGCTAAAGATGTATGCAATGTTTTATATAATTTATACTCCATGAACAAATTTTTAAACTTTTAACCCCATGAGATACTATTATGATCCACATTATGCAGATGAGGAAACTGAGACGGAGGTTGGGCAATGTCCCAAGGTCACCCAGCTGGTATTGGAGGTAGGATTCGAACCCAGACAGTCTGACTAGAGGAGAATTGCGGTGTGTCAGTTTTCCAGTGCCAGAATAATGCTGCAGAAATAACCACACAGCCTCAGTGACTTACAACAAGAAGCATTTGTTTAGCTCACAAGTTTGCGGGGCTCAGCTGATCTAGGCTGGACTCCCTCATGCTGGGGAATTGGTTGGGTTCATGATGGCCTCAGTGGGACCCAATGAGATGGCACTGACCCTCTTTAGGACTCACGGTCTTGGACCATGATAGATGAGTGAGATGAAGAAGCCCAACTGGGAAAGTGCTTTTCAAGTCTGTTTGTGTCATCTCCTTGGCCAGCACAGGACACGTATGTCTAAGAGCAGAGTAAGAACAGGTGGGGACCGTAGAGTTACATGGTAGGGGCATAGACCTAGGGATGGGTAAAGAATTGGCAGCCGTTATTCTAATGAACTTGCCACAGACATGAATTAACCACAGGTTGGAGTTTGGCGGACTTGAGTGGAGTGTCCAGCCAACACTTCCTATTATGTGATTTTTTAACAATTACTTAACTTTTTGATTCATGATCTCTTCGGCTGTAAAATAATTGTCACAACCATACCAACACAAATAATTCCTACAACATGAGATAGTTGTTGAGGATCCATTGAACCAACGTACACAAAATAGCCCCTGTGTCTGACCCCGAATAGATGCTTAGTAAATGCTAGTTATTTTTGAAAAGGTTATGTCTCAAGTCGATGCAGCTGGAACGTGCCCAAGTATCTGGAATAGGACCATAGCATGGTGAGACTGCTGGTGGGTCTCTTTTACTCTCATGAAAGTTTACGGGCCGATCTACTCCTAGGTTCTGATGTTATACCCCTAATAGTGTAGTCCCAGGTAATCAAAACAGCCCCTCTCCAGTTCCTCAGGATGCCTGTGTGATGGAGGGCTGTTAGGCAGTACTCTTTACTCCCCACCTCTGGCCTCACTTTATGAGGTGAGGCTCTCCCAGTCTCCTGGAAACCTACAGAGGCCTTTTCTCTCTTTGGGTATAAAGCCTCTGTTGCCTAGCTCCTCACCACTTTGACCCTGAAGCAAAAGAAATGACTGGAGAATTTTCTGAACCATCTAAGATGTCCCATATCATTTGCAACCAGTCTACGTTATTCCTCATATTCGAATTGTCTGAAAACCCATAATCACAGACAGCAGTGATGAAGGCGTTCTTCAGGCCCAAGAGTTGGATCTGGCCTTAGACAAAACCAATCTATGATAACAGAAGTGGGAATTATGGCTGCCTTTGGGGTTGGGGGATGTTGACTTGGAAAGAACATGAGGGAGCCTTCCAGGGTGTGGAAGTTTTTAATATTTTAATTGTTACAGTGGTTGCACGTGTAAAAATTCACTGAGCCGAATTCTTAAAATTTTGTAGACTTTTTTGCATAGCACATGTAAAATTTTGTATACTGCATGTAAAATATACTTCAACTATAAAACAAAGAAAAATGAAACAAAAACCTAAACCCAAAAAGTAATAATAAAATAGCATATAGCAATGAAATACTGAAATAATAACAGATAATTAAAATGACAGAAAGACCTGGAATAATAAAAATCAAACTCCCAACAAGTTATCTATGGAGGAGACAAAAAGAGAGGAAAGACAACAGAATGTGGTTAGTGGTTAAAAGGAGTCTTACCTTCCTAACCTTCCTTGTAATATATTTTTCAATCCCCAGAAGAGAAAATACAATGTAACATATATAAAATGTGTAGATACTGTTCTGCTCACAGGCCCTGAGGATTTTCTGACTTTTTCCTCTATTAAATGCTCAATCGCTCTACTGACAACCACTGACAGAAAATTTTGTACCTGTAAATGCACTAACTCCTCCTCGGAGGGTGATCTAGTCCTTAGGTATTTTATCATAACTCCACTCGTTGTACTGGCTTTGGCTTGGTCCTGACACAGATACCGGCTTCCGGGACACAGGCAGGGTGTATCTTCTTGGAGCACGTTATTTCTTCTGTTTACATTCAGTTTGCATTCAGCTCTGGAGGTAGTAGAACCCAGTGATCTCCTCCACCCCAGCCTCCCTCCCACTCATACAGTAGCCATTCGGCAAGAAAGAATCCACTGGATGAAAATGACTCCTTCAGTAGTTCTTTTTGTCAAAGTTAAAATTCTGAGGAAAATTACTATTATTATTATTTTAAAAAAGATTTTATTTATTTGACACAGAGAGAGGGAATAGCAGGCTCCCCGCTGAGCAAGGAGCCCCTTGGCGGACTTGGTTTCGGACCCTGGGATCACGACCGGAGCCAAAGACAGATGCTTAACAGACTGAGCCACCCAGGTGCCTGGAGAAAAATTATTTTTAAGAAATCAAACCAGCTTATGTAAATTTCATGGAAGACTGCTTTTTCATAAAATAACTTAGGTGCCAAGAGGACATAGACATAATCAAAGGTATGGTCAGAGTTTTGCATTTGTGAAATTTAATTATGGTTTCTATTTGAGTGTTGGCTTTAAGTGCTATCAACCACCTTGAGTTTTGACCTGGAGACTGAGGGTGATTAGGAGCAGTACTAGGTGCCTTTTGTCTTTGTTTCCTCCATCATCTGGAGTTTCAATAAAATAAGTTATATATATTTTAAATCTGAAAGAGTCCCAGTACACAATGTCTGTCTTACATCAGAGTGGCTATCAGACAATGTTCTCTGAGTTTTGGGTCAGAAAAACGTCATGATAGGCATGGAAATGACTACATTAACTAGATTTTTCCAGATTGCCTCTTCTCTATGCATAAGAAAATGCGCATCAGGACTCAGGAACTCTTGTGTCTGAGTCTGTAAACCTAGATCAGGGCTCCCAGCCTGTACATGAACATGGCGGGGTCCATCCGTTGGTCAGCTTTGCCCCCCTGTGATCTGAGGGCCACGGAAGTGGAAGGACAGGCTCTTATTTGCAGGTGACTTCCCATGTTCTTTATTCTTTCCCATAAAGAACACGACTTCCCATGTTCTTTATTCTTTTTCCTCTACATTTTGCCTCCCCTCTTCACTTTTTCCTGCTTTTTTTTTTTCCTAAATAGACTTTGTTGTTTAGAGTGATTTTAAGTTCACAGCAAAATTGAGCAGAAGGTACAGAGTGTTCCCACCTTCCCTTACCCCCACACATGCTCTGCCTCCCCCATTATCAACACCCCTCACCAGAGTGGGGCCTTTGCTACAATGATGAGGCCACATGGACACATCATCATCCAAAGTCCACCGATTTCCTTAGGGATCTGTTGGTGGTGTACACTCTACGGCTTATTTCCACTTTAAAAATTCCCTTGTGCCTTATACCTTATACCTGACGGTTAAAATTTTAGCAGATCCTGGTCCTTGACTATGCCAGATGAACTGGAATCAGACACTTTCTCTGAAGGCTGTCTTGCTTGGGTATGATCCCATTCTGATCCTCTCAGAGGGATCCCTATGGGAAATACTTTCACGTGGCCACTGCTATTCCCTGGGTGCAGCTCCTCATCACCTTGGATCTTGAAATCTCAAGGAAACTCCTTCACATATTCCTCAAATATTTAATGGTAATTGGGGGTTGAGGACATAGTTGGAAAAAACCCAATCTTTGGCCAAATAGAGATCATATTCTACTATGCAGGCAGCCAAGTAAACAAGCAAGTACACAGCA
Organism: Mustela erminea; assembly: GCF_009829155.1. NCBI lineage: Eukaryota > Metazoa > Chordata > Mammalia > Carnivora > Mustelidae > Mustela > Mustela erminea. The sequence continues at coordinate 30,310,576 of NC_045619.1, forward strand.
GAGTGATTAGCTTTAGAGGGTCCTGACTGGTGCCTCCTGGTCTGGCACATTACTGAATTAATAAAACGCTAGTACTCCATCAATGAGATGTGCCGTCTCAGATTCCCATCTTGCTGGAAATTCCCTGTAGTGTTGAAATGGTACTCGTGTTGTGGAATGGCTGTCGAACTCTACAGTTAAACCGGAAGCCAGTGGGGGCACGGCGGTAAGTCTCTTGCACACTCTCAAAGGTCCCCCTGGAGTGAGAAGGAGGATAAAAATGATGCATTTTCCATATAATGTAACTCCTTTGTGTCTCTTTCTTCTCTCACGGCGAGATTGCTAATCAAATATAAAAGCTATACAAACCTCTGGGCACTCAGAGGAATTGAAATTCTCAAAAGCACTATTCAAGTGAAATGGACTTCCGTCTACATTCTATTTTGGCTGCTTCCGATGATCACTCTTGAAGTTCTGACTATAAGAGGTAGCCCTTGTTGCTTTCCGCACCACATCTTTTTTTTCCACTGGATCAGCTGGAGCTAATCTTTTTGAGCCAAACATTTTTAAAGGTTTATGAAGGGATCACTGGTCATTCTTATTTATTATCTCTGATCTTGAGCACTATATGGCTTCCGGCAGCCTTTTTCCTCCCATTCCACTGGAATGGGCTAGAGAGCTTTTATTTTTTTTATTTCTGGTGTGCATCTAGAGGTGATGGAGGGCTAGAGGGTATGAGAAACACTGAAGAATTTGCACTGTGCTACAGAAATGACTGTTTTGTTTTTGCCTTTCCTGGTTTCAGCTAGACAGCCAAGATCAGGATGTTTATGTCTAGTGGTTGGAAACACACATGCGTGTTGAAAGAAATGTGTGTGTGTGTGTGTGTGTGTGTGTGTGTGTTGGGCATGGGGGAGGATTGGAAAGAGTTTTGAAAGAGGAAATAGAAAAGGTCCTTCAGAATAGTGACATTCTACTCCAAATCACTTCTTTTCCTATCAAATGAAGGGCTGATATAAAAGTCCTTGCAATTATAAAAGGGTCTGCCCAAGGACACATGTACTGGCGTGGGGGTGGGGGTGTCCCAGGAAAATATCGTGGTCTGTGCGAGACTACACTGGTTAAATGCGTAGCCAGTCAGAACGATCAGCATAGCCTAGTGGGGGCAGGTCAGCAAGATTAGATACGACAATGAGAATGGCCTTGGCTCATGCAAGGATTCCTCGGGTGGAGAAGAATCCCTCCGTTGAGATCCTCAGCCGATGTGTCTCAAGGATGCTATCATGCATAGCTCAGGGTGCCCATTAATTTATTCTAGTTTCCTGCAACCTATCTCATTTCTAACAAAATCTCCCAAGTGGTAGCAATGTAAGCTTAGTAAACTCAACGTGGACTCGGTGTTTGTGTGTTCTTTCCTTCCTGTTTTCTTCTGGTGCTTGCATTTACATTTTGGAGTCAAGCATAATATCAAAGCATGAGGGAGCAGGCATCATGTGCCCCCCTTTACTGAAGCTGCAGGAGTTATTCTAGCCCATTGCCACCAAGTTTGTGTGGCTCTTGGCTGCACACCATGCCACTGGGGCTCAAGGACCTCCATGAAGCGGCTCTAGGCCCTTCTGCTTACGCATCCCTCCCAAGCACTGATTGTTTGCAGTTCTCAGGCTATGCTGGGGCAGCTCCTTTTTGGCCCCAAACCTCACCTGGGAAACAAGGCTCTCAGAATCCCAAACAGACCTTGGATTTTTCTGTTGTCCTCTGGCTGCCCTGACTTGGGTCATGAGAAGGGGACGGATGCACCGCCTTTTCTTAGAGGCACTGAACATGCGCTCGCTTCGGCAGCACACATACTTAGAGGCACTGAACATGCGCTCGCTTCGGCAGCACATATACTTAGAGGCACTGAACATGCGCTCGCTTCGGCAGCACACATACTTAGAGGCACTGAACAGCATGGAAACATCTTACTTTTTCTTTACTTCTTCTCTTTTACCTTCCCCACTCTGTAGGATTCTATCTCTCACTGGGGTAGGGAGAAGTTGGGATGGATGACTTGCTCTTATAAAAAAGATCGTTGCCATGCATCTTTTCATTAAGAACTAAAGATAGCATGCCAAGAGTCCTTTAGCGACTTGATTTTTTTCTCTCTGATACTGCTGTCCCTGCTGTGAGCATCAAACATGCCTGTATAAGCCTGTTAATATTTTGTTGCAGATTTTTTGCCAGGCATAACTAGGATGTATGCATGTTTATAAATTATATATACTTTTATATAATTCATATTTCCATTAAACAAAATCCAATCATGTTCTGTATTGTTCTGTATATTGTCTGCAATCTCCATTTTCCCTTAAACTATATACTGTGGGGTGCCTGGGTGGCTCAGTGGGTTAAGCCTCTGCCTTTGGCTCAGGTCATGGTCTCAGGATCCTGGGATCGAGGCCCGCATCGGGCTCTCTGCTCAGCAGGGAGCCTGCTTCCCCCTCTCTCTCTGCCTGCCTCTCTGCCTGCTTGTGATCTCTCTCTGTTAAATAAATAAATAAAATCTTAAAAAAAGAAAAAACACTATATATTGTGAACATCTTTACATGTGAATACATACGGATCTGTATTGTGTTTTTTATGGGAATAACAAATTACTTAACCAATCTCCTACTGATGAACATTAGGTCATTCTCAAATGTCACACTGAAAACTGTACTGTTACAGAAGTCCTCAAACATTCTGAAAGTGGAATCTCTGGGTCAAATGAATGGACATTTAATAATATGACCAAACAGCCTCCGCATCATTTGCATTAATTTGGACTGCAGTCAACAATGAGTCCCAATGCCGTGGTCCACACTGTGAGATCTGAAGGTCAGGTCGATCTGCCTAAATGTCAGCGTAACCATTACTGGGTATGATCAGTAATGGGTATGATCCCCACCAGCCAGGCATTACCAGTTCCCGCATAAGGACCTTCTTAAGGATTAGCGTTTTCTCCAGGAGAACGTGATTGAAATGCATCAATGATCAGGCTAATTCATTTCAAAATACTCACATAGCAAGCCCTCATATGGGTAAGAGTGTATAAGGGTGTGTGTGTGTGTTACAGCGAGTGATTACAAGTAAGAGTACAGTACACATATGAGCTTTTTCCAGGACAACCTTAATTTTCTGATTATTATCGTTTTCTAATAAAGTGATTTAAATCATTTTTATTATTTTCTAATAATAATATTATTTTATTTTCTAATAAAATTATTATTTTCTAATAAAATGATTTCTATCTCAATAAATATATAAGATGTATTATAGAATCAACCAATTTACAAAGTCTTCGGTTGTCTTATCGGTTTTGCCTTTTTAACTCAGGAAATACTATCACTGTGGTATAGCTACTGTCCTAAAAGAGTAAATAATGTCCTATCTCAGGAAGGTTCGCACCCACTCCATGAAACAAAATCCCTAGTTCTGGGTCATCTGGTAGTTTTTCCGCGGAGGCAAGCTCCTGCAGCTGTTGTTTCCTCTCCCACTCCTTGTATACGAGAGTGTGGACCACCCTGTGAGCCCCAGTCAAGGCCCAATTTTGCTCTGAAAGCCTTGCCCCATTTGGGTTCCAGCCAATCTCTCTTCATTTCTCCCTTTTCAGGGTAAAGTGTGGGAGTGAGGATTTGGAAAATACACCCTTATCCTGGGGGTTGAGTGGAGACTTAGGGATGTTTTTGTTTAAATCTCACTAATCTATTCCAAACAGGTGGCCTTAGGCTTTCTCTCCCACACCCCTACCCTACTCTGTCCCGCTGCAGTGTGTGTTTATTGTCACCGATGGCCTGGCTTCTCCTCTTTCCTCCATTTAAAAAGATATTCGCATCCAAAAAAGAAAGGACCTAACAAAGTCCTAGTGTAGGTGGGGAGTGTGCTGGTAAGCCTTGAGAAGTCTTCTTTTTGAGAGAGACCTAGAAACAATGCAAGGGTAATATGGGGAAGCTATGCAGTAGTGAGAACAATGAAGTATGGAGAGAGTAGAATGATAGCGGCTGAGGGGCCGCCCCACATGTGGTCACACCCAGAGAAGGAAGAGCCAAGATGGCGATGCCCAGTATTGCTTTTCAAGACAATGCGTGACTCCTTGGCAGGGGATAAGGAGTGCCACGAGGAAACAAACGTCAAAGTCATTCTCCAGAGACGAACTGAGAAGTTCTCTTTGGCCATAATTATTTCCAGAAGTTTAAAGTGTCTTTTTTTTTTTTTTTCCCCAACCTACCTACAAGAAACTGACCCGTTAAGCCATAATTTCACTGTGTGCTTCCATTTCTAATTATGCCTGGAGTACTGAGGGGAATGCGTGGGAACCTCTAATCTGCCTTCACTGTTCAATCAAGATGCACATTTTCTTTTTCATGCCACTGATGAACCAACAATGGGCATTTTAGTTTTATTTTTTAAAAAGATTTTATTTTATTTATTTATTTTAGAGAGAAAGAGCGTGCGCATGCGCGCCTGCATGACAAGGGGAAGAAGCATAGGGGGAGGGAGAGGGACAGCAGACTCCACACTGAGCAGTAAGCACTGAGCTCAGAGCATGAGGAGGATGGGGCAGGGGTGGCTCGATCCATGACTCTGAGGTCACGACCTGAGCCAAAATCAAGAGCCTGACTCTTAATCCACTGAGCTATCCAGGTGCCTCTACAATAGGCATTTTCTGATGTCCGTTTATTGTGGGCTGTGAGGAGGAAGTGAAGGGGAATGGTTGGGATTTAGAGCTGAGTTTTGAAACTCTGGGAAGCAGGATGCGACCTTCCCCCAAAGATGGGCCTTCAGATCTGGGAGCTGCGGGAACTAGTGCTAGGCAGAGAGGTGCCTCCTAGGAGGGTCCCAGAGGAAGTGAGAAGACCTTTTCTGCTTTCCTTGCTGGGAGCAGCTTCTGTCTCACCCCTCACCCCTCATCCTGCCATCTCCTTGCAGCAAAAGGAGGGTCATAGTGAAAAAGGAACTGTACATACGGCACCATGTGTAATCCTTAAAACAGTGTCATTGCGCGGGATATGACAGCTTTCCCTCATTTTCTTGCAAAGGAATCTAAGCTGAGGAAGTTAAGTGACATGCTTGGGGTCAGCTACACAGCAGGGAACAGAGGCAACACGAAAACCCAGGTATCCAACGTCAAGTCCGAAGGTCTCTAGTGTATCACTTGGTGATACACCAGTTCTTAAGTAGGATTTTACTCGGTTTCTTGGCAATCCAGACCGTATTGGTTTTTGTGCTGTTATATTCCAAATAGCTCCGGGAAGATTTTCAAAAAGCAAGAAGAACTTGAAAGGGTAAAAGAACTAAGTTTGTGAACTCCTATGCATTCACGATTCTTACCACCAAACTGAGCAAAGTCACAGGGCTTGTCATTCATGTAGATCAAATCACAAACTGGGATCCACATTAAAAATAAATAAATAAATACATACATACATAAATAAATACATAAATAATTGAAAAGGGAAGATACCAGCCAAAGAAAGGGGTGGATGGGGTTGGGGAGTATGGAAATTTGAGAATTTGATTCTGGAATCTGATTACAGTCATCCAAAGTTTTGCTTTCTGGGGTTTCAGTTACCTGTGGTCAACCTGTCCGGAAGCAGCTGATCCCCCTGACATATAGCAGGAAGGTCAATAGTAACTTGACACTGTCCCAAAGCCTCCTATTCACCTCACTTTGTCTCATCAGGCAAACATTTTCTCGGCCCAGGTCATCACCAGAAGGAGGAGTACAGTACAGGAAGATGTTTTGAGAGAAACAGATGGGCCGCGTTCACCTGACTTTTATTACAACCTATCCTAATTGTCCTATTTTATTATTAGTTATTCTTGTTAATCTCTCACTGTGCCAAATTTATAAATTAAATTTCATCGTAAGTATGTATGTCTAGAGAAAGTATGATACCTACAGGGCTCGAGACTCCGGGAGTGGGGGGTTGGTGTCTTGGAACCCATTCCTGGCAGAGAAGTAGGGGAAGCTACCTCACCCGAGTTTCAAATCCAGCCTCATTGCTTGCTAGCTGTGTGACCTTAGGCAAGTTGACTCACCTCTCTCATCTGTAAAAGTGTGATAATAATAGTATTTACTTTGTATCAGGGGAAATAATCCTGCTAAACTCAGAGTTGACTCTATCCATGAGTGCTGTTCTAGCTTTAATCGCAAGGGGCAGGTGGGTTCTGGTTGGAAGGGCGGGAGCCCATGCCCTCTTCTCGCGCTTGGAGTCATGGAGGCCAGTGCTAAGGGCTTGTTTTCAGGAACGGGAGAGGAAGTCGCAGTGGAAGGAAATTCTTAGCCTTTAATGGAAACAGTAAAAAAAAGGAATAAATCAGATGGACATATGGCTCTGACTTGCACGGCTGCCAAACAGGTGATGCCCTGGGGTCGATGAAAGATGTCAGGAGGAAAGCCCTTTCATCATCCCCCGCCCCCGCCCCTCCCTGGCAGCTCCGCTGGGAGAAAGGAGGCTTCTGGCTGCCACTGTGATCCGCCGACCCTCTGGCGCCCGGCAGTTGCGGCCCCGGATCCCAAGCAGCCTGGCTCAGCGGGCAGTTCACTGAGCAAAATCCCCACTGCGTGCCGCCCACCCCCGGCCTGAGGTCGATTTTGCCCTCTGCCCAGCCTAGGTTCGGACACAACACCTAGAAGGCAGCGACCGTTCAAGCCTCCGCGAGGGGCCGAGACACCCAAACAGACTTGTGGTGCCGGGATGAGGAGGGGGGTGAGGGCGGGTCCAGGTTCCCCCGCAACCTGCGGGTCTGTCCGGCTAGACATCGGGTCGGGTACATTTGTGAAAAGGAGGAAGGTGGGGGAGGTGGGGGGCTAAGACGCAAACTGCAAGTGATTTTCTTCTTGCTCTTAAGACCAAGGCCACACACCCTAGGAAGCCAGTGAATTATTCATGAAGCCTAATGCGGTGGTCACAAGGGAGCCTTGGTGAGATGCAATTAAGTGGTGCTTTAATTTTAGAACTGTTTATTGGGGGGGCCGCGTAAAACGTTCATTCATATCCTTGGGAAAAGCAGTTTCATGGTAAATAAGGAAGAAAAGACAAGCCGGAGCGGTTTGTAGAAGAGAAGCCAGTTCCGTGATCAGCTTTCCTCGGCGCCTGTGGCGGCTGGTCCCCGCTTAGCGTCCTGGTGGATAGGATCCATCTTGTTGAGAAGGCCAGCAAAAGGTCCCATTTGTCAAGGATGTGTCCAGGCCCAGAACTGCACTGAGCACCTTTTGCACGTATCTCATTAAATACTAGCGAGACGGTAAGTTCCATGCTGTGTCCTCACATGGGGGAGACGTTGTCTTCTTTGTTCACCACTGTATCCTCCTGGCTGCAAACATCCCCCAGCCTAAAGTCAGCACCCCAAAAGTACGTGTTGAGTGAATGAACATCCATTCAGCTATCTACTTTTATGAACCCCAGATTAGTAATAGGGAGACGGGATTTTGAGAGGTCAGGTTGCTCAAGATGACACGGAGGGAAGACAGAGGCAGAAACCAAACCCAGGTCCCTTGTGCTCAACAGGACTTTCATTGTCAGCTAGAGAACAAAGAGAAGCCCACACACCTTCCTTGAGATTATAGATTTACTCAGCTCAAGCTCAGAGCTCTTCTTGGTTCTTCTGGAGAAAAGGCAGAATTGAGCAAGATCTGGGATTTCTCCATAACTAACTCATCTGCCCTACAGAAGGTATTGTAGGCGAAGCTAGAAAATCAATGACAGCATCCGGGAACCTTCTTTCTGTGTTCTTCTTACTCATTTCCTACCTGGGCTCCATTTATTTGCTAGGTTACATGGTTTTCTTTAGGATCTCTTAACTCTTAGTGGACATTTTTCATGAGCTTATTGCAGTAAGAAATGTTGTCCGTATATTTTCTTATTTAATCCAAGAGAGTCCAACTAGGCCAAATGATATTTCCAGATCATACAAATACTGTAATGAACAGTATTAGCCCAGGGAGGGCTCTTCTGTGTTTGAGGATATTGAGGTAACTTGTAAGTAAGTATTTACCCATATGTCACACAGACCCAGCTCATATGCCAATGAATATTGAAGAACATGGTGGTCACTTGGCCAAGAAAGACAGTCTCAGTTTTTCTTGCTTCCTGATCTGTATTATGTTAATTTATTTTAAAATGCAGGCTTAGGGCACATGTCACCAGTGTTGATCATTTAGACTTCTTAGAGGATTTGATTTCCTAATCACTTTTCCTACCAGTTGCTATAATGACTTTGAAAAGTTTCTAGTGTGTGGTTCAGAACAGTTGATTTTCATTTCTTCATATGAGAACAGTTCAAAACTCACTTTTCTCTACAAAGCTTTTTCTATTTCTCAGGGTGCCTGGGTGGCTCAGTTGGTTAAATATTTGCCTTCAGCTCAGGTCATGATGCCATCCTGGGGTTCTGGGATGGAGTTCTGCATTGGGCTCCCTGCTCATTGGGAAGCTGCTTGTGATGGCTCTCTCTCTCTCTCAAAGAAATAAATAAACAAAATCTTTTTAAAAAAAAAAGTTTTTCTCAGGTGCTTGGGTGGCTCAGTGGGTTAAGCCTTTGCCTTTGGCTCAGGTATGATCTCAGGGTCCTGAGATTGAGCCCCACGTGGGGCTCTCTGCTCAGCAGGGAGCCTGCTTCCCCATCTCTCTCTGCCTGCCTCTCTACCTACTTGTGATCTCTGTCTGTCAAATAAATAAATAAAATCTTAAAAAAAAAAGCATCTCTCAACACCAACTTCTTATTAGCATCCCCTTAACACCTACAAGCTTAACAATAATAATAATAATAATAATAATAAAGCAAGTCATTACATTATCATTTTATCATGACATTACATATATGAACTCATTTAATATATCTGGCATCTTTGGGATTGTAGTTTCCACCACTATCATGTTATAAAAGAAAAAACTGACTCATAAAGAGATTAAGTTAGCAGCCTGGGTATCACCTAGGAACTTATAGGAAATATAAACTCTCCATCCCCACCCCAGATATACTGATTTAGCAGCTCTGGAGGGGAGGCATGGCTATATGTGGCTTAAGGAGCCTGCCAAGGGATTTGAATCAGGCTGAACATGTGGAACCATTGGCCTGCATTATTTACTACCAAGCCACTCATTTGACACTTGATTAGTTTCCTAGGGCCACCATAACACAGCACGCAAATCAGATGCCTCAAACAGCAGAACTGTATTGTCCTACAGTTCTGGAGGCTAGAAGTTCTAGATGGAGGTGTGGCAAGGTTCGTTCCTTCTGGGCTGTGAGAGAGTCTGTTCCACACCTCTCTCCTAGACCCTAAGGTTTATGAGCAACCTTTGGCATTCTTTGGCCTGTAGAAGCATCACCCAAATCTCTATCTTCATCTTTACATAGTGCTCTCCCTTGTGTCTGTGTCTAAATTTCCCTTTTCTATGAGGACACTAAGTATCTCGGATAAGGGTCCCACTTGACTCCAGTATGACCTCGTTTTAATGTAACTAATGACATCCGAAATGACCCCATATTCAAATAAGGTCACTTTCTGGGGTACTAGGGTTGGGACCTCAACATATGAATATTGACAGGGACACAGTCCAACCAATCAACCCATAACAGGCAGTGTTACTGATAACCAACTGATTGACACAGAAGGTGGACACAGGCTGACTATTCTCTGGTAAGCTTCTTTCACTCAGGCCTTCAGACATCTTACCTGATGTCCTACAGCCTACATCTGAGCTCATTTTGCCTTATAGACTGTCAAATATTACCACAGATACATTTCATCTTTTCAAACTAAATTATAGTCAGATTAGAAAATGGTTTAAAAGCAAATATACTGTCATACTTTGCTGATATCTCTGTTTAGAATCTTGATGATGGTGATAATAATATGAGCTAGATATTATCGTGGGCTTACTATGTTCCCCAAAGTGTATTAAGTGCTTTCTATGCCATCTTTTCCTTACAACAATTTTATGAAGCTATTATATCAATTTAGAAAAGAGGACACCGAGGCTTAAAATGATTAAATATCAATTACAGATCACACAGCTAGTAAACAGTATGCCTGAGATTCAAACGAGTTTGATCTACCAACGGTTCGTCCAATAAGTGCAATACAGTGGCTGTGAAAAGAACATGGACATAAAAACGGTCCCTTACGGTGATGTTTTGTGGCTTTTACAATTCAGTGTGAGTACATCATGACCTGCATTTGAATGCAAACTGACCCCATCGTGTTAATTGGAATGTCAAGTGCATGTGCTATGCCTGTCTGCTTGACAATGCCCGCCCCTCGGGTCCAACATAACATCTCGGGGATGCAGAATGAAATGCTGAAAAAGGCACCCAACTCTCCGATTCCAGGAGTTAGACTTTTTAAGGTTCCACATAAAAGGGAGATCATCTAGTATTTGTCTTTCTGTGTCTGGCTTGTATCTCTTAGCATAATGTCCTCAACAAGGCTATAAAAAATAAAAGAAGAAAAAAAGAAAAAGGCCCCCAACTGGTGGAGATCGAATGCAACACGTGATGGCTACATCAATTGTGAAAGAAAATCACAGCTGTTTTGTGACAGTGTAAAAAAAAAAAAAAAAGTTCCAAATTGTTCATTACAGTAAGTGAAAGCAAACGAAAAACAACGAGGGAGAGACTGATGTTGTAGGTCGAATCATGCAAACATCAACTTTCTCAACTCCCACTGCGTGTACCTTTCTACCTCGGCTCTGATTGGCCATCAAGTTAACATAAACCTCTCTACCTCGGCTCTGATTGGCCATCACGTTAACAGAATCCTCTTCTCCCTTCCACTGAAATCAGAGACACCATTATGTTTTCCCATGGGATATTGACACTGAAGATTCCTATGACATAAGAAGACTTAGTTATGAAGATCTTCACTTCCCCAAGGATATTTTGGTCAATTTTCCAATAATTGAAGGAACCATTGATGCTTTCATGCTCATCTAGTTTAGGCACTAAGGAGGTCAAAGACTTTGGTCTGTTATTTAGACTGAGGAGACATATCTAAGAGGGTTCAAAATAGTACCTCAGAGCAGAGCTTCTCAAAGTCAACATGTGCTTCCGTCACTGAGTTCTTGTTCAAATGCAGAATCTCAGGTTTCACCCCAACACGGAGATTCTGCAGTTCTAGCAAATTCCCAGGTGGTGTAGATACTGTTAATTCATGGTCCATACTTAGAGTAGCCAGGATTTAGAAGAGTCTACACATCGAAATCATCTGGGCAACATTTTTTTTTTAATATAGCACCTTTAGTGAGATATAATTAATATATGTACACTTTGATCATTTAAATTGTACAATTCAGTGACTTTGGTACATTCACAGAGCAGTACAACCATCATCACAAGCAACTGTAGAATATTCTAATCACCCTCCCCCAAATCTTTATATCCACTAGAAGGGCATTCCCACGCTCGCATCCCCAAATTTAAGGCAAATGTCAATCTACTTTCTACGTCTATGTATTTGCCTTTTCTGGCCATTTTATATCAAAGGAGTCGGGCAATAGGTGGTCTTTTGTGACTGGCTTTTTGAATTTGGCACAAGATTCATGCATGTTGCTGCGCGTATCTGTATTTTCTTACTTTTTATGGATAAATGATATTCCATTGTATAAATAGACCACATTTTATTAATCATTTAATTGATCGATGGACATTTGTGTTGTTTCCACTTTCCCGCTGTTATGAATAAGTGGCTATGAATATTCATACACAAGCTTTTGTCTGGGCATGTGTTTCCAGTTTCCTTGTGTATGTACCTAGGAGCAGAATTACTGGGTCATATGGTGACTCTATGTTTAAATTTATGAGGAAATGTCAGACTGTTTTCCAAATCTGCTGTACACTTTTACATCTCTATCAGCAGTGTAAGAGGATTTCAGTTTCTCCATGTCCTCACCAACACTTGTCTTTTTTTTTTTTTAAAGGTTAAATTTATTTATTTGACACACACAGAGAGAGATCACAAGTAGGCAGAGAGGCAGGCAGAAAGAGGGGGGAAGCAGACTCCCTGCTGAGCAGAGAGCCCAATGTGGGGCTCTATCCCAGGACCCTGAGATCATGACCTGAGCCGAAGGCAGAGGCTTAACCCACTGACCCACCCAGGCGCTCCAACACCTGTCTTTTTGACTGTAGCTCTCCTAATAGCTGTGGTATCTCATTGCAACTTTGATTTGCATTTCCCTGGTTACCAATTATCAGCTCTTAAAATACATTTATTCTTAGACTCCATTCCTGGTACGCTAGATAAGAATCTCTCGGAATTTGGATCTAGAGAAATCTGTAATTTTTACTAAATTCTTCTGTTGATTTTGATAATTAGCTAGCTATCAGAACTGCTTCCCATTTTAGTAATTACTTCCAATGAATTATCTTAGCCTTATAAGGAAGTGATCTCTGCGTTTCAGATTTCAGAATTCTCTGTGTCACATGTTTGATAAAGTAGATGAGAAGATGTATTTCTCGTATGACACGTATTTAAAAGATCATAGGGGTGCCTGGGTGGCTCAGTGGGTTAAAGCCTCTGCCTTTGGCTGAGGTCATAGTCTCAGGGTCCTGGAATGGAGCCCCACATCGGGCTCTCTGCTCAGTGGGGAGCCTGCTTCCCCCTCCCTCTCTGCCTGCTTCTCTGCCTACTTGTGATCTCTGTCTGTCAAATAAATAAATGAAATCTTTAAAAAGAAATAAATAAAAGATCATAGATCTCCCAAATGAGAACACCATGGGTAATTTCCCTGCTAGCATAGATTTTTCAGCAGTGTGTCTTCTTGGTAGAAATTTGATGTAAGAGTCTTCCTTGAACATGATTACATGACTTTATAGTTTATTTATTTGAATGGCTAATCTGTAGAAGCTATGGTTTGGATGCCTACAGAAGCCACAAGCAATTAATTTGGGTAGTAGTTTAAAAAATAGATGGTATCCAAGACACTGGGTGATTTAGTGGACATGTTCAGGAACTGAGAAATGAGAATTCTTGTCCTAGCTCTAACTTATCCTAATTATTAGGCAAGTCACTTTGTCTTTTGTCAGATTTGCCTCACCTAGTGAGATAGAAATAAATCACAGAGAATAAAATACTGACTTGCATAATTGTGCTGCTATTTTCACTTCGGGAAGCTACCACTAAAATAAATACCATTTGTTTACTGAGGATTTGCTATTTGCTGGATATTCCGTTAAATGTTCCCTACATTTTCTACTTAACCCTTACACTCCCCCAAGGTAAATATTATCACACCTACTTTATAGTCAAGGAAATTAACACTTTTAGCAGCTGACACATTGTGGGCAGGATGTGTAACTTTGTAGGGCAGGAATTTGAATCTGGTGTCTTCAAACCGGGCTTTAGATTCCTCAACTTTCCTTACGGAAAATTAAAACAAAACCAAAAAAAACCAATAACCAACCAAAGAAAAAATACTTCTGAGGAATGTGTACAGAAAAATAAAAGTATTATGTAATCTCACTATCCAGAGAGAAGTGAAGTTCACTTCTCCTGTCTTTCTGTCCGGTCTCCTTTCTGGGCTAATGAACTCAGTGGGAAAGTAAAGGGAGTTGTAACAAAATGGAAGCAGGATAGATTTTTGAAGTCACATCGGGTGTTGTTTGAAACCTGCCTCAGCTGTGTGATTTTGGGCAAATGAACCCCTTGAGGCTCACTTTCCTCATCTGTTAAATGCTGGTCACAATGCCTATCTCTTAAGCTTATGTAGCGCCTGTGATTAATGGCTAAAGCATATATAATACATAGTAGATAGTCAATGATTGGTAGATATAATAATATTTATTGACTGAGATGTAATAGAAATAGCAGCCCACCAGGGTCATGTGACCAAAAATCTAGCAATTGTTATTATTTTTTCTAGCAACTATTCCTCACTGCTTTCTTTCCCTCATAACCTGTATTTGATCCATTACCAAATCTGGCCAGCCATATCTTCAGAATACATCCCCAGCTGGACCATTTCTCAGTTTCCTGACTACCGCCCTAGGGCTATCTTCTCTCACGTTTAGCCTGGAATTTCAACTGGTCAGTGTCTAGGCTCTGGTCTGTTCACCACACTGCAGACTGAGAGACCTGTTAAAAACATAAACCAGCTTCAACTGTGTCCTTGATTAAAGTCCTCTAGGGGTTTTCCATTGCTCTTAGCATGAAATCCAAGCTGCTTATCCAGTCAACACAGCCCCACACAAGGTCCTGCTGCCTTCTTTTCTGCTCTTGTCATTATTACTTTCTCCATTATGAACCAGCTTTCTTTTGGTTCCTCCCAGGATCACTAGCGAGTTTCCTCTTAGGCCTTTTTTTTTTTTTTTTTAAGATTTCATTTATTATTTATTTGACAGATAGAAATCAAAAGTAGGCAGAGAGGCAGGCAGAGAAAGAGAAAGGAGGAAGCAGGCACCCCACTGAGCAGAGAGCCCAATGTGGGGCTCGATCCCAGGACCCTGGGACCATGACCTGAGCCAAAGGTAGAGGCTTTAACCCACTGAGCCACCCAGGCGCCCTCTCTTAGGCCTTTTTGATTTGCCACCCTGGAATTCTGCCCATCCCCACCCTCCCCATACACCTAATGTATGGCTGCCTCCTTTGTTCATTTCAGACGTATCCTCCTCTGTGGTGTCTTCTCTGATTGCCCATCTAAAATTTCACTCCGACCCTTGTCTTCCGTTTACCCGTTAACATTTCTTTCTTTTTTTTTTTTTTTCCTAAAGATTTTATTTGTTTATTTGTCAGGGCGAGCGAGCAGGCACAAGCAGGGGGAGTGGCAGTCAGAGGGAGAAGCTGGCTCCCTGCTGGGTCCCACCGGGAGCTTGGGATCATGCCCTGAGCCAAAGGCAGATGCTTAACCGACTGAGGCACCTAGGCGCCCCTAACCTGTCCTGTTTTTTTGGACCACATATAATATTTTTTGTTCATTGACATATTTGTTGACATGTATTTGGGGAAACAATTGCTGGTATCGTGCTGATAACTAGGAAACAGGATAGGGTGAAGCATCCGTTAATTGCACAAAAGAGAGAATACGGCAGACCTCAGAGGAGGGAAAATCCAGTGGTCTAAAGTCTCACGTGCACAAGGAGCCAGGCTCTTCAGGCTGGTTAGAATTGCAACCGGGAGTGTAGGGAGAGAGTTTAAGAAGAGCCAGGGAGGCAATAAATTCATGGATAATAAGAGGCAAGAAGCAGCTTCCTAGAACTGGAGAAGACAGTGTAACTCCTAGACGGGGAGAAGGAGACAGGTCGCCGGGAGCCTCCCATGCTGACAGAGGCAATTACGAGCATCCTTGTAGCAAGAAGCACCCCCCCCCCCCCAATTCTCTGTTTCAGCTGGCTTCCGTCATGCCACACTGAGCTTCCAACATGCGATCCCACGGGACGAGCCTTCTCTCCGAAATTGCTCACATACCCATGGTTTGCATTGGTGATTTTTACCCTCAGTGAAATCTGCGTTCTAACAGTAGGAGAACAGTCCAGCCCGGAGAGGCGGCAGCCAGGTTGGGCTCCTCTGAGACAGAAAACAAGAAAAACAGCTAGGAGGAGAAGCGCAGTGTGCTCGTCCTGTTTGCTTTGGGACAGGCCATGCGGTTCTGTGGTTTGAACAAGGATCTTTTCGGCGGTCTAAGGAGATTTAGGCTTCACAGACCCACAGCCCTTAGGAATGTCATTATCCTCAAGGAAGCCCATTTTCTCTCTGCAGCCGTAGGCCTGCCTGAGTACAGACTGCTCTGATCATTACGGGATTATTTGCGGCAACAGGAAAATGTGCACATCCATAACTCCTTCCTCTGCTCTCCTTTTTCCTTTGGGGAGGCAAGTTTATCCTCTTCACATCTCTTAATGTCCCGAACAATCAAACTTCAACAATCAAACTTCCGAGGCCTGGTGCCCTGGGGCACGGAAGGAACTGGCCGCCACCCAAGCAGTCCGGAGCTCGCACTGGGACCCTCCTCCCCGCAAGCAGGTCCTAGGCTGTTCAGTGTGCTTTGAGGGCATTTGGGAGCTAAAACAGATGTCTTACCAGAAGTGTTTCTTCCTATTTGGAGGAAGAATGAGGGAACAGCGTGGGTTGTTGAACTTGTATGTTTGGAGATGGAAGGATGTTGGAAGCGGCTGCCAAAGCATTTCTTTTCCTCAGGCACCCGTCTGCCGTGGGCCGGATCAGCTTTTCAGCCTGGCCTTGCAAATCAAGCTTCGACAACAAGCGTCCCTCCTGCTAGAAACCTGCGCTGTGTTTTTAATTTTAATTCTCTTGAGCCTTTTTGTTATGCTCTGGAGCCCTGAAATCAGAGCCCATATGTGCTGGTAAAAGATAGGGCAATATTTTATATGCCTCTATGGGTGTGTACATATGTATTTTTGCATATGTATGCCTATATAGAAAATATATATAATATATAAAATATACACACCCTGATACACACATGTACCTACAAGTACACATGCATACGTACCCAGCATACATTACGTATGTGATATGTTACGCACATATCTCTGCTTTGGGTCTACGTAATGATATGTTATGTACACGTGCAGCTAAACGATTCTCCATAACCCTTTGGATGGCCTTGCAGTTTTCCTCTTTCTCCTCATGTTTTTCCAGGAGCTCCACGGAGGTTATTTAAACAGGGAACCTCCGACTGCTCCCCTTGACAGGATGAGGGGCACAGATGACCGAGCTCTGGCTCCTCTCCCAGCATCAGGCCAGGAGCCACTGTGACCTACAGGAAGCTTCCTTGCAGGAGAAACACAGCACAGTCCTGTCTGAGGCACTTCCGAAAGGGTAGGCTGGCTGCCCACAAGGCCGGGACCAGCCACTTTGGCTTGGCCTGAGTTCATGGACATTTTTTCCCTGGTTACCTAGGGAAGTTCTGCTTCCAGTTCAATTTATTTTATTATTTTTAAAAAAAATTTTTTTCAATTTTTTATTTTTTTAATTTTTATTTATTTATTTATTTGACAGAGAGAGAGAGAGAGAGAGAGAGACATCACAAGTAGGCAGAGAGGGGGAAACGAGCAGAGAGCCTGATGTGGGGCTTGATCCCAGAACCCTGAGATCATGACCTGAGCCGAAGGCAGAGGCTTAATCCACTGAGCCACCCAGGCGCCTCTTCCAGTTCAACTTAGTGAATGAACTATGCCCTCCTCCTCCAAACTTGTGAGGCATTGGAAATAAGGATGGTACGTTCTGTACCCGGCTCCTTTGGACAGGAGGTGTTCCTTTGACTTCTTACGCTACGCTGTGGATATTGTGAGACCCCGTGACTGGGTCTCTCTGGAGTTTTTCTCAGAGCTGTCGAGACGGAGCCTCCAGCAGTTTGTCAAAAGCAATTCAGGTATTCCCAGCCCCGGACTCTCTCCGCAGGGGGCTTCACACCAGAATCTCTCTCTCCTATAGGCCGTGGCCCTGTGTCTCTCCCGTGTTGAGAGGAGTGGTCTGCCCTGTGTCTCTCCTCTCTTCCAGGTACAAGATGAGATTTTTCAGTCTGGTTAGCTTTCTAGTTGTGAGGATAAAATGGTGCCAGCTCCTTCCATGGAGAATCGGAAGCCAGAAGTCTTATTGCTACGCGCATGAATGGTGACTGTTCCAGTTCACGGTAGCAGGCTGAGCTGGGCACGCGGGGGTGCAGTGGGGTGGAGAGACAAGGTTAAAGTTAAGCTAGGCATTTTCCTCTAGTTAAAGGTAATGGGAAAGTTATTTATGGGTGAGGAGGAGGGAACTGTGGAAATTGTTGGCTAAGTGAAGCCTTCAGGTTATATGTGGATTGTAAATTGTGAAATACACGGATAGTAGACAGTTGAAAATGACTCCAAACCTGTGGCTTTGTTTCTTGTGGGTGACTGAAATAGGCAATGACAAGGACCCATGAAAGAACTAAGAGAAGTCAACTTTTGATATTTCCTTTGTCGATTTTTTTCCCCCTCCATTGCAGAAGACCTCAGTTGGGCAATTCTCCTTGATAATGAATGTTTTCCCCCCAGCTGATCACATCCTTACAGCATGTGTTGGCTGGTGTCCTCTGGTGGTGTAAGAATTGGGGAAAGGCCACTAGCTATGCAAGCTGAGGACCACAGATGTCCCCTGTTGTCCCAGTTGATTTTTCTTATGTGAAATTCAGTGTTCCAAGAGGCCTGGTAGGAAGTTCTGGGAAATAATCCTGGAATAAATTTAAGTTTCAAACAATGCTCATTGCAAACACAAGGACACTGTAAATAAACCAAGTCTCCCATTTGCTTCCCTTTCAGCCAAAAAGACATCTTTCCTTCTTTGGGATCTTATTGGTTCCCTCATCTAGGACTTGTAATCTATAGCAACCTTGGTAGGCTTGGTTTATTTCCATGCTTCATCTAGTCTTTCTTCAATCACCTGGCTTTCCTTTTCTCTCTTAGGATATGTGTTTCTTCCTGCAATGGCTTGCGGAATAGACATAGAGTGTTCTTTAACCACTTTGGGGACATGGACAAATCACAGTGGTCCACTGGGATGGTGGTTCTCAAAGTCAAGGGTGGGTTGCTCTCCATTGTTTTATAGCTGATGAGGAGCTCTCAGGTGACCCAGGTGTGCCTTGCTGTATCTGCGTGTGCTGTATCATACTTCACAGAAGCCGGTAAAGGGGTCCTCCCCTGAGCTCCTCTATCATACTGACCTAATTACATCTATGCTTATTTTTCCAAGTTGTTACAGCAAAGCAGTATTCCTTAGAATTTGTGTCCCTGGATCACCTGCCTTGGAATCATTAGAACTGGGTGCCGAAAAAAGCCAAACTTATTAATTCAGAAACCTGGCAGGTAGATGGGAATCTGAACTTCAACGAGCATACCTGCGGATCCTCACGTATGTCCTCCTGATACTTAAGAACGACCATCTTCACTATAGGGTCTACTTTCTCAAATACAGTCATCCCCTTCTCTATGAATGTTCATTTGTAAGCTCCTCAGGAGCTTCCCGAAACCTAATCGGAATATTCTGAATCTGGCTCCCCCGAACACGGAGGGCAGAGGCTGAAGAAAGAGGCAGGCCCTTCCAGATTGGCGGGCAGCAGGTTTAATAAACAAGAGAACTTATGTATGACACTTGTCTTGGGAGATGGGAAAATAAGCCCATTCCTGCACCCATTCACCAAATTTTGAAAGTTTATACAGAGGTCTTAACTGGGTTCATCCAGATGGTCTTAATACCACTCACTATCTCAAGGCTACACCCTTTTGGGAGCAGGCAAGGCAAGGCAAGTAGAACACACGTTCCAAGGACAGGGGCAGGGGTGAGAAGCCTCCCATTGCCAGGGTCCAGCTCACAGTTCAAGGGGCAATTATGGCCTCTTGATAACCTCCCCCAAGAAAGAGATAGAAGTACAATTCCATATTGGTCAAGATCAAGGACTCCGGCATTTCCTAGCTGGGTGGCAACTTAAACTTTGTGCTTCCACTGCTTATACTTAAAATGAGAATAATAAAAATGGCTCATCCCCAGAGGTTTATAAGGAAGATTAAATGAGTAAATATACGTAAAGCGTTTAGACCATTGTCTTGCATATGACCAACAACATATGTATTGACTATTATTATTACTGAATTCTTCCAACAACCTTGAAACACATGCAAGACTATCCTATTTAAAAAATATCCTCTGTAGACCCTTTATCTCTCTCTTTCTGGAGTTGCAAAAACATCCTCTTCCTTTTTCTATTCTTTTCTTTAACTGGTCCTGTTCCCTTTCCCCTCCCTGGCTTCGGTACAAGATGCAGTGCTTTGCTCAACAGCACGCTTTAGCCTAGTTATTTTTTAGTCATTTTTCTATTGTCAACCCCCTGGTCCCTTTGGTAGGGAAGCTTCAGGCCAAGCAAATGCCCCTATTACCCACTTTAAAATCCTGACCGGCATTTATCACAGTTGTAATTTTACATTTATCTGTACAACTCTTTCATGAATGCCTGTCTCATCCACTAGACTGCTGATTTTTATTTATTTATTTGTTTATTTATTTGGTCCCCAAGGGTTTCTCCAGCGCTGAGCACTGGGCCTGGCACATAGTCTTTGTTGCACTAATGATGAACAAACACGAATACACATGAAAAACCTCAGCAGAGAGACACTGCAGGGTTTCTGGGCACACTTGAGCGTTATTTAAAGCATCCAACTTTGAAGGAAAACAGACTCAAGGACCGGTCTTCATTCTACCACGTGCCAGCTGTGGCATCTTGAGCAAGATTCTTAACTTTCCAAGGTGCTCCTTTTCCCCATCTGGAATTGAGCCATGCTAGCTATTATGGGAAGTGTAGGATCTAGCATACACTGTTGTTGCGGGGATTAAAGAGATAATGCACACGGAAAGTTTAGCACAATGCCTGGGCCAAAGCAAATACCTACGACATCTTCATCGAGATGTTGATGATACCTCCTGGTAACAAAACTCCCTAGAGGTCCCCAGTCTTCTCAGTGGCTAACTTCACCGTGCAGTCGTGTCCCACCCCGTCTTTTCCTCTCAGCAAGGAGAACGAGCTGTCTCAGATGTTGGCTACACACGTCGGTCAGAGTTCCCTCCACCCCCTTTGCCTCCTCTGGCAGTCTGATGTCTGCTGTCCGAGCAGCTAGCAAGCCCGCTGTTGTTTTCCGCGCCGAAGCCCACCCATCAGTTGCCTCCGCCTTTGCCAGAGTTACTCTGTCCTCTTCCGCGCTGGCCCGGCACCTCCTGTCCCCAGCAGGGTTGGGACCTTCCTTTTCTTTACTGCCTCTGGCAGAATGGAAAAAAAAAAAAATGAAGTCTGACTCCCCTCAGAGTGAGAGGGTGAGTGATCCGTGAGGCAGAGCTTTTCTAATGTGTCCTTTGTGCTTTGAGGTTCCCTCTCTCCAGGGCATTTGTGGGAGGATGAGGGCAAGCAATGCTGTGGTATTCCCACAGATATGGATGGTGACCATTTCACCCTGTGTCGGTGAGCCGGCGGGCAAGGAGCGTGGTAGAGAGAAGTGGTCAACGGCGGGAGACTTGGAATGACTATTTCCTTTCTAGAACACATACTCCCCCGCCCCCCTTCCTCAACTTCTAAGACAACTTCTTTTTATGAGGAGAATTCTCTTTCCTTTTGCAAAGTAGTCCCGTCATGGTCCTTGGGCATTTGTAAGACCACCCAAGGCCATTCGTGTGTGCCCTGAGCGGTTTTAGGTAGCTGAGTTGTTTCCCCTGCGTACAATAATTTTTATGCTATATTTTAGTGTTTTACTCTATGGGGCATTTTGTTCATCTCTTCCCTTGGTGCCTTATCAGCAACAATACTCTTTTTTCCATTCACTTGATGAGGTTACTTTTGCTCTGTTTTGTAATTTTTTCCAGTAGCAATCAGAAAAGTTAGGACAGGTAAATGATATATCTCTTGCCTCCCTGAAGGGACCGTGAAAAAGTTTGAAAATCATAGTTTTGAGGAACATTCCAAGGAGGAAAATCCACTCTTGCCAGACCCCCTGTGAGGAATAAATAGAAACATAAACAGTCAAATGATCAGTGTTTTAATTAAGCTTTGTTCATCTTTTCCCAAGGTAAAGCGTGTACATCTATTTTTTATATAATGTTTTCCTGATTTTTTTTCTTTCAAGGACAAAAGCTCTGTAGCCTAAGCAGCTGGATCACTTCCTCCCACTATTCGGTCCTTGGAGACATTTGGCCCATTAAAGGGAGCCCACGGATTCCATTTCAACAGATGCATCTCACATTTATTCAGGATATAAGTGATAGGGTGACTCATTGTGCCGCTAATACAATTACAGTCTTTGTTGTTTAAGAATTATATCTTGATTCCACATAGGCAAAGAGATTATCATTGTATTCTGTTGTAACGAAAGGCTCAAAGGACAATGCATGTTAAACAATGTCAGAGAAACTGGAATGCTCGTACTTGGAAGTAAAATGTAGTTTGTCATTTGCCTCATAGCCTTAGGTGAATGTGTAGAGATTGTGGGCTTGCTGAAATTCAGTAAAAAGTCATGGGTTAGTACCATTGGTAAACCTGTGATGGGGTGCTCTGGAGAGCTGGCTGTTGGAAAATAAAACAGAGGGAAAGAACTCTGGTTTTGTATCTGTTATGTTTTGTACAAATTCTATCTCTATGTAAGTAAAAGGTTCTGACAAGCACAATATTTGAATTTTACTTGTGATCACTTCGGATCACTGTATACATGCATGTAAATCCTTCGGAGAACATTTTTGAAAGGATTTTGTTACTAAGCTCTTTCTTCCTCAAAAATGCCTGTCCCCTCTCCTTTTCTTGGGTATTACTTTTGGCTCCCAATTTCTGTAAGATTTCTTCTAGCAGAAAGGGTGAGCAGACTGGAATAAGACAGCTGTTTACTCTTCCTCAGAGTCCTTTCCTGGGGCTCAAGGGTGCACTTGAGTTGTGACAGGAAGGATAGTACCTACCCCATTGGGACATCTTGTCACTGATCGACAGGAAAAATATTCTTGTGATTTTTTTCTAAGATCTGAATTTAGAAATCATTTAAGATGTGAATTTGAATCCCAGCTCAGCTACCTACTAATTGGGTTATCCAAAGCAAATTGTTCTAAGCTTTTTTAAGAGAAAGTTTGCATACAATGAGGATCTAATAGTACCCTTCTCATAAGATTATCACAGGATTCTGAATGATGTCACTGGTGCATGCATACTTGCAGTTAATGTTACCCATTTTGCTTGTTATTATTATACTATCAGTCCTGATTTATAGTTAAACACATGAGAGTTATGGACTATTTGGAAGCTAGGCCTTTTTGATTGAGTAAGCAAGGACAGGGAGATGTTTTTGACATATGCCCTATTCTTGGATTACCCGTGGCCAAGTATCCTTGAACCTGAGGAAGCATATTACAGTCATAGGATTGGGTTTTGTTCAAGGTCATATTGATTAAGATTTGATTGAACCATGAGCAGAGGATAAGATCATGTCATTGATACAAGAAATTAGGAGGAAGTAAGAGAATTCTTGAGTTGAGATGAGCAACATGTTGGTCTTTTGTGCTCAAGGGACAGTATTGTGTAATAGGAAACCACACGCTTTGGTACTAGAGGAAACTGGGTTCAACTTCTAACTCCAAGAGCTACTAGTTGTGTAAATTTGGGGAAAATGTTTTCTTTCTTTTTTTTTTTTCTTTTCTGTAATATGTGGCTAACGATATCTGCTTTGAAACACTGAAAAGATGGAATGCATAGCCCATTTAAAGATGCTTAATGCCATGATTGGCATTTAGTAATTTCTCTCTTTTCTGGCTTTGTTTGCTCAAGCTTTGCACAGCCCATTTTAACCTGGGTACCAAATGGATACCTTCATGAATTTAGTTGGGGCAAAGGATGGGTGAAAACATCACAGCTAGAAATGACCAAGGTCTGCCTAACAGTCTCATGAACTCCTGGGGTGTCGGGCCACTCCAGAGCATTTCTCGTGAACTACCAGTTGTTTTTTATTTTTTCCTGCTAGCAGAACTTCAACACGAAGACTTTCTGTCCTTCCTCTAGCCAAACATCTCATTTTCCTTAGGAATAACACTTGTCCAGCCTTTTTCACAATATTGTGGCATAGAAATGGAAAAACTACTCAAGTTGAAAAATTATACTAACTGGTATAATTTAGTTAGGTCAGTGTGCTTAAAATGTCACACATTTGTAGCTTCACTGAATGACTTTATTTATCCAGAAGGAGCTCCAGCCTCTGGTCTAATGGGACTTTTGCAACTAACTGTATTCAGCCAGAGCTGTCTGTGTGACTCTTTGTATGCAGTTGAACTCTAGACCCTCTCCTGAGCCCGGGACTGTGGGAACCAGTACCTGGTCAGAGCCAAGCCTAGACCACCCACTCATTTCACACACCCATTAAACGGTTATCATATGATGCTATGTTACTCCTCCTGTTGACCTTGCCCTGAATGGCTGTGTGTTGAATTACTAATTATCCCTACAGCTCTGCTACATAAATGCCATTTAATTTCCACCTCCAGGTTTGGAAGCCACACTGCTCAGACAGCCACTTTAATAATCTCAGCCCTGCTTATAGGGCTGTGGGATGACATCCACCACCATCGCAACCATTACCACCAAGAAATGTTTGCTTAAGTACACAATAGGTGATTCAAGTAAGAGAAAGGAGAAGAAGAGGAAGAAGAAAGAAGGAGGAGGAGGAGGAGGAGAGGAAGGAGAGAAAGAAGGGGAAGAAGAAGGAGGAGGAAGAGGAAAAGAAAAAGAAAAAGTTTCCTGAATTTATCACGAAATATGTACTGCTCTTTACCATTGTCATGCCTTGGTTTCATTCCTGGTCGACCTTGGACACTTGCCGATGCTGTATGGAAATAACAAGCCGCCATCTGGGGCTTTCATCATCTTACTCTGCAGCAGGAGTGTCTCTAAGGATTATGCTTTGCCTACTTGGCACGGAAATCCTGCTTTAGCTTCAGTGATTAGGAAATGTAGGCAGTGATTTCCCTCAGTCTAGACCCCAAAGACCAGCTCAGACAGACATAGGAATTCCCACAAAAACCTTCTAGACTGCAGACCATAATTTACCTTATGTTGTTGTCATATTTTTGCTAGCATATGGCTAAGGAAGATTTGGCAAATATTTTAATTTAAAATGACCAATTAGTCTGGAATTACAAAGTGCTAAAATACAATCATACTTGAAGGAGAAGACTCTAGAGTTAGGTCAGACAGGAGCAGGCAGTGATGGAGGGGACGGAAGAATGATTAGAAGGCTGATAATCATTATTTTGATTTAAGCAGAGGATTCTCTCTGTGTTAAAATTATTTGTAGCTATCAGAAAATAATGAACTATACGGCCCTCTCACAAATGGCTAAATTCAAAGGGTTTTGGCTTTAAAATAAGAACCCAGGCTTAAATGATTCTTTTATCAATCAATACTAAAATCAAGGCAAGGATCTCAACCTAAGGGATGTTTATTGTCTCAGTTTGTGTTTAAATAGAACGTGTATTAGTGAATTTCCTAATTGGCTTTCAAAGTGTTGACATATATTTACCCACACGAAGAAATAAACAAACAAACAAACAAAAAACCCTTATTTTTATCAAAATGAAGGACAGTATTACTTCCTACATTTCTTCCTGAAATATTTATTGAACATTTGCTCATACCAGGCACTGTGCTAGGTGGTGAGAACACAACAGTGAGAAAAACAGAGTCACTTCCCATCTCTTGAGGTTATACTACCTCCTGAGATATAAGTTAAATTAGAAGAGATGTAAATTCGTACATCGAGAATATTCGAAATAACGAATATTCTAATTTTACAGTTAATTGTTTAGTGACATCATTTCTTCCACCACAAGACTACAGTGTTCTCTGTCCTACTACAATTTCAGCATCATTTTTTCCTAGTGATTTCTTTTTGAGTTAGGAAATAACTTTGACCCATCATTAGGTTTTATCTCAAAATCTTTCTGTCATTATTCAAGTCCTACTTTCTCTCAACCTACTTTTTCTTTCACTATCCCCCTCTCCTGTTCAATGCTTCAGTCAAAGCACACAACTTTTATTCTACTTCAATGTGCCACCTTTTCCCCTCACCCTGTCTTTGCTCACGACGTCTCCTTTGCCTGAGATGCCTTTCCTCCAACCTCTCCACCTACCTAATCCTACTCAAGTTTCAAAAGCCAGCTTTGATGATGATACGCTTGTGGATAAGAGTTAAACTCTGTTTACTCTTCTGGACAACAATAGCAGTTTTAAATTCTCTTCATTCTAAGCAAGAATGCAGGGCAGACTACAGGATGTGTTTGTGTGTGTGTGTGTGTGTGTCTTTTCTATTGGAACATCAGCTTTCAGAGAGCAGGAATAATATTTACTTTCATTACACCAATATTCCATGAAGACACGGCACAAGTATTTCTTAAGGACTTCCCATCCATGTGTCAGGTGCTGGGCAAGGTCCTGGGAATATAGGCGTTCAACACACGAATGTTCTAAATACGTTACTTGTGATATATCCAATTAATTCTCAAGTACCCTTCAAATCTGACCCAATTCTTGATTTTTTTTTTTTTAATATTGAATGGGAACTTCCAGGGGCCACAGAGGGAAAACTTATTTTAGGAGTTTATTTCAGGAGTTTACATTACAGAGCTTATTTTATGTCGCATCTGACTCCTTATGGATTTTGTATCATGAAAATTTGGTCAGATCAACACTGGATCACCAAGAGGCAAGAACTGGACATCTCTGCAAACTGGCAGCTGCATTTGTAAATAATCAGGCCCAGGAGTGTAGTTTTTGCTCATTCACAGGTTATCTGGCTGCCTTCTGTAGTCAGGCACTAGAGTGGCAAAGTGGGGAAAGTGTAGGCTGCTTTGGTGCGAGGCATAACCTTGCCCGTAACTAGAGGGGAAGATTTGAGGTGTGTCAACTTCATCTCTAAAATAAGAATAGTAATACCTTCCTCAGTGAAGATGCATATAAAGTCTAGACCAGGGTCCACAAACTATGGCCTCTAAGCCAAATCTGGCCTATTGCTTGTTTTATAAATAAAGTTTTATTAGGGCACAAGGACACCCATTCATGATGTACTGTCTATGTATCTGCACTACCTCAGCAGAACTAGATAGTCACGATCAAGATAGTAGGGCTCACAAAGCCCAAAATACTTACTATCTGGCCCTTGAAAGACAAATTTTGCTGACCCCTGAACTACAACATCACCCTGCACCTAGAATTGATAAATATTATCATAATTATTCTGTTTCTCACCAGACCAGAGTGAGCGTGGAAAAGAAAGAATGAAGAAAAGCTGGCCGGAGAGGGACTAGAGTGGCTAATGGTCCCTTTCCATTTAACAGAAGCCCAAGCTGGGATTGAATTTGAGTTTATGACTGAAACTTAACAGAGACCTGAAGAAGTAAAATTTCACTTTTTTTTCCCCCTAACTGAAAACTTTCACTGGCCCAAAACTTTTTTTTTTTTTTTTTTAAATTTTCCTCCTGGAAAGCACTATGAGTCACTGTTGAAGTTAATAGTTCATTCTTGATAACAGTTGTTATTGGCAGGGGCCATGAAAATATCCCATCAGAGCACTGCCATTGCAGGCAGTTTTGCTTGTGTTGGTATTGATTTCAATTAAAGCAAGTTATCTGAATCACTGGGCTTCCTGTTGGCTGCACTCATTGCCCAGTGATGCAAATGGAAAGCCTGTTTCAAATCTACAATATCTGGTTACTTACATGGCCCAGGCAGCGAGGGTATAAACAAAACCCAAGCACCAATCAATGTAGAAGGAAATGATCTTCATTTGCCCTGCATGATGTCATCCATCTTGGGTCTGACAATTTTCTGGCAATTATTGACTGTGAGGCCAAGAAAATCTCATGAATTCATCTTATTCCTTATCAGGGCTGGTAGTCAAGCGTATCCCAAAATATTTGATTTGGTTCAATTCCGTGTGTACACATCCTTTCACTTCTTTCCTCCTTTCTCCATTATGTCAACCTCTGTGGGAGGAGTTTTTGTGTTTGCACAAAGTATAGCATGATGGTGCTCTGTCTCTGTGTGTTTGTTCTGCAAGAGAGTGTTTGAATGTCTATTCTCTTCTACTTGTTACCTTACAAGTAGCTTGATTCGGTGATCAGACTCCTCGGCTTCAGGTAATGATTCAGCAATTTGTATCAGAATGGTGCTTTATAATAGCAAAACAGACATTTGCCATTTCCAAAGCTACATGGCCCTTGAAGACAAATATACAGAACTTGCTGTAATTTCTGATTCTGTAAATTCATGTATTTGAATCATGGACTTTAAAACTTGTGGACCGACTCGGGTCACCTAGCTGGAAAGACCTAGGTCACTGTGATACGTCTGGCTGGTTATTTTCCCTCCTTGCCTTCCTTTTGGCACTCAGCTAGACAACGTTTCCCAGGCTCCTTTGCAGTTGGACGCAGCTCTGTGTCAGAGTTGTGCTCAGTGAATGTGGGGGAAGTGATAAAAACATTCTTTCCAGGCCTAGGACTTTTTTTTTTTTTTTTAAAGATTTTATTTATTTATTTGAGAGACAGAGATAGCCAGAGAGTGCAGGAGCTGGGAGAAGGAGAAGCAGGCTCCCTGCTGAGCAAGGAGCCTGATGTGGGGCTCGATCCCAGGACTCTGGATCATGACCTGAGCCAAAGGCAGATGTTTAACCCACAGAGCCACCCAGCACCCCTTTAAGCCTAGGTCTTAACATGTCCCAAATGTGGTCCCTTAAGCACCTTCTCTTTCAAAGCTAAATGGAGAGATCTCTAAGGATACAAGAGAATAATGTTGTGGAGCATAACAAACAGCATGGAGGACATGGGGAGATGGAGAGGAGAAGGGAGTTGAGGGACATTGGAAGGGGAGGTGAACCATGAGAGACTATGGACTCTGAAAAACAACCTGAGGGTTTTGAAGGGGTGGGGGGTGGGAGGTTGGGGGAACCAAGTGGTGGGTATTGGGGAGGGCATGGATTGCTTGGGGCACTGGGTGGGGTGCAAAAACAATGAATACCATTATGCTGAAAAAAAAAAAACAACTTTGTAAAAAAAAAAAAAAAAGAGAGAGAGAGAGAGAGAATAATGTGGCAAAATGGAAGGAGTCTGGGCTCCTGAATGAGTGTGTTGAGCAGAATTTCCTAGTCCCCTCTCACCCCTTGCCACCACCGACCCACACTAGATGGTGATGAGAACAGGAAATAAACATTTATTGTGTGAACTTTTGGGGTTTGGGGCTTAATGTCTGTACTGACTGTCATTCTTCTATGAGATGTTGCTGGTTTTTTATTCACCGTCACAAGTGCTGTTCCTTTCATGACATTATACTTAGATGGATTTTATGAAATAGCTGATATGCTACAAAGATGTTTGGAGGGCGCCTGGGTGGCTCAGTCGTTAAGTGTCTGCCTTCAGCTCAGGTTATGGTCCCAGGGTCCTGGGATCAAATCCCACATTGGGCTCCCCGCTCTGCGGGAAGCCTACTTCTCCCTCTCCCACTCCTCCTGCTTGTGTTCCCTCTCTCACTGTGTCTCTCTCTGTCAAATGAATAAATAAAGTCTTTTTTTAAAAAAGGCATTTGGAAATGTGAGGATTTGTGAAGATGTGTGGGTATATTCATTGAGAATATGAAGGCGCTTAGGTGGTTTTTCTTCCATGTCATTCCTGTGTGGGAGGTAACTTGTTCAAGTTAAGGTAACAATAGGGTCTTGGTATCTTAGTTCTATTTTACAAGCAAGACATCTTTTTGTAGAAAGCCCTGTTTTCCTTGGGTAGATTCAATACTCTATATTAATTAAACCAACTGTATCTGAAATCTCAAACAATTACTGTTGGAAGACAGCAAGTGGTACTTTGGTTTTGCAGGGCTAAACGTTTGTAGATGAGTGAGGGATGGTGAGTATGGCATTAGGGAGGAAAGAATGAAGTTATTTCATAGCAAGGAATCTGCAAAAGCTTTCAGAACACCGCATGGCTTTCCTTGGCCGCCACCAACATGATCTAGATGAAGCTGCACCTTTAGCCTGAGTCACAGAATAAGATGATTGCAAAGCATAGCCTCAAACCTACGATGGACATGAACATGAGCCTGAAGCAAGCTGTGATTGCTAAATCAATGGAGATTTGGGGACATTTGTTTCTGTTCCTTAGTCTAGGCTGATTGATGCATGAGGGCTCTGAGAGTTGAGCTACTTTGCCCAAGATTGAAGGATAATAAGTTCTGGAGTGAGGATCTGAACCTGAGAAGTCTAATTCTAGAGCCTGTGCTTATAGCCACTCTTGTGTAGGAGGAGGAATTTCCTGGACTTCATGAGCAGGACAGACTGGAACAGGGAGAGATTAGAGGGGAAAAAACCATTTGGGAACACTCTAAATATAAGGTTATGAGAATCTGGGGAAAAAGTGCTTATTTAGGGACTAGGTAGAATAGATGCCTCATAAATAACACTTGAAAAGGTGAATGAGCGAGTTTTTCTGACTACAGGTGCCAGCAAGTGCTGTTGTCACCACAACAGTTTGAGTAGTCATTTTCTTTACCGTAACTCTTTGCTTAGCCCACACACCATTGCTGGCATCACTGAGTCAGTTTCCCCGAGGATGGCTCCCCCTAGCAATGGCTCAGCGTGCACCTTCCCTATGGATGGAGGACATCCTGCCCTTTTGCTAGGTCTTCAGTCGACATTATCACAGCTCTTAACTGCCTTTTCCCATCCTTCGCTCTGTAGGTTTTTGTTGTCAACTGAAGTTTTATTCACTCCTCCATGCTATTTATAACGTCCCTGAAGAAAATCCTCTTGATTCTATAGTTTAGCTTGTCCTTTCCTTTCTTCCTCCGTCTGTTTTTTGTTTTGTTTTGTTTTTTTTGTTTTTGTTCTTTGCATTTGATATTAAGAATGGTATGGGGGTTATTGAAAGATAAAGAAAGTCTCCAGTCTTACAAAGGCAGTTCTTTTCTGATTTGGGGTCATGTAGGACCTAAGAACACAAACTTACATTTCCAATCTATAGCACCAGCAGCCTAAGCCCTCATGTTAGGAAAGGATTTAGTAAACATCATCCCCGAGGTTGCTCTAAGGAGATCTAAGCAAGTCCTATGTGTCTCAGGCAGTTAGAGAACACAAGAGGAAGGGGAAAGAACAAAGGAAGGAAAAATGGTAGGACATGAGGAAGGGGGTGAGGAAGAGAAAGAACAGCGGTGAGAAATAAAATATGTCAACCCTTCCTTGTATTAAAGCATGCGATATCTTCAAGATAATGTCTTTTTTTTTTTCTTACTGGGTGGTTGAAGCTGATTCCATTTTCTGTGAATAAAATTGGCATGCTATTCTTGAATGTAGTTTTTTGTAGGAATGGATGATTCTGTAAAATATCTGACACAGGCTTGTATAATCAAGATAAAGTTATTTATTTTTTAATTAATTTTATTTTTTGGTTGAAGTATACTTGACCCCTAATGTTACATTAGTTTCAGGTGTACACATAGTGATTTGACGAGTCCGTATGTTACTGCTGTGCTCACCGCAGGTATATTAGCTACCTTCTGTCACCTTTAATCAAGAAAAACTTACAGTAAAAAACGGTTTAATGTGAAGTCTATTTCTGGTAGGTATTATGTCCCTTGTAATGTGGGCATCTTATAGATTACATTAATTGACCTGGAAAGAACCTTCAGGAAGGCTGAGTGAAGCCTGTGAAATCCCAAAAGCTATAGCTTCATTATGAACAATAACTCATTCGTGTTTACTGAGTAGCTGCTAGATTTCAATCCGTGAACTAAACCCTGGGAATACAGAGATGACAGAAAACATAGTCTTGCGGTGATTGGGGGCCTCACACCATGATTCTGGTAGGACAGAGTGACTAAAAACTGGTCCTGAGCAAGAAACATGGCAGTCAGAAGAACGGAAAAGCCTCTGAAGAACTATGGGTTGTTCAGAATTGCTGGAGCTAAAATCATGAAGAGAGGGAATGGCAGAGGGAGGAAAACTAAGAAGGAAGCCCTTGCTACAAGAAGGAAGCCCTTGCTACTTTTATGTGGAATCAGACCATATAAGAATTACATTATTCCATAGAAAGGTCCATGTTCAAGAATATTTCAGATAAAACCCTAAAGGATTCATGACAAATAATCAGCACGTTTGAGGCTCTGTTTGATGCCACTTTTAGCAAACGGTATTTCTTACATCCTTACTTGTAAATGGTAAAAGTCTTATTCATTTACATATTTTCTGTGGATGCAGTATTTGCATGTTAGAAAATACATGAGAAGAAGTATCGGAGTAGTATATATGGAGGTACTAAGTAGAAGTATCAGAATAGTCTATATCGAGGTATTACATAGAAACAATTTCCTATGAATTTAAAGGCAGGAGAAAATCTTTGTAGGTTGAGGGATGTCTATTCCTTTCTGTTGTTCTTCCTTCCTTCCCTTTAAAAATTCCTTCTTCTCTTTCTTTTCTCCCACAATTATGTCCTGGTCTCTGTGGATTAGGATGTATGCCAAGAACTGGGAATACAGCGGTTAGCAGACCTAGGCAGCAATTAAACAATTACCCACTCCCCCAAATATAATTCTACTAGTAATAAGCGTTCTCAAGAAAGCATACTCCATAGAAGGCAGGACATAAATAAGGCTGAGTGGCATATAGGAAGGTCTTCCTGGAGACTTTGTTAAATCAACACCTGAAGCATCACGAGGAGAGGATAGAATGGATTCCTGAAGGAGTAGGTGTGGACAGATGGTGAGGAGCAGGGGACAACATATGAGCCTTGCTAAATGATGTGATGAAAGTCAGAGGCAGGTAAACTCCCAAAGGAGGAGCAGACGAGTCCTCTGGTCCATAATAAGAGCATCAGTTGCTGCAATTTTTCTTGTTCAATCAATCCATGTAAAAGTCTTTTCTGACATTAAAACCCATCCTTTCTTCTTTTTTTTAAAAAAAGATTTTATTTATTTATTTGACAGAGAGATCACAAGTAGGCAGAGAGGCAGGCAGAGAGAGGGGGAGGCAGGCTCCCCGCTGAGCAGAGAGCCTGATGGGGGACTCGATCCCAGGACCCTGGGATCATGACCAGAGCTGAAAGCAGAGGCTTTAACCCACTGAGCCACCCAGGCACCCACCCATCCTTTCTTCTTATCCTACTTTCTATTTTAGTGATTTCACTAGACTCTATAGGCTCTTTTTTTCTTTTCTCACTTTCCTTTAACAGATAATTAACTTGGACCCCACTTATTTGGAAATTATTTTGACACAACTTAGGCTCACATAGATGGATCACAGTCTATTTGGAAAGAAACACACCTGCCATTCTTACATTTGTTCTGTCATTTGTCTTTAACCCAGACGTATGCTACACTGAACTAATGAGCCTTCACTTTAGCTCCTGAGACAACTTTGGTCTTTTTAATATGGTGATATTCATGGCAACCCTTCCCAATCAGCAGCGCACGCATGGCTAAAAGTCTGTTTCTTACTGGATGTGTTGGCTAATTGGACTAAGGATTTGGACATAACCTTATTAATACTGCTGGCAGCTGTCCAGGCACAAAATGCATTGATGCTGATGCTTCTCTCATTCTATATTTAACAGATGGGCTTATTGAGCTTCCTTCAGTGGTCACTAGCCAATGTGCAGGAAATGGAAGATGATGGGTCTGGGTTGAATCATAAAGGCTATTCTAAGGTTGCAGGACTCTTCCCTGCTTGACCCTTGCTCAAACCCAAGACCCAAATCACAAAGCCAAGATGACTGATTCAGAATTCAGAAACCTCAAGCAGGACAGCTCAGAAATTCTATTAAATTTCTTCATCTGTATGAGATGACTGTGCCATATCATCTCCTTTTCCCTTAAACCTCCCACACATCCTCCTCCTACTGATGACCCAGACTCATACTTCATTGAGAAAATAGAAGTCATTGGAAATGAACTCACTCGTCTTCCCACCACAAAACCTGTCAGTTTGGTACATCTGTGTCCCAATACTTCTTCCTCCACATTGAGGGAAGTGTTCTTCCTCCTCCAAGAAGGGATATTTCTCCACTTTTACTTTGGATCCCATTATCTCTTGGGTTATCGAAGGTCTAACCTGCTCCTTGACTCATTCATGCTTTCTCTGGACATTCACATTTGATTATTTAATCATTCCCATCATCATATAAACATAGCCTAGTATTCCCCACCTTCTAAGACTTTTTTTTTTCACATAACCACACCTTACTGTTTCAGTTCCCTTCCTATTTTTCTGTTCCCCTTCATAACCCTATTCCTGAGTATCCAGACACACTGCTTCTACCCCCTCATCTTTCTTCCACTCTTCAACCCAGTACAAGTGCGTCTATACTTCTTCTATCTGTAACCCTTTTTGGTAAGGTCAACAACATTCTTCAGGTTTTCAAATCCAATGGACTTCTTCCTTGCTCATCTTAACTGGGCTTTTTAGCAGTATTTGTTCAAGCTGACACTCTATTTTTTTTTTTTTTTTTTTTTAGAGTTTCTTTAAGTATGCTCATCTCTCGGCTTTCAGGATTGTTTTCTTAATTTTATTCTAATTCTCAATCTCCTTTGTTGGGTTCTCTTCTGAAGTGTTGGCATTTCTCAGTGCTTATCCTATTATCTTGTCTTTTGCCTGAATTCTCTCCTTACTTATCTCCTCTATTTCCACTGTTTTAAATTTATGCATTGAGTTCTGACATCTCCTCTGATTCCCAGAACTGAATAGCTAACTTATTTCTTATACCTTTATATGAGTTATGAACATTGCATATTCAAATGTCCCAGAGCAGAACACTGAGCTCCTTGATCTCGAGCAACTCTTCATCCAGTTGATGAGACAAGATCTAAGATTTATTTATTTGTTTGTTTGTTTTTAAGAGGTGGGGGCAGAAGGAGAGAGAGAAAATCTTAAGCAGGCTTTCCCCCCAGCACATAGCCTGATGCGGGGCTCAATCTCACAACCCTGAGATCATGACCTGAGCCAAAGAGTCAGATGTTTCCTGACAGAGCCACTCAGGTGACCTTTAAAGAGTGTTATTTTTCTCTTTTTCATAAGTGTATTTATTTATTTATTTTAATAATCTCTGCACCTGTCATGGGGCTTGAACTCAGAACCCTGAGATCAATAGTCATATACTCTTCTGACTGAGACAGACAGGATCCCCAAGATTTATTCTTTCTTTTCAAAGAAAGAGGTTGAGGTGAAATGCACATAACATAAAATTAATCATTTTCAAGTAAACAGCTTGCCAACATTTAGTATAATCGTGATGTTTCTCTATCTAGTTCTAAAACATTGCCCTCATCCCGAAAGAAAAACTTGCACCCATTAAGTAGTTATTACCAATCCTCACCTCCTTCTAGCTTCTGGATGTCAACAATAAGTTCTCTGTCTTTATGGATTTTCTTACTCTAGGTATTTCACATAAATGTAATCATACGATAGGTGATCTCTTGTGTCTGCCTTCTTTCACTTAGTATAGTGTTTGGAGGTTCATCGACATTGTAGAGTGTTTCAGTGTATCATTCCTTTCATGGCTAGATAATATCCCATCATATGTATATACCACAATTTGTCTATTCAACCATTGATGGATGTTTGAATTGTTGCCACCCTTCAGCTAGTGTAACTAGCCTAAGCTATATCCTTGATCTACTTTCCCCTCACATTTTGTTAAGATTTATTTATTTGAGAGAAAGAGAGTGAGAAGCATGTGTGTGCATGGGGGGAAGGTCAGAGGGAGGAGGAAAGAACATTTCAAGCAGACTCTCTGCTGAGCCTGCAGCCCGAGGCCGGGCTCTATCTCATGACCCTGAGACCTTGATCTGAGCCCAAATCAAGAGTCAGTTACTTAACCAACTGAGCCACCCAGATGCCCCTCCCCTCATTTTTATACCCAATGTATTAGAAAGTCCACTTTATTCATGCCCAAACTAATATCTTGATATCCATCTCCCTCTCATCATCTCCACTTATGTTCTCCTATTTCAGCCTTCAGTACTTCCAGCCTGTATTACCAAACACACCCTCTCAGTGTGTCTTCCTGCTTCTACTTTTTCTTGTGTTTCATCCTTTGTCCACACAGCAGCAAAAGCAATGACCTTTAAAAACTGAAAATTATTTTGTAGATTGTCTTAGTTAGTTTGGGGCTGCTATCACAAATGACCATAGATGAGTGTCTTATAAACAACACAAATTTATTTCAGCTCTGAAGATTGGAAGTTCAAGATCCGGCTGCCAACATGGTGAAGTTCTGGTAAGGATCCTCCTCTGGTTTGATAGTGCCCCCTTCTCCTTGTATTCTCCTTGTATGCTCACACGGTAGAAAGGGGAGAGAACTGTTGCCACCTTTCAGCTTGTGCAACCAGCCTAAGATCGATCTATCCTTGATCTACTATCCCCTCACATTTTTTAATATTTATTTATCTGAGAGAGAGAGAGAGAGAGAGAGAACATGCATGTGAATGGGGGGAAGATCAGAGCGAGGAGAGAAAATCTCAAGCAGACTCCCTGCTGAGCCGAAAGCCTGCTTTTTGATACGGGTGCTGATCCGATGAGTGAGGGGCCCACCATCATGACCTAACTACTTCCCAAAGGTCCCATCACTTCATACCATCATATTGGGGGTTAAGATTTCAACATACAAAATTTGGAATTTTGTATGTATAAAATAGTGTTATATATGTAAATTTTTTTGAGTACTTAGTATGTCTTAGCTACTGTGCTGTGGGTTTCCCAGGAAATTGTTCATTTAAGCCTCAAAACAAGGGAATAAACACTATTATCATTATTATTATTATTATTATTATTATTATTATTATTATTATTATTTACTATAGATAAGGAAACAAAATAATTTGCTTAAGGTCACCCAGTTAATCCATGATCGAGCCAGGACCTGAACCTCAGTAATCTGTCTCATGAGCCTATCCTCTGATTGTTATGATAGATGGTTTAAATCACATCATGTCTTTCTCCTTAAAGCTATTCAGTGGAAGTACCTAGGTGGCTCAGTCAGTTAAGCATCTGCCTTCAGCTCAGGTCATGGTCTCAGGGTCCTGGGATCAAGCGCCATATCAGGCTTCCCACTCAGGAGGGAGTCAGCTTCTCCTTCTTCCTCTGTCCTTCCCCTCACTCATGACCTCTCTCTCTCTCTCTCAAGTAAATAAAACCTTAAAAACAAAATAAAATAAAATAAAAGCTATTCAACGGTTTCTGTTCTGACAGTATGAATCATGACTCAAAGGTCACCATGAGCAGGCCCTTAGCTATTTTTCCACATTCATCTTTGTGTCTCTCCCCGTGACTTAACTCTTCTTGAGGCCCGATATCCCATTCAGTTCCCAATGGCCTCTGGGTCTATCACAACCTCTTCCCTCAGCTTATCCAAGCCCTCTATCTCTGCTTAAATGACTGCTCCTTCAGGTGACTTTCCTGCCGTAAGTATCCTTCCCTTGTGATTCTCTCTCATCTTTCCTTTTAAAGCTTATTTTAGTTGGTAATTATGTGTGGTTTGTTTGCTTGCCTTTTGCTTTTTTGTTTTTTAAATCCCTAGACTAGAAGCCTCCTGAGGTCAAGGACACTGTGTGTAGGTTTGTCCTTGTCATAATTATATCCCCTGAAATTTTTAGTTCCTAGTGAGATTTGGAATAATGAGTGAATGGCCCCAATCCTATACCTTATATAGGGAAAGCATGCATTGAATTACCTATAACTTTAGTTTGGCCCCTTCATAGCTTTGCGTCTATCTCCTCTGTGCCATTTCACTGCCTTCTCAGTGGAGAAAAGGAAAGGGGACGCTCCTTGGTTCCAGGTTCCAGATGTTTCTAAACACTTGTCAGTTTTACTGCCTTGGGAAGGCATTGGTGGAATTCCTCACCTGATCCCAGGGAAGATGAGGCAGAACTCATCCAAACAAAATGCCCTCTAGCAACATCTGGTCTCTTTGTGGTGAGGTTTGAGGTTCTTGCTGGTTGTTGCCTCCTTGTTTTCCCTCCACATCTCTCTCTCTCTCCCTCTCTCTTTTTTTTTAAGTAATAACACTTGGAGTTATTAGAGCAGGCACCTGGCATGCTGGTCCGGCAGCACAGCTTTACCTTATAATCAGCCCATCGTGGAGATGAAAATAACACCATGCCACAGTGTGGCAAGTGTAAGACTGCAGGAAGCAAGACAATGCCCAGCCTGTGATGACAGCCCACATTCTGCCAACACGATAGAAAATGAGTCCGCAAATTGCCTACTCCAAGCTCTCCCACATGGGTCTATTCCCAAAGAAATACTCGCCTCTTAATCCTGAGAGAATGCTACTAGGGAGATGAAGAGGCAGAGCTCTGTGAAATGTTCTGCTACAGATTTATCTGAAAATTGCTTAGCTCTGCCCCTTTCAATAATCAGGAATATAAAGAGCTCAGAAATGATGACAGCGGTCACTCACTGACTGCTAGATGATTTATATGAGATTATAACCATCTTGCAAAGTCAGAATTGCCTTTTTTCCCTCATATCAGATGAAGAAACAAATTTCAAGACATTATCCAACTTGTCTTGTGCCATTTCACTTGTAAGTGGAAAATTAGAATTTTTACCCATATCTGTATGACTATAAAGCCCTAGTGATACCCGGATGCCACACAGCTTTTTTTTTTTTTTTAAAGATTTTATTGATTTATTTGACAGAGAGAGATCACAAGTAGGCAGAGAGGCAGGCAGAGAGAGAGAGAGGAGGAAGCAGGCTCCCTGCTGAGCAGAGAGCCCGATGCGGGACTGGATCCCAGGACCCTGAGATCATGACCTGAGCCGAAGGCAGAGGCTTAACCCACTGAGCCACACAGGCACCCCTGCCACACAGCTTTTAACATTTAGGGCTGTTAATTATGAATAAATACCTTAACTACTCAATATATGTATTTGTAAAAGTTAAACTTCAAAACTGGGTACACTGATTATCGTTAGCAATAGTCTGTTGTGTCTTTCAAATGTATTTGACTTCTTGGTTAATTATTTCCATCATGCTATTCATAGCATGCATTTATTGAGGGCTTTCTCTGTCCCAGGTGCTATACTATCTATATTATCTTCTTTATAAAAAAAAAACTCTATGAGTTGAATACTATGATTATCTTTATCCCCTAGAAGTGAAAGCTGAGGTTTAAGAGGTTAATTAGCTGTACCAGCTATTAAATGGCAGAGGATGGAGAGTTGGAATCCCCAAATCGTGCTTATAACCACCACATTAGCTGGCCTTACGCACATCAACTGGGATCCTGAAGCTTTATACCTGCTTCTAGAATTTAAGTGGATGTTCTCTGAAGATCTCGGCTGAGTCAGTACTTACTGATGGTTCTACCTTTTGTTGTCACAAAACCAAGAACTATACCTCTTTCCTATAGCCATCTCAATGGCAGACTACTTGAGGGTAGTGGGATTACAATTTACCCTCTATTGAGGGGGACACATGGCACGAGAAGCCGCTGATTGGCAAACAGAAAAGATGTGGAAATCATCCCTCCTATCCTCAAGCAGTTCAGTGGAAAAATATTGTCAGTGTGGAAGACCTGGTGAATAATTAACTAGCAAGAACTTAATTTCAAGGAATACACACACACGCACACACACACAGAGTACTGGTTCAATGTATAGACGTCTACTGAGTGCCAGAAAAATAAATAAATAAAACACCCCCTGAAACTATATACTCTTGGAGTTGGCCCATGAGTTTTGGTCAGGTGTCTGCAAATCATAAGATGCCGATTATTAGAGAACGGAAGGAAAGTTGGAGAGGAAGCCAAGCGTCACCAAGAGCCCAGAAGCAGGATGTAGCAACTTGGTTGGCAAGCGATGGGCATGAATGACGAGAACTGGAATGTCTGACAGAGAGCCAGGGAAGGGGAGAGAGGAAGGTTTGGGACAAACCGGCATGACCTTGGAGTTCTCAGGGAGGGCTCTGTTCTGTAAATGACCGAAGGCATTGTTTGGTCATCTTGTTTGTCACCGTCTCTCTTTGTGTCACTTCTCAGGCTTTCTGTATGTCCTCTGGAACACGAAACAGTTTTCTCCTCTGGTGTCACACAACTGGCTTATGTTTAATCCACTGCTGCATGGTCAGCCACTACCTAATTATCTTCCAAGTGTGCTTTCCCAGGTTCAAAGGTGTCTCTGCACAAGAACTGGTACATTTTCACCTTACGGCAGTACCGTGTAATATCAACCAGACACTGTTCATCAGCACTTGAGCAATCCACAACCCTTCAGTGAGTTCCTTGATCCGGAGGGCACGAGTCTAGGCACTATTCCTAAAAATTAAGTGTAATGAAAAGCACTCATAATGATTCAGAAATTTCTTTCTCTTTGATACAAAAAGAGCCAACTGACCTCTTTGGGCTTGGTTGAAAACGCTAGAACTTGCAACTTTTCAGACAGGCAGTGAATGTGGGTGTTAAAGGGTTTTCAGTGGTATTCGAAGCATCGAATTTATCTTGCCATTATTCTGAGTTATTATTTTTGTCTTTAGGAGTAGACTATTTGGAACGGGGGTCGGGGGGAACACCTCCTGGATCTTTCAGACTGTTTTCAGTCTCTGAAAGTAGAAGTAACAGAGGAGATAGAAGAACAACAAATGGTGGAATGGTGGTGCTTTGAGGAGGCGGGGCACGAGGACTGTCATGCGGAAGCAGCGAAATACACTTGCCTTCGTGGTGTGCAGGGGCGACACTCAGCCCAGCAACGACGTGGAATATTTCCAGATTCAAATCCAGCTGTACAAACTACCACTACAGCAAGCAGTCCTCGCTTACCACCCCCCACCCCCGCCCCGTCCCTGCCCAGCCTTGATCACCAGCCCACATGAATTTGTGCAGTGATTAAGGAGTGAGCCTTCCGCCTGGGTTATATCCCACCCTGTTCCTCAC
Source organism: Mustela erminea (assembly GCF_009829155.1). NCBI lineage: Eukaryota > Metazoa > Chordata > Mammalia > Carnivora > Mustelidae > Mustela > Mustela erminea. The sequence continues at coordinate 30,350,958 of NC_045619.1, forward strand.
TAGCATACCTCATAGGGTTGCTTGAATGAACGTGCGTGAGAGTTGTATAATGTAAGCCTTGTATACGTGTTGGCCAATAGTAATCATTAAGAGATAAATAAAGCAAAAAGAACTTGTCACTCGGGCTCTGTAATCACAATAATACTAACCTGGTCTTTGCAATGGCAGAACTATTATTTTTTGAGACAAAAATTATAATCTGCCAACCATCGCACCTATGTTACCTGCCACGTGTCCTCACCATGAAGCCATCCAGGAGTTGGTGTCATTCCTGTTATTCTTCTTTTATGGCTGGGGTCAAGTGATTTGCCCACTTCACACAGGTGGGAAGTGGTGGTGCAGCGTTTGAAATGAGGCAGTGGAATTTCAGAACTTGTGGAGAGTGGACCTTGAGCTGCTCTGCATCTCTGTCTTTGTTTAATTGTTTCTGAGGGTGAAGTTAGCTGCTAATACCCAGCGAGTCATCCAGCAAGCTTTCTGTAGTCTGTGGATAGCCTCAAAACCCAGGACAACAACTCCCACGATGGGGTACTCATACACTTCCAAAGGACTAAGAGTACTTTGGTTGGGTTCTGTTGGAAATCACATTCCAAAGATCTACACGCATTATACCTTTATCTAGAGAGTCACATAAATACGCCTTGTACGTCCATCATACTCTAAAACTCCCACAAAAAGTCTGTGGGGGTAGGCCCCATTATTCTCATTTTATAGATGAAAGTCTGAGGCTCAGAAAAGTTAAATAACTTTCCCCAAGTCTTGTAATTAGTGTGCATCAGAAATCTTTTGATTTTTGCTTTAGTGTTCTTTCCATTACAGGTACGACTGAATTAGAATCAAGATTCCTTTTTTCCCTGCCACACATCGTCTGGAGTGTCTGGATTGCTCTCTTTTCATAGCAACACTTAATTATAAAGATAAACTTTCAATCGATGATCCCCTGGGTTACTGAGAAAGGAAGAGGCCATGCTTCACTTTTATTTTGCTGTGTTTTTCTGAGTGAGAGAAAGCTGCTTTACTACAAGAGCTCCCACTAGATCTCTGTGAAATTTACATGCACCCTGTGAAATGACCTTCCAGTCCATGTTCTTGGGCTGTGTTTCCCACCTGCTGGCAGGGTGATGAAACCGGACCGCTGTTTCCTGGGGAGGTCAGGTGAAGATGTAGGTAATCTGCAGCTCCTTCCAACCACTGGAGGAAAGTTCTACAATAGGACCAAAAGACCCCTCAGCCTTCTGTTCCACCGAGGGCTTCTCAATGTTCTGTTTGCACATTCTTTTCCTGCTTGGTAATTAGCACCAGCTGTCTCAACTTAAAAGGAAGGAATCCCTTTGAAATCCTCCCTATCCTCCGTGAAATGTGCTACTGAAACGTGCTAATTAGTAACTGGACTTAGGACAACACAGACATGTGTTTCCTGTGAGTGCTGTAGAAGGAAGAGGAGGAGGGTTATGAACATCTGTTGAGTTGCATATGTGTGTATGCTTTCCTAACTTTCAAAATGACATTTTTAATGGCAATCTATCTGCCCAAATGTGATCAGTAGCCAGTAGCTACAGCCCAGCACCACCCACCCCGGCCACCCGCCCAACGCGTTGACTTCTCTCCCTGCTCAAGCTCCAGAGTGTTTCCGAGGACAGAGAGAACAGTCCGTGGAGCATTCCCTCTCTGCCTCAGCAAAATGACTTTCTGTCAACATCCCCTCACTTTTCACCATAGTAGCCAGAATCATAGGGCCCCAGGGAAATAAAAAATAACTCCTCTTTCTTTAGAGACCACTGTCCCAGAGTTAGCCATCCGCCAAGTGGCTCTGTTACCATTAGCACACCCTGAAATGTGGAAGGAGCATAGAAACAGAATGCAGCATTGTGCTAAGCACACTTAACCAAAAATGGGGGAGCCACTGGTTCGCCAGTTCAAACCACGATTATGTGAATATCTGTGTTGTCATGAGTGCTTCTGGGCAACAGTTCCAGGGTTTCAAACTGACTTGCCGGTCTGAGGGGGCAAGAACTTCTCACTCATGACTGATTACATGGGAGCGCTTAGGGATTTATTGACAGGATTGAAGGGAGTGCACAGGGGTCTTGGCAAAGGTGGGCAGCACCTCCCTCCTCCAAGGTCATTCTCTTGGGGCAGTGGCTGCCATCCCTGCTTCTTGGTGCCCCAGAGGCTGCTGCGGCACCCCTACTGTTCTCACATTCTCCCGTCCACAGCTCACAGCTGAAGGCCTTGGGGGCGAGTGTTTGATAGGTTGAGCTTAGGTCACATCACTCCCACCCGCCTGTAAGTGCCATGGGTACCGTAATCCAGAGATTTGCCCTGTTGGTGGGAGGTTCAGTTGGAGTTGTGTTGTCTTCCCCCAAATCACAGACAGTAGTGGAAGGTTAACTTCCCACAAGGAAGTGGGGTTATTTCTGAGTTTATTCCAAAATAAAGTTTGATAAGTATCTACTACAGAGACCTACTGGGGGGGGGAGGGGGTTGATTCTGCTTGTCCAGTGTCCATGATTTACGGCTACACGCAGTCATGCGTGATCGATGTTACGAGAGCCCTGTCCTGTAGATCCGAGCCCCCTGCCCAGCCGGTCCTGCTTGGGGAAATAACCAATCACCAAGAGGCTTCTGCAGCACCTGAGAGAGTTACAAGGCTTGGAGATGAAGAAGCAAGGCTCATTCCAAGGACACCATGTGTCTCTTGTTTTACAGTAGCTCTTTGATCGCCTACCTAGGGCTGACCCATTTTCTTGTCCCATTCCCAGATGTCCTGTCCTTGATGTCTGTGGGCTCTTGCACTTGGCCACCTGGCTTCTCTAGGTCTGTGACTTCAGGCTCTGTCCAGCTGAGCAGGCCAGATAAGAATGTTGGGTTGCTATTTTTTTCTCCCAGATGTTTGCTTTTCTAACTGTGCCAGGCTTTGCTTTCTGGATGCCTATGGCTATAACAGATAACACCATTCTTTTTCTTTCCTGCTTCTGGATAGGAGCAAAGGGAAGAAGAAAGAATAGAAAAAGCCTCACATACTCTTTTGGGGGACAGAGAAGACTGGTTCCTGTCCTATGAGGGCTCCGAACCCGCTGCCAGCTTACTCCCCAGCTCAAAACCCTCAATGATCTCTGCTGCCTTCAGAGTTAAGTTCAAACTGCCAGGCAGGCAAATGTTTTCCTGAACCCTTTACTTCGCAATCTAGGCTCAGGCTTTGCCAAGCTACTTAAAGCTTCTCCGGAGCAAGCTGTGCTTTCTCACATCTTCATCCCTCACACATGGTGGATCTGCCTCTATCATTTGTAGGGCCCAGGACTTGAGTACAAATGGAGGGTACAGGCCGTATTTCTGAATTTTTAACATGTAAGATAACACACTGTTATATGAAATACATTATATATTCCATCTCATTTATTTATTCATTCATTTATTTATTTAATCTGTTTTTGAGTCCCTACACCCAACTTGGAGTTTGAACTCACGATCCTGAGATTAAGAGTCACATGCTCTTCTGACCGAGCCAACCAGGAACCGCTCTATCCCCTATCTTGGACAAAAATACCTTCATCACTACCTGGAAAGCTAGTAATTTGATTTTGAAAGCTCAGACCCTTCAGAATTCCACAGCAGAACATCGCAGCCCACCCACCTTCTCTTCACACCCCTTGATCGGTCTGTCCCACACCACGCTTGGCGTGTGGGTATGCGGACATCCTAGACTGCAACTCCAGGTGTGCCCACACCACCTGCAAATGGCCATTCCCTGGCAGCAAGTGCACAGGCAGGTTGACCCACCTGGGGGGGTTGGAAGAAGCCATGTAGGTTCTGCAAGGGAACCAGGAACCGCTGGGGCAGGGACTTCTGGGGTAGTAGTTTCTAGCACATGGTTTGACCTGGAAGGAGTGGGAATGGGCTCTGGGTGGGTGTGACCTCTTGGGGCTACAGACTCCAGAGGGCGGCACGTCAGGAGTTGCACCAGAGCAGAGGTCCTCTTTTTGGGTCGAAAGGGGCGACTAGCACACATTTTCCTCATCCTCCTAGGATACTCATCCTGAGACAGTTATCTAATGAATTCATATTCATCTCTCAAGGATCATCTCATATTCCACCTCCCATCTCCAATCTCTCTTCTTAATTGTCCCAGGGTGGGTCGCACGTTTCTCCTCAACTTGTAACACTAACTATGTGACTGAGGAGGTGATTTGGTCTCTCAGCACCTCAGCTTACGGCAAAGACTGCCGTAAGGATGGAAGCTTTCATACAGTGCTGGAGAACAGTGCTTGATTAGAAATAAGTGTGAACTATTCCAACCATTATCATTATACACTCACGTAGCATGTCCTACTTCTTCCCTAGAAATATTTCATGCTGTTTTGTCATCGTGTTTTCTCACGGCTTTCTTTTCAGCAGAGAACAGGCTTCTGAGAAACATGGAATTCATTGTATTTAATTTTGTATTCCTTACCCAAAACCGAGTCGTTGCTCTACAATGTGTGTGGAGGAAATGACCTGCCTCAAGGGGAGTTGAAATTTACTGGTGGACCTGTGACCATCTCGAAGAAAAGCCACTGGGAGCCTGAACTCATTTGTTCATTTGCTCAGATCTTTCTGACCCTAGGCTCTTAGAAGGTCAGACGTAGGTGGTAAAACTGAGTCAGAACTATGTCACGGGGTGGCATAGGAAAGAAATATTCAAGTGACAGCCCTCCCCAGGAATTAAATACGCTTGTACGTGACACGAACCCCATGTCCCGGTAAAGATTTACAACCTGAAGGATTCCACTATGTCATACTGTATCTGTCTTCATATGAGTCAAAGGACGTGTGCAACATTCTCCCAAGGGCCTTAAGATCACATGTCTCTCAGCATCCATGATCTGAGGAGTACGTCCCTGTTTTCTTTCATTGGACCTGTTTGTTCTGATGACTTGCAGATAAGCAGAGCTCAGGAAATATGGCCAGGAGAAAGTCTTTAATGATGTTTGCTTGATTACAAACTGCTTGATGGAAACTGCTCTGCAGCGTCTTCCCCACCATTCACCACTATTGAAGGGGTTGCAAAGTCATTTCCGATCTAGTCCCATAATTAGAATGAATGGGCCTGGCTGCTCGGTGGGCAGGATACTGTTCTGTTCATCATTCATTCATTCATTCATTCATTCATTTGGGGTTGTCCTAGGCTGTGATTGGATGTGAGAAAATGCCCCAAAAACAAGAAATGAAGGAAAATAGAAAATCCTCCCAAGTAGATTCACCATTTCCTTCTTTTAATATTCTGATTACTCATTTGACCATTGCATATAATGAAAGTGTAATGTTTTAGTGCTTAAAGCCCTGAAAATTTTTGAAAAGTAGTTTTTGAAAATTAATTAAATTAGTTAAATAAATTAAAGGATTTTTGAAAATTAATTAAAATTAAAACTGAGCATTTAAGACTTTCATCAGATCATTATAATTACAACAAAATAATAATTTTTATTGTAACAAACACCTCTATAGTTTTAGTAATGTGCCAGACACTCAGTTCTTTGTATTAACTCATTTAATTCTCACAAGGAACCCTATGACATAGGAACTACTATCGTCTTTATTTTACACATGAGGAAACTGAGGCACAGAGAGTTAGGAAGTTAGATTAAAGTAATGTAGTAAGTGACAAGGCTGAGATCCAAACCCAGTCCATCTGTGCCTAGAGTCTAGTCACTTCACAACTGTGCTCTAAAAGCAGATGTAAAGAACATGTAAAGAAGTATTTAAAATCATTTTCAACTAGAGAGGTCCTGTTGAGCTGGATATCAAGACAAGGAAATCTAAAGGGAATAAACGACATTAATATGAACATTGTGGTACTGGGGGGCCTGGGTGGCTCAGTCGGTTAAGCATCTGCCTGTGGCTCAGGTCATGATCCCAGGGTCCTAGGATCGAGCCCTGGTCTGGAATCTCTCCTCAGCCAGGAGCCAGCTTCTCCCTCTCCCTCTGCTACTCCCCGCACCCACACCCTGCTGGTTCTCTCTCTCTCAAATAAATAAATAAAATCTTCAAAAATAAACAAATATACATCGTGGTACCTATTTTCAGTTTTATATATGTGTAAAATTTTTATGTGGGGGCACCTCGGTCTCACTTTGATGGTACGCTGATATGATAGAAGGCCGATTATAACATAGGGTTAGTGCGTTTTCTTAATGGCATTATGCCCCCATGTATTGAGCATCTGACAGTTTGACAATTTTGGTTTTGGGACTGACCTCCCCAAATGAGGATTTTTCTGAATGAAATGAAATTGATTGAAGCTGAATGAAATGCGGAATGAGGTATGCCTGCGTTTTCCCCTGGAACCCTCGGGAGTCTGACACAGAGGTCTTGTTTCCATGACAACAGGTCAGGGACTTGATTGCTGCAGGGCTGACATGATGGCAAGATTCGGGTTCTGGATTTGCCTTTCATTCTTCCCTTCCTTCTGTTCTCAACTTCCTGAATATACTTCCTCTTGCGTCTGGTCCTATCACAAGCTAATGTTAACCAGTCGTTACAGGAGGACGAAACAAGGTCAGCATCGGGTGGAACTTTATAGAACCCGATAAAAGGAAAAAATGTTGTTCCCATTAATTCACTTGACCTTTTCAAAGGGTGCCTCACAAAGGTTTTAAGAGGCTCATTCTGTTATAGAGTATGATTATCCTCAGGCCTGGCTTGAGGGTTGGTAACTAAATGGAAAAATAAAAATTTGAAAAAATAATAACATCTCTCCCTCATTTGCACAGTTTGCTTAGGTCGGGGCTGATAAAAAAAAAAAAAAGGTGATGTGAGAATATAATGAGGGAGACAGAGAGGAAAGGAAAAGCAAAGAATGAGGGGCTGCCTCTATTATGATGATTGTGGTGGGAAGCCTCCGAAACTGAGCCAACGTTCCCTATTTCTCAAGGCCTATGAAGCCCCAATATGTGCAGTCCGTTGGTTTTGGTTTTGGTTTTTCTTTTGTTTTTTTTTGTTTTGTTTTGTTTTTTCAAAGAAAAGTTTCAGTGCTACTTTAGGAAGAGGGGACATGTCCAGTCGAAAATAGAATAGGTATAGATATTGCTTGGGTTGGTCTAGCTAGTAAAGGAAATGATGATTATAATAGAAAACACATATACAGAGTGAATTTGTGCCAGGTACTATTCTAAGTGCTGTACTTTTATTCACTCGTGTAATCCCCCCTTCAACCCAATGAGGTAAACTATGCTATGATATTTCCAGCCATTTTACAGTTGAAGCATTGACATCTAAAACAGTATTTCCAGAACTTCAAAACTATTACCTGGTGAGGCAGTTTTCAAACCAAGTGGCCTGAGCTATGCAATTAACCCTATTCTATGTAGAATCCTAAAATCTGATCTCGTTTAGTGTGGTATCTAAACATTTCTGAATCATCAACCTTTACCCTCGTTTATTAGATTTGACAGCATCGTGTAGCTCTTTAGCTCTGTGTCAAAATACACAGCATTTTTGTTTATATGTATGTGTGTGAGCATATGAAAGTTAAAGAAAATGAATATCATTTTTGAACGGAATTTTGCAATCGTTTTAGAGATAATTAGGGACAACTGGGGATGCCACCAGAACCAGTTGTATCACTTGAACGATGCTTCTAGTCACAATTTTGTTTTTAGTTGAAAGGAGAAACAGCTGGACATTCTGCTCTTTAAAATAATTCTTTAGTTCTTCCCCTACAAAATTCCCTCTAGGTTTTCCTCAGTGTTTCTATTCCAAACCTGAAAATGTGAAATTGAGATGTATCTAAATATTTATTGATGCCTTCGTATTTTTTTCCCATTCAGGTTTATCCTAAGGCAATAATTTTAGGACAGTGATCATTTATATTTTGGTTTGCGTTTAGTTCAGGATTCAGCAAAATAACACGATTTCTTCCAACTTGGAGTTCATGTTTAGGTTCCAGTTCCTGCTTAATTTTTGCTTAATTCCTGGTGGGCGAGACCATATGTAACTATTTGATATGATTTAACTCACAGCATAACCAAATCTTCATCAAAGAGTTTTGTCAATATGGTCATTGAATGTTATCATAATAGCATCATTGTAACGGCCTCAGCCCTTTAATCACAGCACTAACAGTTGTTTATTAGATTTCTGTTTAACATACGACATTAAGTTACTACCATACTTTACAGTTTGGGGGTGAGGACAATTAGAGTAATTACTTGAATCAGCCTTTTAAACTGTGTACCTACAGAGGTGCCTCATAAATATATTTTGGGTTTTTAATTTAGGGTTCAGAAATAATTTAGCATTTTATGAAGATTTTCTTGACTGAAAATCTCATGGTAGCCAACAGCTGAATAATTGATAGTGTTTCTATCCCCTCTAGTGGTCTGATGCAGAACTAAAATGGTCAACCCAAGAATATCCAAGGAAAACTGTCCGGCAGTTCTGAGGTCTGGACAGCAGCCCTTGCTTCTACCTGGCAACAAGTATTATTAAATTATTAAAAGGCAACATAAAGAATCAATCAAAGGCCAGGGGTCTAGAAGGCAGGCAACGCAAGCGTGGATTTTGATCTCCAAGCTGATTTTACAGGCATGACAGAGGGAGTGGTGTTGGCTTTGAAAAAAAAAAGAAAATTTCCCCTTTTAATTTAACTTCTGGCATGTTGGAGTTTATAATATGTTGAGACAAACGTTCTCTCTCAGGGTTTTTCATCAGTGACTTTGTCAACACTTTGAGTTCAATAATTCCTGTTGCAGCCCACCCTGCCTCCCCTGCCCTCCCCCTCCCTGCCCTATAGGATATTAAGCAGCATCTGTGGCTTCTCACCTACTAGATTCTAGTAGCATCCCCACTTGCGATAACCAAAAACATCTCCAGCATTGCCCAATGTCCTCTGGGGGGAATCATTTCCACTGACGAGAATATCTTAACAATTCCTCTTAGGTTAAGTTGAAAATAGTTTTTCCCATCAAAATAAATATTTCATTGACTATGACTTAGTAGGAGACAGTCATACACCTGTATTATTTAATTTCATCCTTGTAAGACTCTTCAGAAGTAAGTCCTGTTATTCTCTTCATTCTACTGATGAGGAAACTAAGACTCGGAGAGCTGAGTAGCTTTCGCGACATCACACAGGTAAGTGGTAGAGCCAGCATTAAAATCCAGGTAGTCTGGCTCTGGAATCTGCATTTGAAAACCCTTTGCTACAAAAGTATAACTCCTTCTTAAGCCCCAAGTGGAGTGCAAAATGGAATTACTGAGCTCTAAGTAATCACAGTCCACAGCTGGTAATTTGTGATAATTTTCTGACTTGAGAAAACAGAAGGGAAAGAGAGAATACTGACAGTGTCAGAAGGAGATTTATTTGTGTTTTTATTCATCAAGTGCCCATTCTTTCTACAGATACAGACATGTATATAACAAAGCCCCCGCCTACTGAAGCTTACTTACATTGTTGCAAGCAATAAGCAAATGAACAAAAGCATGTCTAATACTTCACAAAGGAACATGCTGTAAAGAAAGTAAAAGAGGTTGCAGGTTATAGAGAAGATCTCAGATGGAGTAGAGGGTGCTGCTATTCTATGTAGGGTGGTCAACTAGAGTCTCCCTGATAAGGTGACATCTGAGCAGACAAGGAAAGAACAAGAGAGAAAGTCAAGTGGAGATCTGGTGGGAAAGTGTTCCAGATAGAACAGCAAGTGTAAAGGCCCTGAGGTAGAAGTATATTTGAAGCAGGGGCAAGCTTACTGGTGTAGTAGGGAAAAAGCAGAGTCAGTGGAACTGGAGCTAAGGAGTAGGAGAGGGTGAAAGAGAGAGAGAGAGAGATAATGGTGGGGGAGGGAGAGGACTATAGATGGTCAAAAATCTAGAAGGCCTTTCTAAAAGGCCTTCTTGGTCTTTGCTTTGAAATGAGAATGTATTAAAAAGAGAAGTGCCCTGATCTGACTTAACTTTTCCAAAGACTATGCCAATCTTCTCCCCCTGTTTTGAGAAGTGCTTTATCGTAATGGTTAAGACCATCAATTCTGGAATAAGACTGACCTCATTTTAAAGGATCTCTGTCTCCCTGAGTCTTATCTGTAGAATATATACAGATATATACAGAATATATACAGAATAAGTATCTGTATTCTTTTTTTTTTTTTTAAAGATTTTATTTATTTATTTGACAGAGAGAGATCACAAGTAGATGGAGAGGCAGGCAGAGAGAGAGATAGAGGGAAGCAGGCTCCCTGCTGAGCAGAGAGCCCGATGCAGGACTCAATCCCAGGACCCTGAGATCATGACCTGAGCCGAAGGCAGCGGCTTAACCCACTGAGCCACCCAGGCGCCCGAGTATCTGTATTCTTATCTGTAGAAAAGAGGTGGTAATATCCTAGTTAATTGACTCTAAGTGTGACAAGGCATGAGGTGCACCATAATTATACGTACCACTAAGAAAATACAAAACAACCCTACTAATCATGCATGAGTCCATCAAACCAGGCTTTCCAAGTCTGGAAATGTCTCTAAGATATTCTTGAGAATTCGGTCATTTGTTCTGGCTTCATCTGTATTGCTTGACATGTAATAGGCAATTATTTTACACATGTTTCAGTGATGGAACAAAGCACAAGTTCACCTATCTGTTGGTAGTTTCACTTGTTAGGGTCCTCTAAAGAACCCTGGAATCAGTGTCTTTCCTTCCTGAGATGAACATTTGCTTTACTAATAGCACATTTAGGCTACTTCTTTGCCTGGTTTTTATGCCATTCTGCTTGTATAATAATCTTTAGCTCAAATACCAGGTCACAGCATTAAAGATTTTTAAATAGCAATTAAACCATACGCAGTGCCCATGATGAGCTTCAGTCAAGCGATGTGACGGTGATAGGAGCTTCCACATGCGTGGACAGTAAGAGAATTCTACCATGTCTGCCCTTTGGTTCGTGGTGATTGTAAGGAGACATCAATCCTGTATTAAAATGTTGTGTATATGTGTGTGTGTGTGTGTGAGAGAGAGAGAACTGATATTATGATAGTACATATACGCGTATGTGTGTGTACTAAATTTAAATATATGAAATCTATCTGTGTATGTATTCATTTTAGAATTGTTGGAATATATGGTGGTGCCTGCCCTCTAGAGTCGAATCAGCACAAGAAGTCTCCGGCACGGAGTAAGCCCTCAGTAACTGCTAGTTAGCATTCTCATCTCTGGGAAGAGTTTATTTTACATGCCGCCATCTCTTTCTATATGATTGCTTAAATTAATTTCATTTCCTCTGTTTTTCCCTGAACTCACAAATCTTCCAATTCTAATTACTCCGGTGGCTCTCCCTCCTTCTGCCCTTTCTCCTCCCAGAAGGAAATAAAATTACAAGTCTCTAACTCCCTAAACATTCCTTTTCCCAAGTCATTAATCAACAGCTCAGGGTAGGAAAAAAAAAAAAAATTGCCCCGGGTCTCTGGAGACCTGTTGTAAGGCATAATAGATTCTCTCTTATTTCCTGTCCTCTGGGTGGCTTTTCGTTCAAGGTAGATATTTGTCTTGCAATTTTTTTTTATTCCTTTCATGATTTAAAAAGCTGAAGGAACATTATCACTTCATCTTATCTCTTCCCTGTTTATGATCCAGTGTGCGTTAATAAAATATTAGTTGTTCAACCCTTCTCCGATACTGTCATGGGTTTAACTGATAAGCTGTCCCCCAAGCTCGGTATCCTGGTTAATGGTTATAGTCATAATGCCATATGAGCTCATTTTTAAAAAGCCTGAAGGTAACAACACTGCCGATTATTACTTATCCTGTGCTTTTTTATATCTTCCTGGAATGATATACTTCTTCTTTTTTTTTTTTTTAAAGATTTTATTTATTTATTTGACAGACAGAGATCACGAGTAGGCAGAGCAGCAGGCAGAGAGAGAGGGGGAAGCAGGCTCCCCGCTGAGCAGAGAACCCCATGTGGGGCTCAATCCCAGGACCCTGAGATCATGACCTGAGCCGAAGGCAGAGGCTTTAACCCACTGAGCCACCAAGGCGCCCCTGGAATGATGTACTTCTTGACCACCTGCCTCATCAAATTAAAACAAGAATGAAAATAGATGGCGTCTGAGGCCAACAGACAAGCAGAAGAAGCAGACGGAAACTCATCTCGGGGATCATCGTGCTCTTTGCCCTCACTATTTGTAAACTGGGAACGGCCTGGCCATTCTGCTGGAATCTAGGCAAGGCAAAGATGTGTCGGTGTCTATCAGCCCCCGGTGATTAACAAACTCTGGAATCTTTCAGTTGTTTCTGGGTCTTTCAGAGCCGGCAGTCTGTTCAGAGCTAGAGGCTCGTGTCAGAGTCAGGGAGAGGAAAGTGCCCGTGTCTGAAGGAGGGTGGGCAGCTTAAAAGCCCTTTATTCTTGAGCTGACCCTGCTTAATCTCGGTAGAGTGTAATAAAGCGGATGCTTGGCTCGTTTTAAAATTATTGACCATAATTTAAGGCACTATATCTAAACTATCGAGATACATTCTTGGAGCACCTGGGTGGCCTTAGTCATTTAAGCGTCTGCCTTAGGCTCAGGTCATGAAACCGGGGTCCTGGGATGGAGCCCCACATTGGGGATTCCTGCTCAGTGGGGACTCTGCTTCTCCCTCCATCCCTGCCCCCTTATGCTCTCTCTCTCTCTCTCTCTCTCAAATAAATAAATAAAATCTTAAAAAAAAAAAAAAAGAAGCACATCCTTGATCATTAAAAGTGGTCTAAGCATTTGATTTCACTTGCATTGGCACCTGGATTTGAATTCCTGAAGCATTTAGGGCCCAAATACTTGCCCCAGAGTCCCTGAGACCCTAACTGATTTGCCTGCAGTTGTAAAACAGCCTGATGTGTTGGCCCTCCAATGCTTTGACAGTCAGCTCCCAGCTCCCAGACGCCCTTCTCAGTTGAACATGTTTTAGTTCGCATATTAATATTTCCTTGTTTTATTCTCCAAGTTCATGTGAAAATGAACCCTGAGGCATTTTAAGAGCTCTTTCCTATTAGGAATGTCGGGAGTCCTGCTTTCCCTTAAAAAAATTTTTTTTTCTAAGATGTAAAAACCTAAACCCCTGCAGGCTTTAATAGGCTTCCCTCTTTGGTGTGTCTCAGATGATGAAAAGGGTTGTGAGGAGAGAGAAATCGTTCTTTATGGCTTGTGTCTGCTCATTGATCTTATTCAGTAAGGGCCTGACTTCAGATGAGAACTACACAGTCTTGACGGGAACAGGGAAGTGGCAGGTGTCAGGAAACAACGGGCAGAGCAGAGCTCCCTATGTCTCTGTGAATTTCTCCTCTAGACAACCACAGTACTACGGGTCTTGACATTCAAAAAGGATTAGTAAAGCTGAGGAGTTACACAAATATTAATGATCACATGCAAACACACTGTTCCTGCTAACAGTCTGTTCGAAGCAAAGCATTCTCTCCAAAAGGAAAGAAGCTTGGGTTAGAGATTCTCATTGGTCTTAGGTAGACTTATCTTATTCTCTGTCAAATGAAATTAGAATCGGAATTGGAAGAGAATTAAGCCTTTTTGAGAATCGAGCCTAATCACCTCACTGATGCTATAACCCGTTGCTACTGAAACATCTTCAATTTTGTCTGACAAGAATATTCTGGAAAATATTCTGTTGATGGAGACTTTGGGAGGATCTGATTCTGTTTAACCAACCTAAACCAATTGACCAAGTATAATTTTGACCACCTACTGTTGCCTAGTATTTGAGTAAGATTACATTTTTAAGAGTTGGTAAACTGCATAAATGGTCCCAAGTCTTCACCTCGTCCTTATACCATATCCTTCATTGGATGACTTTGAAGTTCATCCTACTAGAAGAGTAGAGAGACATTGAGTGACCTGTTGGTCCTGGTTAACCTAGGACTTATCCTGGTCCCAGCATTAAAATGTCTTGGGAAGCCCCTTTGTTTTGGGCAACCTGGGATATTACTCATCCAGTATATATTTTCATCCTTTTACTTTGAGCTTGGTCATGGGACTGCTTGGCCAACAGAATGAAGTAGAAATGGCAGTGTGTCTGTTCTGAGCCTAAGGTATTAAGAAATTGCATATTTGTGCTGTCTGTGTCTCTGCCATCATCATGAGCAGGACATGTCCTGATTATCCCGTTGGTCCAAGGAGGATGAGGCATGTGTGGGGCAGAGCCAACCTCAGCAGAGCAGCCCCACCATGCCTGGTTTATCATAGCAATGCTGTATTTACATGAGTGATAATAAATCGTTCTTATTTTAAATCATTGATACGTGTCATGCTTTATTGCACAGCAGTGATTGACTTCTACAGTCCAGTTTTATTAGTATCAGGCAATGGGTTCAAAGTTTTACATAGATCAGCTCCTACTTCCATGCCAGGAAGCAGCAATTGTTATCCTTTTACAGCTGGGGAAAATGACCTAGAGAAAGACGGAATGAGTGCCCAAGGTACACAGTGCGCCATTCCAAACCTGTTTCCAACATAACCCAATACCCTGAAGTTTTAAAAAATAGTCAGCTAATACAAGCTCACTGTGTAAGATTTAAGCAAATCAGAGATATAAATAAGAAAAAGCGAAATGCCATCCTCTGCTCTCCCCACCCCCCGACTTTCTGATTTCCCTAATTCTCCCTCTCTGAGGTTATCACTATTACTCTTCTGGCATGAATCCCTCTGGATGATTTTCTGTGCATTTTATAACATATTTCTGCATTAAAATTCCATGTAAATGGAGATTAGCTATTGTTCTGCAGTCTTCTCCTGGGATAACTTGGACATCCTTTCACGCCAATGCACACAGAGGCACTTCCTATTCTCACAGCTGCAATGGCGGTATCAGAATTTGAGTTTACTCTTAGCAATAAACACTTCAACGGATTCTCATTTTTCATATTCGAAACTAGTCCATGAACTTTCTTTTCATATATCATGGTGCACACATGTATTTATACAGAAAGAGCCCTAGAAATTAATTTAGTTCACAGCCAGTTGCACATTGGTGTTTAATAATTGTGTTACTTAAGTGAAATACTGTGTTCAAAAAAAAAAAAAAAAAGTAGACCAGTTACTTGTGCACCCTTCTCGAGTGTTCCTCAAATACTGGGTCCTCTTTCCGGATCCTCCTTCCCTTGTTGGAAATATTTTGTAAGGCATCTGGGGCCGCCTGTGAAGCGCATTAGCTGTAGCTATTTGTCCCCAGATAAAGCAGGTGGTGTTGCTACCAGCTGTTGATTTCTTGATCTTCCACTTCACATAGCGTGGAAGTCTTCGGAAGCTTTCCCCAGCATCTTAAAAGACTCCGTGTACTGCAGGCTTTTGTTGCTTAAACAACAGGTTGGTGATGAATTTCTTTTATGGACACACTGTCCCATTACGGAATGAAATCGTGGTACACCCTTGGGGCACACAGTCACTTTCAGGTAGGCTCGGTCCCTGGTTCCGTGTAGATTGTTCAGACTTTTCAGTTTGGACTGTTAATAAAGGGTCTCGTCTGAAAGGACTCGGAGATCTCTGTCTCAGAGGTTCCTCTGGCTAGAAGGAAGAAGCTGGCGGAAGATCGAAGGAGTTTAAAAAGAGGTGGAGAGAAAGGGATGGGGAGAGGTGGGATTAAGACTTACTACGTGCCTGCCACAAGTCAGGGATTCTTTGATTCAGAGCTGTTGAGGATCATTCATGTAGCAGACACAATGCCAAGCACTGGGGAGACAGAAGTAAGAGAGGCAGTCCTTACCCTCACAGAGCCTATGGTTTACTGGGGAGACACCTATAAAAGGCAACACTCACTATGAGAGAATGTTCAAAGCAACAGGAGCACATAGAAAGGTTCTAAGACTCTTAGAGATTCTGGGTAGTTGTTCTAGGGTGAATGTCCTGTGTTGAGTTGGGTTGGAGGTCCTGAGCTCCCTTCCTATGGAGATGGGAGTATGTGACTACCATTGCAATCATGAAGCTGAACACAGTAGTTGACAACTAGTTGGGACACATCAACTGCTCCTGCTAGTTATCTGCCCAGCCACTGTACCACGTGGGGATCACTGGCAGGTGCCTGAAACCACTCGGTGAAAGAATCGGGGTTGGTTTCACAAAGAGAACACTGCCATCTTAGGTCATGATGACAGCAACAACGTGGCACTTGCCATGACGTAGTCTGTCCTTGGAGCGTGGCGAATATTGAATTATTTCATCTCCACAACAAGACTATGAGGTAAGTGACAGTTTTTCTTTTTTTAAATACTTTTTTTTTTTTTAACTGAAGAAAAAACATACATGTATATATGACAGAAAGGGGCATAAATCCCAAGTATACATTTCAATGAATTTTCATTGATTACACATGCTTGTGTAATTGTAACTCAGATAAAGAAGTAGAACATTGGTAGCCTTCAAGAGGCACCCTTATCTCCAGTCATTCTCCTCCTCCTCCCCAAAGCTAATCACTATGTTCACTTGTTATCATCAAGCAGTTCTTCCTGTTTTCAAACTTTATGTAAGTAGAATCATATACTCTTATATATAAAGGAATCTGTAGCCCTTTGTGTCTGGCTTCTGTGGCTCAGTGTCGTATTGATGAGTGCGTCACATTGATGCATGTAGCCGTAATTTATTAGTTTCCATTGTTGTCAGTAATCCACTGTATGATTTTACTGCAATTTATTTACATACTTCTTAACATTAAAAAAAATCAAGCTGTTTCTCGTTTGGGGTTTAGTGAATGGTGATGCCACTTCTGTCTAACAATGTATATATGTGAGATTATATATCTAACTCATCTATATAAACAAGTATGTTGTTTTCTGTTGGCTTACGTCCCTAGGAGTGAAATTGTTAAGTTGTAAAGTGTGTTTGTGTTCAGCTTTAGCAGATACTGGCAAACCATCGTCCATACAGATTGTGCCGATTATCCTTAGCATGGGGAGAGCTATCCCTTAGCCCTTGGCCCAAAGTCTGCTGTTCTTACCCACCCTTGGTTCTGTCCTGTATTGCAACAAGCCTAATACGCATATGTAGGCTTTGTCAACACAGCCTCTCCTGGGCCACCCTAGGATCAATACTTGCACATATCCGGAATGCGAGCTGCCTGAAAAATGGACTTAAGGAAGAAACCCATTCAGGCAGGAAACTCTGAAGTCCTGGGTGTCTGGACTATTGTCCAGGGGAGGAAAGGAAGGACATGGGTTCTGGTAGAGTATGTTCTTGGGTTCATGGGATGCAACTCCAAGAGTGGATCCCTCTTGCCTGGGTGTCCCAGGATTTCCACTTCTGCATCAAGCCTTGGTATTGTTAGTCCTCTTTATTTTAGCCATTCTTCTGGGTGTGTGGTGGCATCTCTTGTGGCTTGAATTGACGATCAATAAGTCAAGCATTTATTCTTTACTTTTCACCTTTTTTTTTTCACCATTTGGGTACGTTCTCTTGTGAAGTGTGTGTTCAGTTCTTTCCCACAATTTTCTACTTGGCAGTTTGTTACTAGTATGATCCCCACTTGACAGTCTGAAGCACAGAGAGGAAAGATAATTTTTTCCATGGTGCCCTATGTAGAAAATAGACACAAAGCTGTATTTGAATCCAGGACATCTGACATCAAAGTCTACTCTCTTAATCCCTCAGATCGTCAGACAAGGAACACAAGTTGGAATGTTTTCATCTGTTATGATTCATTGGTATATTGCTTGAGCTTCTGCTAGCTGAGGAAAAGGGTTTCACTCAAGATGCCCAAGTGGAGACTACCTTAGGTGAGGTAAAATTACCAAAAACCTGATTGCTTAAGACAGCACACATTTACTCTCTTAGAGTTATGGGGCTCAGAAATCCAAAACCAGTTTTATGAGATTAAAACTGAGGTTCTCTCCGTGGAGGCTCTGGGGAGATTCCCTTTCCTTATCTCTTTCATCTTGTACCTGTTGCATTCCTTGACTCATGGCCCTTTGCTCTATCTTCAGGGCTGGAACCTTTAAATTTCTCTCTGCTTCTTCACATCAACTTCTCTGTTGTGGTTAAATTTGCTTCTGCCCCCCTCTTACAAAGACATTGGTGATGGCAAAATCACAAATGGATAATCTCTTCTCATCTCAAGATCCTTAACTCGATTATATCTAGAAAGACATTCTCTCCATACAAGATAATAGTCACAGGTTTCGGGATGAGAATAGAGGTATCTTTGGGGGGGGGGCCATTATGAGCCTTTCCTATCCCTCCACCATTTTAATTCCATATGTGTCATAAGATTTTGCCTGTGAAATTTCGTACTTGGAAATAAACTGGTTCATTGCCTGATTCATTTATGGTGACTAGCAGCCAAACCATTCAGAAAACGCCTGCTCAAAAATTTCTGTCTCCATAGTTCCCATGAACCCTTTACTTATGTAGGATCTGTCAAAGCATCCTAGGCAGGCACAAGGAATAGTTAGAATTTATGTTTTACCTCAGTTATAAATTCTTTAGATGATTCATGGGTTTTCTTACTGTAAAATCACCTTTCTTGGAAGCTTTTTTTTCTAGGAAGCTGATATGTATTCTAGTTTTCTATTTAAAAAATACCTTCCTGCACCGCTTCTGTTATGTTCATGTTGTGAATCCTGGTCAGGAGTGTCAGGAAGCTCACTTCCTTGCGAGGGCTGGCTGGCCCTGGAACACCTGCTGTGTGAGAGCGAACATGAGCTGTCTAACAGGTGCTGCCCTTCCCCCCAGCTGCCAGGTGGAAGACTCAGCTGTCCCTGAGACCTGGGATCTTCATGGCTTTATCCAGAGTCCGGGAGTTCCCTCTCATCCTGCTTTTCATCTTCCACATGATTCACATTGTGAAAGCCTTTAACTCTGGGTCCCCAGGAGAGCATTTTTATTCTGGAGCTGTTCATTGCTGGTTCATTCAACACATGTTTGTCAAGTGCCTACTGTATACATGCCAGTTTGCTGGAGGCTGGGGACACGAGAATGAGAGGAGTATAAGTCCTGCCCTCAGGAATCCACTGTTGAGTTAAAATATAATAATTTCCCATTTTAGGTTTTACTCAGCAGCAACTGATAGGAACCAAATTCGCATTGACTTAAATATGAAAGAGAACATTTTGATTTATGTAATGAAAAATCCAGGGATAGTACTGTGTATCAGCCAGAGTCCAAACAGAAGAATTCAATCAATGAAAAGTGTGCGCGCACACACACACACACACACACAGAGAACCTCACACCAAAGGACTTACTGCAAGAATTTGAGCAATGCAATTGTAGAGCGTGATGAGCCAGTTTCTGTCAGGCTGTTGTCTTCCTTTCTGATGCTGGTGCTTAAAGACCTCAGGGCTAGCTGGCAGGTGGGGAAGCTAAACACCAAGTGGGAAAGGGCAAGGCCAAACCCGCACCAGTGGACGTGAGCCAGAACCTGTGAGAATGGGCAGGGACCCATGTCAGACTCTCATGACCTCCAGGCCATGCTGAATTTCTGTGATGGTCCAGCAGGAGGAAAGCTGGTGCCCTTTGTTACGAAGTTAAATCTGCACATGGTCCCACGGTTGGTGCAGCTGTAGGAGAATATGGGGGAAAGGGGAACAGATGTAAGCCCAGCTAGTGCCCCACAAAAACCAAAGGCGAGCTCATAGGTACTGTGTTGCAGAAGCATTCGGTGCCTCTTGAAACTTTTAGGCATAAAACCAATATGGCCGCCTTCACTCCTACTGTCTGAAACTCATGCAAATGTCTTTATGTTCCACTCTAACCGAAAACATATAGTGAAGGGGATTCGGGGGGATGTAGCACAACACAGCCAAGCTGACAGTCTCCAACCAATGCCCGTACTGGCAGGAGGAGTAGCTGGCCACAGGGGTCCAAACGACGCCTCAGAAATCTCTCAGCCCTGTTTCTCTCTTCTGACTTTCTTCTCAAAGTGCTGCTTCTCTCACTTTAGCTTTATAAGCCTGGTGGAAAAAGAGCTTGTCTTTCTTAATAGTTTTATCAAGTCCTGGGTTGTCACTTGTTGTCTCTGATTAACCCAGGGGAACATAGTACTCTCACTGGGCAGCCCTGGGTCACTTGCCTTCTTCTGGTATCAGGGTCTGGGGTCATACTCATTCTAACTACAGGCACTGGGAATATAGAAGTGGTGGTTCTCCAAGAGAAAAGCAAGGTATTGGTACTAAAAAAGGAAACGAAGCCCCAAGCCAAAGTTCCTTAACACAGACAGAAACTCAGGGAAAGGTGTTGCCACAGGACATGATTGCATCAGGTAGGAAAGCAGGTGGACATTTGGAGTAATTGCTGGGTTGCAGTCTGAAAGCACATGGTACCTATGTTTACGATCTATGTCATCTAGCTGTGTGGTCTTGGGCAGGTTGCTCAATCTTTCTGGAGGTAAATTACCTCCTTTGACAAGGAAAAAAGTTTGCCTAGATTCATAAGTTCATTCAGAAAGCAATGATCAAATATTTAACCATATGTCATACCCTGTGATGAACAGGAAGCCCTTATGGAGCTTATCATCTAATGACGGAGACAGACAGTAAAATTACAATACATATAATGTATTCAGGACAGGGAGAGAAAACACCTGTCTAGGGCAGGGTGTGGTGGGGGAGCTTCTGAGGGAAGAACATCTGAAAAAAACCTTTTATTTTATTTAATTATTTTATGAAAGCGTTTTAAAGGACAAGTAAGGGGTTTTTGTTTAGGTTTGGTTTGGTTTTGGCTTTTTTTGTTTTGTTTTGTTTTGTTTTGTTTTTTTTGGCAGATAGTTTGAGGGAGCTCACTTAGTGAGGAGACTCAATGTAAAGGTGCAGAGCTGTGGGAAGATGCCACAACATCTTCCTTTTACCTTGAAGGCCAACTTCAAGTTTTCAGGATTGCTAAGTGCA
Source organism: Mustela erminea (assembly GCF_009829155.1). Taxonomy (NCBI): domain Eukaryota; kingdom Metazoa; phylum Chordata; class Mammalia; order Carnivora; family Mustelidae; genus Mustela; species Mustela erminea. Next base: position 30,371,774 of record NC_045619.1, read on the forward strand.
GGGCCCTGTGGACAACTAACAAAAGAGAAGTTCTCTGCTGAGAATTCAAGCAAGAAGGGTATTCTCTGCCGGGCTAAGGAGGGTGGCCATCATCTGGCTGGGAGTGAGGCTCTATGGCATGGTTTTGAACACAAAAGTCTCATGAGTGATATTTAAAAAATAAGGTGTCCTTGAGGAAGAAAGAAGTGAATTAGAGCAGGAGATGGGTCGGGAAATCATTTCTAGTATCCAGGTGACACAGGCTGCGATCCTGGACTTGCGAACTGGCCTTCTATTCTGTCTGGAGTTGGGGGTAACTAGGAGGTCACTTGTCAAGGTGCACTGCTTTGCTGATTGTGAAGAGAGAGGGGAAGAGAAAATGCCAGTTTCCAGATTCACAACCAAGATGAAGAGGTGGGGCTGTGACCATTCGGAACTGGAAAAACCGGGGGAGGAAGTTGGGAAGAGGTGGTGGGTGTTGAGTTCCTTTTGGAACATGCTGAGTTAAAACAGCTTTCAGGATGCCCATGGGGAGCAGTCCATGAAGACCGAAGGTTTTATTTAACTCTGAGAGGCCTTGATTTGATGTTCATTTCAGTCATGTAGCTTTTTGAGCTTTTCTTATCTACTTATGAGGATGTAAGGATATATATCAGGAGAATACACGGACTTGAGAAGTGCTTGGTAGATATAATCGGTGTGTTTGTCTTAATAGACCATTTCCAATGTTTAGGGGGAACAGACAAGCTGTATGTTATGATTCATACACTAAAGGAACTAAAATAACTCATGTATTCCTAGTTTTCCTTTAATTCATCACAAGAAAATCATGGACTAAGAAAGAAGTCGTTTTGATGATTCATCATAAAATGCTTTCTGCACTCCTCATCTGAAGGGACAATCTGTGTGAGAAATTATTTTTGGTAAAAAATATACTTTTTCTTCACCATTACTTTAAGTAATGTATTATTACCATTTTTCACTATAAGAATGCAAAAGATACCCCAAATAATCAGATCTTTACACTGCAAGAAGAACACAATCTATGGTCCCATTTCTAGTTAAGTAGTCATTTTCTTTTAAAAAAATCTTTTATTTATATAATATTGCATGTACTTAGAGAGAACAGGTTTGCGCTGAATCACAGAAGTTCCTTCTAGACTTAGGTCAATCTCTACTGTACTTTAAAATGACTGTAAAAATGAATTTGCCAAGCATTTTGGGGGCTCTCTGTTCCATTTCAAGCAATCTGATGAGACACATACAAATGGAATAGATTTGAAATGACTGCATTTTGGGGGGGGAAATTCATTGTGGTTGGGGTTCATCTTTTCTTCTTTCTGTAATAGATGGAACTTTAGAAGACTAAATCCAATTTTTGCATTCATACGAGTTTTCTCTTTGGGCTCAGGAAGGCAAAGAAACCATTACAAATGTCCTCATCCATGGTAGGGAAAGGAACATCATGTTTACCCCCCTTAATTCTTTCTAAATTGGATTTATTAGTTCGACTAGAACCAAAGTTCAGTGATTTTGACATATTGAAAAATCTGGAATCTATTAGTTTACGAAGATCACCCAAAAGAGTCATGAAATTAACATCATATACCAACGTGATGTGATAAAAACCACACTTGGACTGTTATTCTGCCTACCACAATGTGTAGCATAATGGAAGCACTAACAATAGACTGACTTAAAATGATTTTTTTTTTTTTTGCTAAATTACCCAGCATTTGATTCCTGATTGGAATGATAATATTGTTAAGTCCCCATCATGTTTAATCTGACTCAGAAATTGTTTGTATAAGACTCTCAGCTCGTTAACCTATCATTTTACTAATTTAGTCATTTGCTGCCTTTCAAAAGATATTTCTCTCCTGTAGGAAGGAGATTCTCAGAGTCACTATTCTAAATAATTCATATTCTAAATAATATGAGAGCAATCTCCATTCTCAATTATCGAAACTATTTTAGTTTTTTATTTTTTTATTTATTATGTATTTTGGGTAGATTTATACCTTATGCAATCACCCAGGAGTTGGAAGTTTCCTTTTCTTCCAATAGTTGCTAGTGGAGGAATCTGTCTGGCACATATTCTCACCTGAGGTCCAATGATTCTTTTTGGAATATTTTCTAGGACAGGACATCATGCTCACCGCAAGGTGGCTTTAGATGGTGCACAGTTTCCTTGCCCTGGAATCAGTCTTCCAAACATTTCTGTTTGGTCCTCCTGCTACCCTTTGGAAAACCAAAAAGGGAGTCTCCTCCATACCTTTTTTATTATTTTATAAAATATCTTACTTCCTTCAGTCTTTTTCCAAACAAAGATACTTGTTGGATGAATGAAGGTAGGTTGATGTTAGCATGTTTGTTTTATAGATGAGGAAGTTGAGACTCAGAAAGGTTTATTAATTTGCCCAGAGTACACAGTCAGTAAAAGACAGAGCAATGATTTGAGGAAAGACTTGCCAGAATCCAAAGCTCTTGATTCTCAAAAGTGAGATCTGAATAAATTTAATAAACAACTATCAAGTTGGTACAGAGTGTTCTGGAGAAGCAAGGCCAAATATTAGATCCCGAACTCCTGAGTTTGGAAAATGGAATGGTTTACATATTTTTAAAAATAAATGTATATGGGAGATTTAAAACAAGATTAAGTCTTGAGAGATGTGGAAGGAGTATTTGATGTTTTCCGTGTCTCAGAATTTAAGACCTTAAAGGAACATTAGAGATCAATTTACTCAAGTGTGGTTTTTCTAATTGCTATTTAAAGATGTCTAGCCACGACCCCTTCTCAATCAGACTTCACAGTTAAAAAAATAATCTTATTATGGAACAGATATTTGTGATTTTTTTTCTAATTAAGACATCAGGCTTGTCTTATTTCATCTTTAGTAATTTTTTTTTTTACCAAAACTTTGTGAGAACACCAACGTTAAAATGTACTCAAATTGAATTCAGTGCTCAGTTGTGTCTTTTCCCAGTACCAATTTCAGTGAAATATTTAATTTCTTTTATCTGGACCATAGATTTCTATTAGTAGAGGCTAAACCTAGGTGTGATTACCTCTGCACAACTTCAGGAGGGTTGGGAGATTATCACTGGTTTAGCATAGTAGGCAGAATTTTGGTAAATTCATGACTGTCCCAAGCTGTAGGAACCACAGGAATGAAAGGCTCATCAGAAATCAGAGATTGTGTGTGTGTACATGTGTATATCTGTGCGTCTGTATGTTTTATGTGCCTCAGAAGTAAGGTGAAGTTTATAAGCCAGAGTATCCAAATAACCTCCAAAAAAGGAAAACCTTCAGAAGCATACGTGCCAACCTAGAACACAGGCCAAGCAGTTGAAGTCCATCAGAATAACAAGACAACAGGTGAGAGATCGTGTTAGTAAGGGTGGGGCGGGGGAGCAGAGAGGTTTCTTTTATGTTAATATATGGTATACAATAGGATGATTAATGATGATGGTGTCTGGATCATGACTCCCACCAGTTTTGGAATAGAAGCCAGACTCAGAGGAAGGTGCTGCGATGGTCAGTCTGATGGCCAGATCCCCAGACAGGTGGCGCTGGCACTCAGTGCAGGTTTAACATCAGTGGGAACAATGGGGATACCAATCCTAAAGTCAAAGCTCAAGCCGAAGGACACTCAGAGCCAAAGGGTGGGAGTTTGGGGAGGCCGTAGCTTGGTGCAAACATGCTGCCGAGGCCCAGATACCTGGCTTTACGGCCCCATAACTAATGGCAAAGTCCTCTCCAGAAAATCCCAATTTACTTATTTCCCAGGGAAGCCTACCTCAAGGGAAAAGCTGGACTAAATAGAACTGGGTGTAGGACCTCAGTACCTCACATTTGGCAAACGGGGGAGGCAAGCTCCATGAGTGGGGCCCATGTGTCCAGGCCCAGAGCGATCTCATTGCTCTCTGGAACCGCAATACGTTCACCCTCCTCAACTTCTCTCCATCATTCCGGCATCTCCTGCCAGTACTTTGTTGAAAATGCTTCTTTGTCGATCACTAGCAGATTCCTAATAGGCAAATCCAGAAGATTTTTCTCAGTTCCCACTTTTCCTCCTGCTTTAAACAATTAACTCCGTCAACGAATCTCCTTATTTGATATCCCTCTTTCAGTGCTTTCTTGTTCTTTACATCTTCGGTTAATTACTCTCTCTTCCAGGGGAGCTCCTCTTTCTTGTTCTCATGCAAGTAAATTTGGTAGTACCCAAGGCTGTCCCTGACCACCTGCTCTTTTCCTCTTTTACTACTTCTTCCATGATTTCAATTATTTTCATGGCTTCAAGTTGTTTGTTCTATGTGGATGATTCCAAAATCTGTATCACCAGCCTTGACTTTTCTGTTCCTTCTGCCACATATAGGAACTTTCTATTTGGGAGCAAAATAATGATATGTAAAATACAATGGAATTGGTATGTTCAGATTTGAACAAGAAGACCTGATCTCTGGGAAAAACTGTTCTATTTTAAAATAGACACAATGATGAAATTTACAAAGAGATCAGTTCAACACTAACTGGATTCCTTAAGATATACTGGAAGATAAATCTCTGGGATTTTCCATTTTAAAATACATTTGAGGGGTGCCTGGGTGGCTCAGTGGGTTAAGCCTCTGCCTTCGGCTCCAGTCATGATCCCAGGGTCCTGGGATCGAGCCCCGCATCAGGCTTTCTGCTCTGCGAAGAGCCTGCTTCCTCCTCTCCCTCTGCCTGCCTCCCTGCCTACTTGTGATCTCTGTCTATCAAATAAATAAATAAAATCTTTAAAGGAAAATAAAATAAAATACATTTAATCTCAGAAGCATAGTGTGTCTTCTCACAGCAAATATCCCCACTAATACGGTTTGTGTTACTTTTACCAGGAGGCAAAAGTTTCCCTTTAGGCTATCCCCCCTATCTTTGGTTTACTCTGTTAAGGGTCAGGAGGTGTTTATAAAGTATTTAGGACAGTTACATGACAGAGCTACAGGACATGAGTATGAGCCATGCTCTAATAAGACAGGGCATCCTCTGTGCTCCCTGTACAGCGTAGCAGCGGGTCTTTCCCCCTCATCTGTCCAAGCCACTCTCCTTCTCTAGAAAACAGTGTGGAGGTTCCTCAAAAAATTACCATATGATCCAATAATTCCACTACTGGGTATTTACCCAAAGAAAATGAAAACACGAATTCGAAAAGCTATATGCACCCTACATTTGCTGCAGCGTTATATGTAATAGCCAAGATATGGAAGCAACCCAAGTGTCCATCCGGAGATGAATGAGTAAAGAAGATGTGGCCATATATGAGCCATAAAAATGAATGAACTCTCGCCATTTGCAACACCATGGATGGATCTAGAAGGCCCAATGCTAAGTGAAATAAGTCAGTCAGAGAAAGACAAAGACCATATGAACACTTCTATGTGGAATGTGAGAAACCAAACAACCGCAAAACAAAGAAAGAAAGAAAAAAAAAAAGAGATAAACAAACAAACAAAAACAAACAGAATCTTTTATTTTTTTAAGGGATTTTATTGACTTGAGAGAGAGAAAGAGAGAATGAGCAGGGGAGGGGTGGAGGGAGAGGGGCAAGCAGGCTCCCCACTGAGCGGAAGCCCAGTGCAGGGCTCCATCCCTGGACTCCATGATCGTGACCTGAACCGAAGTCAGAGCTCAACCAGCTGAGCCACCCAGGTGCCTCAAAAAACCAGAGTCTTAGATACAGAGAACACACTGGTGGTTGCCAGAGGGGAGGTGGGTGGGGAGATGGGTGAAATAGATGAATGGGATTAAGAGTACACTTACCATGATGGGCACTGAGTAATGAATAGAATTGTTGAATTACTATTTTGTACACCTGTAAGTAACATAACACTGTATATTAGGTATACTGGGATTAAAAGTAAGTAAAAATGTAAAGATAATAAAATAAAATCCAAAATATAAAATAAAATAAAGTTGCTTCTCCACCTTTGCTCTCTTCTCCCTAATGTCATCCCACAGGTAAAAATCCAGCCCTGAAACAACATGTCTTAGAAGGAACACTGCATCTGGTGCTGAGGTTGGCAATTTATATAAATCTTATTTAAATCTGTCTCAGTGTTGACTAGGGGTGTTAGAGTAAGAGAAAAGGCACAGAGAAGCAAGGCTAATATTTCAAGGTATAAACCTTCCACATACATTTTATACACACTTGGGAGAAAACCAGTTACTGTCAGAGTTATCACCAAGGAAAATCAAGGGCATCAAACAAGACAGCCTAGACCATTGGACCACCCCAACATGTTACAAAGACTTGGGAGTACTGGAAGGTGGAGGAACAGACCGAGTTTGGGTATGGTAGAAGGCGATGTAGTAAGACTACCCCAGGGGGTGGCGATAGTGGGCAGGAATACGAAAGGATTCAAAATAACAAAGACAGACTGGAAGAGGTCTTGGTTTTATATAAATATATAATAAAATTAGCATGAATTAAGCACATCATGTCAAGCACTGTTCTAACTACATTCTGTGTATTTAGTTATCTAATCCTCATAGCAATCCTTTACAGGATGAAATAGTTCCATTTAACAAAGGAGATGTTGAGGCACAGAGTAAGTGGCAGAAATGGTCCCTGAACTCAGTTTCCAGATCTATAATCCGAAGCATAACATTATGATCCCTATAAATCAAAGTATGAGAGTTGGATAACTTCTGGGATTCTTCTCCTGCTGATTCTGGTCAGGGCACCATCATTAATAAATTATGTGACTTAATTTCTCATTGTATAATCTATTTTGCATGGTTGACAGTAGGGTCTGAAGGATATTCAGGAGAGGGGGAAGTTAGAAACTCAGGCTCATCTATCTGATGCCAGGAGCAAGCTAACTCAGTATTGGAGTCATGCGGACAATTTTTTGCTTAGCTTGCCGTCTGTGTCCCTCATGTCATCCTGCAGAACTGGGCCCACCTATGGGAGGGAGAAGACTGGGGGTCACAATTGCTGTCTTGAAATTTTACGAACTAGTAAACTGACCACGTAGGACTCATGAGAAACTTGAATCTTTATCCTCCTCCATTCTTTTAGACTTTATTCAATGGAAGCAATCTTTCCTTGCTTATGGATAAAAACTCCAGAAGGTCCCATGGTTTCTGTTCATTTTTACTTAATGAGCTAATTGACAATGGTCCATTGAAGTTACAAACAGTATAATTTTATTATTTAGAATGTCAAGCCCCATAATAGACAAAACTTCAGTGGATCTCTATAATCTAGAAGAGAACATCTGACACGTTCATTAGAGAAGCATTCCTAACAGCCAAAGCTGAGGAAATGGGTCTCCCCATGGGGAGTAGAATCTTACCCATGGCATGGGCTATGGGGATGTGGCCCTTGGGTACACGCAGCAGCTGAAATTTTCTTTGATTTCTTAATTTTAATTAAACATTTACATCGGTCTTTTATTTACCTCCAGAACATACCAGTATTAAGGAATGTTAAAATGTTTAAAATTATTTACTGGGAAAATCACTATACTTCTCTTTTTCCTACCTCCCCAATCTCTAAAGAGTTAAAGAAACATCACATGTTGGTCCCCTTCGACTTGTTGAGTACCTCCAGCTTGCGGTGCCCAAGGTAAGCCTATGCCAACCAAACTTAAACTCATGCCGTTAAAAAATGCCCAAGAATCAAGCACATATTTCAAATTTAACAGCTGCTCAAGGTTTGCGGTGCACACACAGAGGTCTATTAGTTAACAGTCCATTCTTTGTTTTTTTTTTTTTTTTTTTATAAATGTGAAATCTTTCATATTTATGAAACACAAACAGAATGGAGTGAGAATTAAAGTGAAGTCCGTCTGACCGCTCCTGGAGATTCCAAATTTTTCTCCTTATACTTCGCTCCTCATTTTCTGACCACAGTGTGCAGATTTCTGATTTCAAATCTTAACTTAATCCTTCCCCCTGCATGAAAGTTTCTTTTCCTTTTGTTCCTGTCTGAATCCCACCCCTTTTTGATGAATTTAAATTTCCTCTCCTACAGAAATTCCTGTCAGATATCCATATGCCTCATTTAATTACTTCCTCTTCTAAACAGCTGAGCTATCTCTGAGCTGGCCTACTCTCTCATCCCAATCTGCCTGTCACGGTTACTCATCTTTATCCTGATGTCCCCTTTTCTCTCCCCTGTTAACGAGTAAGTGCTAGCAGAAGCATTTAAAACGTATTTGTTGAAAAAATTAGTGAAGGCCACTGGAAAGCATTTATAAACAGATGACGTATATGCATGTTCATACTTAACTCGTGATTGCCAACATATATGTGAAGAATTACAACCGCATGAAAAAATGCGTTTGATGTAATGCAGAAAGAAAAGGTCAGGATGCAAAATCTTTGTTACAGTCTGATCTCATTAAAATTCTGTACAAGCACGCCTTAATAACTGCATGATAGTTCATCATTTGGATGTGAACTGATAACCTTTTCAGGAAAAATGGATTAATAAATTCAGAAAATACTCTCTAATACAAAATGATGGAAGCTTGTCTACTTATTCATTCTTCTCCTTATCATAATGTCATTTCTTTTTCTAGCACTAGGGAACCTACTGCCCAGAGGTTTTCCCAAAGTGGATCTAATTGTCAATATTCAGAGGATAAGCATCAGTTTTCGAGAAGGAGAATTAGGAAGAGATTCATAAACTTCCTTCACACAGTTAGAGCTTCAAAGGCTCAAAACACCTTGCCTGTTTCTCCTCTGGGGCTTGATAACAGTAGCGAGACACATTTCTCTTGGCAATGGCATTCGAGTCATGATTAAATATCATCTTAGTCCTGAACTCTGTGATTTCCTAAAGCTAGTGCATTGATCAAAGTGGCTGAGAAGCTTTAAAACAAAACAAAACAAGCAAACAAAAAACTGATTCTGGGGCCCTGATTCAGTGACATCTAGAGTGGGGCCCAGAAATCTGTATTTTACGGTTTCCTAGGAGGTTCTGATGAATAACCAGGTTTGGGAACCACTGCCTGGGGGAGCTGGGGTGTAATCCAATTATTTTCTGGCAGCCTGAAGAAAGAGGTGAAGGTAGATGTTGATTTATTGCGAGGAACATCATTTCTCCAGAGAGACTCTCCCTGGAAGACATTTAAAAAATCTATTTCAGGATAGTTATTTCCCTGGGGTGTTTTGATTGTCATTCTAAAGCCACAGCAGAGATTCGATGAACTTTGCAGGTCACTTCCAACTGTCCAATTTTATAAAAATGTGCTTAGTTTTGTAAATGTTGCAATGATCTTTAGAAAAGATTTTCCCTCCAGAAAAGAGTGCATTTACTTCACACCCATTAAGCTAAGCGATCATGACATGTTCACACCCCTGAGCACATTTAGTTCTTGCTAGAAAATGAGACATTTATTGTGGGCACATAAAGACATTGGAGATTTTATTGTGGCTTTCATTTCTCAAAAAAATCTATATTAAACATAAAACTAATATTTATTTCCTTCCTTGTAGGTAATTTGCTTTGTAAAAACATATAACAATTTTCCCAGTTCTACACAAGAAATAACTTCTTTTGAAGAGATGCCTCATTCTAGTCCAATCTTATGGTACTCTCAACTTCTTCAAAGTGATTTTTTTTTCTACAAAAAAATTTTTTTTTACAAAAAAATCCTTTTAACCCAAGAGTTAATGTATTTTACAATATACAAAGCCCTCTGTCCTCAATTTTCAGTTTTCATAAGATCCTATCTAGAATTATTATGGCAGTGGAGAGTTGTCATTTTTGTCCAGACACCCCCGCCCCGTGCGCCACAGAAAACTGCTATTATCCAGTGACAGTGGTCCTGGGGAGTCTGCCAATCACTAGATCTTCTCCTTTGTTCTCGGGGGTGAACACGTGACCCCAGGTGGACTAATGATAACAGCCGGTGCTTCCAGGAGCAGTGATTGGCTTAGGAGTGAGCATATGCCCTAAGAACGACAAATCTGGTGTTGGGTGATAGACTTGTCTCCTTCCCCCTTTTTTGCCTTCTGTGCTAGCTAAACCAGAGAAATGTGGCTCAGGGTTAATCGGAAATAGTTTTTCCTATCAAATGATGGTTTGTTTGTGTAAGAGAGTGAGTCTTTGGAAAGAAATAGAAAAGGATAGGGAAAGAGGCTTATGACATTCTGAATCCCATTGTGTTGAATCCAGAATTTTCAGAATGTGAAGTGCCTGAATTTGCTCTTTGAGCTATCTTGAGTTGAGTTTGAAAATGTGAATTGCGGACAAAGCAGCCTGACTAAATGCAGTCATTTTCTCCATTGTCCAGATGAGTAAAGTGAAGCTTAGAATAGTTATGTAACTTGACCTAGTTACTAAGTAAATCAGACTTGAACTCATGTACTAATACTCTAAATTCTGTGTTCTTTCTCCCAAACTGTTAGTCTTCGGCATCTACTGAAGATGTCTGACATGCAGGGTAAAGGTGATGTAAGAAATAGATCAAATATGGCTGGCTGAGAAGGATATTATACCGAAACACAGAGTTAGCTGAATTGCTCTTGATCCAAATTTACAGAGGTCTTTGCATAAATTGGAAGAGCCCAAAGTGTCAGATATGAAAAGTGACTCTGCTAAGCACCAAAAATAAAATTGGCATTTAAACCTTGTATTATGCAAAGATATAAACATATTTTGTTTGAATCTTTAATCATTTTAAGTGAGTGTTGTTAATCCCCAGGAGTAGAAAATTCAGATGCAAACTCCCTCATAATGTTTAAATCTACCATAATCTTCTGAAGGCTAGCCAAGATCTCCTGTTTCAACCTAAAATTTCAGAACTGACAGGACCTGATAGCTTAACCTCATAATAGCAGGCTAGATTGAACCACTAGAACCTATGACTGTTTTCCAATCAAAGTAAAATTAATTTACCATCTAGTAACAGATTAAAAGTTGTCTTTCGGGTCCATTATGCTTCCTGGAAGTGTTCTTTGGTTTTTCTCTTCTTTTTCTCTTCTACTCCTGTCCTTCTTGACAAAATGCTGTTCTACGAAAAATAATCTGAAGAGCATGAGGTCTAAAATGCGTATATTTAAGACAGTGCTGGGCGCCTGGGTGGTTCAGTTGGTTAAGCATCTGTTTTTGGCTCAGGTCATGATCCCAGGGTCCTGGGGTCCAGTCCCTCATGGGGCTCCCCTGCTCAGAGGGAAGTCTGTTTTCCTCTCCCTCTGCCTGCCACTCTTTCTACTTGAGCTCTCTCTCTCTGTCAAATAAATAAATAAAACCTTTAAAAAAAAAAAAAGTACTTAAGCAAAGAACATTGAATATAGGTGAAAAACTGTGAAATATGCCTGAATACATACTCTAATTAATCTTTGAATTTTCTTATTTATTTGGAGGAGAGAAAGAGAGAGAAAACACGTGCCTGTGCACAAGAGGGGAGGGGCAGAGGAAGCAGGAAGTAGAAACTTAAGCAGAGTCTGTGCTGAGTCTAGAACCCCATGCAGGGCTCTACCAAGTGGCCAGTGCTTAACCAACTTCACCAACTAGGCACCCTGGATTTTATTAAATAAAATTAGAGCTGTCTAAATTTTTTAAAAGATATTTTAAAAATTGTTTAGAAGAGGGACACCTGGGTGGCTCAGTTGGTTGGGCATCTGCCTTTGGCTCAGGTCATGATCCCACGGTCCTGGGTTTGAGTCCCACATCAGACTCCTCACTCAGCAGGGAGCCTGCTTCTGCCCTCTGCCTGATGTTCTCCCTGCTTGTGCTCACTCTCTTGCTCTCTCTCTCTAACAAATAAATAAAATCTAAAAATAAATAAATAAAATTGTTTAAAAGATTTTGTTTATTTATCTGAGAAAGAGAGTGAGAGGGAGAGAGCATGAACAGGTGGAGGGGCAGGGGGAGAGGGAGAAGCAGACTCCCCACCCAGCAGGGTGCCCAATGTGGCACTTCATCCCAGGACCCTGGGATCATGACCTGAGCTGAAGGCAGACGCTTAACCGACTGAGCCACCCAGGCGCCCTGTTTAAATTATTTAAAAGATGTAACAATTGAAACATGAAATGTCACAGTAACATTTATATAAGGTAATAGCATTGTAATAAACTGAATACTTGTGAATCTGCCACTGACCTTAAGAACTAGAATTTGATTAAAGCTTGTAGCAGACCACATATAGCAGAGACATCCTCCTCCTTAGAGATTACTACTTTCCTGAAATCATTCCATTCCATTTTTTAAAAAAGTAGTCTAATTTTTAAAATTTTTAATTTCCCTAGCAATACATGGTTTGATACTTCTTGAATTTGAACATTATGAATTACAGGTAATCTCCTATGACTTGCTTATTTCATTTCACATTACATTTCTACAATGTATTCATATGTTTCCAAGGGGCTACATACAGTTCATTCACTTTTAGTCCGTTTCATATTCCATCCTGTGACTTCTATAATCAGTTAGTCACTCTTGTCCTTGCAACTTTGAGGGTTTTCCCCCCATGTTTTTGCATATGTGAATAATAATGTCATAAACATTCTTACTCCTTTCTCTTGTGTACATGTATAAGAATTTTTCTAGGGAGGATATTTAAAAGAGGAAGTGCTTGGGCGCCTGGATGGCTCAGTGGGTTAAAGCCTCTGCCTTCGGCTTGGGTCATGATGCAAGGGTCCTGGGATTGAGCCCCGCATCGGGCTCTCTGCTCAGCAGGGAGCCTGCTTCCCCTCCGCTCTCTCTGCCTGCCTCTCTGCCTACTTGTGATCTCTGTCTTTCAAATAAATAAATAAAATCTTTAAAAATAAATAAACAAAAGAGGAAGTGCTTGGTTTGGGAGGATAGAATATTTAACTTAATACGGAGGTGTCAAATCTGTTTCCAAAGTGATGAAATCAGTTTACATTTTTACCAGCAGTATATGAATATCCCTTGATTCAAATCCTTACCTATATTTGTCAATGTCAGAGCTATATGTTTGTACACTTCGTGGTTATAAAATGCATCTCGTTGTGGTCTTAGTTTTCATTACTGTGATTACTAATAAAGTTGAATGTCTTTTCTCATGTGTATTTGGGATTTGTGATTCCTATCCATAAACAACGTCTTTATGACTTTTCCCCATTTTTTTCCTCATAGTCTTTTTTCGTATTTCTTACAGGCGTTTTAAAACACATTCTGGCTTCTATTCTCTCATTGATTCTGTATATTTAAAATACCTACTTCAAGTTTATGACATTTCCTTTTTTCCCCCAATACTTTTGATATATTTTGAATTTTAATATGGTCAAATTAATCAATGCTTTCCTTTATGATTCATGATTTGGGGTATATTTTTTTTAAAAGAAAACCTCAAGTATAATCTTTTATATTTTCTTCCAAACATTTCGAAGTTTTATTTCTTATATTTCAATCTGGGCTTGTTTTTTCATTGTCTTTTTCCCTTATTGAGAAGAGAGAGAGAGGGCCCTAGAGCACAAGTTGTCTGATCGGCCTGCAGAAACAATTACTCATTGTCTGACTGGACCATAGAACCAGTAGTCTGTGAAAAGCCCCAGGGATAACCCTCTACATTGAGAGCTCTCATACGAATGGGTTCTTTCTGCTGTGCATTGCTACTATATCCTTGACATTTATCAGAACCTAGCCCATGTGTATGTACGGTGCCTGGGTGTGTGGTGGGGGGGATGGCAGAGAGAGAGAGAGAGAATTAAAACAACTTAGAAAAAACAAAATTAAAAAAAAAAAAACACCGTCCTTAGACGTAATCATTGTTAGTAATCAGGTATTTACCTTCTCAGGCCTTTTCAATATTTCTATGTATTTACATGTTTAAATATGCATGCATAAACATTAAGCACATACACACACAGAGTGTTTTTTTTTAACATAAATGATATCTTATTTTTGTTATAGCTCTCTTACTCTTTCTCCTTCCACTTAATGTGTGTGGGAGATCATTCCTGACCATATTGAGAAATCTATAGCATTCTATTTAATAGCTGCATAGCATTCTGTAGTATGAACGCCTCATAATGTAAAAATCATTCCATTAGTGGAAATTTTTGTTCTGATAAGCAATACTTTCCTGTATAATCCTTGACCATGAATCTTGGTCCATGTATATGCCTTTCTATAGGACAGAATCCCAGAAAAGGCATATGTCGAGTCAAAAATATATGTGTACTCAAAATTTTTGATGAATATTCCCAAATTATTATGAATACAAAAACTTTATCTTATGAGTTAAGGTTAGTAAGAAATTTTGACATTGGTATATCTGTTTACATTTACGAGGGTGTTTGACCTTATTCCAAATTATGAGGCCAGCTGAATTTTCTACTTTCCAATCAGTTGTTTGAACATCTCACAGATACTGTTTATGTATGCTGGCTGAAAAACTGGCAAAGAGAAACACAGCTGGGTTTGTTTTTTTCCATTTCTTTCTTCCCCTACAGAGAATTCTGAGTAGGAGGGAGGTCCCAGGGCACTATATCCGAGCTCTGAGAGTGGCTCCTCTATGGACCCAGCTGATTCTTGGAGGAAACCTTGCAGTGTCCATATCTGATATATTTCTAGCTTGATAGTAGTACGTGGAAAAGGTTTTTTTTTTTCTGTAACTAGAAATTAATACATACCCATTATAGAAAATATTAAAAATGTACATAAAGTTATTAAGAACATCGAAATAGCTAATTTTATGACCCAGAGATAACCAACATTAATATGTTGATGTATATCTTACCAGATATATACAGTGTGTTTTTTTGTTTTGTTTTGTTTTTTAAGATTTTACTTATTTATTTGACAGAAACACAGCGAGAGAAGGAACAGGAGCAGGAGGAAGTGGGAGAGGGAGAAGCAGGTTTCCCACTGGGCAGTGAGCTCGACACAAGGTTCTACCCCAGGACCCTGGGATCTTGGCCTGAGCCAAAGGCAGATGCTTAACAACTGAGCCACCCAGGTGCCCTGGATATATACAGTTTTTAAACAAAATTGAGACTACACTCTAGTAACATTTTGCAATCTGTTTTCTCTCTTCACCTAAAAATATATGAAGAACTTTCTGTTTGTATCAGTATAATGTCACTTCCATGTTTGATTTAGAGAAAGCACAAGTATTTAATTAAGACTTTCAGTGGACTCTGACAATTTACAAATAGATCTCTGGTGTGTCTAACTCCCTGCTCTTAATATGAAAGTAATAGTATTGGACTGCATTTAATTTAAATACATATGATCCAAGGCAGAGAAATCCTGTACACACACACACACACACACACACACACACACACAAAATCTGTCACTAATCAGAACAGCTAAATCTTACTGAATACCTACTATATACTAAATGTTTTGCAAATCACTTGACAAATACATTATTCCTAATTGTTACAACTAACTTTGGAAGTATGAGTTATCAATATTTTGCAGGAGAGAACTGAGATTCTAAGAGACTAAGCAATGTGTTTAAACAAGGGTACATGATTGGCAAATGGCAAGATCTGAGTTAGAATTTAGATCTATCTGCTTGGAAAACTGCTGGTTTCTACCCATCACTGCTTTTGGTTTTAAAAATTTCTCATTCTGTACTCAAAGTTGTTGTTTTATATTCTTCTTCTTCTTCTTCTTTTCTTGTTATATGCACTTTATGATTAGGTTGAAAGTAATTTCTAAAGGAAATTAGGAAACATTAGTCAGTTTTTCTAGCTACATTAGAGTTTGAGCACATGTGTTTATTTCCTTGTCATTAAGGGAACCGGCCTTTTGTGTGAGCTGCAGAGAGAACTTTTGTCATGACTGAAGCTGGAGCGCCATCTGTTGGCCGTAGAGATCTAGGAATGTAAAACAGGAGTAGTATTATAAAGTTTATCATCACTATGGCTTTCTCCAAAAAAGACAATGCTCTTAGCGGCAAACTTGGACCAATATGAGAGGAAATTAGGAGCTAACCTGATTATCTAAGATTTTTAAAAAAAGAATTTGAGGTGAAATTCACATAACATAACATGAACCATTTTAAAGTGAGCAATTCAGGGGCATTTTGTACATTCTCCATGGTGTGCAAACACCCCTCTATTTAGTCCCCAAACATTTTCATCTCTCATAAGCAAAACCCATTACTCATTAAGCAGTTTTCCCCTGTTACCCGTTCCCTTAGAACCCGTGGAAGCCACCAACCTGAATTCTGTCTTTATGAATTTGTCTATTTTGGCTATTTCCAACATATGGACTCATCGAGCATGTGACATTTCGTGTTCGGCTTCTTTTGTTTGGCTTCTTAATGTTTTCGAGGTTCATCAACATCATGGTGTCTTTCAGTACTTTATTCCTTTCTATATATATATACCACTGTTTGTTTATCCATTCATCTGTTGATGGACATCTGGGCTGTTTCCACCTTTTGGCAACTGTGAATCTCGCTGCTGTGAACATGAGTGTCCATGTACTTGTTTAGGTTCCGCTTTTAATTCTTTCGGGTAAATACCTAGGAATGGTATAGCATTAGCCTTGATTTTAAGATGAAGACATGTATGAGACTATCTGACAAATGGGGCTAAAGCTCATGTTTAATGCAAAGTAAAACAAATTATTTCAACAGAAGAAAAGAAAATTACCTATGGATCTGAGAATGGTCATTTTTCCTACGTTTGTTTTTCAGAGACCCTGTCCACCGCAGTGATTGACTAAAAAGGATCAGAATTGATCCTTTTGTGCTTGTTTTAAAATGCAGCTTCTGGGACCCCTGGGTGGCTCAGTTGTTTGGACGACTGCCTTCGGCTCAGGTCATGATCCCCGAGTCCCAGGATCGAGTCCCGCATTGGGCTCCCAGCTCCCCGGGGAGTCTGCTTCTCCCTCTGACTTTCTCCTTGCTCATGCTCTCTCTCACTGTCTCTCTCTCAAATAAATAGATAAAATCTTAAAAAAAAAATAAAAATAAAATGCAGCTTCTGCTCCTTTGCCAGCCTTCTTTCTGATTTAGCAGGTTTGGGTGTAGGAGGGATCTGTTGTTTGAAGATGCTCTCTGTGAGCTAGTCTGAGGGTCCTGGGGACTACACTTTGAAAAACACCGGTTCACCACTCACTAGCTGCTGGGCTTAGGCAAGTCAGCGGACTTCAGTAAACCTCAGGTAACTTATTTTTAGTAGGAGAACAATAAAAATCACCTTACAGATTTGTCTTAAATTAGAAAGCCATGCTTTGCGTGGTGCCATCTAATGTCAAGTCGATTGATAAATGTCAATCTTCTCCTTTGTTCCTATCAGGAGAGCTGATTCTATTCACCTGGGGTTTTGGAAGGACTGTGTGTGCTTTCATCTTGAGAAACAGTCCCTGAGTAAGAGAGCGGGGATGGAGAGAGTGTTGACCTGTGCAGTTGCTTAGTGTGTGTGCTAAAGAGTGTGATGGTGACATTGTATATTTTCTCCTCTGTGGCTCTCTGCAGGGAATGAGAATTTAGTGTTCCCCACACCACAGAAGGTTGACTATCTTGTCTGCCCCAGGAAGCACTCCCCATCACTCTGAAAGGGATCTCACAAGTTCTTCTGAGAGGCTTGATAGAAGCTTTTTTTTTTTTTTTTTAAAGAATTTATTTATTTGACACAGAGAGAGATCACAAGTAGGCAGAGAGGCAGGCAGAGAGAGAGGAAGGGAAGCAGGCTCTCTGCTGAGTAGAGAGCCCGACTCAGGGCTCGATCCCAGGGCCCTGGGACCATGACCTGAGCCGAAGGCAGGGGCGTAACCCACTGAGCCACCCAGGTGCCCCTTGATAGAAGCTTTTAAAAGATGCAAATCTTTTTTGTCTTTTACACATCAAACTTGTGGACCGGTTTTCAAAAATGTAATGTTCCTGTAAAGGAAATGCAAAATTGCACTCCAGGTGTTTTGAACTTTTAAATACTCCTGTGAATTCTTGCTGTATTAGAATATCCATGTGCCTAAAGAAATCATGTTATCACAGCTTAGCAAATCTGGTCTGACTCCCAGTTTGAGAAAAATTATAGTTGTAAGTGATTAAGGGAAACGCTTATCTGTGACTGAACTGACTTGGTAAACACACTTATTTTTAAACAGAATTAACTTCAGAGTTCCATAAAAATATCTCTGTGTGTATGTGTGTGTGTTTGTGGTTGTCTGTGTGTATTTGTGTCTTAAAGATCAGTGCCTTTACAAGTAGCACATGAAAAAAGCTAAACCATTAGTTCAGACAGAAGGAAGTATATGCAAGAGGCTGTAAAGAACACAGAATAATTAAATGAAATGTGATGTATTTTCTAGAAGGGCAGGGCAAGAGACAAGGGGCTGTGGCTGCCCGCAGGGATGCAGCCTTGGCATATGGGTGAACTCCTGTGTTCCACCATGGACACTAGCCACAGTGTATTGCACATTTAGTTTAAATTAGTCACCACATGCTTGATCTTCTTTAGTCAGGACACCACCTGGTCAAGTAGGTAATATTATCCTTCATTTACAGAGGAGGAGCCTGGGCCTTAGAGAGATTAACCAGCATGCCTGAAGTCTACAGGGGGAAAAGCTGTCATATTAGCAGAGTCGTTTTGACTTTTGACCAATGTGCTCTCTCTTTTCATCCTCTGGAGAAGGAAACAACTCACCAGTTTCCCTTCTGGTCTGGAAAAGGGACCCTCTGGGTTCCTCAGAAATAAACAGAATCCAAATTTTCAGTATGTTAAAAGTCACTGAAACTTGCCTCCATTCAAACTAATTAATTCAATTTAAGAAAGAGTTAAGGGAGAAACATGATGTTCCCTTCGCTACGGTGGACGAGGACATTTGTAGGGCTTTCTTTGCCTTCCTGAGCCCAAAAAGAACTTTTATGAATGTGAAGATTGGATTTAATCTTCTGAACTTTGATCTGATAGAGACAGAAGAAAAGACAAACTCCATCCCCTATGAACCCCCCCCAAGAATGCAATCATTTCAAAATTGTTTCATTTGTATGTGTCTCATCAGATTGCTTGAAATTGAACAGAGAGTCCCCAAAATGCTGGGCAAATTCACTTTTACAATCATTTTGAAGTATAGTAGTGTTTGACATAACTCTAGAAGGAACTTCCGTAGCTCAGCACAACCTGTTCTCTCTAGATATAAGCAACATTATATAAACAAAAATTTTTTTTGTTTTTTTTTTTTTTTAAGAAAATGATGACTTAATTAAAAATGTGTTCTCATTGCAGTGAAAAGATCTGATTATTTGGGGTACTTTCTGCATTCTTATAGTGAAGAATAGTAATACATTACACTAAATTTGAAGGAAAAAAAATCTATTTCTACAACCATAATTGCTGTGAGGTCTCTTACATTCTTTAACCCCAGATTTCAACTTTTCCCTTGAGCTAAAGCATTGCGTTTTTTAGTTTTGACCTTTTCTCAACTTTTAAATTTGGATTGTCACCAAAGAAATCATTCTAATTTTCTGGTATCTGAAAGATTGCTATACATTCATTCTGTGTCTTAGTTTGAGTATTCATTAAAAATACTGGCTAGAAGAAGGTCGAGTTCAAAATGCTGAGGCTCCCTACTAGAAATTCCCCTGTGTTTTGGTACCTCATGTATTAGTTAATGCTTTTGGGGGTGAGTTTATTCAATAGAAACAGGACCAAATGTGAATCCCTAGTCCACATGTCTTAATTCAGCCTACAACTATTTCTGAGAAGTGGCTAAAGGCCTTGCTGAAATTCCTTTGAAGAAGAGACCTGACCTTCTGATGTGATAGCCTCAGGAATTTCTTGTTGGCCAAGGATCCAGTCATTAGGCCTTAGCCAAAGAGATAGGGTCAAGTTCAATGGCTAAAAGGTATCGTATCAGGAGAGATACAATTAGCCCTCTTCAAATGAAGTCCAACTCCCAAGGCTTTTGCTCGATCTATACTACCTTCACCTCTCCACCATTTCATATTTGGAATATCCACAAACCATATTTTGGGCATAATCTAGAAGTGTCCTAGCAATAAATTACTTTCCCCAGGGCAAGTTTTACCATTTCTTCTCTTCTCCCTCTGTGCAGCTCCCTGATCCTTAATTGTAGTTTCATAAAATGTCAGCCTTTTTTTTTTTTTTAAAGATTTTATTTATTTGAGAGAGAGCGAGCACAAGCAGGGGCAGGGAGAGAGGGAGACTCCACACTGAGCAGGGATCCCAGCATGGGACTTGATCCTAGGACCCTGAGATCAGGACCTGAGCTGAAGGCAGACATGTAACCAACTGAACCACCCAAGTGGTCAAAATGTCAGCCTCTTAAGAGCCTAATTTCTCTGGGTCAGAAATTGGGACACAGTTTGAAGAGCTTAAGGCTGTTTTATTATTTTATTAGTCCTCTCAAGTTAAGATTCACTCTTTGCTAGTTTCAAGAACTAAGTATGAAAAGGATTGGTTGATGGGGTCTAAGCAATCTGTTTAATCTCTTTTATTTGCAAGTAAGAGAACCTTTCTTTTCTTTAGAAAAGTGTCCCCCAAAAGGTTCATTTGCATTGTGAAGATTACATCTTGGGAGACCCAACGTGGCTCTTCCTTGCACAAAACATGCGTAATGACCAGTATATGGACATTTGTTCAATGTCAAGGTAAAATTGATTGAGGGAACTCCTTCAGAAAGTCCAAATGAGACCTCATGCTGCAAATGCCCATTTAGGCCTGATATTTGCCTGTGGTAAGTTACTTATTCTGAACTGATTGATCCCTTTCCCAAAAGGGAATATTTCTCTACCTTTTATTTCCTAGTAGCATCAATTCTGGTCCCGTTACCAGCCTACTCCTCCCTTCACTCCACCTTTCATTCATTCATTTAGGAAATATTTATTGATCAACAACTATGCGTTGTGAATACAGAGTTGACTTGAGACCGAGGAGGTCCAGACTCAGGGAACCGATGCACACCTGTAAATGAACAAGCTGTTAGTGTTGTTTGGGTGAAGCATATCGTGGGACGATGAGGACAGCCTGGAGTGATTGGGGGGGGGGGGTCAGGGAACACCTCTCAGGAAATAAAAGATAACGCTGAGGTCTAAAAGGTAAACCCTGGAGCTGTATGGAAATGCAACCGCTTTCATCAACAGTCAGCTTTGTGAGCTCCAAGCCCTTGCAGATGGAGGTTACCACGTGAGAGGTGTTTCACCGGCGGCGGAGGCGGGCAAGCCAAGCCCCAGTTCAGCTCCCGCCCACGTGCCGATATCATTAAAACGAGGCCATTCACCAGGGAGGAAGCTGTGGCAACAAACAAATGTTCTACAGTATTATTTCAAGCGCCAGCCTTTCAGATCTGGGAATCCCACGGTTCAGTGAGGTTTGAAGGCATGTGTTGATGCGTGACCACCAAAAAATTAAGTTCCATTTAAGTGGTGCAGCCTCTTCCAATTATTACAGGCGCATCTGCAGATCAATTAAGGTGGACGTGTTTGTTCGGTTTTTTGTTTGTTTGTTTGTTTTTAAAGATTTATTTATTTATGTGAAAGAGATCACAAGTAGGCAGAGGGGCAGGCAGAGGGAGAGGTGGGGAAGCAGGCTCCCTGCTGAGCAGAGAGCCCAATGCGGGGCTCGACCCCAGGACCCTGAGATCATGACCTGAGCCAAAGGCAGAGGCTTAACCCACTGACCCACCCAAGCATCCCCCTAGTTTGTTCGTTTTAATAAACAAATGCCGCTAGCCCACGGGCTGGCTATTGAGTAAGCACATTTATTCTTTTTTCTTCCAAAATAACTATCTGGATGCAATTAGCTGAAATTAGTTCTATCCGTTTGTGTCTATAATGTCCAGAAGACCGTTCTGGTAAACCTTCTTGAGGAAACTCAAGAAGGGCCCACGTTCCGACGGAAACACACGTGGCCTTGATAAGAGGAGTAGTTGAGTTCGTGAGAAATGTCTGCTAGCATGCATGTAACTCCAGTGTATCTCTCTGGTATTTTCTCTCACTAATATGTTAGTGTTTCTGCAGGGGCAAGGCTGGCGGGGCTCTCATCTAAGGCTGAGGGACCTGAGGGAAAGGTGGGCCTCGGGTTTTGGGGGAGAAATTGTGGTGGGAGGTGACCACAGCCCCAGACGCTGGGGAATACCCCAAATCAGGGCAATTTTTCTAAGTTGCAACGTGAAAGGCTGTCTTCGTGGGGAATGTTCTGCAATATTCTTTTTCTCTTGTTCCTTTTCATTCTGCAATCTTAAGTCTTGCCTTTAAAACATGAATTTTAGATATATTTTTACAATGTAAATTTCAAGGCTTTCCCTTTGTATCTAATAAAGTAGGAGAATTCCTACAAAAATCAGATCACATGGAGCTCCTGGGTGGCTCAGTGGGTTAAAGCCACTGCCTTCAGCTCAGGTCTTGATCCCAGGGTCCTGGGATCGAGCCCTGCATTGGGCTCTCTGCTCAGCGGGGAGCCTGCTTCCTTTTCCTGATCAGAATGGCACATTAAGTCCAGTGCAATCTGCTCTCTGCTTCTCTCCCTAGTCAACCCTACTCACGCCAGGACAAAGTCACATGACTGAGTATCACGTGCTGTGTGACGAGATTTATATGCTTTTCCTCACTCTTTAAAACCATTTTCACCATATTTCATACTAACATGTGTTTGACCAAATATTCTCTCCACCTGGAATTCCCTTCATTCTTTTGCCTGGTAAATTGCTTTTCATCCTTGAATCTTTGCTGAAGATTCCCTCTTCTGAGAAGCTCCCTTTACTTCCCAGAAAGAGCTAATCACTTCCTCGGTTCTGCTGTGTTGATCCCAGCACTCTCACTCTGCATCGTTTTCTTCCATGTTTATGTCTATCTTCTCCAATGAGCTGTGAATTGATTAAGGGTGCCGACCAGGACTCCAGTCCTTCTATTTTTTTTTAAATTTTTTTAAAGATTTTATTTATTTTTTATTTATTTGACAGAGATCACAAGTAGGCAGAGAGGCAGGCAGAGGGAGAGAGGGGGCAGGGAAGCAGGCTCCCCACCGAGCAGAGTGCCCGATGCGGGGCTCGATCCCAGGACCCTGGAATCATGACCTGAGCTGAAGGCAGTGGCTTTAACACACTGAGCCACCCAGGCGCCCCTTGAGTCCTTTTATAATTAGGCCTAGGACAGTGCCTGCTATGCACCAGAGGTTCGTTAGATGACTGCTGGGTAGAACTGAATTGAAATGAGGTCAGGACGCCTGGGTGGCTCAGTCAGTGAAGTGGCTGCCTTCGGCTCAGGTCATGATCCTGGGGTTCTGGGATCGAGTCCCACATTGGGCTCTTGCTCAGTGGGGAGCCTGCTTCTCCCTCTGCCTGCTGCTCCCCCTGCTTGTGCTCTTTCTCTCTCTCAAGTAAATAAATAAATAAATAAAATCTGAAATGAGATAGATAATATAGGTATAGAGATAGATATAAAAAGATGTATTTTATTTATATATATATAAATTATATATAAATTATATAAATATGTATATAAAATACGTCTTTTTATATCTATCTCTATACAACATATGTATCTTTATATATACATATAAAGATACATCTTTGTATCTTTATATGTATATATATAAAGATATGTATCTTTATATATGTATATATAATGTATCTTTATATATATATATATATATATGTATATGTACACACACATACACCTTTCTGTGGATGTCAGTGTTCTATGGAAGACAGTTTGGGGTCCATCAGACTAAAGGCTCTTCTGTAATGGAACACAACAAGGATATCTGGAAGAGGTGCCGAGGGCATTGTTCTTCCAATATGTACACAGGAAACTGCCATGGGCAGAATAAAATGCTTCTGCAAATATCTGGTGTTTGCTTGGCACAGCTTCTTCTGGGTTTAGCTTTGCAAAATCCTCCCCCGGCTGTGTTTTCCTGGTTGCCATGGAGCCAATTCACTTCTAATGGAAACAATTGAGGGATTAACTGACTGTGCTTGGTCTCCAGGTGGACAGAGGCGGACAGCCAGCCCGACCGGTAATTTGGAACGTTAAAAGTTTGTTTTCGGTGTACTTCCTCCTCCCTCGGCTGTTACTCTCTCAGCTCTAACCTCTTGGAATCCGTCTTTCCCAGTGGAAGTCAGAGCCCAGTGTCTCGTGGTGCAGCTTGGTTTGGTTTGGTTGTGTAAGAAAGCAGTAATGACTGTATTTGTCCAGGCAAACCCGTAATCCTTTATGCTTGAGGCAGGGTCAGGGAAAATCAGGAAGCCAAAGGATTAGGCATCACATAGAATAAACTTGGCCAATAAGAAATTCTGGAGCAGGGGGTAGGGGAAAGTGTTGAAAACATGAAAGTGTGAGAGAAGTGAATAGATTTGCAGGATTTAGTGGGGTTTAATATGTTTTG
Source organism: Mustela erminea (assembly GCF_009829155.1). Lineage (NCBI taxonomy): Eukaryota > Metazoa > Chordata > Mammalia > Carnivora > Mustelidae > Mustela > Mustela erminea. Next base: position 30,396,024 of record NC_045619.1, read on the forward strand.
CAAACTTTAGAGGATATACAGGGAACACATTATAGGATCCAACCTCCTGGAAATCTTTAGATTTAGATTTAGAGAAAACTATTCTTCATAATTAGGCAACTTTAACAGAATAAGGCTGAGCATGGGAAGAAGAAACACTCAGAAAATGCTAGAAATGTTATTTCTACTCAACTGGAAGGATTCTTCATTAGTGTGTGTCTATGAAAGGTTATTTTTCCTTTTAAAATCAATGATGGGGGCACGTGGGTGGCTCAGTTGTTAAGTGGCTGCCTTCAGCTCAGGTCATGATCCCAGGGTCCTGGGATCAAGCCCCACATCAGGCTCCTCAGCTGGGAGTCTGCTTCTCCCTCTCTCTCTCTCTGCCTACTTGTACTATTTCTGTGTCAAGTAAATAAGACCTCTAAAAAGTAATAAAATAAAATAAAATAGAATAAAATAAAATGACGTTGTTTCGAGCCCCTCTTAAAGATTTCAAGATTGCTTGCCTTACATTAGCACCACTCATAAGGAGTCCCCTGTTACTTCCGTGTGTCCCAGAGGGCTGCCTCTCATTTGCCACAAGTAGGTTGGTCGCCTGCAGCCACCTCATTTGCCTTTTTTAAACGTCTTTTCTGATCTGGCTCCACATCTGCCCATGAAGCATGGCGATAGCTTTTAAAAACTTGCTATATCTTGATGTGCCAAAATGTTTCGGTTTGAGAGAAGTTTCTGAGCACCTCAGCACAGGCAGATAGGCCCTGGAGTAAGGTAAGGAAGGCAGGGAAAGAAATGAGGAGATTGTAGATCCGCACTGTGCCTGGGCCTAGCGCAGTGGTTCTGAATGATCGTTGTAAAAGTTTATTGCAATCATGACGTTACACACATATTAACGTGAACTCTTCCGGTCCAAGGAGAAAACTGAGATAACGCTGCTTTCTTTTTCTCCTTTCCCCTGCATTTCCTCCCTTCCTTCTTTCCTTCTTTCCTGTGCTCTTTTACCCAACAGGTATTTACTGAATACTGAATATGTGGCAGGCACTTGTGCTAAATGCAGGGGAGATAGTAGATAATTAATAAAATAGACAGTCTTGACTCTCATGGGACCTAGAGTCTAGAGTGGCGTAGAAACCATTTGGAAAGAGGGAATCCTAAAAAAAAAAAATTATTAAGTGCAATTTTAAGTATCATGAAGAAGATGCTCATGGTCTTCTTTTGTTATTATTAATGTGGTAGGAACATTTAACATAAGATGTACCGCTGTGACACATTTTTAACACAACACAGTATTGTTGACTATAGGCAAAATGTCCTACAGCAGATCTCTAGAACTAATTCCTCTTGTATAACTGAAACTGTATACTCGTTGAACAGCAACTCCCCATTTACCTCCTCTAAACCCTGGAGAACAACTTTCCATTCTATGAGTTTGACTGTTTTAGAAAGCACATGTAAGTACAACTACCCAACACTTGTCTCATGCCTGGCTTATTTCACTTGGCATAATGTCCTCCAGGTTATTCCCTGTTGTTGCAAATGGCAGAATTGTTGTTGTCGTTGTTGTTACTGTTGTTTTTAGAAGGTGGGGAGGGACAGAGAGAGAATCTCAAGCAGGCTCTGCACCCAATGCAGAACCTGATGCAGGGCTCAATCCCACAAAGCTGAGATCATGACCTGAGCCAAATCAAGAGTTGAATGTTTAACCAACTGAGCCACCCAGGTGCCCCTCTTTTTTTTTTTAAAGATTAAATAAATATTTTATTTTATTTTATATACATAGCATATTTTCTTTATTCATTCATCATGGACATTTAGGATTTTTACATATCTAAGCCATTAGGAATAATGCTTCAATCAATATGACAGTGCAGACATCTCTTTGAGATCCCAATTTCAGTTCCTTCAGTTGCATATCATATATCCAGAAGTGGGATTACTAGATCATATGGTGGTTCTGTTTTTAATTTTTGAGAGACCTCCATACTGTTTCACATAGTAGCTACATCATCTTATATTCTTACCAACAGTGAACAAAAGGGTTCTCTTTTCTTTACAACCTCACCAATACTTCTGTTCTTTTGATAGTAGTCATCCTAATAGGTGGGAGGTAATAGCTCACTGTGGTTTTGATTTGTATTTCCCTCATAATTAGTGAGGTTGAGCATTGTTTCATATATCCACTGGCTATTTGTATCTTCTTCAGAGAATGTTTATTCAAGTTCTTTGCCTATTTTTTTTCAATTATGCTATTAAGAGCATATAACAAGAGGGACAGATGTCATCCAGAAGTATACGTATTGTTGCAATACTGAGAAAATAATATAGGATATCCAGTTACATTTGAAATTCAGATAGATAACACGTTTCAGTATAAATATGCCTCATAGCGTATCTGGGATATACTTATACTAAAAGCTTATTTGTTGATTTTCTGAAATTTGACTTTGACTGGGTTTCTATATTTTATTTGTCAAGGGAAGGGAGGGAAGGGAGTAATTAAGGAACGCTATTTTTAGGAAGTGATCTGAGCTTAGACCTAGAGGGTCATTGATATTATCCAGCTTCTGAGGTGTGGGGAAGAAAATACAGGGCAAGCGTATACTAGATAGACAAAAGGAATAGCATGTGTATGAAATTTGGGAAAGAGCTGGTCATTTTAGTCACTGTGAGGAAACATAATTAACAGAGGGAGAAATGACATTTGTTGATGCTATATAGAGACAACAAGCTAGAAAAATCAGGGACTAGGTTAACTATATCTGATTTTAAACATATTGCGGATGGATATCAGAAACCTAGGTTTTCATCCTAGCACTACAATGAGTAGCCTGCTAGCCTTGGGCAAGTTACTTCACCTCTCTGAATCTCAGTTTACTATTCATGGGCCAAGTGCATATTCAGTTGTTGACAAATGAGATCATGGAGTGCAGATCCTGAAGGTTCAACCCAGAAGGAAAACTCAAGGTTATCCAACATAAAATCCTCAAGGTGCAGGTGACACGGAGGCCTGGGCAAGGTGCCTTGGCTACAACAATGAAAGGTGCAAAGAACTCTGCAGTCAGAAGTCTTAGATTCAAAGCCCGGCTCTGTCACTTTCCTGCTCTATGGCCTTGGGAGACTGAGTCGACCTTGCTCTGAGCCCCCACATTTCTCATGCGCAGGACAAGATTAACAACATCTTCCTTCCTAAATTGTCATTAAGATTCATGATAACATAAACAGAAGGCTTGCCTCTGAGCCTTATACATAGTAGCTACTCAGCTAATCACTTTTTGCTCAGCAAGTCTGACTATTCATAATTATGAAGAATTCTGATACCTTTAGTGATGGAGAAAAGAAGCAAATTATTGTCCTAGACCCACATTACGTACATTATGATTTGTGCCTATGACTATTCCTGCTTTTGGAAATAGTTTATCTGTCAATTCCGGAGGCTCAGGGAACATGTGGATGCAAACAACAGACTCTCAGGCTACGAAGTGTCAAAAGTTCAAGAGGCACAGTGGGAGAAACAAAAAGAGACCATGAACTTTAACATTTCCTTTACTCTCCATTTCCTCATCTTCAATTAATTAAGTAAGCAAACATTAATGAATACCTTTCATTGCAGCTATTAAGCAACTTATAATCTCTCTGGAGGAAGACAGATAAATAAAAAAAATTGAATAGGGACATGAATGCATGCTTATTCACTGTCCCACGACAGTAGAGTTTATTAGTAGGAATTTCATACTAAGGAAGAAGATGATTCTGGAGAAACCTTGGGGCATCCCTCAGAACACACAATGGAGGCAGTCTCTGCTCTCTGACAATAGCACTAGCTCCCTCTCCTTGCTCCTGTCCAAGGTGTACAGCTATTTAGGGTTACAGCTATTTAGGGTTATATTTTTGATATAATTTCTCAGTTCCCTCAAACATACTGAGAGCAAATGGTAGGTACGTGCTGCGGTAGGTTAGTACTTGATAAATGCTGGTTGAATTGAATTATTTACCTAATGGCCCAGAGCCAGGTAGATGGCCAAATATTTAGTAGAAACTTTCACATGTTGAAAAAGCAATGGAAGTACACGCTCATTGAGCTGTTAGGTTTTTTCAGCAAAGATGGATGTGTGTGAATCCATCCATAGCTGAGTCTAGTTCCTGCTTTTGCAAAGCAACTGGCCATATTAGGAAAGAAGTTGGTTGCCTAGAATAGACATGTTAATCCCTTAACAAAGGTGATGACTGTGACTCTAATCCCCAAATGTAGGCTGAAAAAAAAGAACCCAGAACGAGAAGAATATAACCATTTACAATTTGGGGTCCTATAAAATGTTTAGTGTAAATTGACCATGGTTTAATGCTTCTGGAAAGTTTGGGGGTGTTTTGTGCCCCCTCTTTTGGAAGATAAGAAAACCATCTGGTATAAATAATTAAATTTAAGAAGGTCAACCTCCCAAACCTTTGACAGTTATGGTTTTGGCCAAAGGAAACTGTTGTTCCAGAGGATGTCCCTGAGGCACCGATCCTCATAATCACCAAAGAAAGGTTCAATTGTGCTCAGAAAGGCTGCTTTTCCTCACAGGAAAAGGAGTAGTACGTTTTAGAATTATTGCCAACTATAAGAATTGAGACGAAAATATCAGGACTCCTATTTACAGTATTTGACTGAGATCCACCCCTCCAGTGATGACAGATTTGGGTGTTAGGAGTTCAACTGTGCTCAGGCACAATTGAGAAAACCATGCCGTCAAGGAGGATTCAGTCTAAGTGATAAGAAAAGACCAATAGTGGTAGAAAACAGATAAAACCCAACTGCTCAAATAGTGGAAAGAGGTGCCTCACTTACACACCGTCCTTTTGTTGTTGTTGTTGTTGTTGTTGTTTTTCCAATTTAACCACTGAGTTTGTTTGTGCTATTACTCCTTTGTGGGGCTACCTCTTTTTTTTAAAAAACTTTTAATCTATTTTGTAACTTCTGCGTAAATGCATGAAACTTCTAGAGTTGCTATCATGAGCCTTTTCTCTGACCAGTTTCAAAGGTGAGATATACTCAGATCTGCTTCCTCTGGTTTACATCAAGCCTTCATAATTTAACTATAAAAGCTACTTATTTAATAAAAAGTCTATATCCTACAATTAGGATCACTATCAGCATCACCATAGAAAAGATTTTTTATAAAATGTGTTACATTTTAAAATGTGTTTCTCTTTTAAAATTTTTATTTATTTTTTAAATTTATTTTCAGTGTTCCAGAATTCACTGTATATGCATCACACCCAGTGCTCCATGCAATACATGCCCTCCATAATACCCACCACCAGGCTCCCCAAACCTCACACCTCCCTCCCCTCCAAAACCCTCAGATTGTTTTTCAGAGTGCACAGTCGCTCGTGGTTCGTCTTTTGAATTTGAGTTTATTGGAAAATGGATTCACAATGGATATAAGTGCTAGAAATGCAAGCCTGGAAATTAAGAAATTTGAGAGTTAGGGTTGGAATAGAAATATACACATCATGTTCTATTACAATTACTAAGGAAAAATATCTATTATTACTTATATTTTCAGTGTCCTAAAAGTTTATACTTGTTTCTGGGAAGTCAAAGTTTAGCCTATAAATATTTTAAGTATTTTTTATATGCTCATCTCCCCCGAACAGTTGATGTTTGAAGACAGTGATTTTTTCTGATTCATTTGAGATCTATAGTATCTAACACAGTACCTGGTACAGAACACCTAGCACAGAATAACTGTTAAGTTAATGGCTTTGGAGATGGTACTACTATAGACATGGTATTTTTCAAGGCAAGTTTTGTCTCTTCAACCCCCTGGAGATATTTGTGGAATGGTCTCAATGATGTGTGTATGTGTGAGTGGAGGTTCTGCTTCTGGATCAGGATGTTTAAAGTCCTACAAATGTGGGGGACAGTCTTGTAGAATTGTCTTATCCCTTCAGTTGCATAGTGTCTAATATACTGTGGCTCTCCAATACCGAAAATTCTCTTCTGGCCTATAGAAAAACTCTAGAAATCCTTGCTCCTGCCAATGGCATTGAAAATAGGTTCAATTCTATTAGAAGGCTACTTTTTTCAACACTTGTGAAAATCCTTAAGCAATGAATGCTCTTTGACCCAGTCATTCCATATGGGGAACTTTATTCTAGAAAAACAACAGTGGCACTGTTATGGAGAAAATACGTGTAGTTTTTCTTGACACAAAATAGGGTGACTTACCTGTTCTGACTTGCTGGGGACTTTTCCCTTTTTTAGCCCTGTAATTCCCTCCGTGCTGGGTAAGTCCTGACCACCCTACAGCAGAACCCTTCTTTTGCTGAGTGAATATGTTGAGATGCTACTTGAAATTAGAGAAAATATCATCAAATTGCCTTCTAAGGCATTGGGTTTAGTTAACTCCAAGACTTTTGCTTTTCAGAAAGAACAATATAAGGTCAGGGCAGAGAAGCATTCCTTGGGGGAATTAAAAGCAATTAGGAGAGGCTAAATGAGGAAAGGATTTTTAAAAAGGAATAGACTCAGAGGCTTGTGGCCAAAGTTGAAGGACTTGCTCCAAAGAGTGATGTTTACAAAGTTGTTTGCTACGACATGCTTTTGTTTGAAGTTTGCCTTTCTCCTTCCCATTCCGGCTGATGTTTAAATCTGATTGATGAGCTAAACAGAGATTAGATACAGGAAAAGAGAATGAGTCAACAGGAAAATAGAGCCCTGCCACCTCCTCTCACCCCGCCCCCCACCAAATCCCACCTTAAAATGCAGTACAAGGAGACAAACAGCTAAAAAATACAAAGAAAGAGATTTACAACAGGTATAACAGACCTTAGATTTGTTATCAGATTTTTTTAAGTCCTTTATAAATCAGTAAGAAGTCAAGCAAAATAATGGAAGTATGAGGAAAAATATCAATGGGGAAATTATATGAAAGGAAATGTGGACAGCAAGTAAACACAAGCATAATTCAACTTCACAGGAAAATGGGAATACAAATTCAAGTCATCTTGCGATACCATTTTTATATTGCGATACCATTTAGACCCCGTTGATTGGCTTTTGTGTGTCTGTGGGCATGGGAGAGGGATTGTTTGTCGGTTTGTTTTTGTTTTGTGTTGTTTTTTCACAGTATTAACCTTTGGCAAAGATATAGATCAATGGGAACTTATATTCTGAGAGGGGAAGTATAAACGGGTTCAAATGTTGTGGAGAAAAACTTAGCAGTATATGTCACATAATACTGTCATGTAACTTGGCAATTAGGAAGCCCATTTGCCCACAGATATAAGCCATATTCTTCAGTTCATTTTATCGGTAAAAAAGATGATATTCTGATCTCCATTGGGCATCCTCCTTGATTTCATCTCTTGAATGGGTCCATCAAGATGTAAGCTATTTATAGGGCCCCTTGAAGCTCAACATTGAGAAACAAGCAAGAAATATAATTTGGGAGCGAAGGGCATACGAATGAAGAGGCTCTTAGGTGATGATGGCAGATGGATCTATGCTCTGGGGAGATGGCCAGGCGGTGGCCATGGAGGATTTTTTACCTTATGGGTTTCTTCAGCTTACAGTGGCTTTGTACATCCCATGCATATGACTGTTTTTAGAAAGAAAGGACCACACCCATGGGGCCTGAAGCAAACATCATCTAGCCCTGACCTCCACTGAGCAAAAAACTGTTCCGCAGACGGTAAGCTTCAGCAAAGCGCAGGCCAGAGTGACACTTTAATCAAACCATGGAGATGTGAAAATGCAAATTGCCAGCTTGACCTGGGCCTACACCTGGACCAGTTATCAGAGGGCAGGCTGGGGCAGGTTTAAATCTTCTAAGCCATTCTTTTTTTTTTTTTTTTTTTTTTTTCCTAAGCCATTCTTGAACAGAATAGCATTTGCTGATTTTAAATTGCAAGGCAGACTGAACTCCACATGAATTATGGAACATATATTATGGACATTCTAGCTTTAAACTTTTAGAGCTAGACCTGGCTCGGCAGCCCTAGATCACTGTTTCAAATTCCATTTTGCTTCCAGGACTGTAGAGAACTTCAGAGGAGCTAATACTAGATTATCTTGGATTTATCTGGAGTGGTCAGAGGCAAAGGGGCCACCCAGTGGTGCACTAAAAAAAAAAGCCAGCTTTTATGACTCAGAAGAGTTGATAGTTAAATTTCCAGTTATTTTCCCCAGCAGCTGATGTCACAATGGTAGCTTGAAATTGGCTATGGTGGGAGCATTTATGCTTCTGAGGTCAGTGATCCCAACACACTGGGGTTCTTCCTCATCCCTACCTCCCGCCGATTGTTAATTTTTCCACCATGTGTTTTCATATTCATTCTGGGGCTGGAGATTACTGGAGTTTCGACCTGAATTGAGACCCAGTCTGTGGCAAAGGGTATTATTTTTAACCAAAAGAAGGATTAGGGCACCAGTTATAAAAAGATATTCCCCTGGGTGGGGGGGTGGCGAGATTGAAGTAGAGAACTCAGTGAAATTATCGCAGATGCTATAACGAGGGAGACCACAGAAGAATCCCATGCTGGAGTAATCTGTCTCTCATTGACTGATCTTACGAATTCAAGAAACGGGAGAAGGTTGAAACACACAGTGTAATAAAAAAATGAAAACACAACAATAAATAGAAAGACAGCCTGATTGAACTCGGAGGAGAAAAATTTCTTTAGGCAAACAGTGGAGACTTTAGAGAGTAGGCAAACTTTTATAAAAGGGGCATTAAGATTTTATTTATTTATTTTATTTTATTAAAACAGAGATGCATCTCAAACCCAGTCTTCTGGAGGCCATTAGGAGTGGAGGGGAAGGGAGTTGCCCTGTCAGAAGCGTTTCCTGGGACCCCGGGAAGAAAAGTCAAGTCTTAGGGAACAAAGGAATGGTTGCCCCAGGGAAAGCCAGGATTTAGGTCACTGTCCAGAGGCAAATTTTTAATGTTGTATAGGCAAAGCAACTTGCTATGATCTTGTCCCTTCAATGAAGTCATTTGGAATACATCTTTGGAAAATTTAAAGATTAGATCCCCTTAAAGGCTGAAACAGCTCTCCTTAGTGGTGGCAGAAAAATCTGGACAGATTTCAAAGAAGAAAATGATAAAGATCAGGATGATTTTCAAATAATTATTGGGAGAATTTCCGGGTGCCAATTTCTGGATGTGGAAATCTAGGAATCGTTTGTTCTATGAAGAAACGTGTCTGAGAAAATTAAGGAATTAAAACTCGAGAGGAAGGTGCTGCAAAGGTCAAAGGATAAAGAGGCAAGAGGCAGTGCAAAGATAGATTGAGTCCAGCCCTGGTTAAAGGTCAAGCCAAAGGTGTCCTCCAGCTGAAATTATTCAACAAGGAAAAGTGAAAGTGAACAAAGTTTTGAGCTGTGGATTATTTTGGCAGGTTCTGAACAAACTGATTTCATATCTCTTACTAAGAAAAAATTGCAAAACCAAACCTGGAGGAATATGTTAGAAAACTGACCATCCGGGTCAGAAATTAAATTGTAAATGTATGAAAGAAGACATAGAGGGTTCGCAAAATCATGGTCCTTCAATGGGTAGACAAAGAAAGGGAATAATTAAGAAGCCAAATAAACTACTTACCCACCCTGTAGAATCTTCCACAAAGATGTACGAGAAGAGTGGAGTGAAATTAAGCATTACAGGATAATCCATTATTGCAACACTTCCCTCCACACACACACACACACACACACATACTCACACATGCGCAGAGCAGAAAGAAATGGTACCCAAGGCTAAGACATTTAAACAGAGTAGACAGTTTCTTGAACAGATGAGTTACTGAGCATTGCTATGTGACTAGAGGTGCAGATTTCAGAAAAACCAACTTATTCAATACAATATTATCAACTACAGTCATGATACTGTACATTAGATCTCTAGAATCATTCCTAACTGCAACTTTGTACCTTTGACCAACATCATTTCCCCCACTTCCTTGTCCCACCATTCTCTTCTCTGCTTCTATATATTCAGCTCTTTTAGATTCCCAGGTGAGACCAGGCAGTCTTTTTCTTTTTCACAAAGTTACCTGTGTGTGTGTGTGTGTGTGTGTGTGTGTGTGTGATGAGAGTACCTGAAATCCATCCTTTTTTTTTTTAATATTTTATTTATTTGACAGAGAGAAATCAAAACTAGGCAGAGAGGCAGGAGGAAGCAGGCTCCCTGCGGAGCAGAGAGCCCGATGTGGGGCTCGATCCCAGGACCCTGGGATCATGACCTGAGCCGAAGGCAGAGGCCCTAACCCACTGAGCCACCCAGGCTCCCCTGAAATCCATCCTTTTAAGAAAAAAATTTGCCCTTGCTTCTCATGGTGTGTTTTACATTGATTTAATAAACCATATGATTTGAACAACCTAACTTGGTCTGTAAACTGTTTTATTTCATGGCATCTGGGACAGGCCTCCTGGTGGTATACTTGGAATCTTCCATTGTATTAAGATAATTTCCCACAGTATAAAATCAATTCTTGATTGGTTCAATCAATTAGAGAATGGGTGTTATTTCCTAGACTTTTACACAAAAACATCCATCAGGAAATTCATTGAAGTGTAATTTATATCTATAATGGGACTCATATAGTTATTAAAATGACCAAAATGTATTTATATGTAACGATAGGGATAAATCTAAAAAATATGACCTTGAAGGCAAAAAAAATTTCATTAGGATACATACAACAAGACCAACTTAGGCAAATGTTAAAACATACAAGTGACTCATTGTTCCTCATGATCCGGTTTATCCTTCTTTCTTCTAATAGAAGAACAGCCCCTCACCCAAGATTCAGCACAGTATGTGAGTATATGGTCAGGCTACTAGATATTTTATGGGCTCCCTTAAAGCTAGGTATAGCCATGAGCCAAATTCTGCCCAATGTAATGAACAGAAATATGTGTGCCACTTCATGGTTACATCCTTAAACGTATAAGGTTCCTGCACACCCACCACTACCTCTCTTTTCCTTTTGATGTCTGAAATGCAGAAATACCAGCTTCAACTACATAGACACCTAAGATGATGACTCAGCACCAAAAGCAGGAACCTAGGTTCTAGATAACCCCATGGGTAAGGCCATTTGGCCTCGGTTGCTAAGTCTACTGCTGGATTCCTCACTTGAGCCGTGGCATTTTTGAGCTGTTCAATTTTTCCATTTCTTTTGTGATAGCATCTTAATAGGTATCCTAATTATTACAACACAAAGTGATAGATTTATCTTTAAATATTTATGCAGTAAAATACGAAATATTTGCGAAGTGATACACATGGGATGGCGGTTAGCTGTGAGGAAGGCTGCTGTAGTGCAACAGAGGTGATCTATAATTAGTAAGATGAATCCACAAAGTCATAGGAATCCGGGCTCATTATTTTTGCTTTGCTCACTCCCTATGTGTCACTTCCTTCCTCAAGGTCTCAAGATGTTTGTTGGAATTCAGCCATCACATTCTTATTCCTAACAGAAAGCAACAGAAAAGGGGAAAGGAAGAGAGGCCCCTGACAAATTCAAGCTCAAGTAATGGGACTTTGGGTAAATCCCACCCCAAAATACCTGCTTAGTTCTCCCTGTGGTCTGGCACCCTCTATTTTATGCTCCATGCTGTAACTGAAATAATCCTATATTTGATGTAACAATAACTTCCCAACCCTTGGGACTTAGTTCAGACCTTAAATCGGCATGTGGGTTATTTCATGGTCCTATCCAGCTCTAGCTCCTGCCCTGCTTGTGGATGCTCTGGGCCAATCACATGCTTTTAGCTCCTGAAAATTGCTGGTGTTCTTTTGTTACTCTGCCTTGGCAACTATACCTCCTTCTGTTTGGAGCATTCTTTCCTCACTTAGCTAACTCTTATTTTTTTCCTTTAAGACTACCTACCATATGCCCCTTGAATCTGTAAAGTATTCCTGACTTGGGTCTGAAGCATGCACGGTATGAATAAACTCCGAAGACAATTCTATGTATAGATACATAATATATAATACTTATCACATTTATTAAAATTGCTTATTTAATTATCTATCTCTTCTAATAGATGCTTAACTCAAGGAGCAGAGATTTTCATGTGTCTCTAGGGCTTAGCATGCATGAGTTGCTTAATAAATAGAGTAATTATGTAATTTGCCTTCCAAAGTGGAACACTATGAATCATTCTATTGGGACAACAGATGTAAGATGGGCAAACTTGAACATATGATCTTTCTATCAATAAACATTTGCTTAATATACACACCCCACTGGGTTGGTATGTATACATTGTCAGAGTATATACACCATTGCATCAGAACTTTTAAAAATGTGGCTCCCTTACCAGACTTTCAGTTACTTTATGACTTCAATACCCAGAATAGTTCATAGCACATGGTCACTGCTTCAGAGTAAATCGATCGGGACATGTTACCACCTACCACCTCGAACAAAGCATTTACCCTTTTTGTACTAGAGAGATTGGTAGAGACTGATGATTCCAATAAGAAAAAGAGCAATTTCAGTGGCATGTAAAAGAAAATCCTTTCATAGAAGAAAGAGGTCATATGAATCATGGTGTATCACTAACCTTTCTTCACATGATTGTCTTTCCTGAGAAGGGTTCTTTTTCCTCTTATCTACTTAAACCTCTGTGATATCCTACAGTCTTGCAACAGAAATATAGCTGACCCTTGAATAAGATGGGGGTAGGGGTCCTGACCCTCCAATGCAGTTAAAAAATCCATGTATAACTTTTGACTCCCTCCAAACGTAACTACTAATAAAGAGCCTTTATTGACCAGGAGCCTTAGTGATAACAGTCAATTAACACATACTTGTAGGTTATATGTGTTAGATACTGCATTCTTTCAGAAAGCTGGAGAAAAGAAAATGGTACTGAGAAAATTGTAAAGAAGAGAACATACACTTAGAGTACTGTACAGTGTTTATTTTAAAAAATGACATGTAGGTAGGCCTGCACAGTTCAAACCAGTGTCGTTCAAGGGTCAACTGTATTTCATCCCCTAGAACCTCTGTGTTTGTTAGTTGTGCCAGAGAATGTCATCACTGTGTAGAGAGGTGTTGAAATAAACTGTATACACAAGAAAGTGAGAAACGTGGAACATCTCTGAGCAGGAAATCAGAAAGGCCACTTTTACTTTCAAAAGAAAATTTCTTAGTTCTCCTTCCATTTTTTCTTTCCGCATTGTTTTCGTAATTATCTCCCACTAAGATGTTTGCCTTTCATGTGGGAGTTTTCTGCCCACAGTGTTAAAATTAAGAAATACCTTGGTTGAACAATGAGAAGCAAATGCCTAGATAATTTGCAGAGATCTTTGTTTAAGTTCTGAATTGAAAACAATTACCTTTAGACACATTCAATTACCTACGTACTGTTCCAAGTTTCCGAAACACAATTAAATTTAGCTAGAAATTATGGACTTGTGGTACACAGACACACACCCTCAGGCAAGAGTGTCAACATTCAGTCAAGGGCTGAGGAATGCAGGACTCTGGTGACCGCGTTCTTGAGGTGTTTAGGTATGTGGATAGAAGGACAGGGAGCTGGGGAGCCTGGGTGATGCAGTTGGTTAAGCATCCGACTAACTCTTGGTTTCAACTCAGTGGTGATCTCCAGGTCATGAGGTTGAGCCCCTCCCCCACTGCCCCACCCCAGCTCTGCGCTCAGCATCTCTCTCCTGTTTTTTTTCTCAACTAAATAAATAATTTTTTTTTTTTTTTAATATTAGATAGAGACCTGGATCCGGTCCTACATAGACAGAACACACTGAGTAAGTCATTCCACTTCTTCATTTCATGGCCTCATGTTTCCTCTACGATAAACCTAAACTAAATGATCTGTGAATTTAATTTCAAAATATTTGATTCTATGAATTCAAGGCCTGAGAAAAGTAAGTGATGAGTACATCTTCTCACCACTAGTCGTCCTTCTTGTGCAGAAAATGAGGCTGCCGGGTTGCCGTGCTTTAATTTTACCGGTCATTTATCAAAGATAGAAGACATCATGCTTTCAAAAGCCTGGAGTTTTGTTTTCCTCTTATCATTCTGTTTCTTCTAGGGCTTCTTTGTCTACAGATCCAGAGCTCTGTGTCATAAAGAAGGTGCTATTGGGGATAAGCTAGTGGTGGCAGGAGAGTCACCAGCTTCCTCCCAGGGGCGTTGCCATTAGTCTCCTTGGGAAGGACCACGGGATCCTCGATCAGGATTTTGACCTGTGCGAGTCTGCAGTTTCCAAAGAGAGAAATTTTTATAAAATGCTGCCTCTGCTTTCCCCCTTTCTGGGAACAGGCACGAGAGAAAACGACAAGGAGAAAGGGCTAGAATTCTGCTGGTACAAGTAGCTGCCTGTAGGAGTAGGGCATCAGCCTCCCATTTATGGGACTGCAGACTCAATGCCTCAAAATGGCTTTTGGGGTGAATGAATGACATGTCTAATAAGGGGCTGGAGCTAGGTTTCTGTTTTCAGACAGTGAGGATTCTTCAACTCTTGGCAGCAAAAATGACTTGTTCTTTCTGAAGCAGTTTCAAACCAAAAGAGATTCAGATTTATGCAAAAGTGTATAAATTTGTAAATTGAGGTGAAAGGTATTGAATGACAATGTCTTCCTCTCTAGCTTTATGGTTGAGATACTGAATGTTTGTGGAGACTTATTACCTCTTTAACTTTTGGACTATCCAAGGCTCAAATTAACAGCTCTCTTGATGTCCTACTAGCTTATACGTAGGAGTATGAATAAGGAGGAGTAATAGTAATACTTATACTCTAGACATTTTAATATAGCTATTAATAAACACTATATATGTACATAGAACATATGGTTGTGTACATAGTATATAGTATACTATATGCAATATTATGTGTGTAATATATATTACATTATATTACTATCATCTAGTAATTGTTATAGTACTAATCTTTAGCATTTCCCGGGATTATTGTGTGCCAGATATCATCTAAGTGTTTTACCTAAATTGATTTACTTAATACTCATGTGAGTCTTCGAGATATAGTTATTACACCCTTTTTGACTGCCAGAAGGTGGAAAGGATTACTGAGGAACCCAAGAACACATAGCTGGTATGCAGTATACCGAGTACTTGTATCCATACCCAAACTCTAACTCCAGCACTTTACTGCTAATGATCAAAAGTGGCCACAAAGATGGAAAAATAACTTAAAAATTAATATTATTTCTGTTCAGCTTTTTTTTTTTTTTTTTTTTCTGTTCAGCTTTTTATTGACCAGGTATAGCTTGTGTTAATTAGAAGTTTGGGCTTACAGATCGTATTTGCTGAGATTGGATTCTTGTTAGAAAACATCGTTGTGAAAGTGAGGCTTAACTGTGAAATTCAAACACACTCTATTTTCCCCAGGGTTGCAGTTAAGGCAACTTTTACTCGTGCAAGCTGACAATCCCTCTGACTAGGTCAGAGGCACACCGTTAATAAGTCACTCTCTACTGGTAGCAGCAATGATGGGAAATCCGGTTTTATGATCTGATCATTCAGAGGTCTCAGGCAGGTGGCAAGAAAAGCAGGGAATCTGGTTTGTTAATCTTTAAAAAATGTGTTTGTTTGGTTGTCTGTTTATTTGTGAACTCAAGTTATTTAAGAAAATATTTCAGTCCCCTTGGACAGGGGAAGAATACACTGAGATCTGGACAAGTGTGTTTTGTGTTCTGTTTTTATTTTTGACCCGTGGCTGAGGTCTTACAATGTGTTCTCTATGTTTCTATGTAACTGTATTTGAGAAAAGCCTGAACTTTTTTTTTTTTTTTTTTTGACAGACTGCTTACTCCCCAGATGGCCACCACAGTCTCTGCCATAGGTTCTATGACTGGTACTCCTACTGAGAAGCTGGTTCTATGCTCTGAATTTGAGCAGATTTTGCACTAGGGTATGACACTATATGGCTTCTAAAGCTAGGTCACAAAAGGTGACATAATTTGTTCTTAGGATGGGGGCCCACCACCATGCTGTGAGAAAGCCCAAGCCATTCATGTAGAAAGACACACATGACAGGAAAAGAGGCCCCAGCTCCCAACCCTTGTTAAGCTCACAGCCAACAGCCAACACCCACTTGGCAGCCGTGTGAATGAGACCTGCTGGAAGTGCGTCCTCCAAGCCTCAGCCGACCTACCCCAAACGACACTGCACGCCACGTTCTACCCAAATGGTAGATTTGTGATCTGAGATCCATAGCTATTGTCAGTAGCTACATGTTTTATAGTGGGTTGTTAAGCAACAATAAATAACAGAAATCACTTTCCATCATCTGAATGGGAAGTATCGGGTATGCTCCTGTCTCTGGAGGGCAGTAATAAATTATAAGATCTCAAAATAAAAGAGCTCTGTTCTGATTGATTAATACAGATTCATGAATGTTTACATAAATCTAATATTACCCAAGTTCCAAATTTTTGTAGTCTTTTATCTTACATTTTAAATAATCCAAGTTCATATAAATAAAGTGAATCTCAGGATAAAACATGATGATTTAATCATTTTTCTTTATAAAAGGTAATGTCTTTTCTGGACTCTATTAATGCAGAGTAGAATACAAGCATATATTTTATTTCATATAACATTTGCAGGCTTTTTTTAATTGAAGAAATTAATCTGAACTCTCTAACATTCCAATCCTGTTTCACCAATCAGATAAGCCAACATTACTTCTCACTACTACATTGAAAATTAAGGAAAAGATGTAAAATCATGTGTTCAACTACACTGAATTACACTTTTGACGAATGTTTTATATAAACAGTAATTATGTTTTGTAATGTGTCAGCTTAAACAAAATTTCCAAAATCTGTAGTTGAATATTTTTTTCAAAAATTCTTGAAGAATCAACATAATTAAATCAACATAATTAAGTCAATGTAATTGATGGATAATCACAGATACATAGATAATTTTTAAGTAACACATAATACTAAAATATTTGTCATTAGACATAGTTCCAACAGAATTTATTTTTTTTATTATTATTATTTTTTTTTTTTAAGAGAAAGGTGGGAAGAGGGGCAAAGGAAGAGGGAGAGAGAATCTTAAGCAGGCTCCACATCCAGCTTGGAGCCTGAGGCCGGGCTCACCAACCCTGGGATCATGACCTGAGTAGAAATCAAGAGTGGATGTTTAACGAACTGAGCCACCCAGGTGCCCCATAGTCCGACAGAAATTTTTACTCCTCTCCCTTCACAAGGCTTGTTACTATGCGAATAATTATCTCCCAGGTCTTTCTGCGGAAAAACCGTTAATCTGGCCAAATTATAATTATTATGAGCAGTTGTAAAGGAAAAGGTCACTCTTTGTCTTGTGTTTCTCCTTTGCTCTCACATCTCCTACCACACTCACAGCATGTCCGGCTTCAGGTTAATGGGGATTCTTCCCTACACGGTAGCAATTCTCTGTGATATTAGTTGGGCAGCCAACAGCTCGATTCAATTCTGACTAACTGGAGTGGAGACACGTGCCGCTGGCATTGGCTCCTTCCCACAAGACCGCTTCACTGGTCCAAGCAGCAGGTCCCCAGGTTACCTAGAATTTCTGTCAGACTTTGTTGCAAATCTGAGTTTCCCATGACCTCCTTCTCCCTGGATTAGATTACTTGCTAGAACAGCTCACAGAACTCGGGAAAACACTTGCGTTTACCAGTTTATTATATAATAAAGGACATGGTAAAAGATACAGATGAGCATCTGAATGAAAAGATACACAGGGTGAGGTCTGGAGGGGTCCCAAGCACAGAAAATTCTGTTCCCAGGGAGGTGGGAACTTTCTGGGGTGTAGATGTGTACACCAACTTAGAAGCTCTCCAAACCTCATACTCTGGGTATTTTTATGGAGGTTTCATCATACAGGCATCATGGATCATTAACTTCTAGCCCCGGTCTGGAGAATGGGGGGTAGAGCTGAAAATGTCAAGCTTATAATAATGGCTTGGTCTTTCTGGTGACCAGCTCTCCTTCAGAAGCCCACTGACAATCACCTTATTAGAGCAAAAATCCTATCATCCAGAATATTCCAAGGGATTTAGGAGCTCTGTGTCAGGAACCAGGGTCAAAGACCAAATATTAGAACAAAAGATGCTTTAGTGCTCTTATCATTTAGGAAACTACAGGGGTTCTAGAAGTTCTATGCCAGGAACCAGTGGCAGAGACCAATATATATTTTTCTATTATTTCACAGTGGTTGAAATGATGTTAGGAACAATAATGACAAAAGACTACAACTTTGTATCAATGTAATAGATGTGCCTGGGTTTATGAACGGTAAAAGAGTATAGCTTTGACCCCAAGTAAAGTGTCAGGTTACTCAGAAAAGAAAGAGGATAGTAATACTGAGACAAAACTTGTATGGACATGGGAAGTTATAGAAGGCTTGTAGAAAGTAAATCTTACTTCCTCAGTTTATAATCTCTAAAAATAATGAGTCTGAAAAGAAGTAATAGAACATGTTAAATTTCAGCAAAATTTATTCAGTACTGAAGGAGTTATTCAGAACATAATTTATAATAAAGGAGCTTGTATATCTTTTACTGCTAAATTGTATATTCATACAATATTAAAATGTGGTTTTCTCTCTGAAAATGATGAATGTGACTGGGCATATTTTACTCTTTGCAGATGTAATAGAACTTTATCCTTTACCTTTTATGCAATCTCTTCAGTAGATATTCTGTATCTGTTATCATTAAAAAACTAAGAACCCTTACTTAAAAGAGCTAATGTTGCTTACAATTGTGTACTTAAAATATATTATTGTCATTCTTGTTGATAGTCAATGTTTCATGATTTATTCTTTTTTAGGTGTCCGTGATCCTATCTTAATCAGGTGACCAAATGTATTTTCATAATTCCTTCATTTTGTCTTCTAAGACAAGACCCTAAATTCAGGGTCGGAAGGGAGCATTCAATAGATTGAATTGTACAAGCGTTCTTGTACACTTGAAATTACTGTTGAGTCCTTCCAGGGAGGACAGGTGCAATTACAAAATTTGTTCTTTCACCTTTTATAAAGAGGGATGCTCGAAACCATTAGGTTTGTTTAGTACGTTCACTATTTCTTAAATAGCTCAACACCACAGTAAGAGCTACGGCCATCTTAAGAGGGAAGAATTATCAACATAAAGGAGAAGCCCAAGCCCTTGTTTCCCTGGGTCTTTGTCAGGCCAGGAGAGTCAACTGATACTGGGACCTTGACAAGAGAGGAGTTCGTCCCCATTGATAGATGCTGCTCGTGAAACTTAGGGAGATAAATTTCTCAGGCTTGGTTTTGCAGACTCTGGACCAAGAGCAAACAACACAGTGGCTTTTAAAAGTGCAATCCCAGATTCCTCACACATATTTCCACATGAAAGTTAATTCTTTGGCATGAGTAATTTTTAGTTTTATTTTTTTAATTTTTATTATTGAAGTATAGTTGATACACAGTGTTACGTTAGTTTCAGGTGTATGTCATAGTGACTTGACAATTCAGTAATTTCTTAACACCATATGGCTTTATATATTCATGGAAGCTAACGTTTGGTGTTGCATCTATGTAAACAAGATAGCCAGAACACATTTGTGTGTTCTGTAAGACCATCATTTGTGTGCGTATGTATGTGTGGTATGTGTTCTATTTGTGGCTAATTATGGATAATTGTTGGAGACTGTTCATGATAATAAAGGCATCTGTTCAGAAAAATGACCCCAAACTTGGAAGTAAGAAAAATAGAGAGCAGCATTCCTTTCAATGTTGTAAGAGAACATTCTTTAACAGGCCTACCCAAGAATTATTTAGCTAATATTTAGGGGAATGCACCTTTGTTGGACTTGTTATTCACTTTCTTTAAAAAAATTTTTTTTTTAAATATTTTATTTTATTTATTTGACAGAGAGAAAGAATGCAAGATAGGGAACACAAACATAGTGGGAGAGGGAGAAGCAGACCTCCAGACGAGCAGGGAACCCAATGTGGGGCTTGATTCCAGGACCCTGGGATCATGACCTGAGCCAAGGCACCCCACTATTCACTTTTGATTAAATCTCCAGATTTTGTGAATTTACATGTTCACTTAGTAAATAGAAAAAAAGGAAATGATTTCTGAGTCATAGAATAGAAGATTCCAAAGATTATCATCCTGGAGGACATTAATTGGTTTTGTATATAACTTAGCAATTTTATGTATGTATGTGTGTATATATGTATGGATGTATATATGTGTGTATGTATATACGTATGTACGTATTTGAGGAAGAGAGAGCATGTCGGTGGGTGAGGACAGAGAGAGAGGGAGAGAGAATCTCAGGCAGACCCCTTGCTGAGCCGGGAGCCCATTCCAATGCTGGATCAGATACTGAGATCAGGACTTGAGCCAAAACCAGGAGTCGGATGCTTAACTGACTGCACCACCCAGGCGCCCCAGCAACTGTATTTAAATGAATAAAATACCCACTTCAAATGCTCTTAAAACCAATTTTACCATCTGCTGTTTCCTTAATTAATGAGTTGCATATATAAACATCATGTTTTTTAACTTTTTGAAATTATACTTAGACAGATGTTTTACAAAGCGTGTCGTGGGGTATACAAATCCCAAGAGATGTTTTCTGGGGGAAATGATTCCACATTCAACCTTCTGGTCATCAGCTTCTGAAGACATTTCTCTCTCTCTCTCTCTCTCTCTCTCTCTCTCTGTCTCAGACACACAGACACACACACACACACACACACACACACACACACATGCACACACACCCCTGCATTTCCTAAAGGTACTTGACCTTGGCAACCCTCTCCTTTCTTTCTTTTTTTCCCCCTTTGGCTATCATGCATGTCACATCTTACTGACTTTTCCTCCAAAATGCGGCCGCATTGATCCAACTCTCTCCAGCTCTGATAACGCACCTCCTTGAAGTCAAAATTTTCTCTTGCCTGTTTCTGGAAACAAGGTCTGTGCTTTAACGCCTGTGGCTCTCCAGCACGTTCCTCATACAGGAGCCTAAGAGAGCTTTCAAAAATAAAATTCTCTCATGTTTTTACCTTTTTAAAAAGCTTTCCACTGGCTTCCCACAGCACTCCAACTAAAATCCAGGCTTCCTCCCTGCCAAGTCCCGCATGAGGTGCCCTGCGCCCATCCCTCCTTGTCACTCCCTATACTCTAGCCTCGTCACCTTCTTCCTCTTCGTACAATGCTCTGGGCTTCCTCCGTCTTAGGGTTTTTCTTCCTGCAATGGTCTCCCTCCAGATTTCACATGATGGCTTCTCAGTTTAAATGTCACCTCCTCAGAGAGGCCTCCTTGACCACCTGGTTCAAAATAGACCCTCCATACACACCAACAGGCAGAGTAAAAGAAAGTCTACATGGCTTGGCTTAAGGGCACTGAAAATGTGCTATACTCGACGTGTCTCATGTTCTTTCCTATAGGATTACCTGGAAGTCTACCATTCAGTCTTTTTAAGGATACTTTTGTCCTCTTTTGAAATATGTGAATTCCTAGAAGGATTAAGGTGAAAATGGGAGGGAAAGACTCATGGCTGGGGGCAGCACCTGAACCTGCCGATAGGCTTCTTGTGGTCTAAACAAGTGTTTAAATACTTGAGTTGTTGCCAACATTAAACATTAAGAGGTTTTCAAGTAAATCTCTCTTTTTGTGTCGGAATCAGGCTGATTTTCTCCCTTAGTGACAGTGTTGTGGAAGGGCAACCCTACTTAATTCAGGGCATCCTTGGAGGTTACCTGCCTGCCCTTTGCCTCCCCTAATTATTAGGTTGCCATCCTCGCTTACAAAATAATGGATTCACTGAGAAAGCCTTGTGTGCCTCGCAACTGAGGCAAGACCTTTGAGTTTTCTTTCTTTCTTTTTTTTTTAATAAAAATTTTATTTATTTATTTGACAGACAGATCACAAGTAGGCAGAGAGGCAGGCAGAGAGAGAGGGAGGAAGCAGGCTCCCCGCAGAGCAGAGAGCCCGATGTGGGGCTCGATTCCAGGACCCTGGGATCATGACCTGAGCGGAAGGCAGAGGCTTCAACCCACTGAGCCACCCAGGCACTCCAAGACCTTTAAGTTCTCTAATAGGTAGGGAGATTGTCATTAAAAAAATAGTGTTACGGGGGCGCCTGGGAGGCTCAGCGGGTTAAAGCCTCTGCCTTCAGCTCCGGTTATGGTCCCAGTGTCCTGGGATGGAGCCCTGCATCGGGCTCTCTGCTCCACGGGGAGCCTGCTTCTCCTCTCTCTCTGCCTGCCTCTCTGCCTACTTGTGATCTCTGTCTGACAAATAAATAAATAAATAATCTTTAAAAAAAAATAGTGTTACGGTTAATTATAGATATATAATCTGAGTCTTAGAAAGGAAGTTAGAGACTAGCCATTCTCCCTCTCTTTTTTTTTTGTTTTATTTCTTTTTTTTTTTTTTACTTAAATTCAAGTAATTAACATATGATATATTATTAGTTTCAGAGGTACAGGTCTGTGATTCATCAGTCTTATATACTACCCAGTGCTCATTACATCACGTGCCCTCCCTAATGTCTACCACCCGGTTACCTCACCCTCCACCGTGCTCCCCTCCAGCAACCCTCAGTTTGTTTCCTATGAGTAGGAATCTCTTATGGTTTGTCTCCCTCTGTGACTTTGTCTTGTTTTATTTTTCTCTCTCTTCCCCTGAACTTTTTTTTTTTCCCAAATTCCACACACAAGGGAGATCATATGATAGTTGTCTTTCTCTGATTGACTATTTTTTAAAGATTTCTTTATTTAAAAAGAGGTAGTGGGGGAGAGGTAGAGGGAGACAATAGACTCTGCATTGAGGGCAGAGCCTCACCTGGGGCTCAAACCCATGGCCCGGAGATAATGACCTGAGCTGAAACCAAGAGTCGGGCGCTCAACCCACTGAGCCACCTAGTTATCCTCCCTCTCCATGAAAGAATTATTTAATATTTATGACCATCTTTTGAAGACAGTAATACTACCTCCTCTTGGATGAGGAAAGGGGTCCTCAGAGATCACAAAGCTAGCGTGTGGCAGAGTCTAGGCCCTATCTCACTGAATTTGCTCCAATTCCAGAGCCCCTTCCACCATACTCCACTGCTTCCCTACGCAGAAGCAGATTCTGCTAGCCAACAGGGAAATTTTACAACAGCCCATATAAATCCCTGCTCAGTTCTCCGGGCTCTATATCCTTCTCCAGACTTTGACTACAGGCACACTTCTGTACCCTCTGTGTCACTAGTTCAAGGACCATGTAATGTGTCTGCCCTTGATTTAAATTGTGATCTCCTGGTTCATGTTCCTTTATTGCTACTGTTATTCTTCACTCTGTTCACTCTATGTCTTTTTTTTTTCCCAGATATTGTTTTAGTCACTATAGATTTTTCATTAATTTTCCAACTTTACTGAGATATAACTGACATATAACATTGTATAGGTTTAAGATATACAACTGTTATTTTGATATACGTATATTGCAAAATGATTATCACAGTAGGGTTAGTTAACACCTCCATCCCCTATCATAATTACCACGTGTTTACTGCGGTGAGAACATTTTTAAGATCTATTCTCTGTTACCTTTCAAGTATGTAACACAACATTGTAACTACCATCACCATGCTGTGCTTTAGATTCCCCAAAACTTACTCTCTGACCAATATCTCCCGAACCCTTCTCCTCACTGCCAGCACCTGGCAATACCCATTCTGCGCTATTTCTATGAATTCAGCATTTTTAGATTGCACATAGTGATATCATACACTATTCGCATTTTCTGACTCATTTTGCTTAGCACAATGCCCTCATGGTCCATCCACGTTGTTGCACATGGCAGGATTTCCTTCTTTCTAATGTCTGAGTAATAGTCCAGGGTGTGTGTGTGTGTGTGTGTGTGTGTGTGTGTGTATCACCTCTTCTTTATCCATTTATCTACATTTAAACTGTTTCCATATCTTTGCTATTGTGAACAATGCTACAATGAATATGAGTGTAGATTTCTCCTGATTTCATTTCCTTCAGCTATATGCCCAGAGGTAGAATTGCTGGGTGTAGAGTAGTTCTATTTTTAATTTTTTGAGGAACCTCCATACTGTTTTCCATAATGGCTAGACCAGCTTAAAATCCCACCAACAATGTACCTGTTCCCTCTCCTGCATTTCCTTGCCAACACTCGTTAATTCTTATCTTTTTGATAACAGCCATTCTGACAAGTGTGAGGTGCTATCTCCTCGTGTTTTGATAAGCATTTCCTGGAAGATTAGTGATCTTGATGTACCTGTTGGCCATCTATAGGTCTTTCTTTGAAAAATGTCTATTCAGGTCCTCAGCCCACTTTTTATTGAATTGTTTTTTTCCTCTTGAGGTGTATGCGTTCCTTAAATATTTTGGAAATTAACTGCTTATCTTTAAAAAAATTCTGTAAATTAGGTTTTTTTCTTATCTTCTTTTTACAAATGAGGAAACAGAGGTGCAGAGATGTTAATTAACTTGCCCCAGGCCATAAAATAAGTACATGGTAGAACTGGTCTTTGATCCCAGGCAGCATGAATAACACACCCACGCTCTTTAACCACAGCACTGCATGTGGAATCTAATGTGAGGAAATGAGTCTAGGTATGGGCAAAAGGGAGCTCAATTCATTGTACCCTCAAGAGTCCCAATTACTTAAGACATAGTATACAGGATGAAAAGTAATAAAAAGAAAAAAAAAAGGATAACTGCAGAATTTCTACACAAAGGAACAAGTTGGGTGGAAATCTTTTAAGTCGTTGCTCAGATCTCATCTCAGTGTTTTACTACATTTAACTTAGTATCTGAAATCTGAGGTGGCATGGTGGCAGTGGTGGCAGTGATGGCAGCAGGCAAGGGTCAATGAATGGACATGGGTAGAGGCCCTGTGACTTTAGCTCTTGTCATTGGCAATTCTGGAGAATTTAGCTGGCGCATGAGCATGCATGGCCTTCAGTGTTGACCCAGCTAAAGTAAATATGACTAATCTGGGATTTGTGTGCAGAAGAAATCAGGACGGAAGGATAATGAAGGGTCATGAGGCGTAGGGAGGCGATCTGGGGATTTCCTGTGGTAGACTAAGAGGTATTAAGAGCTAGAGCAGGGACTACCAGAATACAAAGGAAGAGACAGTAGGAAGCTGTACCTTATGACTGACATGGGCATGAAGGATTGGAACAAAGTCAATTCTAACATTTTGAAACTCAGTGACTAGAAGTTTGATAGAATGAGTAACAGATATGGAATCACATGAGGGAATGCAGATTGGGCTCAGGGTCTCTCATGAGGTTGCCATCAAGATGCCAGCTATGGCTACAGGCCCTGAAAGCTTGCCTGAGACTTCTAGGCTCCCTTGTGGTTATTGGCAGGGGGCTTCCACTCCTCACTGGCTCTTGCTTGGAGTATCATTGCCAGGAGGCCCCTCTTGGAGGGTGGCTATCACTGGGTACGTAGAAGTGCAAATGAAGAAATCGTACTCACCTATTTGGGGTGGTAGGTAGGTAGGCTGTGGTAATATATCACACAGTTTTTCTTAAAAATATCTGTTGTAAATGCTTTTAAAAACCATAGCTTTTGGTGAAGCATCAGGGCATTAGTGTCTGAAGGATAGAAAGAAGTCTGACAAAAACAGATGAGTTTTTCTAAACAAAACGTTCTATTACCTAATACCCCGAGGAGAGCTACAACTTAAAATTATTGCAATCTGGCTTTTAGACACACTTGCCAGATGTTATCCAATCAAACATTTGAGTGAGAAGAGCCATGCTGAAATATTTTGTTATATCTACTACATTATAAATTACATATTCTATTTCTATTATCTCCTACTTTAATATTATTTCTTATATTACTTTTCACATGTATCTTATATCTTATCATCTTTTTTCTACTATCTAATCCAATAGTGTCAAAGAGTGGCCAAAAAAGGCATCTGGTTAGCATGATGACCAAAATGAATGGAAATGACAAAGTTACTGTATGTGGATGGCTGAACATACACATTAGTGTATTAAATGGTCTGAAAGTCCTGAAACATTTAATTAGTGTATTAAATGTTTCTGAAAAGTGACCTCAGTTTATTTGGCTCCAAGTTTTTTTAACATAATACCTTGATAATTAACTGAATTAGTGTTCCTTGGAAAACTCTTCAGGAAAAAAAAAATGACCCAATCCTTCCTCTTCCTCAACTTTTCTTTTTTCTTTAATTGGAGTGTGGTTGACCCTCAGTGTTACTTTAGTTTCAGGTGTACAACAGTGACTCTTCCTTAACTCTTATTCTCATTATGTTGCTTTATCTCCACAGTCGCCTTCCCATGGCTCATCCTGCTTTTATCCTCTTGCCCAATCCAGTTTTAAATAATCAACATGGCTGTTCTCACTCTCTCCTCTTTAAAACCATCTGTAACACTCAGGATCAGGGGCAAATTCTTTAACCTAGCATGAAAGATCCATCTGTTGCTTCTCTGGGCTCGAAGGCTGACATCTCCCTACACAAACTCTGTAGCAGCTGCATGGAGTTCCCAGAGCCTCTCAGACATAATATATTCTTTCACCCTTCCATGATTTTTTTTCTCCTGGAAAGTCTTTTCCTCTTCTCTTTACTTGGAAAATTATTAGCCTTTAGCATGCTTATATCGTTATCCGAAATCTTTTGGCACTCCCTCACCAGAGAGATTCAATTTTTCTACTTTTGCTGAAACTAGTAAGAGGCACGTTTTTTTCCCCCCAAGAGTTGCTAAGTTGGTAAAGGACACATCTGTAGCTACAGGGAGGCAGTATTTGAAGATGGTGCGTGTGTGTGTGTGTGTGTGTGTGTGTGTGAAGACAGCAGTGAGAAAGGAAGGGGTTATACCTTCTTATGAGGTCATTTGAATACCTACTCCCACCCTTGGGATTTTCAGTCATATGAGCCAATTAATATTTTTTGGCCTTAAATTAGTTTGAATGTGTTTTCTGTTCAGTTGGCATTTTAAAAAAATCTCAATAATAAAGGAATTTTTTTACATATCTGATTTCCAAGTAATTTTTAATAACACTTTTTTTTCAACCAAAGCTCCTGGAGATATATATATCTATATATCTATATCTATATCGATATAGATATCTATATCTATATCTACACTTTTTTTTTCAACCAAAGCTCCTGGAGATATATATATATCTATATATCTATATCGATATAGAGCTCCTGGAGATATATATATATCTATATATCTATATCTATATCGATATAGATATAGATATCTATATCGATATAGATATAGATATATAGATATATATATATCTCCAACAAACAACAGCCCAGGGCGAGACGGCTTCCCAGGGGAATTCTACCAAACATTAAATAAGAACTAATTACTATTCTCCTGAAACTGTTCCAAAAATTAGAAATGGAAGGAAAACTTCCAAACTCATTTTATGAGGCCAGGATCACCTTGATCCCAAAACCAGACAAGGATCCCATCAAAAAAGAGAGCTATAGACCAATATCCTTGATGAACACACATGCGAAAATTCTCACCAAAACACTAGCCAATAGGATTCAACAGTACATTAAAAGGATTATTCACCACGACCAAGTGGGATTTATTCCAGGGCTGCAAGGTTGGTTCAACATCCGCAAATCAGTCGATGTGATACAACACATCAATAAAAGAAAGAACAAGAACCATATGATACTCTCAATAGATGCTGAAAAAACATTTGACAAAAGTACAGCATCCCTTCCTGATCAGAACTCTTCAAAGTGTAGGGATAAAGGGCACATACCTCAATATCATCAAAGCCATCTATGAAAAACCCACCGCAAATATCATTCTCAATGGAGAAAAACTGAAAGCTTTTCCACTAAGGTCAGGAACATGGCAGGGATGTCCATTATCACCACTGCTATTCAACATAGTACTAGAAGTCGTAGCCTCAGCAATCCAGACAACAAAAGGAAATTAAAGGCATCCAAATCGGCAAAGAAGAAGTCCAAACTATCACTCTTCACAGATGATATGATACTATATGTAGAAAACCCAAAAGACTCCACTCCAAAACTGCTAGAACTTGTACAGGAATTCAGTAAAGTATCAGGATATAAAATCAATACACACAAATCAGTTGCATTTCTCTACACCAACAACAAGACAGAAGAAAGAGAAATTAAGGATCAATCCCATTTACAATTGCACCCAAAACTGAAAGATACCTAGGAATAAACCTAACCAAAGAGGCTAAAAATCTATAGTCAGAAAACTATAAAGTACTCATGAAAGAAATTAAGGAAGATACAAAGAAATGAAAAAATGTTCCATGCTCCTGGATTGGAAGAACAAATATTGTGAAAATATGCTACCTAAAGCAATCTACACATTTAATGCAATTCCTATCAAAATACTATCCATTTTTTCAAAGAAATGGAACAAATAATACTAAAATGTATATGGAACCAGAAAAGACCTCGAATAGCCAAAGGAATATTGAAAAAGAAAGCCAAAGTTGGTGGCATCACAATTCCAGACTTCAAGTTCTATTACAAAGTTGTCATCATCAAGACAGCATGGTACTGGCACAAAAACAGACACATAGATCAATGGAACAGAATAGAGAGTCCAATACTAAAATCTACATGGAACCAGAAAAGACCTCGAATAGCCAAAGGAATATTGAAAAAGAAAGCCAAAGTTGGTAGCATCACAATTCCAGACTTCAAGTTCTATTACAAAACTGTCATCATCAAGACAGCATGGTACTGGCACAAAAACAGACACATAGATCAATGGAACAGAATAGAGAGCCCAGAAATAGATCCTCAACTCTATGGTCAACTCATCTTCGACAAAGCAGGAAAGAATGTCCAATGGAAGTCTTTGTGGGAGAGGGCATTATTCAACTTACTACAGATGGCATCTCAAATAATGGAAGAAAATAAATTTGTAAAATAAAAGGTATCAAGGCTAGTAGTTTATGGAAAAGAGATAAATCTGGATTAATTCCTCAAACCAGACCCTAGGATAAATTCCACATTTATGAGATTTAAATACAAAATTATGAAACTATATATATACTCAAAGAAATATAAACAGAATTTTATAAACAGAAGTTTATAAACAGAAGTAGGTAAGACTTTCCTAAATATGACTCTAAACCCAAAAGCAATAGGGTAGATAAAACAGTGTGTTTGTACACATGTATTATATATGAATCTATGCATGCCTATATATATTTTATATATACATTCATATATATGTGTAGAATTTTTGCAAGATGCAAGAAAAAGACAAACTGAGAAAAATACTTTCAGTTTATCTTAAAAGCACTCCTAATACTTAAATAACTAGAGATTTTAAAAACCCAGTAATTCTATAGTAAAAATGAGCTAGAAAAATGGATAGTCAAAACATTCAAATGGTTTTTTAAATATGGAATGATGATCATACTTGATCATATCAAGAGAAATGCAGACTAAAACTCACCAAGATAAAATTTCTCACCTATCTAATGGGCAAAAATTCAAAAGTCTGGCAACATGCTCTATTGGCATGACTGTGGGAAAATAGGTATTCTCATACACTGTCACTGTGAATGCAAAACAGTACAATGTTTATGGCAAGAAGTTTGGAAACATCTAGAAATTACATATGTATTTGCCCTTTGACCTAGCAATTTCATGTCTAGGAATCAATCCCAAAGTTACACTAACACAAATTAAAAGGCATCTGCCTAAGACTATCTATTGAAAGACTGTCTATCCTATCAAAACCCTGGAACCACCTCAATTATACATCAACAGAGAAGTGGTTGAGTAGACTAGGCAGCTATTAAAAAGAATGGGAAAGATCTCCATGCACTACTATGGACATGTCTAGAATGTACTGTGAAGTGAAAAAGCAAGATAAAGAAAATATGTATGGTATACTCCCATTTATTTAAGTATAGTATGCTATATAAATAAGATAATGAAGTGAAATCCATAACATTAAAAAAAAAAAAAAAAGGTTACCCCTAAGGAGAAGGAGAAAAGAAGGTAGAGAAGACAGGGGTAAAAGCTAGACTTTTTGGGGGCGCCTGAGTGGCTCAGTGGGTTAAAGCCTCTGCTTTCGGCTCAGGTCATGATCCCAGGGTCCTGGGATCGAGCCCTGCATCGGGCTGTCTGCTGAGCAGGGAGCCTGCTTCCCTTCCTCTCTCTGCCTGCCTCTCTGCCCAATTGTGATCTCTGTCTGTCAAATAAATAAAAATTAAAAAAAAAAAAAAAAGCTAGACTTTTTGGAGCACCTAGGTGGCTCAGTCAGTTGAACTTCTGACTCTTGATTTCAGCCCAGGTCATGACCTCAGTCGCACTCATGATCTCAGGGTCATGGGATTGAGTCCTGCGTTGAGCCCTGCATTGAGCTCTGTGCTCAGCATCGAGTCTGCTTGTCCCTCTCCCTCCCTGTGCTTCTGTGCTCTCACTAATGTAAATAAATAAAATCTTTTTAAAAAGCTAGACTTCTTTAAATATACCTTATTCATATATTTCAACTACATAAATATTTTGCATAATTAAAATTTTGATTGAATTTAAAAAACCTCTATTCACTAAAAAGACACACACACACACACACATATACATATATATGTATATTCAGTTTGTCACAGAGCCACACAGTGAAAAAGTGTTTCATTTCACCTGACTTTAAACCCAGAAATTTGAGTGTGTGTACTTAACGGTATATGTCCTAAGGACAAAAGAAACTCTAATCAAGCAATCAATCAAAAATTAAGAAAAATGTTAAGCTGTTCTCAGTAATAATTATTAGTCACAGTGTCAGCATTTTACTCTAAGACTATTATATATGTTAATCTGGATATAGACAAGTCAGTAGTTAGGTGATGATTTAATTCAACTAACCCTGTGTTCTTGAGAGTCAGACTGCCATCCTCAGAATAGGAGACAGGAAATAAAAGTATAAGATAGGAGAGATTAAATAAAAACCCTTCAATCTCCAATTTAAGTAGGAAGATACTGTAGGTATTTTAGTTTGCTCAGGCTGCTATAATAGAATAATGACAGGATGGCCTAAACAACACAAATCTCTCTCTCACAGTTCTGGAGTCAAGAAGTCCAAGATCAAGATGCTGGCAGATCTGGTGTCTGATGAGGGATCACTTCTTCATTTGCAGCTGGATATCTCCTTAGTTGTATCCTCATATGGCGAAGACAGGCTAGAGAGTTCTCGGGGCTCTCTTTTATAAGGGAACTAATCCCATTCTTATGACCTAATCACCTCTCAAAGACACCCCCCTCCCCGCCCCATCTAAAACCATCACCGTGGGGGTTAGGATCCCCACATATGAATTTTGGGGAACACAAACATTCAGTCCATAACAGTAGGGATCTTGATGTAATTTATCTCAAAAATAAATCCTAGCTTTGTGTGATATTATAATTTATAATAAGAAAAATATATTTGGTCTTTGTCTACTGCTCCTGGCACAGAGCTCCTATCACCCTTGGAATTTGATGAGAGTGAGAAAGGTGGTATTTGTTGTTACAAAGGTGACTTTTGGACACCTTTGGAGCTGGTTGCCAAGAGAACCAATCTTGTGACTAGAGGGTTGGAACTTTCAATTCCACTCCCCAACCCCAGCCTTCATGGAGGCGAGAGGGCCTGGAGGTTAAAACAATTGCCAATGACCAATGATTTAATCAATTACACCTATGTAATAAAGTCTCTATCAAAAACCCAAAACGAGGGATTTAAAGAGCTTCTGGGTTCGTGAATCTGCAGATTTGGAAGAATGGTGCACTTAGAGGGGGCATGGAAGCTTCAAGCTCCGCCCTGTACCTTGCTCTGTGACCTGTCCATCTGGCTGTTCCTGAGTTATATCTCTTTATAATAAACCAGTGTAGTAAGTAAAATGTTTCTTCGAGTTCTCTGAGCTACTCTAAGAAATTAACCAAACCCAAGGAAGGTGTTGTTGGAACCTCTACTCTGTAGCAGGTGAGTCAGGAGCCCAGGTGACAACCTAGTCTTGTGACTGGCATCTGAAATATTTCTGTTGAGGACCAATCTTGTGTAGAATCTGAGGCCGTCTCTGAGTCGACAGTGTCAGAATTGAGTCAAATCAAAAACATCAAAATTGAGTCAAATTGAAAAGTTTTTTGTTAGATGTGTGGGAGAACCCACCCTTCACCCCCATCATGGTATTGGGTACAGAACTTTTACTTAGTCTAAGGGAAAGGCCTAAAAACCATAATTAGCCAAAGAACAATAAGGCCCCTTGCACTCAGGCTTTTATCTTGAAATACCATTTCCCACTAAAATGAAGCAAAGTGCTTGAAACAAAATAAAATGTGCCACATGAGTCTGAAACATTTTACCATTCTAATTAGCAAGGAAGTTGTCAGACACTATGAAGGTCATGTTAAAAGGATTCACAAATCAACTTAAAGAGGACCCACTGGCAAAAGATGGGACAATTCTAGTAATACTAGGAAAGAACATGTTATACAGTTGTTTGGGCAGTGTTTCATACATACAACTATGTAAACTCTGTTATTTTCAAAGTTTCTTTATATTTACTGATTTTTGTCTTTTTCTTTTAGTTACTGTACACGTAACCATACATTACAGTAAATCAATGTTACCAGAAAAAAGATGAAATGATTTGATCATTAATAAAGATGCAAACTGCAATAACTTTAATACCAAATCTGTTTAAATCAACAGGCTCATAATAATACTTAATAAATAATACTTACAAAAATATGTCAATAACCATCAGCAAAATGTATTGGTCTCAAAAATGCTAGCACACCTGCTCATTATTTTTAGATCTGGTTAAAAAATAGGAGAGGAGGGAAGGATCAAGCATTTACTGTGCCTTTCCTATTTTGTACCTCTGGGAAACCAAGTGGTAGATGAGGAGATGTTTCCCTTTTTAGAAATATTCTAGGAAATAAACGAAGGAATGATAGAATTGCAGCTTTTTTTTTTTTTTTTTTTTTTGCAATTGCATCTTTTCACTGCCTTTTGCAACCCGTTGGTGATCCAGACATAAGCATCACTGGAAGCTTATAAAATTAAAAGAAAATCTCTGTACCTCTCAATGGAAGAATTCAACATCACCTATAGGGAAGTCTTATAAAAAAAAAAAAAGTCTAAATCTGATGGAGAACATGGGAACCTAGTAACTATACCACAGGGGCGCAATTAGCAAAATCCAGAGAGAGGGCCACTCTAAAGGCCAAATGACTCAATTTTTCCAAAGAATAAATATCAAGAGACTAAAATGGAGAAGCCTATCAACTAAAATAGACTTAAGAAATTGATCAACCAAATGTAATGTGTCTAGGTGGTAAACAAAGGGAAAGAATCAAGCATTTATATTTTGTTTTCTTTTCAGACTGGGACAGCCCTCTCTCAGGCCCCAGCCCCCAGTCACAGCACCTATCTTCTGGTCATTCTTTTTCAATCTGTATTCTGGACATGGAAGGGAATCCAGGGAGATTTCTTCTCCCCCTGTTGATGATCTCATTATGATAATACTAATTATTATTATGATAATATTGATGGTAAGATAACACAAGTAATTTCTTGAGTCCCCCTCATGTCTGAGGAACTGTATATTATTTCATTGTTGCTCACAGTAACATTAATGTGGGTACATTATTATTCCCATTTTACATATGAGGAAACAGAGCTTAGAGAAGTTGAATAGTTTTCATGATCCAACAGCCAACACTGAGCTGGAGGCTTCTACCTGAGGACAGGATCCCCTGTCCAAGGCTGTTACCTTCCTCAACCATTTAATTTACCAAAAATGTAAAGGAAGAGATGACCTTTGTGGTTTCGTCTTCTCTGACACTCTAAAAATAGCTAAGCAAGGGGCTCCACAGCCTTTAAAATAAAAAACATGAATAGGAAATACAATGAAACTTGGACCCCTTTTATAGCTGAGGGATCGTGCCTTTGCATCTAGACTGGAGTTCTGCTTTAAATGGACTGCCATTTCAGGATTGCTTCAGGGACCAATGGTGGTATAGATAAATGTTTTAGTCTAAGAATATTAACCTGAATAGAAAAAATGTGCTATCTAGGGACATAATGTACTTTTGCATTAGAAAGTAAGGAAAGGAAAAAAATTAAAAACTAGAGCAGAGAGGTAGAGAGGTGAAGAGGAAAATAGGTTATGGAAATGAGAAGTCGGCTGGGAAATAAGCTTAATGAATAATTAGTGAGAGGGGCTGGGGGGTACATTTAAGGTTGGGCTCACTTTGCAAACTGTATACTGCCTGCAACTTGGAAGGACACCAAGTACTGTGTGAAGTTTGGTGTTTTGTTTTTAGGGTTTTTTTGTATTGATGACAATAATCCAAACATTGTTAATATGTTATGGAAGCCTGGGAGATCACTACATGGATGGGGTGATGATGTTTATCTTCTCTCTACTCAGCGTATGACCTTTGTGTTTTGGCATTCGATTAGGACTCCGTGAGAACCAGCTGGTGATTATCTCACACTCTGCTCCATTCAGGATGCGGGAGAATTTGGCGGTGTTACACCAAGATTCTATCACGGACTATGACTTTCATTAGAAAACAAGAATAAATTGGAAACTTTGATCTCTAAAAGTCATTCTTGAATCTATGAACAAGCTAGCCCCAGAAGGATGGTTAGCAAATGGCTTTTTAGGTTGTGTTTCCAAATACCTAGATAAAGGCTGGGCACTGTTGTTTGTTTTGTTTCATAAATTGAATATTAATGAATGTGAATAAAATAGCATCTTAAGATACGCTGGGACTATCGATTCAAAACTCGATCTTAAATCTTCCTTTGTCACATGGCTCACGTGAATCTATCTCGCTGGGTCTACCTCTTGGTCATACATTCCAGCCTTTTCTCATATCCTCTATTAACTTTCTGACTTTGCTTTAAAATTCATAGCAAAAAGATCAAAGAATTGTGTTCCGTTTACTCATCTACGTATTTTCCAATAATTCTGCATTCGTTGAATCTGGTATGCTCATCACTGCAAAGAAACTTGGTTTATTCTAGAGTTCTCCCTAAAAAAAAAACAACAACAAAAAACCAAACTGATAATATCCTGGAATATTTTGGTTAGTAGTGGATGACAAACTGGTCTATAAAACTCCCAGTCCCAGGGAATAGCAAAATGCAATGAACATATCAGTTGCTCAGTTAACGAAGTTTAGGATTTGATAAAAAGTGTGCCTCATTCTCAGAAGACATGGAGTTCAACCCAAACAGTCATTATTTTCATTTTGGCTCTGAATTAGGCCTTGATTAACTTGACTGGCTTATTCTGCAGAATAACAGGGCCCCACCCTGAAGTCGTGCAGTCCCTTATAGTATAGGATTTCCTCTCTGCAAGGCCAAAAAGTCATTGCACTTGCTATTGTGATGCCTTATTATATTAAGAACTCTCCAGCTTGTAAACAAGGCAATTTAAAACACATTGACGTAAATTAAAAACAAAAGTCATCTCATATAAATAGGAGAAACAATAATTTATCAGTTTCTTAAAGAGGTCTCTGCTTATTTGTGAACCTGAACTTGAATTTTAAATATAGCCTTTACTTTGGTTGTTGTTGTTATTCTCAAGTTTATTTAGGTGTTTAATGTATAAACCTCTTTAGCTTTCATAAACTGTTTTCTTGATTACCATATTTTCTCCCTTCCTACCTGTGTTATAAGCAATATAAACATTTAACAATTCACCTACGTTGCAATTATCCAATCTGAGCTGTCCAGTATGCTAGATATTAGCTATACGTGACTAGTGAATACTTGAAATATGGCTAATGTGAACTGAAACATAGTGTAAATGTAAAATACACACTGAATTAACAAAAAGATCATAAAATGTCATTAATATTTTTGTGTTGACTATCACATATTTAAAGAATATTTGGAATACGTTAAGTTAAAATATATCATTAAATTAATTTTAATTGTTTCTATTTACTTCTAAAAATATTACTAGTAGCCGTACTAGTTATAACTAGTTATAACTTGTTATAACTAGTACTTGTTATAACTTGTTATAACTTGAATTTCTTTAATTAGGAAAGAAGAAATTATGAAAAATAATGAACTAAGCATCTGTTTCAGTTTAGTTTTTCTATGGTAACAAACAATCATGAATATCAGTGTTCTACAATGATAGAAATTTATTTCTTTCTCACATTACATGTAGCTGGGTGTGAACTACTGCTTGG
Organism: Mustela erminea; assembly: GCF_009829155.1. Lineage (NCBI taxonomy): Eukaryota > Metazoa > Chordata > Mammalia > Carnivora > Mustelidae > Mustela > Mustela erminea. Next base: position 30,432,197 of record NC_045619.1, read on the forward strand.
CCCCAGTGTTGATCTGGCCTGTGGCTCTGCTCTGTATGTCTTCTCATTCCAGTATCCAGGCTGAGAGACCCTCTGTGGAGACAGACTGTTCTTGTTTTTATGGCAAAGAAGAAGAACCAAAGAGCTGGTGGAAACTCATTTGCACCTCAAAGCTTTTACTCAAAACTGGAACATTGACAAAGCAAGTCCATGCTCAAGCCAAAAGTCAATGGATTGAGATGTATTACAAGGAAGATGTATTACTACTGCCTGCTATCTTGATCAAAAATATTCAGTTTTCCTTCCTTTTGCAATTAAACTATATTCGTCACCACCTCTAAAGAAGAGATCCTGAGCATCTCATTCAATCCCAGCGAACGTTCAAAACCTAGGGTCTTATGATAGTCTTCCTATTCGGTGAAGCTCTGGAGATCTATTAAAATGAAATGCGCTTACCTCAAATATAGAATCACGGGACAGTGACTGACAGCTACAGCCAACACTCCCAAAGGAAAGAAATGTTACTTGATTAGGCCTTTATTTTGCTCAGCCCATTGTTTTCCTAGGTGCTGAAATTGCTTCTCTGAAAGAGCCTTCTTTTCTATTATATTCCTAGACCACATGTCATAAGGGCATTGAATAATATGTATCTTTAGGGGCTGAACAGCTTGCCAAACTTGGGGACCCAAAATTGTTTCATGATTGATAGTTAGTCTCTTTTAATCAAGCCTGTTGGAACTTTTGGCAAAGTATCTCTTAAAAATGTGGGCTTTTAAAAAGTTAGTTGATTTCTATCAGCAGCCTGGGCAAATAGCTATACTGATGGTCTTTTGAGATGCAGCGTTCATTCTAGATTTTACAGATAACTTAAGCTAAGAGGCTTCAAGGAGACAGTGGGTATTTTTTTTTCTAAGGCATTTTATTCCAACTAATGTGATTTTCTAGGGGTCACCTTAAACCATTCACATTCAGAGTTTTTAACAAAGGTTATGAATGGCAATGCTCCTTTTTGGGCATGTATCTTCATCTGAGCCTTAATGTTGTCTTTGTTCCTCAAAGCATTTCTGTTTCTCTTGTACTAATTAGAAACAGGTCTGTTTTTCAACTTTGTAATTCCTCTAATTCCTGGTTGCTGCCCCCCCCCCCCCAACTTGCAAAGGAGGCCAGTGCTTTTCTGAGTTCACCTGACAATTCTGGGGGGAAAAATAACCAATTCACACTAGTAACATTCCATTTTGAAACCTCTTTCCCCAAAGCCACTCATGTGTTTGGTAGATTATCTGCTAAGTTATTACAGGTGACAGTTTGCTAAATGTTTTGCCACTGTACACTGTGGCTCACTACTTTTCTATCATCCAGAGATTATTCCTTTATAACTTGTCCTTTGGTCCCAAGATCAATACATAGATTTTTGTTGTTGTTACAGGAGCATGTCACCTTAAGATACCAATACCTGTTTTAGTCAACTTTGCTACACAGTGACAAACAAACTCAAAATCTTTGTGCTTATACCAACAAAAATTCATTTTTTGCTCATGTTACACAGAATAGTTCAGCTCCATGCTTTAAATAGGATGGACTCTGCTCTGCTGTCTTCCATGACTGGAAGCTCAGCTTCTGTGCCAGCAGTTCTCAGTGGCTCTTAAAGCTTCCACCCAGAATTGGGAGTAAAAGAACTGGCACCCGGTCCCTTCGGCTCATGTTTCATTTCTCCACACAAGTTACGGAGTTTAAACTACAATCAGTGCACAAAGAAATACAATCCTTTTGTAGGGAACGATGCCATTCATATTGCAAGTAATAACATAATTTACTACAAAATCCCATCTTAAATGATTTAAGACACAGAATAAATCACCCTCATAAAATTGCAAAGAAAAAATTTTTTTAAATAGAAAACAAACATCAAAAAATTATTAACTAAACCAAGTATTTAAAAAAATTATAAAACTGAGAAACCTCTGGAAAGCTCGGTCAAATAGAATGAGACATCAGAAATGGAAAAGGAGGCAATAACCAGAGAGGTAGCAAAGATTATAAACAACTGAGAGTCATAGGAACAATTTGATTGGAAATGTTAGATAATGCAGATAAACTTGAAGAAATATGTGGTTAATCACAACTATCTGTACAGATTGTAAACACCATAAAGAAATGGAATTAGTAATTAAAACCTTCCCTAAGTTAAAATACCTAATCCAGATAGTCTTATATGTAAGTTTTATCAAACATTCAAGGAACAAAGACTTTGAATCCACACAAAAAATTGTAGATAATACAAAATGGAAAAAGAGAAAGTATCTTCCCCATATAATTCTAGAAAAGCTAAGTTAACCTTGGGTAGCAAAACCTGGGAAGAACAGTAAGAGAAAGAAATCATATAGAACCATCTTATTCATGAAAATGAATTCAAAAAATTCTGTGCATTATACTAGTAAAACAAGGCTAGGAATATATTAAAAGGTAAATATATCATGAACAATTTGGGTTTATTCTCACAATGCAAACTTTAACATAGCAAGTCAGTAAAAATTTTTAAAAAATTAGTAAGTCAGTTTTAGTAGTTTTAAGTTTAAATTAAAAATTTTATATTATTATCTCAATAGAGTCATAAAAAGACTTTGATGAAATTGAACATTGGTTAATAAAAACACCTAGTAAGAAATAAAAAAAGAACTCAACCAAGTAAATAGGATCTAGACAAAATACTCAGAAAATATTTCTATAATAGAATATTAAAAATGCTCCTTTTGAAGGGGAACGCTTCTAGACTGTTGGTGGGAATGCAAGCTGGTGCAGCCACTCTGGAAAACAGCATGGAGGTTCCTCAACAAGTTGAAAATAGAGCTACCCTATGACCCAGCAATCGCACTACTGGATATTTACTCTGAAGATACAAATGTAGTGATCCGAAGGGACACGTGCACCCAAATGTTTATAGCAGCAATGTCCACAATAGCCAAACTACAGAAAGAATCTAGATGTGCATCAACAGATGAATGGATAAAGAAGATGTGATACACACACACACACACACACACACACACACACACACACACTGGAATACTATGCAGCCATCAAAAGAAATGAAATCTTGCCATTTGCAATGACATGGATGGAACTAGAGGATATTATGTTGAGCGAAATAAGTCAATCAGAGAAGGACAATTATCATATGCTCTCCCTGATATGAGGAAGTTGAGAGGCAAAGTGGGGTTCTGGGGGGAAGGGAAGGAAAAAATGAAACAAGATGGGATCGAGAGGAAGACAAACCATAAGAGACTCTTAAGCTCACAAAACAAACAGAGGGTTGCCAGGGGACGGGTGTAGGGAGAGGGTGGCGTGGTGGGGTTATGGACATTGGGGAGGGTATGTGCTATGATGAGTGTTGTGAAGTGTGTAAACTTGGAGATTCACAGACCTGTACCCCTGGGGCTAATAACACATTATGTGTTAATAAAAAATAAAAAAGTTAAAACAACAACAACAACAACAACAAATGCTCCTTTTCAGATAATGAAAGACAAATCTGCCTTCTAGCACCACTGCTGTTCAATTTCACATCTAAGGCAATAAGACAGGAAATGAAATGAGAGATATATATGAGAGGTACAAAAATTGCAAAGAAAGAAAAAAATATATTACTTGCAACATAGAGTTTAGCAATGTTTCTGGATATAAAATCAAATAAAAATTTACTTTTTTAAGCAAAAGAAAGAGGAAAATGTAATATTACTATGCCACTTAGAATATCCTCAAGACATATTAAATATCTAGGCATAGGTATAATTTAAGATGTGTCAGACCATAATAGAAAAAAATACGATTTTACTGAAAGATAGTAAAGAAATTTGCATAGAAAGATTTATCATTTTTATGACTTAAAATCTCAATATTATATAAATTTCAAAATCTCAGTGGATATTTTTGTAAAAGTTAGAAAATTAGTTTTAAATTTTATATTGGAAAGAAAATCCTGAGAATACCATAATTCTCCTGAAGGAAAGGATCAATGATTGAAGATCCATTATCAGTTTTCAAGATTGATAACACCTTAATAATTAAGATGGTGTACATTGGTGAAGAGATTGACAAACGAACCACTGAAATGGAAAAATAAGCTTCCAGAAACATATCCTGACAGTAGAGAACACTGAGTTTTAGTAGGGATTGTATAGAGATCCTAGAAAAAGAAAATGTTATTTATTAAGTAGTGCTATACAACTGGTTTTTGGTATAGAAAAAAAATTGGATATCTTACCTCATAGCTTACAAAAAATCATCTCCTTCCAAATAGGAATTAAATGGATAAGGCAAGTTCACTTAATTCTAGACAAGTTAAGGATTTAAATGTAAAAGTCAAAACAATAAAACTTTGAGAAGACTATGTAAGATACTCTTGTCTTAAGAAATATATATTAAATAAAATATTCAAATTATCCCTACTAAAGTAATCACAACGTTGACTATATTATAATTAGAAGTTATGCTTATTGAAAAATACCACAAAAGAGAAAAATGATAGGTTTGAAAATGTATTTGCAGAACACAAAATGCAAAACGGATGTATACCAAAAAGAATTCCTACACACCACCCACCCCATAAAAATAATACAAAAGAAATGAAAAATAGATAAAAGACTTGAAAATAATTGACTTTACAGGAGAGGAATTCTCAGTCATCAGTAACTTAAGAAATAATATTCAGCCTTATTAGCAATGTGGAAAATGCAAATTAAATCCATAATGAAACAGGATTTCATGTCAACCAACTAGGAGAAAAATGTTTGGCTATCTCAAGTATTGGTGAAGCTATGGAAAAACCAGGATATTTATGCACTGATAGTGGGAGTATTAACAGGTATAACAACTTTGGGGAAAAAACTAACAATTTCTAGTAGGATGAATATGTATGTACCCTAAAATACAGCAACTTTACTCTTTGGTATATACTCTAGAAAAATGTTTGTACATATTGACTAGGAGTTACTATTTATAAATACCAAAAACAAAACCAAGCAAAAAAAAAAAAAAAGCAAGCAACCACAAAAATTCAAACCTAGAAACTAAACAAATGCCCATTACTAGTAGACATGATAAACACATTTTGATGCCTTCATGTAACAAAGCACTATGTATTTGAGAAAAAAATCCTAAATTAGTCACTACAATTTGTATGAATTCAGGAATGTAATGTTAATGAAAAAAACAACTTTAGAGATACCAGCAAATGTGGTAAAACTGTAAATAAAATAAGACAATGATAAAATTCAATATCATGCTCCCCCGGACTAGGGAAAAAAAATGGGTAAGAAGAAAGGCAAATGGAAGACAACAGTGGCAAAAATAAGGTATAGTTTCTTTTATTAAATTGAGTGGTGGGTAAATGGGAGTTCTTTCCATTTCTTCCATGTATGTAAGTATTTTGTAACCACTCAGCATTCCATCAAGAAACAACGACAAAGAAGGAACGATACAGAAGAATTAGCCACACTTCAGGGGACACCAGTATGTTGACCTAACGAGATGACAGACTTTTCTTTCAGGCCAATGAAGACCCAGAGGACCACATGGGGACAAGAGCTCTGCCCTGACACTTTGACCATAATAAACTTCTCCTTTAGTATGCCATCTAGGAGAAAAAGGAGTCCAGGAAAACTCTTCTTCAAAGAAGGCAGAACAGCCCTCATGTAGGATTTGAGCTTTGAACTGACAAATCACTTTCACAAAGAAAAATGTTTTGAGCGAAAGAGTTCGAATTATTTTCAATTGACAAATAGGGGCTCCAGAGGTAATCTAAAATAAAACTTTATTTTTTAAAGGTTTTACTTTTATTTATTTGACAGAGAGAGAGAGTATACAAGCACAAGCAGGGGGAGCAGCAGGCAGAAGGAGAAGCAGACTCCCTCCTGAGCAAGAAGCCTGATGCAGGACTTAATCCCAGGATCCTGGGATCATGATCTGAGCTGAAGGCAGATGCTTAACCAACTGAGCCACCCAGGCACCCCCAAAACTCCATTTTTGAGGCAATAAATTCATTGCGTATACCCCATTTTACTCTCATTCAAAGTCCTGCAGGAAGCTGGTGCAACCACTTTGGAAAACAGTATTTTCCTCAGGAAGTTGAAAATAGAGCTATCCTATGACCCAGCAATTGGACTACTGTGTGTTTACTCCAAAGATACAGATTTAGTGAAAAGAAGGGACACCTGCACCCCAATGTTCATAGCAGCAATGTCACAATAGCCAAACTGTGGAACGACCTGAGATGTCCATTGACAGATGAATGGGTAAAGAAGATGTGGTCCATATATACACTGGAATATTAGTCAGCCATCAGAAAGGATGCATACTTACCATTTACAATGATGTGGATGGAACTGGAGGGGATTATGCTAAGTGGAATAAGTCAAGCAGAGAAAGAATTATATGGTTTCACTCATATGTGGAATATAAGAAATAGCTCAGAGGATCATAGGGGAACAGAGGGAAAACTGAATTGAAAGAAATCAGAGAGGGAGAAAAACCATGAAAAACTCTTGAATCTAGGAAACAAACTGAGGGTTACTGGAAGGGAGGTGGGTGGGGGTATGGGGTAACTGGGTGATGGGTGTTAAGGAGGGCATGTGATATGACAAACACTGGGTGTTATCTGCAACTAATGAATCATTGAACACTACACCAAAAACCAATGGCGTATTATATGTTGGCTAATTGAATTTATTTATTTATTTGTTTATTTATTTTTTAAGATTTTATTTTTTTATTTGACAGACAGAGATCACAAGTAGGCAGAGAGGCAGGCGGATAGAGAGAGGGAGGGAAGCAGGCTCCCCCCTGCTGAGCAGAGAGCCCAACTCAGGGCTCGATCCCAGGACGCTGGGACCATAACCCGAGCTGAAGGCAGAGGCTTTAACCCACTGAGCCACCCACGTGCCTGGCTAATTGAATTTAAATTTAGAAAAAAAAAAAAAAGTTACTGCAGGAGTAAGTTCAAGGCGATACTGCAGCAGGCGAGGAAACTCCCCAGTCCATACCGGGGAACCAGGAGCTCAACGAAGTCTTCCTAAGATAGCTGATAAAGTCAGACCAGGGAAAATAGTCAAGGAAGTTTTCTAATCAGATGAAGAAGCACACATAAGAACCACCCTCTTATTTTCCACTGACCCCAGGAGGAACTGATAGATGTGTATGGTGCCCTACTTCTCTATGAATTAGAGTGGTAATCTTTTACTAAAGGCTTATGATGACCTAAGGGGAGCTCTGGGCATCTTTCTTAGTTTCTCACAGTCCTGTGAGCTTCCCAAACTCATAGCTCTTATGACCATCAATGATAACATCCTCCTTATTTGTCTTCCTTTCTAGGTAGAGAGCTCCTAGAATATTTTTATTACTTTGTCTATTATGCCCAGCTAGTGCTTGACCCAAAGGGTTAAAAAAAAAGTTTAATAAATGTTGAAAGAATAAAAAACAGGATAGAAGGATCAGGGGGAAACGGTGTATCAGTGAGCTGGTACAGTGGTCCTTTTTTCCAAAAAGAAAAAAAAAATCTAAGAATGTGCAAAAACCAGAAGCAAACTGGAAATAAGATATGTTTTAATTTGAACAATGTCCTTTTAGTCTCCCCTGACCTCTTGCTATTTAATCCATCAAAGAATGGTGCTATCCTTTAGTCAATTGTTTCCAAATACTATTGATTTATTGGTTCATTGGTTCTGGGAATCAAGACAGGTTTATCCAAAACAGGATCAATATTAGATTGAAGTTTGATTACGAGATCCGATTCTAGAGAGGTGATCCAAAAAGGTGATGGATTTGCTATATAGGATAGCATATTTAATTGTATTGAGTTGTACTGCTAAACTGGTGATTCTTAGAACTGAATTAAAATTATTGTTACTACATCAAGCATTTCCTATTGTTCCAGGTGGTACAACTCTAACAAATGAAAACGCCAAGCACAATAAAATTTTGTATTATATTCTAGGCTTGTAAAGAGTGATATAATATAACTCCAGGGGTTTAGGGCAGGTACTATTACGGGAGCTTATTACGGGGCTCTAGCTTTGAATGGACCTTGGGTTTTCCTTTTAAGTAGGAGCCTGTATTATAGGACAAAAGAGCTTTATCTCTTGTGACGGGAAAGCTAAGAATAACTGTTCTTTATGAGTCATGCAAACACATTCCAAAAAGGGCTTTCTTCTATTCAACATCTGTAAAAGCTCTTCCTGTCCTTTCCCACCACCTCAGCCCAGGTAGAGCCGACAGGCAACAGATAATGGGTAGCAGTTATTTTTACTCTATTGAATTCCAATAAAGGAACAAAAAATAATCCACAAGAACAAAAAATATTTCGGTTCTCTGTCTTCAGAGACAAAATGTGGCCAAGAGTGACCTTTGGGGACTAGAACTGTACAAGAATTTTTTTTTTTTCCCAGCTCGTAGCTGCTGCCAATTTCTCACCAATGAAGAGAATTCTAGCTTCCTCGTTGAATACTCCTTTTAGCATCTTTTGTAGGGATGATCACTTGATGTTTGGAGAAAATCTTTTGCCCCGGGGAGTCAGTCTTACCTGGGAAGCTCCCTAATGCATTTTTTCCTTTATAAATCAATCTAATTTGTAATATTTTAAAAACTACACCATATGAAAATACTACTTTCATATGTATTTAAAAATCAGAAAGGAACTTTATTTCTTTTTTAACAAAAATCTTAGATTTATCTATGAAAAATTGACCAAAGAGACTCTTTAAAGCAAAGGCAGAGGGTACTGATTTTTTTTTTAAGATTTTATTTATATATTTGACAGACAGAGATCACAAGCAGGCAGGGAGGCAGGCAGAGAAGGGGAAGCAGGCTCCCCGCTGAGCAAAGAGCCTATGCGGGGCTCAATCCCAGGACCCTGAGATCTTGACCTGAGCCAAAGGCAGAGGCTTAATTCAGTGAGCCACCCAGGTGCCCCGGGTACTAATTTTTTGATGGTGTTTTGGCTGAAGAGTTCTCCCGCCCCTCAGTTGGGGGAGAGAGGAGGTTGGCTCTGTTGGGATCTTGGGTACTCATCTTAGAAATAAAACTGTAGAGGACTGAGGAAGAGATAGCTGATTTCACACTTCGCACAAGCCTCTGTCCTTGCTCACGTGTGACTTCCTGCACTATATGCAGAGTGGACCCAACACTCTATAACTGTACAGTTCAGAAGACTGGCTTGCCCCTCTCTCCTGTTAAAATTGTGAAAGTAAGAGGCAAACCTTAAGATATTCTTAACTAGGGGCGCCTGGGTGGCTCAGTGGGTTAAGCCGCTGCCTTCGGCTCAGGTCATGATCTCAGGGTCCTGGGATCGAGTCCCACATCGGGCTCTCTGCTCAGCAGGGAGCCTGCTTCCTCCTCTCTCTCTCTGCTTACTTGTGATCTCTCTCTCTGTCGAATAAATAAATAAAATCTTTAAAAAAAAAAGATATTCTTAACTAGGAAACAAACTGACCGTTGCTAGAGGGGAGGGGTAACTGGGTGATGGACAGTAAGGAGGGCACATGATGTGATGAGCACTAGGTGTTATATGCGACTGACGGATCATGAAATTTGACCTCTGAAACTAATAATACAAGTGCATGTTAATTAAATTGAATTGAAATAAAAAAAATTAATAAAGCAGAAAGAGAGAAAGGGAAAGAGATATTTTGAAAGTAAAAAGGAGAGAGATGGTATGTAATTAGTTGGATTATAAGTGAAAACCAGTATCTTAAAAAGGACCCGCTTTGAGCCTTTTTCATCCTAGGAAAAAATTTTTTTTTTCCTCACAACAAAGTTTTCTCCATGAAATCGTCGTTGTATAGCATCATAAGAATTCTCTCACAGAGTAGTCAATAATATTTGTTGAATGAATGAACACCCTTCAAAGAAGAGAACAAATATCGACTCATTCTCCAGGTGGATGTCTATGTTCCCTAGCCGCTTGACCTCCAAGTGAAACAAATCAAAAGCCGTCTGGCTGGGATATTCCAGTTTCTTCTATCAATGTAGCAAATCAGCACACTACGGCCATTTAAGGCAGCAAGTAAGTAACAACAGCTGTTTGACGAATCCCCAAATTACGGATTTTTTTTTTCCCCTTGTATCCCAGCACGGTGGAGCTAATGAAGGGCGAAATTTACAAAAATAATTAGAATGATGCCAGCTTGTACAAGAAAGAGGAGGGGCCCTAACTAGGGAACACTCAAAAGCCCAGCAGCTGCAGACGCCAATTTGAAAAGACAACACCCTCTCTCACCCTGGAGGGGCGGGCTGATTGTTTGACCGTAGCCCTTTGGGGAACAAAAACCCTCTTAGGCCCAGAGCGTGAGCCAAACATGGGAAGGGCCCTTCCATGGCAGTTGTACCAGTGTCCATGATATTCTAACTGGTTCCAGTTCTTTTTGTTGTGTGCCTGCACTGCAAAGCAACAGAAGGAATGGGAATATGCCTGCAGGGTTTTTGATGGCGTGCAGGGAGTTTTTTTCTCAGAATGTATTTCTATTGCCATCTGCATCAAAATAACATTTTTTTTTTTAACATTCACTTTGAATGCCTTCAATTCACACAAACAATTCACATAAATAGTTTAATGTCCCTCATTTTCCACTTCCCCGTAGCTGGCCCATATTCCTCACCTAAACACATGTTATCTGAATCCTTTGTTCTTTTTACTTATCTGTGTGCCTGCCTCCTTCCCTTCTCATCCTGATGTCCAGCAGAGGAAATAGAAGGTTTTTGTTGTTTTTTTTTTTTCCCACCTATAGGATGGTTAAACTATTTTTAGGCACAGTTTAGCTAGACAGGATCACCTGACAAGTATCTCTCAATTTCTACAAGAACTGTGAAATTTGAAAAGTTGATTGAAAAGTGAAATTTATTCCTTTCATTCCATTGGTTCCCATTATAAACTTGGGAAAATGTTGCTTTTAGGGAAAATAATCAGTCCTGAAAGATACTTTTTAAGAAGTCACGGAAGAAGTATTTTTAAAACCGGAAGCATGCGACTCTCCATTGTCACAAGAGTATTACCTCGTCTAAAAATTCTTTTTTTTTAAAGGTGTTTTTATTTTTTTTTAAAGATTTTATTTATTTATTTGACAGACAGAGATCACAAGTAGGCAGAGAAGGAGAGAGAGAGAGAGAGAGGAAGCAGGCTCCCTGCTGAGCAGAGAGCCCAATGTGGGGCTCAGTCCCAGGACCCTGGGATCATGACCTGAGCCAAAGGCAAAAGCTTTAACCCACTGAGCCACCCAGGCGCCCCTCCTCTGAAAATTCTTAATGGCACAGTCGTCTAGTGTCCTTGATTAAGTACTTTGCTAAACTGGCTATTTGTTTCCTTTTATAGTAGCTGGAAGAGATGGCATTTCAAGTGCAAACAATTTTCCAGACCAGAGTAAAGTTATGGAAAGTAAGTTTAGGTTGTTTAATTGAGTTTTTTGTTTTTGTTTTTGTTTTTGTTTTTGTTTTCCTTCTGGATGTAGGCCTGCATTGTATTGCTATAATCTTTCCAGGGAAGGAATAGCTTTTCCTGTGGCTCTACCACTGACCACTACCATTTTAGACTACCCTTATATCAGTCTGTGCAGTCACGCACTCCATGCTTCCCCTAAGTGACGAGCATGATAATGAGCTTGGGCGCACAATGTATGCCTCTAGCACCATCAACAAGTATTTTCACCTGTGTGCAACACCTATTTACTGAGCATCCTCTGAGCTCTACTAGGCCCCAAGATAATGTGCAAGAGGGGGCCTCACCTTCAGACTAGCTTGACTAAAACGTGATAAGCATTTATACCAATTTCAGTTGCAAGTGGCAGAAAAATGCTAAGTAGCTTACACTAGAAATAAATCTGTTGATAAAGGAATGAAAATTACATGGGCAGAGCTGGCATCAGTCTTGGGGGGACTTGGTACCTCAGTGTCAGGTCTATTGAATTAGTTGTGCTCTTTTCGGTGGGTTGACTTGACTTCCTTCCTAGACTGACATGATGGCAAGATGCTCCAGAAGCTCTCTTGGGTGGCAAAAAGACAAAATGTCTTTCTTTCTTTCTTTTCTTTTCTTTCTTTTTTAAAGATTTTGTTTATTTATTTGTCAGAGAGAGAGAGAGAGAGCACAAGGAGGGGGAACTGCAGGCAGAGGGAGAAGCAGGCTCCCTACTGAGCAGGGAGTCCTATGCAGAACTGGATTCCAGGACCTTGGGATCATGACCTGAGTCAAAGGCAGCAGCTCAACGGATTGAGCCACCCAACCAAAGAGACAATTTTTCTTACTGATAATCCCTGCCCTAACCTGGGAATCCCTTCTGATAGAAACAACTCTCTGCAAGTCCCTTTTAAAAACTGAACAAGGAGACAACAGTAGTGGGATTATGATGATTGGAGAAGCTGGGTCGTATGACCTAGGAAGAGAATTCAGTGCTCTGACTGGTCAGGCCTGGGTCACATGTCCAGAAAGACGATTCAGTGCTCCCATTAACCAGGTGTGGGTAAGAGTCCCAGAAAGGAAATCCAGTGCTCTGATTGGCCAGATCTGAGTCACATGTTTCATCTTTTTTATCAAGGGTAGAGGGCGATCTCCTGGACTGAGCACTGGAAAAGTTATTCCCCATAGGAAATTCATAGTAGTTATCAGGAGAGGAATGAATAAAAAAATACACACTGACAGTATTATATTGGCATGTAAAAGGCATATTTAAGTATTTGCTATGTTCTGAACATAGTGCTAAGTACTCAATATGCTTCACCTCATTTGTTTCTTTCATCAACTTATGAGGTAGTTACATTACATGATCTACATTTTATATATTTTTAAAATATTTTATTTATTTGACAAAGAGAGAGAGAGAGAGAGAAGACATACAAGCTGGGGAAGTGGTAGTCAGGAAGAAACAGGCTCCCTGCCAAGCAGGGAGCCCAATGTGGAGCTCAATCCCAGGACCCCAGGTTCATGACCTGAGCCCAAGCCTGGTGCTAACCGATACAGCTACCCAGGTGCCCCTCTACATTTTATATTTTAAAAAGTCAAAGTTTCAAAAATTAAGTGACCTGCCTTAGGTCACACAGTTACAAAAGATGAAGCCAGGATCTGAGTGGCAACATCTGATTTTAGAGCCTGCAACTCTGATTTTAGAGCCCCAACATCTCATTCTTGTGGTACTTAACCAAGCAAAGGATTTTATTTGGATTATGAGCAAAGTGCTACATCCAAGCAAAGTATAGCAGCTTATCTTCTGAGGGAGTCTTTTTAAAGATTCGGAAGTGGCCACAGGAGTAGAGACTCCCCTGGCGGTAAAGTCAGGCGAGGAAGCAATTTCCAGAGCTTGGGGAAACTTTTTTCAGGAGCAGAAGGATGTAAGCATGTTTGTAAGCTGACGAAGGGTGAAGAGAGGCAACAATTGATAATGCAAAAAAAAAAAAAAAACCACAAGAAATCGTTTACACAGCAGAGTCTCAGGAGAGGTGGGAGGGAATGAAATTCAGAGTTTTGAGGGAGGGAGGTCGACACCTTTTCTAAGATAGAGGGAAAGACAGGAAGAGAGGGACAAAAGGGAATAATAGCTTCTTTGTAAGAGAAATGCACGGCGTCATATCTGTGTTACAGCTTATCCAGCGCGTCACATGAAATAAATGGAATTCTACTTTTAAGTCTGCTTTTATTCCATCTTCCTCAAGGTCAAAAGTCTCTTGATGGCACCAAATCACCCCATTTGGGGTTAGTTTTATACAGCGTTTTAAAGGCATTTATCATGTGCCATTATGGAATTCCTGCCAGATTTGCTTGCTTGCTTATTTACTAACTTTGATTCAGTAGGTGAGAGGTGCTTTCCCTCTATCATTCCGTTTTTTTTTTTTTTTTTTAATGGTGGATGGATTAGGTACATAATTTATTACAGAATAACATGTAACTTGTTATTCACAGAACTTACGTACAGAAATTAATGTGAAGAGGCAAAGAGTATGTTTCCGTGAACGAGATCGAGTAAGCTAACTAATTAGCTACAGTTTGCCATGTAGATAAATTGGCAGCTGGAAGGGACAACCCATTACTTTATAATTAATTGACTTAGATCTTTTTAAAATTAATTAGTTAAGAAGTACAGCTGGGCAAAGACCGATGTACAAGGAGCCTCCGGTACTCCCATCAGAAATCAAGGTCAAGCGAGTGATTTTGGCTATTCCACCTTTCAACTGGCTGGCAGTAATTCAATCAGGCACTGAGTGCTTAGATGCTCCTTAATTTTCTTCTCCAGGTTCTACTGGGTCTTGCAGTAAATCTCCAGGTAACTGTATTTTCCAAGTTTTGACTTATCCTAATTATAGCTCTATTGTTCTGTAGACACTAAAAAAATGCATACTGTATTGAGTGCCTAATACATGCCAGGACCCATGATGAGACACTTAACATACGTTGTTTCAGCTTTCCTCACAGCATCCCTGGGAATTAGATGTTCAAAGAGGTAGAACAGTGGAATGGTGAAAGGCAAGATTCAAAAGCCTGACCTTTTAGATTTAGACCCAGCCATTCTATTAACTGCTGTGTGATGCTGGACAAATTGCTGAACCTCTCTGTCTCTCAGTTTCCTCCTCTGAAAGACGGTGGTAAGAGTAACTTCCTCATAAATGTATATGTATTTTATTTACTTATTTTTAGAGAGAGAAGTGGGGAGGGGCAAAGAGAGAGAGAATCTTAAACGGGCTCCACATCTAGGGCAGAGTATGACACGGGGCTCCATCTCACAACCCCGAGGTCATGACCTGAGCCGAAACCAAGAGTCTGACACTTTACAGACTGAGCCACCAAGGTACCTCATCAGTATATATGTATTAAATTAGTTAATCTGCCTAAAACGTTTAGAATGAAGTAGGGCCTTCGCATACTGATATCGTTACTTTTTCCCTATCACATTTCTGAGCATTTACCTTCCTCCAAATAGTTGACCTATAAGAACTGACTTAATCCTCTTGAGTATCCCATGAGGTAGACATAGCATAAAACAAATGAATCCCCATTTTACAGATAAGAGAACTGAGGCACAGAGAAGACTGATAACTTGCCTAACACTACCTAATTATGAGAAGAACCAGGATTTCCTTTCAAATAGTCTATCTTCAAAACTCAAGCTTGTAACTACTCTTTCTTAATGTCACATTCTTCCAGCATCTTCTGTACTCCAGACACGAGAAACGGAATGCAGTTCTCAGAAGGAGCAAGGCTCATTCGTGACTGTCATTACGTGAGCTCTGGGCCTGGAACGCTCTTTCTCCCCTTGGCCCCTCGTTGAACAACACCCTCTTCCACCTTAAATACTCAAAAACAACAACATCACCTCTTTGGAGAAGGCATCTGCAGAATCCGATGCTTATCTCTTTTATAGCATTTTCACACTATGTCCATCTGTTAGTCAAATAATCAATAAGCATTTATAAGTTCCTCAATGACCTATCACTAAGTCTCTTTTCTCAAGGAGCTTAAGTCTAATGGAGAATGATAAATTCTAAACCTGTTCAAAGATGAGAAATTAAGATAATTTTGGACATTAAAGCTGACTTTTGGAGGATACGGTGGGTTAACGTAGAAAGGGACTGGGTGTGCTGGTTCAATGCTGCTGGAGACGAGAAATAATAGTCAGCAGCCAGGCACATAAAAATAAGTGTGGAGAACATTTCAAACAGAAAGACCAGAAGTGCAGAAGTCCTTTCAAGGGATCAAGGCTGCTGCGTTTGAAGGGAAAAAGTGCAAACAACCTTCAGATATGTAGTCATTATTTATTTACATGTTTATCTTCCTACCTAAACTGTGAATTCTTTCCAGTTAGGGCTCTGTCCCACTCATCTTTGAACCCCTACTGCTTAGCAGATCTCCTGGACTATGGTCTTTTTTGGATAATTGGCTGAATAAAATAATGACAACTAATTTCTTTTTTCTTGTCTCTTTCTCCTGCCTTTCCCATGTTGGTTATTCTTCTGAAATGATTCCCAAAATTCTCTCTCTCTCTCTCTCTTTTTCTCTAGTCCCCTATACACATTTCTGTTTCCTTTCGGGTCTACTGTCGCCCACATCTATTTCTCCTATCCCTAAATCCCCTTTGTTGTCCCAGGTAATTCCTCGCTAAGCTGCAGGGATCTGGAAGGAGGTATAGTCTTTGGATAGGGATAAAGCTGCCTAGACATGTCTTATCCTCTTTACTCTGACCCCTCTTTCATAGACCCTGAAGAATACCTTACATTTGGCGGTCAACACCAAAGCTAAAAATATAACCTCGTCCTGAGATCCTCTTTTGGCAAAGGAATGCAAGCTAGTTTTCTTTTAAGCCATTGTTCTGGAGACAGGCTTTAGAACAGGAGAGAATAAGGTGAGCCACCTTGGTGCTTCCAGCTCACCTAGGGAGAAGTTTTGATTGCTCTTGGAAGCTTGATTGCTCTTAGAGACTGGGGTTAAAGAAGTTTAAAAAGCAAAAAGGAAAGACCAATTTTAATAGTTAACTATAAAGGATTCCTAGAGTTCCTTTTCTTCCATCTGATAGAGAAAAGGAGCAACTCCTGTGCCTTTGTCTTGCAGGGCACCTTTTTTCCGCTCCCCAGGAGTTTAGACAGCTATTCAGGAGTAAAAGATAACCAAGGATGAACTCAAACCTCCCCTGGGGCCTTAAAAGCCATCTCTTTAGCTGCTAATCGGCTGAACCCACACATCTTAGATATATAAATTTTAATCAGTTTCTCTTCCTTTTTTTTTTTTTTTACCACCCCTTGTCTTTCAGAGACCAGGTTCCACCTACAAAGAGTTTGGAATCAATTTTGAAAATACAGGAGATCAGCTGCTTCCTGCCTGGGATTGTTCTTGAGACGCCAGCTAAGATGACCTAATTCCCTTTACCTTCTTCACAGGCACTATGAGGATTTCTGTATGGCCACTTTCATTCTGTAGCTGCAAACACAATGCAGCCCAATGATCTTTTGTTGCAAAAACAAAAACAAGCCACAACAACAAAACAACAACAACCCCCCCCCCCAAGTGCTTCTTAAAAAGCTATTTTTCTCCCAGTGTTTGCTTTAGCTACTAATTGAAAACACCTAGAATACCTTTAATTCTTCCATGATATTATAAAAAGTCTCGTGGCATACATGTCTTAAGTAGTAGGATGCTTTCCAGGAATCAAAAGATGCAGAAGCAATTTTGTACAGATTCGACTCAGCTCTGGACTCAGACTGCCTGGATCAAATGCCTCCATCAATGCATCTGGCAGTGCTACCTTTGGGAGAGTTACTTAATATTTCTGTAGCTCACCTGGGTGGCTGGGTGGGTTAAGCCTCTGCCTTCTGCTCAGGTCATGATCTCAGGGTCCTGGGATAGAGCCTTGCATCGGGCTCTCTGCTCAGCAGGGAGCCTGCTTCCTTCTCTCTCTCTGCCTACTTGTGATCTCTCTCTGTCAAATAAATGAATAAAATATTAAAAAAAATTTCTGTAGCTCAATTTTCTCATACTTGAATGAGAATAACAGTGTTGGGTTCTAGGGTTTGGAGAAGGAGTAAATAAGATCATGCATGTAAAGCACTGAATAGAGTGCTAAACTTGATATAAACAGTCAGTCAAAGTGCTACTTATCTTGGCCATTGGAACAAAGGGGTAGAAGGAGAAGAGCTAGGCTCTGAATCAGAGTATGTGAATTCTAGTGGTCTCAGTTACTCAACCCCAGCTGGGATGTGGTCCTTGCTTCTGTTACCTACTCTTACATTCCTTGGCTCCCAGCGTGATACAGAGTACAGGCGCAATGCCCGGGGACATTTCCTGTATGGTCAGAGAGAACATGCAGTTTTTAATGTGGTGGAAAAAGTAAGCGGCATCACACCCAGACAGTGGGATAATTACAGTGAAATAGTCAAGAGCATGGACTCTGGAGACAGAATGCCTGAATTCAAGTTCAGACTCCCTTGCTTATTAGCTGTCTGATCTTGTACAATTCATCTTAACCTTTCTGTGTGCTTTAATTTTCTCATCTCTCAAGTAGGAACAAGAATAGTCCTCCCCTATAGAGTTGTCAGCTATAAATGAGAAAATGCACATAGGCCCTAGCTTAAGAACTAAAGGAATGGTAGTTTTTTGGTTTTGGGGTTGTGTGTGTGTGTGTGTGTGTGTGTTAGCAAAAAGTCCATTTCATTGTCTTTCTTTGTAAAAACTCATTGCTTTTCCATATGTTCATAGGTGTGAGTAAAACCAGTTTGTCCTCACTAAATCCCTTTTAGGTGCCGAGTTATCCAGAGAGATCAGAGTTAAGATTGACATGTTGCAGTCAAATGCTCTACCACTGAGTTATACCCCCTAGATTGACATGTTGAAAGGGGCTCTTGAAACTTTTCAACAGAAATAAATTTTTGTTCGTTTGTTTGGAAAGCAGAAGTGAATTTGGTAAGAATTTGACTGGTTCCTCAAGTAGACCTCAGTATGGATGTCCTCATTCCATAAAATGGGCAACCATGAGATGATTAGAGGTAAGAAGTGATCATGGTCTACTAGTTAAAGCAGATAACCAGGCATCACAAACTAGAGGCCATTTCTGCCTCCACCACTGACTGACTGGGCACGTCACCTCACCTCACTGAACCTGCTTTTTCCAGCTTCCAAATGAGGATAATAGGATTCCTCTACCCACACAAGGATGTTAGGTAGCTTAGTTAATTGATGTTTGCAATACGCTGGGAGATAAAAGGCGGTATGGAAATATAAAGTGTATTAGAGAAGAACAAAGTAAGATGTTAAAAGTGCCTGACAATGCAACAGAACTAACAGATTGGGCAACAGAACCTGGAAGATAATAAAGTTGGTTTAACACTAAATCGTAATATTGATACTAGAGTTTTAAAGAGCTCGTTCAAAATAATATCTCTGTTAATATACAATAGTGAATTTCTGAGTATTGTGACACCTTCCTTCCTTTTCAAATGAACACTGGCTTTTAAAAAAAAATGGTAGGTAGTCATCTCAATCAAGGTTAATTCTTTCCTATATTATTCCATGAACTGATAGGACCTTTGTAATGCTAACCCATGGCATTGAGAGTGCCATTCTAATAATACTTAAAAAAAAAAAAAAAGGTTTTATTTA
Source organism: Mustela erminea (assembly GCF_009829155.1). Classification (NCBI taxonomy): domain Eukaryota; kingdom Metazoa; phylum Chordata; class Mammalia; order Carnivora; family Mustelidae; genus Mustela; species Mustela erminea. The sequence goes on from NC_045619.1 coordinate 30,451,287, forward strand.
TTTACTTGTCAGAGAGAGAGAGACACACACACAGAAAGCACAACCAGGGGGAAGAGAAGGCAGGAGAAGCACGTTCCCTGCTGAGCAAGAAGCCCGATGCCAGGCCCCTGGGATCATGACCTGAGCTGAAGGCAGAGGCTTAACCAACTGAGCCACCTAAGTTCCAATATTTATCTTGTTTTTATGGCATTTGTCTTAGATCAAAGACCAGATACTGTCTATCCAGGAAAATTAGCTAGATAAGAATTCTTCAATAAATAATTTTAAAAAGTCAATCTTTCTCATCTCCCAATTCAATTCAGAAACCACTTTGACCTTTTTCTGTTCATGGCAATAAAAGCTGACTTGATCAAAGTGACCTTTTTCTTCTTCTTCTTTTCTGTTCCTATTTCGGAGCCATCTGGTTTGACAGCCATAAGAGCTGAAATACTTTCTTTTCCAGTCTTTGGAAATGCCCCCTAGAGGCAAATAACCATTTGGCAAAACCAGCAAATACAAAGTATGACAGAATATTTCCTGCTTGTTCTTTCCAAGGTGGTGTGTGGAGTCAGAATGGGGTAGGAACACCTGTGCCTACTTGGAAGATTTATAGAGCCATTTCAGGTGGGACACACATTTTCAGGCTCAAAGGAATTTGATCTCATTTCCATTCTATAGCAAGTAATGGAGCAGCACCTTGGTACCAAACCATATGTGGTGGCAACCCTGGATAGCTTAAAAAGTTTGCAGAAATTATCCTTCATAATAAAATACATGTGTGAGTACAGACTTAAAGTTCTTGGAGAATTCCCAGTCCATCCACCTTTCTTATCACCTTTACCAATGTCCTTGATTGGTTAAAGACACCCTGCAAAATAAGACTTTTGAGGGTCTGTGGGCTGAGATCTGAGTTAGAAACACAAAACACCTCACCCCTCAAAAATGAGTTACAAACACAAAACACCTCACCCTTCAAAAATGTAGCTTTGGGGGCGCCTGGGTGGCTCAGTGGTTAAAGCCTCTGCCTTCAGCTCAGGTCATGATCCCAGGGTCCTGGGATCGAGCCTCACATCGGGCTCTCTGCTCAGCAGGGAGCGTGCCTCCTCCTCCTCTCTCTCTCTGCCTGCCTCTCTGCCTACTTGTGATCTGTCTGTCAAATAAATAAAAACCTTAAAAAAAAAAATGTAGCTTTGGTTGCTTGGGGTAAAAGTGTCTTGTCTTGAGGGCATTGTATAGATTACACATTGTTGTGTTTATTGGTCCTGCCTCACTAATCTTTTATGTAAATATCTCAGCATTAGAGAGATCAGGCTAAACTCAGAGATTCATCAGACAGGAGATATTTGAGCTTTTTGCTTCCTTGGGTTTTGCACAGAAAATTGGTAATTAGTTAGGAAAAGAAAGCCAACATCCTTTCATCAAAATTACTCTGGGTGAATGACAGAAGACACTGGAGAGAGAGGGAAAAACATACTAGAGAGGACGGGTTTCTGGTTTGCCACTTTTCTAGAACAGTGTACAAGATATTGAACTTGTTTTTTAAATTTGCTTCAATAAAAGTGCCTGCCAAGTTCATGTACAAGATTTTAAGTTTGCCATAAGGAGTTAAGTTATTTCCATTTTTTTTTTCAAACAATAAGCTATAAATAACACAAACAATGACAGGATTGTGTTGATTTCCTCCTGATGTACCCTGACTAAGGGTCTTGGTCAGAAACCTGAGGTAGACAGCAGGAATTCTGTCTGAACTACAGGGTGATCCATTGCTTTTCCAAAATTAGCCAAGGAGACAGCTTTCAGGAAGCAGGCCTCCTCTCCAGGCACTGGCTGTGGGCTTTCTGAATTATTTACTGTGTGATAGGGCTCCTGGCTTTGAGCACAGGCAATGTGGTTCTTCAGGCCACAAAAGCTTAAAATAGATGTACATCTCTCTACTCTCACTATTTATGTACCACCAAATTATCCATCCTTACTCCCCTCCCCCAGGCATTTTCCCCTTCCTGGGGAAAAGGGACAGTAACATTTAATTTCTACTCATTAGGAGTTGCTGTCAGGATGGTTCACTTTCCCAGGGGAGGCTTGTGTAATGGGCGGTGCAGAATCAACATTCATAAATTCATCGCCATTTATCTCAGTGCTATTACAAGTGGCAGGCGGTCAGAAATTAGCATTGCATTTAAGCACAGCCACATAACTGGAAGATTGCTTCTGGGCATGCTGCATGGCTCATGATTTTTCCATGTTCCTAAAAAGTGTGAGCCTTAATGATTCATTAATTATAACTTTTTATCTGAACCAGTTGTCCCATCATTAATTTGTACATGTTTCGTCTAGACAACTTAAAGCAACTAGTGTTTTACTCTGATACCTTGGGTGAAGACTGAATGACATGGACCCTGATTGCCTTCTTCTCCTCATCACTATTGAGTTGATACAGTCAGCTGACCATGCCAGTGATGGCAGACCAGCACACCCTCAGCTTAATGGGAGATCTTAAATGACCTCAAGGGAATCTGGGAGGAAAATGAATGATATAATAAGACCAAAGGGAATTACATCTGCTTTCCTTTGCCTTGAACAGAGTAGGTATTCAACAAATATTTGGTTTTTGTATGGTTTCATTATTGTTTTGTTATCAGACTAGAAAGTGGTGAGAGGTCATGGGGAAAAAATCTGGGAAAGTTAATATTTGTTCCCTCATTTTGGAAACAAAGACTTCAATTCATTGGCTCTCAGTTCAACAACTCAAGCCCAGGTAGATGTCTTTGTCCCACCTGAAACCCTTACCTTCGACTTGGTTTAAAGGTGCTTATGGAATATCTATTACATGCTCTGCCAAGCCCAGTGCTATATGCTGGGAACAGAGGGATGATCCCTTGAGGATGCCACTGTCTTGGGGAGAGCCAGTCATGAAAATATGCAGTTTAAATAAGCCACGTGTGCTTTTGGTAGTGCTTCCTAGAGTTGCTGAGGCTAGAGTTTGCTTTTGAATGAGAAGAGAAATTCATCAAGCAAAAATAGCTTTTGCCATGTGTGTTGTTTGTCCTTCTTTTCAGACATCATTGGATTGCCAGTGCTTATGAGTTAAGTTTGATTTTTTACTTTTCAGTGTTCCATTCTGGCAACTTCCTTGAGCATACAGACCCTCTGGATACAGGACATCATGAAGTAAAGTTATGTTTACTGACCACTACCTTTCCACCAAAAGGTAGACTCAAAAATTCTCTGAAAGGAAGAATATCCATGGGTTTGGGACCATTTTCAGGGTCCTACCCAGACCTTGTCCAACATGCTTTCTACATATTCGAAGTCAACAACTGTCTATATCAGGGTTTGCCAAACTTTTTCCATAAAGTCAGAGAGTGAATATTAAAAGTTTTGCAGGCTAGACCATCACATTGCAACTACTCAACCCTACTTTTTGTAGCTTGAAAGCACTTACAGAGCATATAGAAGTGGTAGGTGTGATTGTGTTCTAGTGTAACTTGACAAGACCAGGGAGAGTTGGATTTGGCCATTAGACCACTGTTTGTTGAGGCTGCAGCATTAAACAGATATATTTAGCTATTATTTGAAGTAAAAATAAATAAGAATTTTAAGTAAATACCTGAACTTCAGATATTGAACATTAATATCAGGAGTTTAAACTCATGTTTAAATACTGACTCAGTACCTACTTTATGTAAAATATTGGTAAGGGATGGGAATAAAAAGAAATGAAAGTTGGGTGTTTAATCTCAAGTAGTAATTTATTGGAAGACCTACTCTGCAGATGTAGAAACAGAGACTCTCAGAACTGACTTGCTCTTGGCTAGATCATAGCAAAGCCAGGACGTGGAATCAGGCCCATGTAAGCTCAGGTCTCTTTCCCCATCACAGCATTTTGTTTGTGTGAAGATCCATGGGTCATGATGAAGTCTGTAGGAAAGAAGAGAGGATGTATGATTCATTGAATCATACCCTTGAATCTTTGCTCTGCCCTCTGCTAGAGATAACTAAAAGAAGAAATTGAAGCTGTTTTCTTAACAGGGCTCAGTCATGCCCACAGCTCCTGCTAACAACAACATCACCTGTCTTTCACCTGGGAGTTCACCATGTTTTCACGATAGGCATTTATGAAACTTCAAAATAATTTTGTTCTCATTTGGCAAAAGGATGTCATACTTTCCTCAGGTCTTCATAATGATCATGAGCAGAGAAAAAGAGTTATCATTGCTGGACTGAAGGAGTCATTGGGAAAATTATGAGTCAGTAACTCATATAGTATTTTGATTTGAATTCAGATAATAAATAAAACACAACTGCCAAATCCAATAGCCGTTTTGCAATCTCCTTCTTCATGATATCTCTGCACATGTGGTAATGTTACCCTCTTTTTGAGAAAATTCCATGACATGGAACTCTTCTCCTAAAACGAAAATTTTCGCAAAGAACATTCCTAAACTTTCAATATTTCACATGACTTACCCTGTCTTTCATCCCTTGCTGCTCTCAGGGCTTTCACTCTTACTTCTAATTGAAGAAAAAGGAAAGGAGAAAGAGAAAATCTTTATTTGGCACTCCAAGTGTTCTAAGAATCTAGAGATAGAAAATGCAGCTCCCTCCTTTGAGGATTTCACAGTCTAATAGAGAGAGAAACAAAGAACGATAAGGTAATGACTACAGATCATAGATGCTAGTAGAGGAGTATACAGGATGGTAAAAGGGCGAGGAGAGGCAACTGTGAAGGTTTCTTAGACGAAAGAAGAAAGTTGAATATAAATTATCACGGTGAAGAAGTCTGAACCGCCCCCCTTCCCAGACAGAATTTGCAGCTCCTAAGTACTTAGCCAGGCTGTGACAACTCTGACACTGGGTCCTATTACCCACTTCCCTATTGCTTTCCTAACTAGATCAAAAGCTTCTGGAGGTCAGGGAGGAGCCGTGTTCATCATGGCGCCCTCAGCACTTAAACAGTGCCTGGCACTTGATAGGGGCTCAGTAATAATTACTGAGAGATAGAGATAAATATTCCTACTTTAACACTGAGAAACTGAGTCCCAATGATTGAAAAATGAATTTATACATCACTCATCATCAGGAAAATGCAAATGAAGGCTACAGTGAGATATCACCTCGCACCTATCAGAATGCTACAACCCAAACACAAGAAACAACAGGTGTTGGTAGGGATGTGGAGAAAAAGGAAGCCTCTTAGACTGTTGGTACGAATGCAAGCTGGTGCAGCCACTGTGGAGAACAGTTTGGAGGTTCTTCAGAAAGAGGGCTACCCTACGATCCAGTATTTATACTACTGGATATTTACCTCCACAATACAAAACACCTAATTCAAAGGGATGCATGCACACCTATGTCTACCGCAGTATTACCTACAGTAGCCAAATTATGGTGCTTCCATAATTTGAAATATGGTGCTTGCTCAAGTGTCCATCAGTAGATGAATGAATACAGAGTTGTGAGATATATATATATACGTGTGTGTATTATTCAGTCTTAAAAAAAGAATGAAATCTTTCCATTTGCAATGACATGGATTGAGCTAGAGAGCATACTGCTCAGCAAAATAAGTCAGAGGGAGACCGATAACACATGATTTCACTCATATGTGGAATTTAAGAAACAAAACAAATGAACAAAGGGTAAAAAAGAGAGAGAGAGAGGAATCAAGAAAGAGTCTTAATTATAGTTTTGATGCTTACTAGAGGAGAGGGAGGGAGGGTTAAATAGGTGATGGAGATTAAGGAGGGTCCTTGCCAAGATGACTGCTGGGCATTGTAGGAAATTGTTGAATCACTTTATTGCACACCTGAAACTAATATAATACTGTATGTTAATGATACAAGAATTAAAATTTTTGGGAAAGGAATTTATATGTTACTGAACATTGAGTATTGTGAGATGTTGACAATTAAAGACAGAATTTGACAAGTATTTCACCTTTTTTTGCTTCACCTAATTTGACATCTCAGGTCCCACATTCTTTCCAGAGTTTCAATTCCGAATCTCCAATATTTTTACAGTCTCTCTGAATGTCCTACCTCAAACTCAGCATGATCATAACAGAACTCCTTATCTTCTCCTGAATGGGGATGATTCTTTCTCTCTGTATGACATACTGATGTCATGAATGTATGATATCAGTACCCATTTTCTTGTTGTAGTCTTAGACTCTAAGATGTGGGAATTAATTACATAAGAAAATAGGAAGCAGGGATCATTTGGCTGACAGAACTTTAGAGAATCTGGGCACATGGCAGCTCCTATACCATGAAAGTTAGTCCTCAACCTGACTTCTAGAGCAGCACCATCTAATAGATATGAAATGTGAGACACAAATATAGATTACATATGTAATTTTACACTTTCTTATAGCCATATTTAAAAAGTAAGAAGAAGGGGCACCTGGGTGGTTCAGTGGGTTAAAGCCTCTGCCTTCGGCTCAGGTCATGATCCCAGGATCCTGGGATCAAGCCCCACATCGGGCTCTCTACTTGGCAGAGAGCCTGCTTCCTCCCCTCTCTCTCTGCCTGCCTCTCTGCCTACTTATGACCTCTGTCGGTCAAATAAATAAATAAAATCTTTTTAAAAAAAAGTAAGAAGAAATAGGTCAAATTAGTTTTAATAGCATGTCAGGTCCACTGCTCAAAACCCATATACCACTAGCTATAGTATATTGAGTGATGTACTTCTAGACTTTCACAAAGACTTTATAAGCTATAAAATAACATTCAATTTCTAAGTGCCCTCCTATCATTTGCATCCTGGTCAACAGTAAAGGTCAATACCTTTACTATTCACATCCAATTGACTGGAACTCAGGTGGATATCATGAAGGCAGGTCAGTAACAATGCTGGGGAGGGAAGCTATCAGGAAAAAGAGATTAATGCTGCAATTATAACCCTTTGTCTTGATGCATATTTGATCAGAAAAATCTCAATTATACCTAATATACATTATTTACAGAGGTGACATGTTTACAGGTGTTATTTATTTACAAGAACACTGTGGCTGCTAGGTCTCTAGTCTTAAGATCTGGAGAACATTTATTTTATAGAAGTCTTCCAGATCAAGTAGGTGGGAAGGGAAGCCATGATGATGTCTCTAACATTTCAGTGATTTTGCTTGGAGGCCTTCTCCGTGGTGGAGAGAAAAGATAGGAGAAGGTTAAGTTTCCTGCTCACCTCACACTTACTATTTCTTCCATTTAACTATGTATGGTTATTGATAAATGTCCCAACATGACCTATTAGTCCTTGTCTTCAAGCATTTTCCTATTTCCTAAACTCAAAACCATAATGCTCCCTGATTCTTTCCTCTCTTTCTTCTTTCTCCAGTTGGATGCAATGTCCTGTAAATTCTGTAAATTCCTTACTCAGAGAGTTGCTTGCATCGTCTTCCTTTCATTTTATTCTTAATGTCATTTCTGAGGTCCCCAACTCCATCACTTTATAGTTTGACTAACACAAGGATCTCCAAAATGATTTTGCTATCTTGAGACTCTTTTTGTTTCCCATCCTCTTCCACCATCAAATTTATTTTTCTAAGACTACTTAGAGAACACTTCCCTCTCTCAAGTCCTCTTCACCTAATTTAAACAAAAATTAAAACCTTCAATTACTTCACTTTATAAAGAAGAAATTTAAACTAATTAATAGTTGATAATTTATATAGAACCACTCAATTTAAAAATGAAAGAGCTGGACTTAAACCCAGACTTCCTCATTTTAAATCTTGTATGCTTTCTACTATACACCTTGACTGTAGAATAATGTCCAGGGTCTTTTATCTTTATTCCAGGAATTACGCAAATCTTATATAACATGTCAATCTTCTCTTTAACTCCCATACTCAAACCTATCTGTTATTCCTTAAGAAACCATTCATTCAGCCATTGTATGAATCTTTATTAGGCATATCATGTGTAAGACACCTACAGGGGCTAACCTTTACAAGCTGTGTGGGGGATAAGGCTGGCGAGGTAGCTGGAGGCCAAAGCACCACAGGGCTGAAAATCAGGCTAGGACTTTGAGATTTAATTCATTAGACAGGGTAGTACCACAGCCAGCTTCTGATTAAGAATGTGAGATGAAAAAATCTGGCAGAGTATCCATAAAACATTACTATCAGAAACCTTAGGTACCCCTGAGGTTGTAAGGTAGTAGCTCTTGGAAAGAACAAACCCTACAGGAGTTTTTTTTTTTCATTTGGGTCACATGATGGTTGTGTGTGTGCAGAAGAAAAAGCACCAGTATGTTAAAATGGGAATGGGGGAGACTGGTGGAGTGGAGGAAGATTATTTAAATTCTTCATAGATCTTTGTAACTTTTTACTTGTGACAACCATGCATGCCTTTATAACTAATAAAAATGAAGGAAATTTAAAATAAACACTTCATTTTATACCCAGCCAGAGGTTCCCACTACTTGCCCCATAAAGCATGAGTTGACCTATTTAAATGGAAGAAATCCCTCATCAGGCTTACTGCTTATATTATACCTTTTAGTCATTCTTCCTACAGTACCTTTCTCGCTCAAATTATCAAACATCTTAGAAACACTGTCTGGAATTTCTTTCTTTCTTTTTTTTTTTAATTTTATTTATTTATTTGACAGAGAGATCACAAGTAGGCAGAGAGGCAGGCAGAGAGAGAGGGGGAAGCAGGCTTCCCACTGAGTAGAGAGCCCGATGCGGGGCTCGATCGCAGGACCCTGAGATCATGACCCGGGCTGAAGGCAGAGGCTTAACCCACTGAGCCACCCAGGTGCCCTGGAATTTCTTATGATGAAGCAACACATCCAAAAATGGCTAATGGCATGGGTGCTGCTGGTCCTTACTACCATGCTCACAGCACGCATGGTCAACCAAGCTCTCCACCCATTTCCATTCCTTCTGTAGTCTCAGAGTGCTCTCAACACTAGTCTTGAATCTGTTGCTACCCGTCAGTGAGAATTAAAGGAAAAATGACACCCATTTGCCATTCCTAGTATAGTTTTAAAAAAAAAAAAGGAGTCTTTTTTGAGTTGGAATCATATTTTTATCACTGTGTGATGTGGAACAGGGTAGTAAGCCTTTCTGAGCTTTAGTTTCCTATGAAAGTGGGCACTGTCTCATTGAGAGTTCTCTCATGAAGAGTAAGTGAAATCTTATCCTGGCAGAAAGAGCCCTTCATCATCTCTCTACATTTGCTTAGATCCAACTAAAACTTTTGACTTAAAATGCTTACTGTTGGGGGCGCCTGGGTGGCTCAGTGGGTTAAGCCACTGCCTTCGGCTCAGGTCATGATCTCAGGGTCCTGGGATCGAGTCCCACATCGGGCTCTCTGCTCAGCAGGGAGCCTGCTTCCTCCTCTCTCCCTGCCTGTCTCTCTGCCTACTTGTGATCTCTCTCTGTCAAATAAATAAATAAAATCTTTAAAAAAAATAAAAATAAAAAAAAAATGCTTACTGTTGTTATTTTGTACTTATTTATCCTTGGTCTAGATATACCACTGAGTGAAAGATATTAATTCAGTTTGATCTGGAAAACAATGACTTATTTTCTGTCTGTTGCCTCTAGGGCAAAGGCACCAGGAGCAGCTCTGATGTTTAATCTGCTCTTCCAAAATTCATGGTTCTGTGTCAGTCTCATCAGCTGTCATACTGTTGCCCCTTTCTGTGCAACTATCATTCAGATGTTATTCTCACATTACTTTCATCTTGAGCTTTCTTAGATTTGAAATTCTTTCTCTCTTTTTATTCCTCTACTGTATATATAAAGACTTTGGCAAGTGCCTAAAAGATGCCATAGAGTCTGGGTTCTAGGAAGAGTATGCTATTGGAGTTGGTCGGGGATACGAACCACTCTAGAATAGAACCAAGAAAAAGTTAGCTTCCCGTTCATCCATCCTTCTATCCATCCATCCACCCACCCAATACTTACTGAGCACAAACTCTTGTTAGATCCTGGAAGAGATGTGGACATTTATCAGTGAACAAGCTTTGTTCTCTTGTGGGGTTTCTAATGAGAGAATATGAATGAAAAATGGTTGTCATTAAAGAAAGAAATAAATAATATGATTTTAGATATTACCAAGTGCTAAAGAGAGGACTATCTTGAAGCCAGCAAGTGAAATTGCTTGAAAGCAGTAGTTAAGTAAAAGATCTAGAAAACAGGAAGCCAGCTAGATTTGGAGGAGAATTTGGTCTCAGGTGATTGATGATAAAAGAGTGGCCAGCAGAATACATCCACAGGGCCGGATGCAAAGGGATGCTTACCCTTGATCTCTCTTTCAGCTTCTTTCTGGGAAGGAATTTCTCTCGGGAGATGGGCCAGGTTGGTGGACGCGAGGAAAAAGGCTGTATCGAATTAAGGGGAAAGACAGCGGGAGCAGTAGGAAGAATTTTCTTTCTCAATTGTTCTTAACCCATTATACATCTGGCAGGTTTTCATAATTTCTTTAATTCAAAGAAAGCAGATCAAAGATCGGGTGAGATTATTGCACAAAAGTAAAACACACACACACACGCAAAACCTCTTCCTCTGGGGGTGTCAAAATGAAGCCCCCTTACAAATTCTTCACAAAGGTTACAGACTTCAACACAATGCTTAGGCGGATGATTAAAACTACAGCAACAAATTAGGCGCAATTAAAGACTTTCAACTTTCCCACATACCTGAAACCAAAGCTGTGAAAAAAGGGAGTATGTCAGGTAATTAATTGTCGAGAAATATTTAATGACCTCTCCTCTGCTACATTTAACATGAGGCATGAGTGCTTTGTTTGGACTTAATCACACGGTTCCCCGGAGCCACGGGCATGTTACCGCAGCACACTAAAGGAAGAAAGCCCCGGAGGGAGGCTTAATTAATTTGCAACTCTTGCCACACCGCTTCACACCTGAATTCTTTATCCTTTGGGCACACATAATACAGCCACAATGCACTGTAGTAACATCCATTTTATAGGCAGAACTTTCATCTACCCAGTTTCCTCCTTTTTGTAAAACTGTTCGGCTGTCTCGAAATGATAGCAACCAAGCTTCTCTCTTTGTAGCCTGAAAGGTCAAGGACCCTGCTGCATTCAGGAAAGAGATGATTTTACGCATCGTTTTTCTCTAATAACAGAGTGGAGACTCCTTTAATGTTAAGGTTCTCTAGAGAAAGGGCATCGTATTAAAAGTATTGACTCTTGAGAAACGTAGGTGCCTGGCAACTTTCGAAGTGTGTAATACTGTGTGCCAGCTCTCTCCCCCAGGCCCATTCCGATCTGCAGCATATTTAGAACAGGAGGCAAGTCATTCTCTCTCTCTCTTTTAATATCTAAATATATAACAGACGGGATGGTGGATAAATGTCGACTACAGTTGCCAAAGTTTGCAAAGGCAGATCTCATTGGCTTTGGTTTTTAGAGTGCTAGATGACAGTGGAAATGGGTGGTGTTATTTGAATTTAAGAAAGTATTTGCTGAGCCAGTGGGGTTAGGTCTGAAGGTTTTGCTGGGAAGGAGTTTACACATTCGATTTCTGACAGAAAGGAGGTTAATATCAGCGCCAAAGAGGGGAGGAAACTTTTAAAATTGAGCTTTTCCAAAACTGAACTAAAAAAAAAAAAAAAAAAAGTTGTCTTAAACTGGGAAAAGAGATGAATTTTATTTTGTGCCGTAAGAAAAATTTGGTTTCCTATCTCAGTGCATTTGTGTATAATTCTGAGAGCTATTTGTTATCTATTTGACTTGAAAAATATAACCAATACAGTCAGATTATATATAATTTTCCTCAGCACCGCTGACCAGAAAGTAAAAATTCATTTATTTTGCTGGTGTTTTGTTTTCTCTGCTGTTTACCAGTTTCTATTTCACCCACCTGCTATTGCTCTCTCCTGTGTACACACTGCCCCAGAACCTCTCCCCTCTGTTCCAACACAAATGCTCTCCAAAGACAGGGATTTATCATGGGTTTGTTTTCGCACAATTGCCCTCAAGCCCACCCTGATTTGTTCTGGTCTTAGCCAGGGACTAGTTTTTGTGTTTGGAACGACTCCAGACATGAAAAACCTTTCAAGTTCCCAGAAAAGATACCTTTCTCAGTTCTCCAGAAGCATATTTGGGGATGTTCAGGGGGAAATGGTCACTACTCTCAGAGCAGAGTATCGCAGAGAATTGAATTTGCAATCAGTGCCCATTTCCCAGAATGGGATGGTGGGCGGAGGTGTGTCTTGGGTTGTGTGAGGAAAGGTGAGTTTATCGGTTGGCATTTAAAAGCTCAGTGAGGGGTGCCTGGGTGGCTCAGTGGGTTAAGCCTCTGCCTTCGGCTCAGGTCATGATCCCAGGGTCCTAGGATCGAGCCCCGCATTGGGCTCTCTGCTCAGCAGGGAGCCTGCTTCCCCCTCTCTCTGCCTACTTGTGATCTCTGTCTGTCAAATAAACAAAATCTTAAAAATTAATAAATAAATAAAATGAAAAAAATAAAAGCTCAGTGAATTGTACATGAAAAGGAGCATGTAGAAGGACTATTTTTAGGATGTCAGGCCTGCTCTTCATTCTTACACTTGAGATTTTCATGTATTCATGTTTTTTTTTCTTTTCTTTTTTTTTTTTAAGATTTTATTTATTTATTTATTTGATAGACAGAGATCACAAGTAGGCAGAGAGGCAGGCAGAGAGAGAGGAAGGGAAGCAGGCTCCATGCCAAGCAGAGAGGCTGATGCGGGGCTCGATCCCAGGACCCTGAGATCATGACCTAAGCTGAAGGCAGAGGCTTTAACCTGCTGAGCCACCCAGGCGCCCCATGTATTCATGGTTTTTCCAGAGAAATTCAATCCATGGGTGCAGAAGGGAAAACTCTCTGGAAGTTCTGAGGGTTCTTAATTGATACAGTTTGAGAATTTGCAGCTTCGAGTGGTGAAAACCACCAAGCAGTCACATTGGGTTACTTCTTGCTCAGGCTGGCTCTTCTGGGCTTATTCATTTCAAAATCCTGACCGTTAGAAGAATTATCTGGGTATTTCTTAGAAAGTATAGGTTTCTTGCCCCACTCCCAGAAATTCTGATTTGGTCGGTCTGGAATAAGGCACAGAAACTTATACTACAAACACAAATTAAAAAAAAAAAAAAAATCCCCAGGTGACTAATGCTTTGCATAGCCAGGCTGGGGAGGCCATCACTCTTGTCACGCTAACCAGCTTGTTTAGGAACTGAACCCTGACCTTAGCTTCATTAGTACCACACGCTGGATACTGCGGCTAACTGCTTCCATTTGGGAATATCTAACCTTGCCTCTGATCTTGCTGGAGGGCATTGATGTGAGAAAATAACCCTTACAACTATTTGCTAGCATAGCTCAATGTGTGATTTCAATAGTGCCCTTTCGTCCCCAACTATACACTTTCAAAAAGTGTTTTAATCTTCAAGAGAATATCTACATTTGAGTAGAGAAAAAAGGAAACCTGATTTTTAAAATGCTTTTTCCCAGTAAGAATGATTTTACACATTTTAATGACCTCTCAAACAATTCGAATTTAAATCTCCGCCACCCCTCACCCCCGCCCCCCAAGCAGGAATTAGGCTGCTTTTAATGATTTATCACAATTGCTAGAAAGAAAGATTCTTACTATCTTTTACATTTTTTCCCCCTCTAGGTTAGGATGCGGGATAATAGGTCCTGGACAAGGGCCATGTGCAGTGTGTGTATGTGTATAAATAAAGTCATTAAACACTGATTGTTCATTTTTTTTTTTTTTCTTCAAAGGCAGGCCTGAACCAACTGCAAGGTCATCTCATTGTTTGCAATGATGCATGTTTCTGTATGCCAGGCCTGTTTTTTGCACTTCTTATGACCATTCTTAATAGAGAAAATCAAAGAAAAGAGGACTCAGTTTGTACCAAAAGGAGACTTAGGAGAAAGGATAAGAGGTCAAGAAAAAAACTCAAAATTCTATCCCTTGAAGAGGGCAAAAGGTTTTAATGGGCCAATTGATTTATCTAAGTCTACCTGGAACACATTAACCAAGATGGTTTACTGAGTAATTTCTCTCAGACAGGAACACGGTGGACATTCTGAAAAGAATTTGGGAGCTCAAGAAAGCTCTGTGCTCAGTGAAGCTGAGCCAGGCCCCAGGCTCCAGATGGGCTCAATGCAGACCAATCAGCATCGATGCCAAGAGAGATAAGGAGATGTACCCAGGCGCTGTGTGGCCCGCCCCATGCTCTGGGTCACTGGCTCTTAAACTTGAGTATACATAAGAGTCCCCCGAGAAATTTGTTGACAATTCAGATTCCTGGGGACCATCCACTGAGGTCCTCCTGATTCATTAGGACTGGAACCGAAATAATAATCATTTGAATGAGCTAGCTCCGTGATTTAGATCACATTTTGAGATATACAGCTCTAGATAATATATATGGTGAAAATAATATCAGATTTAAAAATAAGCATCCCCTCATTTATAAAAGGAATGCCGTGACTATTGCAGAAGACATGGAAGCTTCAGAAAAACAGAAGGAAATAACATTTTCAAAAGCTCCTAATTTGAGTGTTCCCTGATGTTGTCTGCTAAGATCTCTCTTCGTCCCTCTGTTTGCAAAGTCCAGTGAATTTCCTTTTTAGGATTCCCCAGTTAGCACCTCTGAGAGGAAGTTCCTCTCCATTTTAATATGTTCAAATTCTAGTCATCCCCCTTATCATATATCTCCTCCTTTGATCAGTCCCATTTAGATGTCCTAAAATCATTTCAAAATAAACCTATTTAAACCCTCTCATTTTTACTATCAAAACTAGCTTCATTTCTTTTTTTGTTAAGAGGAACAATATTCTCCCCAGTATATGCTAGAAACTTCTTTAATACTTCTGTTTTTCACATCATTATTTTCTAACCAGTTGCTAAGTCCTTTTTAATTCATTTTTCCCAAATGTTTCTTGAAATCTTCTTCAAATGCACCTTCCCGGGCACAGGGAGGTGCATTTGAATGGCTGTACTGACTTTGAAATGTTGGAATACTTTCCTCTACCCTTGTCCTTCAGCCCCTAAATGCTCATCACCACCTCACCTCTGGGACTGCTGCCCACTTCGACAACTCCCCACCCCCCACAACCACCCTGCATGATCCAGCAGCTTCGGCGTTTACACCTGACCCTGCTTCAGGGACCCTCTAGAAACACAGCTCGGGCAGCTTCTTTTCTGGTTGGTCAGTACCCATGCTACACAGGTTGCTAATTATGCTGGTTACTACTTTTGCCTTGTTCATTCCTGAAGCCCATCCTAAAATGACCCTTTGTACCTAAACTACTACAGCCATGAATCATCTACATACCCTAAATTCAGCCTCTCAGAACTTGAACTGATTGATGTACCATTATCACATCCCCTTTCCTAAAAATCTCCTGTCATCATTAGTGTCACCTGCTCTGAAACCTTTTTAGAGTGCTTACCCAATTCGATTCCATAAACTCTCAAGAGCTTATGTTTCAATAAGCACCCACCATTTTGGGTACTGGGAAGTTACGAAGATCACATTACTTAGTCACTAGATAGAAAATACCAGAGGTCGAGACACCTGGGTGGCTCAGTGGGTTAAGCAGCTGCCTTCGGCTCAGATCATGATCCTGGAGTCCTGGGATGGAGTCCCCCTTGCTTGGCAGGGGGCCTGCTTCTCCCTCTGCCTCTGCCTGCCGCTCTGTCTGCCTGTGCTCTTATTCTCTCTCTAAAAAATAAATAAATAAAATCCATAAAAAAAATTTTTCAGAGGTTTAATATGAACACCAATAAGAACTGGAGAAGGCAGGATGTGGTAAGAAAAGAGGTGTGGGATTCAATAGAATTCACAAGACAATGCTGTTCTGAATATTATCTCATATCATTGGGGAGATGGGTGCTTGTTTTACTCTACAATTTCAAAGTCTCTTTCTTACATGTTTTTCCATGGCCACGTGCCTTTTGTGTCTCAGTCATAACCCTGACTTTTACAGCTAGTTCCATAATCTGCCCTTTTTTTCTCTCATGGAAATGGCCATGTTTTGATGAACAATCAAATTTCTTAGACGATCAGGAGATTAAAATTTTCTTTATCATCAAACCTTCTTGTCGTCTGTAGTGGGTATGCTGCCATGATGTTTTAGTGTTTATGATGTATTGAAAAAGGTTATAACTGCTTATTTCTTTGCTTTTTCTATTATACAAATAAGTAACTTAAAATCCCCTTTGTCCCACCACCACCAACAAAAAAAACTATTTGCTTTTCTAATCTATTCTAAATTTTATTTTTATGAATATTTCTACAATTATACGATTATAAAAACCTATCTTATATTGTGTTAAAATTAATATTAGAAGATAAGGAGTTTCCCATTACTAAAATTGATTTGTAAATGTAATTACTGGCATCATAACATTCCCTCATACTCAAATCACTTAGTCATTCCACATTGTTGTATACTTAGGTTGTTTTAATTTTTACTATGATTATAAATAATGCTATATTATCTATAATTAAAGTTGTACATAAAATTATGTCTCATATTATTATCATTATATATATTCCAAAACCTGGGTTTATGAGGTGTTTAAATAGCTTAAGGTTCTAACAAAATATAGTTCAGTTACTTTCCAAAGGATATTTTTAAATCAATGTTTATTATTAACAATAAAAAGAGACACTCATTTTACCATACTCCTTCCAAAACAGTATTATATGAATGTTAATTTAATGAGAAAAAATACCATTTTTTCTTTGATTAGTATTCAAATTAAATATTATTTTTCCTCTTTGGTAACCAGTTGCCATTTTAAGAATCACTATAGTATCAGGACAAGTACTAATGATTCTGTCTTAAGATTGAAAATGAAGGCTTAATGTAATTGGAAGAGTATGAGACTAGGAGTCAGGAGACAAAAGTCTTTTTCTTTAATGCCAGTTATTAGCTGTTGACCACAGATCAATGACTTAATCTGTCTTTGCCTCAATATGACCACAGATCAATGACTTAATCTGTCTTTGCCTCAATATAATATGGAAATTATTATATATGGAAATATTATTATAGATGTTATAATGGTAAAATGAAGGAAACAGTGTGCCTGTGTTTGGATGAAAAATTAGAAATGACATGAAAATATAAATTGATGTTATTTTTGCCTCTTTAATTGGCTGATTACAACAAATATAGCTGGATCATTTTGGATAAAATTTGACAGCTTTATTAATTCTATTTTCACCTACATTTGTTAGTACCAAGTACCTATACACCAGTGACACGGTAGTTATTGATATTAAAAGGAAATGAATGAGTCTGGGGCCCAGAATTTGAGAACTGAGAGTTTAAGAGGTGAGAAAGGTAACACAAATTAAAAGAAAAGGTACACACACACACACAGATTCACACACATTCATGCATGCAAGTGTGCGTACATTAATACAATTTAATAAGTGTTATCATAAGACAATGTAAAGATATTGTGAAAGGAGGGAAAGGAAGAGCAAAAAACTGGGGGAGGGTTTCTAAAGAATGGACATAGTTAAGGTAAATAGGAATTCACTAGGTACAGAAAGAAGGAAAATGACACTATAGGAATGGAAAGAAAAAAATGCAAAATGGCAGTGAGGTGTGAAAGAGACAGGAAAAATGACAGATTGGTATTTTTGGAATATACAGGGTGTCTATGGGAGCAGAGAGAACAAGAAGGCAAGAATGTGATTATAAAGCCATGTTTGCCTTTTACAGAATTTGTCCTTAGTCATATTCTAGTTATGATTAACACGACCAATCACGATTTCAAAATGGCAAATATTGGCCAAAACATAAGTATTCCTTTTAAATCCTAATTAGTATAATTTCTTCTTTTCAGGTGGGAGAGTCAAGATGAATGCTCTATTAGGGATGCTCTCTGCTTAAGTTCAGGATGCAATCACTACAAACATCAACTCAGTTAATGCCTGCTAAGTCTGAAGCTCTGAAGATAGAGTGGGATTACCATGCCTTGAAGATTACATTCTAGAGGAGAAGATAGTCCTCAAATGAGCAAAAAAGTTAGCAAAAGAACTATAATCAATTCCATGAAGGAAGTAAACAGGAATCTTTAAGCAAATAGACTTTGAATGCCTAAACACTGTCTCAGGGTTTGGCAATTTAGTGATACACAAAATATGCAAGGTTCATTTGCTCATGGAGGTTATGTTCTTTCCCGTGAGTGACAAATTAAGAAAGTTAAGAAAATAAATTAAGGGGTGCCTGGGTGGCTCAGTCATTTGGGCATCTCCCTTCAGCTCAAGTCATGATCTCAGGGTCCTGGGATCAAGCCCCACATCAGGCTCTCTGTTCAGCGGGGAGTCTGGTTCTCCCTCTCACTCTCCCTCTGTGCTTTCCTTCTCTCTATCTCTCCCTCAAATAAATAAATAAAATTTAAAAAAAAAAAGAAAAGTTTAGATAAAGTGATAAGGAGGTCCCTCTAAGGAGAAAATATTTAAGTTAAGAACTGGTAAATTCAGAGCCAGGGGAAGAACATTCCAGTCAGGGGAAAGAGAACATGGAAAGATTTTGAAGCAGAAAATGGTTTAGCCTACTAGAATAACAGAAAGGAGACTAGCATGGTCTAGTATAACAAAGGAGATAGAAAGTTTATTGAGATGAGGTAAGAGCTGAGAAAAAGTTCACACAAACTGCTGAGCAGAAAATGGGCTTAAAGAGGCAAAAAAAGTTAGAAGCAAGAAGACAATTTAATTTAGTAGGCCATTGCTATTGTCTAAGTGAGAAATTAAGGTGGCTTAGATGAATGGATCTGAACTCATTTTAGACCTATACATGGTGTGATTTTTTGCTGAATTCAATATGGGAACAGACAGAAAAGCAGAAGACAAGGGTGTTTCCTACATTTTTAGATTGAATTGATGGATAGGTGGATGCGGGTGGCATTTAATGAGATGTTAAAGACTGGAGAAAATAATAGGTTTTATGGGAAAAAAGGAAGTGTAACAGTTTGAGATGTGGAAGATATATAGACATATATATAGATGTGGAAATTTCAAGTAAGCAGTTAGAAGCCTGTAATTGCTATGCATAGGAGGGATAGCTTCTGGACACATACATTTGAGGAGTTATCAGCTTCACAAATAAATTTAAACATTGGCTCTGGAAGAATTTTAGCCAACAGATAGGAAGAGAGAATGAAAAGAAGACCCACAACAACAAAGTTCAGATTTGGTCACTGGAAGTGAAGGCAACAAAGTGACTGAGAAAGAATAGGCAGAATCATAAGAAGAAAAATAAGAGAGAGTTTTACAGAAGTTATGGAACATGTGTTATTTCATTGTATTGTATTGTATTGTATTTTAGTGGGTTGAATATTTTTCTCTGCATCTCAATCCATGCAGCCCAGTGGTACTGATTCTCTGCTAACACACTTGACCAATTCTAGTTCGACACACACCAGGTTTGCTCAGTTGAAGTCTTCCCATGACTTCTAAAGCATGTTTTTCTGTCCCCTAATTAAGACCAGTGAAGGGAAGGATGATTGAAATAAGTCTAGTACTGACAAAAGCCTTCTTTGTTGCCATGTGAGGTAAACCTGCCTAACAAACAAGATAACAGAGGAAATATAAAGTGAGAGATAGAGAAAAATAAACAGATTTCTGATAATTTTGTTTGAACTTCTGGATCCAATGGTGCCTTTAGCTAAGATTATTCCTTGAGCTTCTTGGATAAGAGAGTCAGTAAATTCCTTTTGTGTTTAAACAAGTTGGTTTGAGTTATGTTCTTATTACTTACATGCAGAAGAGCAAGACTATTATAGAAGGAGGTGTTCCAAGAAGGGTAGATTGGTAGATTGATCAACTGTGTGAAAAGCCACTAAAAGTTGAAAGAGATGAGAATTATTGTTTGGACTGGGCAACATGGAGTTTTGGTCACCTGGATGAGAGGTGCTAGTGCCACAGTAAGACTGGAGGTCTCTCTGGCATGGAAAGAACACTTTGAGGTTGTTAGATAGGGACAATGAAGGTGGTAACTTACTTAAAAAGGTTTTCTGTGAAATAAAGAAATAAGGTGGTTGCTGGAGGGGATTATGGTACTTAAGGAGAAGCAAGGAAGATCTGATATTTACCTCTAATCATTCACTCATGAAATCTTTATCAAAGGATGATTATGTGTTAAGCTACCTTGGCCCTTGAAAAAATTTTTAAAAATTTACCATTACCATTCCTTGCTTCCCAATGAGGAGTGTTGACTGCACATTAAAAAAAAAAAGAAAGAAAGAAAGAAAGATTTTATTTATTTATTTGAGAGAGAGACGGCATGAGTTGGGGGACGTGGGGGGCAAAGGGAGAGGGAGAAGCAGACTCTCCATGGAGCAAAGGACCTGACACAGAGGGAGCTTCATTACAGGACCCTGAGATCATCACCTGAGCAGAAGGCAGAGGCTCAACTGACTGAGCTACCCAAGTGCCCCGATGGTACAATTTTAAATGAAAATAAAATGGTATAAGGAAGGTCTACACAAGCAGCAAAAATGTGGTAAAAATAAGGTCATCGTTATCTGACTTACAATGTTTTGTATTCTGCATAATTTTTCCTCATAATGGCTCAAAACCATTTGGTACACATTGAGGTGGACCATTCCTTCCAGAGAAAGAAAAGAATTTTTATTTATTTATTTGTTTGTTTGTTTGTTTATTTATTTATTTATTACTTTTTGATTACAGATGTAATAAAGAACTACTTCAAGTCTGTTAGACCATCTTTTATCAGGTCAGTTTTCCTTGATAAAAAATAGTAATAAACAGCCATAAAGCCTCAATTCAAGGAAAACAAACAAACAAAAAATAGTGCTTGTGATGTACCAAATATGCAAAGTAGTGTGAATAAAGAAATGAAAGCAGTCTTTGTTATCTAAGAAATCAGTATCCAGTATGGGGACAAATATAAGCAATTTAAAAATGTGATAAGAATCATCAGAGAAGTAAAACATAAGACTCCATAGGAAATCTTCAAATGGGCATCTACATTAGAGGAGTAGAGTATGAATCTTTCCAAAAGGAAGTAGAGTTTAACAGAATTTGGACTGGTGAGTAGGACTTGGATTGGCCTAGGCCCTAACTTAGCAGATTACTTGCTTCTTACAGCATGATCTAGCCTGTTTTAATGCAAAGCTCTTCACACAAAAACACAAAGGAAGAGCTCAATAAGGGGTAATTTAGCTATTATTATCAGTAGACTCCTACCTCTCTATAGACACACACAAGTAATAAATTAATATTGGTTAGGAGAAGGCAAGTAATTACTTGTGCAGAAGGAGCAGAGGTTTGGAATTTTGCAGGTCAACTTTAAAATGTAACTCAGCTACTTATTAACTCTGTGATTGTGTTAATTTATGAGGGCTGCCATAACAAAATACTACCGACTAAATGACTAAAATACAGAAATTTATTTTCTCACAGTTCTGGAGGATAGAAGTCCAAGATCAAGGTTTAGTCAACTGGCTTTGCTTTCTTCCCAGGACTCTCTCCTTGACTTGCAGACGTTTGCCTTCTTGCTGTGTCCTCATCTGGCGTTTCCAGGGTATTTCTTTGTATATCCAAATTCCCTTTTCTTAAAGGATATCACTCAGATTGAATTAAGGCCTGTCCTAATAGCCTCACTTCAACACAATCATCTTTTTAAAGGCCCTATCTTCGATACAATCACATTCTGGGGTACTGAGGGTTAAGACTACAACAGATGAGTTTCAGACAGACACAATTCAGCCCATAACATGACCCTGGAAAGTTATCCTGGTAATCATTCTGAGATTTAGCTTCCTCATCTAAACAAAAAAAAAAACAACTAAACAAACAAATAAAATGGAATTGAGCAGGGTATCCTAGATTATACCTGGATGGGTTTCAGAATTTGGCTGTTTGCAGGACTAATGGGCTAGTGACCACTCCTATTTTCTACTTGCATAAATTGATATCCATTTTACAGCAAGAGGCAAAAGACCAAGTTTGTTGTTGTTTGTTTTGGTTTTGATTTTTGAGCTCTGTCATTTGAGAACAAGAAAGGAGCTAGAAGTCAGTGTCCCCTTGAACTGGCAAAAAGACCGATAAAAGGCGCTGAGTGATTTTTTTTTTTTTTTTTTTTTTTAAACTTGGGATACAGGTAGTCCTCTTTTGGGACACAATGGCAAAATCCTATGCAACCCAGGGGAGAGAACTGTCCTTCCTTTCCTGCTTTTGTAAGAAACTTAACATTGCTCTTCCATATCCATTAAATTCCTATGTATTAGTTAGCTTTGCTGCAGTAACAAACATCCCCCAAATCTCAGTGGTTCACAAAAACATTTACTCCCTGCTCAAGTTATGTGTCAGCAGTGTCAGCATTTCTGGGTCAGCTGCAGTTACTGTAATTCTGTTTGGCTCTGCTTGGCTGAGCTACATGTGTCTTCTTATTTTAGCCCCTTTCTGGGACATGCCATTTTCACAGCAGTGAGGGAAGAGTAAGAAAGCTGGTGGAGACAAGAAGTATCTGCTTCTGCTTCTGCTCAGATGTGGTAAACATCTGTGTCTTCCAACAGGTCAGTGCCTAAAGGAAGTCTAATGGCTAAGCCTGATGTAAAAGGCAGGAAAATATAAAATAACTACAAAGAGGACAGCAATGGTCAAAAGAGGGGAAATAGGGAAAGAGGAGGTGAATATTACAATACAGTAATCACAAAACAATAACGCAGCCTATCACATGCTATTTTTTGTTCATCTGAAAAAGCCTCACCTCTATCCATATAGAAGAATTGTGCTAGTTTGCCTGGATGAATCATGCTGATATATTTTCCCTAATTGCTGATTCATTGCCCCAGTGATTCACTTCTTTTTTTCCTGTCATTTAGAGCTATGTAAGTGATTGGAATTTTCATAGAAGTAGAAATATCACATCAATGTGCCAAGCAATCTTCTTCAGAATCAATGACACATTTATAGTAAAGTTCAAACATAGGCACAGACATGGCAGGAGAAATTTTCTGCCAAAATCTCAGTCCAAAAAGTCAGACTGGCAGCATATGTTTATAAAAAGTAGTTTACATTGTCTTGAATTTTGATAAATAACAGACTTGTGTGTTCTTTTTTGAAGTTAGTTTTTAAAAAGAGTTGGGGGTGTCGGGGCACCTGGGTGGCTCAGTGGGTTAAAGTCTCTGCCTTCGCTCAGGTCGTGATCCCAGGGTTCTGGGATCAAGCCCTGAATCGGGCTCTCTGCTCAGCAGGGAGCCTGCTTCCTCCTCTCTCTGTCTGCCTCTCTGCCTACTTGTGATCTCTGTCTGTCAAATAAAATCTTTAAAAAAAAATAAAAAGAGTTAAACACTAAATTAGATTTTTAGAGCTTGATGTTATTACATATTTAAATCACATGACTGAGATACACTGCTTTGTTTTTATGCTCACAATGGAAATTCTGTTATTCATTCATTCTTCCTTTCGTATATTATCAAATATTTATTAAACACTAAGTAGGCATTGTATTTGGTGTTGAAGAGACAAAAATGAGTAGCCCTATCCCAGCCTGGAAGAACTCATAGACTGGAAAGAGATATAGACATGTAAGGGGAAGAAAACATTCACATTTTATGTAAGACTAGTGCAAAAGGTAGCTGAGTGAAGTGGAAAAGAATGTTCTCTAGAACCGGACAGATCTGGGCTCAAATCTTAACAGTCCCCAGGTGTGTGACCTCAGGCACTTCACAAAAGCTCCTTGTGCCCCAGAATGCTTATCTTTAAAGATTATTGAACTTACTTTATTGGTTTTTATGAGGATTGGGCACAACACTTATAAAGCAACAATCATGTTTCAAACATAGTACCTGCTCAGAAGAGGTGGTGTTGTTTATTATATTATGATATTTCTTGGACAAGCTAGAGCAACTCAGAATAAGTCATTTTGGAGAGAGAAAACATCTGGGAAATTTTTTTTCCCAAAAAGGTGACAATAGAGAAGGAAATGTATTCAAGGCCAAGGGCAAAATGGCATATGGGAAGGGACAAATCATATGCATAGGGATGGGGAGAGAAACAGAAGAGCTTGAACATTGGGCGGGAGAGATCATGAAGCTTATGTGGCACAGTAAAGAAGGGGGACTTACACGGGCTCGCTCTTTTTATAGCTAGAGTTGCCTGGCTGTCTTCCATCCTCCTCCTCTGCTTCAAACTGCCACCTACAATTTGTGACAAATAGTTTGAAAAATCTTTTACTGTGGTCATTAAGAGATTAAATAGTGTTGTCCCTGTCTGCTTCCCTACTCCAAACATTCCTTCCCTACAGCCTTACCCACCCCCAGCCATATCCAGGTTCTTGTCTCACCTCTGCCCTGAGTTTACATCGTCTCTCACAGGCTGCCCAGTTTGGGAGACATTCCTCATGACTTCTCTGCTTCATCTTGGGGTTTCTCTTTCCAGAAGCTAGTTAAGGATCTTTTTGATGAGCTCATCCTCAAGACCAATTATTTTTATTTTGGAAATAGAGAACTCCTTTGAAACTGTTTTACAAAATATGCACTTGTTTTCCTTTTTAGACTCTTTGATGTCTTTCATTCTGCCATTTCCTTCACCACATTTCTGAACATTTCCATTTCTGAACATTTTTTTTTTCTCTTCAGTGAAGCATTTCATTCCTCCAATCCTTTGCCAAGGGCAGGTGGAATCTGAAGCTTGCCCTTCAGTGAATGTTTCCTGCCTTTAATAAGAACTAAGCATTGGGCGCCTGGGTGACTCAGTGGGTTGGGCGTCTGCCTTTGGCTCAGGTCAGGTTCTCAGGGTCCTGGGATCGAGTCCCGCATTGGGCTCTTTGCAGGGCAGGTAGACTGCTTCCCCACCTCCCTCTCTCTGCCTACTTGTGATCTCTCTCTGACGAATAAATGAATAAAACATTAAAAACAACAACAACAACAACAACTAAGAATTGTTTTATAAAGCTTTCCCCCCTTCTGACACTGGTGGAAATAAGTGTCTTCTAAACTGTGTCTTACTGTTTCAGAAAAGCATAAGAAGGGTCCACATCAAGGAATCAATATCCTGTCTCCGGAATCTTGCATAATCAATACGGAAGAAAATGGCTTTAGAAGCAGCTTTCTGAATCTCACTATGTGATGATGCTGAGATCTCTCAGATTCATATTCTTGTTCTTTCCTTGTTTTTGGCATTTTTATTGTTCAGTCTTTTTCTCCCTTCTCTCTCATTTTCCAATTGTCCTACTGCCAAAATTCCCACCATTTTAATTTTCCAATTATAACTTTCCTATCCTGTGCAATTTTCCTCTGCCCCACATGGGTTTCCCCATAAGGATTTCTCTAGTATTTTGGAGCCCTCCAAGTTATTTTCAATATTATCAGCCTAATATTTCATTTTAGACAATATCAGGGACCTTTATCGAGCACATTTATTCTTCTTAAAGTCAGCTTGATTGAGATATTGTTTAAATCCAACAATTTCAAGGGAATAATTTGATGAGTTTTGACAAAGACGTATACCTATGTGATCACCTATCAAGATGTAGAACATTATCATCAACCCAGAAACTTGCCTGCTGTCCCTCTACTACCAATCCTCTCTTCCCAAAATGATTTTCATAATCATTGACCAGTGTTGTCACCAATTTTGCTTTTTTGAAAGCTTCATATAAAAAGAATTATGCTGCAAATGTCTTCTGTGTCTATCTTCTTTCATTTAACCTAATACTATTAAAATTAATCTATTTCACTGCATGTATCAGTAATGTATTTCTTTTTATGGCTGAGCAGTATTACATTGCACGTGTATACGGCAACTGGCTTATTCATTTACTAGCTAGTAAACATTCGGGTTGTTTTGAGTTATGTGAATAAAGCTGTCACAAACATTTGCATACAAGTTTTTGTGTGACTCTATATTTTCATTTCTCTTAAATATGTACCAGTGAGACGGGTGGGTCTTATGGCATGTTAACTATGTTTGGCCTTTTTTTCCCCAATATCTGGCTTGTCTTTTCATTTTCTTAAAAATGTCTTTTAAAAAGAAAATATTAAATTTGGGAGAAACACCAATTTTTTTTAATTTATGGTTTGTGCTTTTTACATCTTATCTAAGAAATTTTTGCCTAACCAAAGGTCACAAAGGTTTTTTGTTATATTTTCTTCTGGCAGTTTTACAGCCTTTGTTCCCGCATTTAGGTCCTATGCTCCCTTGTATAATATAAATTCTTTTTCCTTGATAAATATAAGATCCTTCAGGTTGTCTATCTTTTTCCTGAGTAAGCTCAGATAGTTTATTTCTTTCAAGGAATTTGTCTTGTTTCTTTTAAATTGTGAAATGCATTAGCATAAAGTGTTCATGATATCCCTTTATTTTCTTCTTAATATTTATAGGATCTGTAGGGATGTCTCTTTTTTCATTGTTGATATTGGGAATATATGACTTTCTCTCTTTTCCTTGATAATCCTGCCTAAAGTTTATCATTTCCATGGCACTTAAACAGAGATCCAGCTTTTGTTTTCACTTATTTTTCTTGATTTTCTGTTTCATTACTCTTAGCTATAAATGTAAAATGTGAAAAATTTAGATTAATGTCATCCCTTAGCCTTCCTTCTGTTCTACTTGGTTTGTTAATTACGAGGGGAGTTTAGAGTTGGCATATTATGCTTTAGGCCTCTAACCAACTCAATAATTTAGGTGCTTTTCCTTGTTACTTAAGTGGTAATAAAATTTGGAACTTACAGTACTTTTTAAGATGCTATCAATTGTGTTAAATCAAAACAACCTAATAGATTTGGCATAAGAGCACCTGCCAGCCCTGAGCCTAAAGATAACTTTATAAGCAAACATTGCTCCTTTTATCAGTTCTGACTAGAATTTTATAGGCTTCAGACCCTTCCAATGAAGTACATAAGGAATGCATGTAAACACCCTAAGGACATTCTTGTTATTACAAATGTATGTTTTTTTTTTTTTTTTTCAATTAGCTCTTATCTGAAGGACTCAATTTGGTTCAGACTCCTGTTAACTTATTTGTGGTCCCTGGGTAGGTCTGACTGACAGGAGCAATATTATAAAGTAGAAAGTGGGGCACATACATTTTTCTTAGTTTTACTTTGATGGAGACATTCTGAGAGTAAGAGAATGACAGATATTTGGATCTTCAGGGAATAATGGAAAAGTTGAAATACATTATTATCACAGAGTAGATTTTGTGTCATTTTTGGTTTTCACTACAAAGGAAGATGTAAAAATATGGTTTGCTAACTTTAGTACTTCAAATCCTAAGACAGTCTATGTTTTAAACCCTAGAGAGGTGGTGGTGTTTGTTTTTTGTTTTTGCTACTTATTTCATAGACTCTTAAGCCTAAGGGATCATCACATGAAAACTGCCTCTTGATTTTATTGCTCTATTATATCAGATAATAGGGAAAAAGTCACTGACGTATTATTCTCATAGGTTGCTGAATCCAAAATGCTATTTAAATTGTTGCTGAGCGGGTTAATTTTATAAAATCAATTTTAAGTTGTGGCTAGAGACAAATCTTGGCACTCTTTGATTGATAGGTCTTTTTTTTCAAAACCCACTTTGCCCCCAAATTAGCCTGTTTTATGATTGATAGCTGTATCTCAATCACTTTTAAATAGTATTCATGAATTTTTTAAAGATGTTACATCTTTTATCATCATATGAGTGGTTTTCCTGAGAACACTTTGGGACCCTAATATGCCTTTTACCTCAGGGATAATATAAAGCAACACTTCCCATTCTTATATATCAAAATTGCATGTCATTTAGTACGTATTTGAAGTAACCCCTGACTGGGCTTGTGTGCTTTTGGAGAGTAGACCATAGGCAAAACAATCAGGTTAACATTTTGTCTCAGCATCTAAAGTCTAGATCAGTGATAAGCAAACCAAGACGCACCTAGCAATTTTTAGTTGTAAACTCCTACCTCATGTAAGACATCAAGATTATGAATAGTATAATAAAAAGCCCAGAAATTAATTTTATGATTTTTTTTTTCTCAGAAGCTGTAGCTTTCAGGGGATTACCAGGTAAGCCAGTCAGCTCCATATTCAGTTTCCTAGTAGCAGGTTGGGGGTCCATTGAGACCAGAACAGAGAGAATCAACAGTCAATCAACAGAGCAAATCAACACAGAATGAATTTCTAGCTGTCTAGGAATGAAGTGACCCTTTGTGCAGCTCTGGGGTTAGAACTTCCCTGCCCACTGTGGGCAAAACAGAGAGAAAATCCATCTCACATGGGAGAAACCCAAGATGGTGACTGGCAGAGGTCCACATTTTCCTTACCTTTGCATTTTCAGCACAGTGCCTGCCCGGGTTAAGCATTTAGTTGTGGCAAGCAAAATGAACTGATTCTAGCCCAATTCTGCCATGAATTATACTATGTCAAGACACCGTGGACACTTCAACTGACTGAAACCCAATTCCTTCCTTCCTTTTTACTTTTTCTTTTTCTTTTCTTTCTTTGTTTCTTTCCTTTTTTTTTTTTTTGGCAAGGGTGGGGAAGGCACAGAGGTAGGAATAGAGAAAGAATCCTATGCAGTCTCCAACACAGGGCTTGATTTCACAACACTAAGGTCATGAGCTGAAAAATCTAGAGTCAGAGATTAACCCACTAAGCTACCCAGGTGCCCTGCAACCCAGTTTCAGTGGAAATGGAAATAACAATTCCTACCTCAAGGACATATTTTGAGGCATTAATGTACAATGCATTTATAAGAATATCTCTTTCGGGGCACCTGGGTGGCTCAGTGGGTTAAGCCTCTGCCTTCGGCTCAGGTCATGATCTCAGGGTCCCAGGATCGAGCCCCACATCAGGCTCTCTGCTCATCAGGGAGCCTGCTTCCCCTCTCCCCCCCGCCACCCTCTGCCTACTTGTGATCTCTCTCTCTCTCTCTCTCTGTCAAATAAATAAAATATTTTTTTAAAAAAGAATATTTCTTTCTCGTGGAACTTAAAATACTTTTGTTTTATGAAAAGAAAAGTTTTGGGGCCTATACATTATATTTACCCTGATTTGGATATTCCATATACTTGGAATTTTTTTAACGTTGACAGTCTAATTTCCAAGAAGTATAAACCCTAATGATATTCTCTTGCACTTTGTATCACCCTTTATTTTTTTGTTTGTTTATTTTGAAAGATTTATTTATTTATTTAACGGGGGTGGGGGAGAGAGAGAGAGCAAGTGCACACACAGTGGGAGGGGCAGAGGGAGAGGGAGAGAGAGGATCTCAAGAAGACTCCCAGCTGAACACAGAGCCCAAGGCAGGGCTCAATCCCACAACCTTGAGATCATGACCTGAGCTGAAATCAAGAGTTGGATGCTTAACTGACCAGGGAACAAAGTGCTCCTCACTCTTTATTTTTTTTTACATAGCTGTGTTTATGTATTTATCTTTATTTTTATCTTCCAGTAGCCTTGTGATATAAATAAAACCAAGGTGTCTTTGTTCTCCAAAATACAGCAAAAAAACCAATGCTCATTTTTCAGGTACCTCAGAAAAAGAAATAGCTATAGTCTGAATAGGAGAACGTGTTAGGTTCTTTAAGCCTACCTGCACTGGTGGCTGTAGCTTGTCTGTATGAAAGGACAACCCAACAGGGCTGGAGGGGGAATGGTGCTCCTCAGAGTTATGTGTCGCCTAAAAGTATTTCTGCTTCTCATGTGTAGCAGACAAGAGACAGATTTGGGGGCACAGAGGAGCCATCTCAAAACTAACCTTAGTGGGGTTTACTACCTATCAGCTTTGTGGCATATCTCATGACTCCCTGCAATCCAGCCTCTTCTCTGGAGCTGGAAAAAGATCTTTCTAAAACTCAGACCTGGCAGTGTTGTCCACCTCTGTCCCCATCCTCCTGCCTCCCAGGGCTTAAGATCTTTCACGTTTCTATTGTCCACTTAATAACAGCCAAATTGCTTAGCACGGAATAAAAAGAACTTTATTAGCCACCTCCTGACTCAGCCTTGTGATTTCTAATGCCCACCCGATCAACAAACATACGCACATTACCTACCCCAGGCCAATTTATGCTCAGGCATATTGAACTATTTTTAGTTTCAAGAAAACTTCCTTCTCCACATATACCTAAACATCCATGTACACACTCACTTAGTCCCTTGGGCCTTGGCTACGTCTTATTCATCCTAAAGTTCCAGCTAATATGTCATTTCCAACAGAAATACATTCTTGATTGGCTAGGACTGAGTTAGATGTCCTTCTGTGTATTCCCATAGTTCATTGCACTTATCTCCATCATACAGTCCTTTCCTGCTGTATGGAATGTTTTGTTTATATATCATCTTCCTCCAGAAATGCAATCTCCCAGAAGGTGGGGATACCATTGCGTCCTAGAAGCTTAGAGCTGTTCCCAGTTGGTTAAAAATGCTTAACTTACATTGAGCAATGACTGGGTAACTTAATGCATCATTACTTGTAAGAGGTATCCTTGGAAAACTATGAGTCTGTGCTTCTGTGTCAGGAAAACAAGGGGTCAATTTTAAGTAACTTCTTAATACCCTATAGTTTGTACAAAAAGTAAAGTATGCCTTATTTTTAAACTGATTTCAGATTATAACCATAAAAATAATTCTGAATCTTTGTACCTATGTATTCCAAGCTAGGTCTTGCTGAATTGAGAATTAGCAAGGAGTGTTGCAAAGCTGGATTACATAGAAACACATTAAATGACACCTTCTCCTCTCTCCCCATATTTCCTTTCATAGAGTTAAAAGGCTTTATCAGAAATATTGACTAAAATTCTAGAGCTTTCGAGCTGTATTAGTTGGAGCTGCATTAGATTAAAATACTTCATGTTGAAACTAGGTCTTCATCATCACTTATGAACTAATCAAACTGACAAATACTGTTTCTCAGAAAAAAAAATATGACTAATGTTTTAAGATGTCTGAATCAGAACAAATGTGTAAGAAAAGAATCTATGAAATGGTGGATGTTTGAGCAGATACTGACCAAAAAAAATAAAGAAAACATAGTTTGCTTAGTAAAACTGATTCAAGTGTAATAACATATATAGCATAAGAGAAACAAATAACTTATCAACAGAGCCAAGAATTTGTGGTCCAACAAGGGACTCTTCTCTGGGAGTATCAATTTGAGGCCAAGAATATATTCACTAAATTGATTTAGTGGCAACTAAAGATAATCTGATTTTGGCTTCCATTAGAGAAGAAAATAATTATGGAATTTTGGCTCAATCTTCAATTTGCTAGATGGGTTCTTTGAAGTCACACATACAGAGGCTCAGGGTTATCACTACCATGGATATGCCCAGAGAGCTTTCCTTTGGGAAGATTCTGTACATTCAAATATAAAATTAAAGATACACCAGCAAATTTTTCAGCGGGAAGAATCAGAGTACTTTGAGGGTCAAGTTGTCTTCTTTGCTAATTGCATGCTATTCGGTTTATTTTAATGTTTCCTATCTGTTTGCTTTTCATAATCTACTTGTATTGCCCCAGAGAACAGCCAAGGCTTAGGAAGTCCCCCGGATCTTCTGCTTTAAGTGTGACCACCAACTAGGAAGCTGAGTGTGAGGTTATTTTTTCAAAAGAACTCTGTGTAGACTGATGAAGAAAGGAAGGAAGCAATTCCATAAATGGTGGCGGTCATACCCCACCATGACGTACGGAAGTTGACTTGTTAGGCGTTTTAATAGAGTTCAGAATAGAACCATTCTAATCTCTGAAAATGCAGAATGATTATAACAGGAAATGTTGAAAGTAAATCAAGAAGCTTATTTCTTTTTCCAAACCCAAAACTTCAACACATTTTACCCCCAAGCCAGACTGGCCTCTGAACAAACATTACAACAAAATGTTTTACAGTTACCTAGGCTATTCACCTGGTGGCACTGTTATTTTTACAGAACTGATTTATTGATTGTAGCACTGATTGATTGCAGAACTGACTGACTGATTTTCATTTTTATGCCATCTGGGAACAATTAAGTTCTGGTGGTATGGTAGAAAGAGCCTTAGCCTGGGTCTGGAGCTAGGCTATGCTCCCAGTTTTTACATGAAGCAGTGACCTTAGGCAAGACACTCTTCCATCCTGTGTCTCATATCTTCACTGATCAGATGGAGTGAATGACCTATCCGGCTTTAAAATTTTCTTTGATTCAGAGAAAAGAGTTCTAAACATCGGACCAATGGTGCTCTGTTTCCCAGTAAGGATGTGTCCAATCCTGTGTAGTAGTATATTACCTCCGATTGCACCACACAGGCATTATTAAAACCCTGTGCTTAATACACTAGATGACGGAGAATAAGATGCTCTTGTTCATGCAAATCTGAAAAATCCAGGCTGAGAGTAGAACACAAGGACTTGAGGGGATCAGTTGAACAACAAGAATATTAATAAAACTCTTTTCACATTTCTGCTTTTTCATACTCCAAGAAGAGAAGATAGGATTCAACAACAATTTGATGGTTTACACAAAAGGCTGATAGTGGTAGTAACAGTAATCATTTACTAAGCTATAATGTGTCAAGAACTCTGCTAAGTGAGTGAAATATTGTCTCATTAATTCCTATAACAACTTTAAGAGATGCTTGGCCTTATAAGGTATGAAGGTGAAAATGAGTTGGGTGATTTATTCAAGATCATAGAGCTGATAAATTTATATAAAAAATTACATCCAATAATATTATAAATCCTGTGCTATTCTTATGCAACACTTTGCTTGCATATGAGAACAATTAGGGAAAGATGATGAGTAAATATGGCTACTGGACCTCATATTTGAATTGGGTGTATGATGATAGTAAACCAAGGCCCCAACAATTGCCATTGAGGATACCCTTTTAGCATTTTAATTAAAAAGAAAAGGTATTATAAAAATAATATAGCAAATACATAAAATACACCTTTAAATAATCAGAATCTCATCCAGTTAAGATATTATTTCATTTGTGTATATCCCCTACTAAACTTTTTATTTTTCTTAGATGCAGGTATTTCTCATTCTTCTTTTTAAAAAAAGATATATTGACAGACCACTTACTGTGTGTGCCAGATACTATTTTAGTCCCTCGGCATACAGGGGTAATGATTCAGGAAATCTCTTTTCTCATGGTTACATCCCAGTGGAAAGAGACAGTCAATAAGAAGTAAACAAATAACAAGATAATCTTAGATTATGAAAAATTCTATAAAAGAAATTAAAAAGGTAATTGATATAATAGAGTGATGAAGAGTTAGTTTGGGTGATAAGAGACACAGTTTCTGAGGAGCTGCCATTTGAGCTAAGTCCTGATGAATGAGAAATAGCTGATTATGAAAAGAGCCAATGGAAAAATACTTCAGGCCTACGGCTGTCCCAGGAATGCATATGATGTATATGAAGAGAAAGAAAGAAGCCGATGCGTAGAGCTTTTCACTGAATCACTCCTCTCTTTTTGGATTTTGTGGTAACTTAATTTGGAAATGTTATAAATAATTCTGCAGTGGACATTTTCTTAAATACAATTTTTTGCTTTTGTTGAACTATCTCTTTAGTATCAAATAATTGAATAGGTTTATGAATTTTTATGTTAATTTTTAAAAAGAATTGTATTATTCTTGCATCTACTAGTGGTTTTTCAGAGTACTGCAATTCCTAATAACTACAGGTTCAGCCACACTTCAACAATGAAATATAGACACAAATTTATTGGAAGTTACTTTTTAAACAACACAATGCATGTTACTTAAAGAGCTAGAAAATGAAGATAAACATGAAAAAATGCCATAATCTCACCATCCAGGTATAAACAACCACTGGTAAATATATGTATTTCTATTCTTTCTGCTTCTGTGTGTATGTCTCTCTGTCCCTCTCTTTTTTAATTCATTGGTGACTGCAGACAAATTTGTCTACAAATTATATATTCATATAAATAGGACAATTGTCCTGCTTGGTTTTTATACTAAAGCGTAAACTATTTGAGGACAGAAAATACAATGGTGAACAGAAAGCATAAAAGAATAATAGAATTTTGAAGTTTAATAGTAGAAATTATCTGATTTATTCAATTTATTTTATGAAAAGGAAAATGGACTCAGAGAAACTGGGATTTTTCCCCAAATCAGATGTCTAATTTGTGGCTGAGTTGAAATTAAAGCAGAGTTTCTTATTCATCTGATTAAATATCTGGAGGCACTTCCTGAGATTGATTTATATATCTCACTTGGTAGTCACAGACGCTATTGTTGAATGGATTATATTACTCTTAAAAAGTAGAACTGGCACGTTGGAATTTCTTTAAAGGTTTTTTTCTTATTTGAGGAGAAATTCATATACCACACATTGAGCATTTTAAAATGTACAATTTAGTGGCATTTAATACATCCACAACATTGTATAACTACCATCTCTCTCTAGTTTGAAAATTTTCATCATCCCAGAAGAATAACCCTTACTTATGTAATCATTCATCATTCCCCCCATTCTCTGGCAACCACTACTCCATTTACTACCTCTATGAATTTGCCTTTTCTGGATATTTCATGTGAAAGGAATCATACAGTATATGACCCTTTGCATCTGGCTTCTTTCACTTAGTGCAATGTGTATGTTTGTGTATTTGTATTACCTGCAATATTTATGAGTTTGACAAGATATATGCTGGTCAGCATAACTTCTAAATAAAAATAAAGAGAGGTGCCTGGGTGGCTCATTTGATTAAACACCCAACTCTCAGTTTTGGCTCACATCATCGTATCGTGGGTCTTAGGGTTGAGCCCCGTAACAAACACACTCAGTGGGTAGTCTGCTTGGAAAATTCTCTCCCTCTACCTTTTCCCTCACTCACTTGCTCTCTCTCTAGAAATGAATGAATGAATGAATGAATGAATGAATACATATAAAGAATCCTGTAAGTTTGTCATAACAAATGAGACTGACACTACCAAAATTTCATCTGTTGTATCATTAAATAAAGTTCTTAACAATTAAGAAAATTAATAGTTCTCCAAATATGTTGAAATTTTGGATATCTTAAAGTCTATATGTATGTTCTTTAACAATAAATTTTCTTTTACAATACTGCATCTCCAAATGTTCATGCTCAATGTCTAGCTTACAAATAGTTATTTTCTGTCCAAATCCTCATGTGATGTGACAAACATCGACTATGTGAACTAAATGTCTATGTTTCAACACTGGACTCTGGGGAGAAATGGCCCTCTCAACTGACCTCATAGGAGACAAGACAATAGTAACACTCATATCCTTTATAGAACAAAAAAAGTTCATGAGGAAGAAAATTACAAACGTTAAGAGTTCACTAATTCTGGATAGGTGAAAAGATGCTCAACATCATTAACCATCAGTAAAATGCAAATCAAAACCACAGTGACATCTTACCTCACACCTGTTATGACTATCATTTAGAAGATAACAGACACTAGGTATTGGTGAGGCTATGGAGATAAGTTAACCCTAGTGCACTGTTGGTGGGAACATAAATTGGTTCAGCTGCTGGAAAACAGTAGGAAGCTTCCTCAAAAAATTGAAAACAGATTTGATCCAGAAATTTCACTTCTGGTTATCTAACCAAAAAGGAAAGGAAAACAGGATCTTAAAGAGATATATGCACTTCCCTGTTTACTGCAGCATTATTCATAATAACTAGGATATGGAAACAACCTAAGTGCCCACCAATGAGTGAGTGGATAAAGAAGATGAAGTATATATATTTTCAAGGTAATATTATTTAGCCACAAGAAAGAAGAAAATTGTCATTCGTGGCAACATGAATGGACCTTGAAGATATTATGCCAAGTGAGATCAGACCGCAAAAGACAAATACTGTATGATATCATTTGTATGTGGAATCTAAAAAAAAGCCAAACTCATAAAAACTGAGTGTGAAACAGTAGTTACCAGGGACTTGGGGATGGAAAAATAGGTGAGATGGTGTTTAAGGGTATAAATTTAGAACTAATAGATAAATACGCCCTGGAGATCTAATGCACAATATAATGATTATAGACAATAATATTATATTATAAACATCAAACTGTCTAAGAAATTAGTTCTTAGTTATTCTTACTGCAAAAAAAGAATGATAATTATATAATGTGATGGAAGTATTAACTAAGGTTATGATGGTAATCATATTGCAATATATGAATATATCAAGTCAATATGTTGTATATTTTAAACTTATACAATGTTATGTGTCTAACATATTTTAATTAAAAAAAGAGTTCATTGATTCTGAAAACAAAACTCCAAGCTCTTTCCCTTTGAGTTTATCTCAGTTTGTTCCTTATTTGTCTTTTCTTGCAGCCAACTGAATGGTCATGATTAATACACTTTTAAACAGGAGCTTCTTGAAGTTTCTTTTCACTACCTCGGGGACAGCTGTTCCTCAGTGATGTCATGTTTCCTTCCTGACCTTGGGAATACCATTTAAAAGCAACCATTTCCAGGGAGTTTGCACAGCTTATGAGTCTTAAGTCATGCTACCAAAATAGTCCATTAAACTGTGCTTTTCAGCTTAGTTACATCATAATGAATCAGTCTCTTCTCTAGACTGTGTTGATGACTTTTCCTCACCTTTATCAGATTCAGTATAAACGTGCACCCGCCAAAGGCATTAGGAGGGAACTAAGGAAATCCTATAGCAGAACAATGACAGGAAATTGACATAGCCATTAAGAAGTCTGGAAAAATTAAGTTAGAAGAAAGTGGGGCCTGGCTTATTGCCATTTTTGGAATAAGGAAAGAATTGGAGGCAGGAATGACTTTAGAAAAATAAACATCAACCTTAAAAAACATGAAACAAAAAAGTTAAAAATGGCTATGAGTAAAGTATTGAAATAAAGGCTAGTAACTTGAGAAAATAGTAAAAATGGAAATAAAGGAAAAATAGGAAAAAAATCACTTTGGGGGAATAGGTCATAACTATAATAAATTGAGGCTCTAATTTTTTTAGTGTTTTTAAGACAAAGAATTCCCTGGGCTTAGGACCAAAAAATGGCCAGGCCTCTCAGCACAGGACTGATTCACTGAATCAGGGAATTAGTGAGAGGAAAGGTTTGTTTTCCTTAAACATCTGTAAGGAAATATGTTATTAAATATTTATCAGTTCAGAGAGCAGTCTATGATTACAAATCTGAGATAAATAAATGCAATGTGTTGGGGAAAATGACCTCATTCAGGCTATGATACAATGGGAAGCAATTTTTACATTTATTTTAAAGGAAATTCATCAATGATTATTTTGACCTCACCTCCACGTATCAGGTGCCCACATCTAAAGTCCATTAGGGAAATGAATAACAATGAAAGAAAATCCTCCTGAATGACTGGATGAGGCATGTGAGAACAGATCATGCCTAAATTTATCCTTGTGTTGTAAAGAGCTCTTGCTTTTTTCCGTTGATTTTGAATTATTCTCTGCCAGACTGAAGAAGATTATATAAAGCAAAGCTTTATCTCATTAAAGAGCAGTTGATACAGTAAATCAGAGAGATCTGTAACTTCATAAATTTTCAGAGTTGGGAGAGGCAGTGAAGTCAATCTAATGAAACTGTCTTCTACAGTTAATAAGTCGAGGCTGAGAACACTTACATGACTTATCTGAAGCCACACATCATTAGAATAAACAGGCCTACATACCAGGTTTCCTGATGCCCTATGCAGTGCTGCCAGAAAAGACTTATTGGATCAATAAATCTTTACATTTATTAATTAACTTTGAATCCCATAGTCAAAGGATGTGAGTCAGATGGCCTATCATTTATCATCTCCCAAGCTACAGTGAAATATATGCCTCATGTTAAGTAGACAATGGCTAATTCTCTAGATGCAGAAAAAGAGAAAAAAATGTTGTAAGAGACCCATTCTGGGGACTGATAACCATGGCACAGTCAGACAGTCAACAAAATGACAGTTGGAATCCCTTGTCACTTGGATTCCAAGAGCCTTGAGCAGTCAACCTTTCCTACCTGATCCTTTAGTCAGCTGGTTCTCCCACTATCCAAGCCTTTATTTAGATTTCAAATACAAATAACACAAGAGAAAGGTCAAAGCCCTGGTTAAAGAAAGGGAACTCTGTCATATGTGAGATTCACCTGTCTGTCCCAAGCAAAATGGCAAGAGCAAGGTCGTTTTTCTAATTTGCAGTGAGATGAAAACCCCAGAGAGCTCCTGGGAGTGGTGGTACTTCATTCTTGCATCTAGAGCAGGAGTATTTCCTTTTCTGTTTCTTTTAGTCTCAGCCAGAAGTAAATTTAATAATTGAGTATCTGGCTGCTTGAGTTCATGCATTTATTTAAAAACATGAATTGAATGTAAGATATTTCATCTTTTTAAGTTTTGGTTTCCTTCCCTAGAATAAATTAATAAATTTACTAAAATAAAATCATAAAAATAAAAAGGGACATTATTAGTTGAAGGACCAGCTTCAACCTTGGGCAGTTTGGATGAATGCTTGTATGCAAAGCTCTAGGCACAGTGCCTGTCTCATGGGAAGTGCTTGAATATTACTAACGATGATGCTGAAGAAGAGGAAGAGGAGGAGGACGAGCACAAGGTTCTGTTCCAGATGCTAACAGGAGCATTTACGATCCTTGACCACAAAGTACTCTTCCATAAAGAAAGCTTCTTGTCATGGCAGGAAAAAAAAAAAGATGACTTTTTTTTTTTTTTTTGATTGTTTAGCCTAGAAAATCTTCAGAGAGACTTGCTGGAGGTAGTCTCCCAATAACTAAAAATAAATGGGTATTGATTTTATAAAATAGTTGAATCCAGTAGAGATCCTATTATTAATAATAAATCACCCACCTCCAAAAAGGATTTCAGGTAACTTAAAATAAAAGGTACACATCCATGGCATTATTAAAACAAACATTAAAGAGAGAAGATCAAGTGATGTGGGAAGATTCTTGAACCAGAAAGCCTGGGTTAGGGATGATTACTACAGTGGCATGTAAAATTTATTCAAGTAGCTCCTGGAAGTTAAGATCAAGCCACTTAAATACTTGTCTTTATAATAACTAATTAATTCTCTTTATAAATAAAATGAAGCATATCAAGTTATACTGGGTACATTTTCCCTGGCTTTCTCCTCCGAGGGGAAACTTACCATGTACACAGTATCCACAATGGTAGATATTATTAGATGATTTTATAAATAAAAGAGGCACCTGGGTAGCTCAGTCAGTTAAGTGTCTGACTTTCAGTTTCAGCTCAGATCATGATCTCAGGGTCATAAGATCTAGTCCTGCGTAGAGCCCCACATCAGGTTCGGAGCTCAGTGCAAAGATGACTTGGGATTCTCTCCCTGTCTCTCCCTCTGCCCCTCCTTCTGTTCTCTCTCTTTCTCTCCCTCTCTCTCAAATGAATAAATAAATCTTTTAAAAAAATC
This sequence comes from Mustela erminea, assembly GCF_009829155.1. NCBI lineage: Eukaryota > Metazoa > Chordata > Mammalia > Carnivora > Mustelidae > Mustela > Mustela erminea. The sequence goes on from NC_045619.1 coordinate 30,490,610, forward strand.
TACATAAAGCTTGAGGACTCAGAATTTAAAATTTTCGTTCTCTGAAGGCATTCTCTGTTTCCACAGGGAATAAAAGTAATCAAAAGTGATACAGTCTAGGAATTTGGCTTTCTGATAATTTAAGAAGACAGGCTTACACTGATTGGTAAGAGTATCACTTACCCAAGTCAGTCTCTGTTGAGTATTTATTCACTAACAAGTTTTAGTCAGATTTAGGAGAGCAACTTGAGCCATATATGATCACATGTGCCTAAAATGTAGTTCCTCTTGTTAGCTGAAGGACATTCATCTGCTTTAGATAAAATGCTTGGTGTGTGTTCAATCAAATTACCTATTTTGTTATGAAAATTAAAGAACAAGTCTTGATTCTCATGTAAATTGAAGGTGACCTTCACAGGTGGGCTGCAGGTAGGCAGGTGGGCCAGGGAGAGTAAAGAAGCCTCCTAGGAATCTATCTGAACCTCAAATGCTTGAAGCCCCAGAGCTCCTTCCCATTAAGCAGAACCATTAAGCTCCTTCCCACTAAGCAGCACCATTAAGCTCCTTCCGACAGCAGCATCACGTAGGGAATGTTTTCATAAGACTGCTCACATACCTACCAAATTTGAATCTCTAGGAATTTGGCCTGGATAGGAGTATTTAAAAACAAAGTCCCTAAGAAATAATGATACAAATCTTGTATAAGAGCTTTAGGCCCTAGAAAACCAAGAGATACATGGTCTGAGAGGATATGTCTATTATATAAAGACTCCAGAGGTGGTTTTTCTACAATACTTTGTTTTGAGGAGAATAGAATTTCAGTAGTTCCAGTAATTCTATTTAGCTGTACCATATACTGTGAGACAACTAAATGGACTTTCTGTAGAATGAGATTTATTTAGAATTATCCTTCTGGGGGCACCTGGGTGGCTCAGTGGGTTAAGCTGCTGCCTTCGGCTCAGGTCATGATCTCAGGGTTCCGGGATCGAACCCCACATCGGGCTCTCTGCTCAGCGGGGAGCCTGCTTCCTTCTCTCTCTCTCTCTGCCTGCCTCTCTGCCTACTTGTAATTTCTCTCTGTCAAATAAGTAAATAAAATCTTTAAAAAAAAAAAAGAATTATCCTTCTGTAGGTCAAAATATGCCAAACACCTTTGGTTTTGGTAAAAATGATATTGGGTTTGGTAATAGGTAATAGGTTGACATTCCATTTAAGGCCACCTCTTGAATGCACAGCCATCACATAATCGGAACAGAAACGATTAACCTCCCATTTGGCATGGCAGGAGGGCACACATCCTTAAAAGATGATTTATAACTTAAGACCCACTAACAATATAAAATATCTGAAAAATATAAAAAAGAGATATATAGAAATATTTAAAAAGACTTCCTATATAAAAAAAATATAAAAAAGAAGATACTAATTCCTCATAAGGAACTTGACGAGGAGGAAGGCCTGGATAGAGTACCATTGTTTGGCCATTTCTTTAGGCATTTGATCCACCAAGGATACATTTCTAGTTTAATTCCTGTGCTGGCTTGAATAAAAAGCCTTCTAAGGCCTTCTGTTTACACTCTTGCCCTTGGGATCTTCGCTAGACTTTCAAATTTACATCTTCTTAAGATCTCCACGTAGATGTCTAAAAGGCAAGTTAAACTTGGTATGTTCAAGACAAATATCTGGTTTCCTTACTCCCCCCCCCCAATCCATTCTTTTTCTAGTCTTATACATTGCAGTTGTTCATTCTTTTTTTCTTAAGCTACTTTATTGAGATACGATTGACATAAATACTTTATACCACCTGATAGGTTCAGAGATAAGTATAAGTGAAACCATCACCAAAGTCTATGCATGAATATATCCATCACCTCCAAAGTGTCTTCCCATTCTATTTATCATCATCATTATTATTATTGTGATAATGAAACTGAAAATAAGATCTACATTCTTAGCAAATTTGAAGTATACATTATGTACTATTATCTGTAGGTATTATACTATATTGTTAGATTTACTAATCTTGCATAACTGGAACTTTGAACCCTTTGCCTGACACCACCCCATTTCCTCTTTCTTATAGCCCCTGGCAACCATAATTCTACTTTCTGCTTCAGTGAGTTTGATTATTATAGATTTCTTATATAAGAATTTTCATGCACTATAGATATTTCTGTGTCTGGCTTTTTTCACTTAGCGTGGTATTCTCCAATTCCTGTATGTTGTCTCAAATGGCAGGATTTCTCATTCTAAAATCCTCATATTTACCCTACTTTTCTCCATTTCCTTGTCACCACCCCAGGCAAGCTAGTACCATTTCTCACTGGGTTCACTCTAATAACCACCACACTACCCTCTCTGTTTGCATTCTTGGGCCCTAGAATACCTTCTTTACAAAACAGCCCTAGAGATGCTCTCATTAAAACCCTGTTGATTAATAGTCTCTCACCTTAGAAAATCCTTCAAGAAAATCTTTATCTACTACTCTCATTCAAATGCATTGAAGACTAAAGTACCCTAATATTGGCAATATTCAAAATATATGTGGGAAAAAAATATATGTGGGAGCTAAGGAGAACTTTGTAATCAGCAAAACACAGGATGAAGGAAACAGATCTACAAAGCTGACGTTTAGGAGTAGTCTACTTAAAGCTGAAACTAATGAGAGTTGATTTGCAAACTTTAAATGGAGGTAGTCAGCATAATAAAAGGTGCAAAATATTTTCTGTCTCATTATATCATAATAGCACCATGATTTTTCAAGAAGGGCTGAACAAGATGGTTCAGAAGAATAGCCATTTGTTGATTCAGTCTATTCTAGAAAAAAATGTTTTCTAAAATTCCTCTTTGCTGTAGCATATGTATTTAATATAATTTTATTGCTTTCCCTGAATCCTCTATCATATATGTGAGACCTTATTTAATCATGTTGCCTTAGTTCTGTACTAAGTACACAGTACTCTTAAGGAATGCAGCTCCAGAGTTAGTGCAAGGTTTGTAGTTCCCTGTGGCTTGAAGGGAAACTATGGAATAGGAATTTTGGTGTCCAATGAGGCAGGGGGTTAGGACACATACTTTTCAAACTTACCTTAAGGAGTTTAGAGTTTAATCCTGAAAGCAAGGGGAATACAATTGACTCCCACTTCTCTTTCATTTGTTTTCAAAAACTTTGTTGCCAAGTGAAAAGTCATTAAATGAAAAAGAGGCATTCCATTATCTTTAATGGGACATGTTGTTATGTGTTCCAACCCAAATCAAAATATATAAACCATTTTTACATATAGATAAATATATATCACTTGAACACTGAAAACTTTCTGTAAGTATGTAAATGGAGATTCTGTTTCCATTTTCCAATGGGGTGGTGCTGGAGTGTTTCCCTATGCCAACAAGCCGTGTTCTGACACTAGCTGGTTGTCCCACAATTTAACTCAATACTAACATTGTCTACTTGGAGATACCATCAGATCCCACAGTTAAGAATTTAGCCCTGTAAGACTGCCCTACCCCCATGTCAGATGCCAATCATAAGCCTAGGTTGTCACCTGTGCTTCTTACCAATTGCCTGTAAGTCAGAGATTCCCTCAAACTCTTCCTTGGTTTCTATAAATTTGCTAGAGAGGCTCACAGAACTCAGAAACATTTTACTTAATAGATCACTGGGTTATTACAAAAGAATATAATTCAGGAACAGCCAGATGGAAGAGATGAATAGGGTAAAATATAAGGGAAGGGGTGCAGGACTTCCCTGGGTTCACCAACCCATACAATCTCTGAACACTGCCTTTTTGGGTTTTTAATGGAGACCTTATAACATAGCACAATGGATTAAATCCTTGCCCATTGGTAACTGAACACAATTTCCTCTCTCCCTTCCCTGGAGGTTGGGGATGGGGGAATCGTGGAGCACTGAGAGTTCCAATCTTCGAACCACAAGGTTGGTTCTTCTGGCAACCAGCCTCCATCCTCAGTTTACCTAAGTGTTTTCCAAAAATCACCTCATTGACATAACAGAAGATGCTGCATACCTCCCTACCCACCCAATCACAGGAAATTCTAAGGGTTTTAGGAGTTGTGAGCCAGGAACTGTGAACAAAGACCAAATATATATGAGAAACATATTTGGCCATCTGTATGACTAAATTGTATTTCTTATAAATCATAATATGACAATGATAATAAATATAATCTATACATATAATATATAAGAAAATATTCTGAAGATTTATGGTACTTGCTAAAGAAGGACCTGCTTGTGGGTGGTGGAGGAGAACATGAAGGAGAAACTCTAGGAAGGGGCATATGATTATCTCGCACTCAAACTTCATTAAAAATGAGGTTTTCACACAAAAAAAAATACACATGCACACAAATACCAGCTATAAGCTAAAGTAAAGGCTAACATGAAAATGGTACATGCTCACAAGACTAAAGAACCATATCACTTTCATCACTTTCATTTGGCCTATGTAAGCAAAACAACATGTTTTAGATTCACCGAAAAATTGCATTCACATCGAATTTTTCATCCTGGGTCAAATAAACTGGTAAATCTGTCTGCCCATAATTGTAATGTCTAAATATTATTCCATACGGTGTATTCATTTAGTGTGTTTAAATGTAAAAAATAAAGCTGTTACATTGGAAAATGTTGTTTTTGGAAAATAATCTAACTCTTCAAGAGCCATTATGGCAAATAGTCATTAGTAGTCATCATGGGATGTACACATGTCTTTAGGAACGACAGAGGAAGGGAAAGGCATAATCAGATTTGGTTGTTATGAACAGAATTGATTGTAGGCAAGCACTTCCATAATTGAAGGAAAAGAGATAGAGAATGGATAGATGGGAGCCCTAGTTTGTTGATGGATTTGGCAGGACTGGCTGGTGTGTGAAAGTGCAGAATGTCAGGGGAGAGGAGTTGATGGGTGGCGGTAGTACACATAGTGGGAAAGCATCTCAGGAACAGATGCAGCATCAGGGTAGGGCAAGAGCTGACAAAGTCAACTTCAGACTTGTTGGTTTTGAAGCCCCCATAGAAACGCTAAGTGGAGATGTCCAGTAGGTGGTTACACGAGTTTGGAGCCCAGGAATGAGATCTTGGCTGAAGCTGGAGGTTTGATGGTATTTAGATGCCAGATGAGTAGATGGGATTACTTTAGGGGGAAAGAAAAGGGACACAGGGGAGAAACTAAGGGCCACCAAATTTTAGGGGATGGACAAAAATAGAGTTCACGAAGGATATTGAGAAACAGCTGCTAGAGATAAGAGGAAAACCTAGAATGTGTGGGGTCACAGAACTTAAGGGAAGAGAGTTTCTCAAGGACAAAGGGTCAGAGATTGAGAGGTCAAATAGGATAAGACTAAAAAATGTATATTGGATTTGCAACAAGAAGATCACAACTTATCTCCATGAGAATGATCTCAATGGAATGTTGGGAACAGAAGCTATTTGAAATGTGTTAAGGAATGTGTTAAGTTGGGAAGAAACTTGAGAAAATCACCTATAGAGCTGACATCCTTAAACACCGAAGTCGGAATATTTATACTGAGAAATTCCTTTGGGAAGGTCTCATATCACCTAGTATTTCTCCACAAACTGCTTGGCAGCACGCTGAGAGATGAAAATAGCTCTTACATTGATCTCACATCCTCTTTTCCCCTCTAAATAGATACTAAAATGGTTTCTATTTTACTGCATTAACTTAAAAAATTTTGCTTGACTTCTGGTCTATTCTAGATTCATGTCCCAATTTCAACAAACCTTTTTTTGCAGGATTGGAATCATTTTTAAATGGGCAAATCGGTCCTCTCTTCTGATAGCTTCACACAAGGTGATCCTGGAAGCACCAGAAATTTCTACACCATCAAAACTCATGTGAGTGGTCACTTGCACAGAATTTAAACAAAGATGCTAAATATTTTTTAAATCAGTTCTAAATAATCTTAGCAAAGACAGAAGTTATAGATTTAAAACCCATTGTTTTTTTGGTAGGATGTGTTGTTTTTGTTTTGGTGGTGGTATGTTGGTTTTCTTGTTTACTGTTAGAATCATGTTCCTAGATCAGTACTTACTGCTTTCGAATGTAATTTATAGATCACTCTACAATTTGAAAAGTAATTTTTGTTATGCCATTTTATTTCTTTCAACAATTATGTGAAGTAGATACTATCTTAAGTGATTACTATTTACATTCTTAATAAGTAGAATCAGAATGAAAATCTGAGCCTTCTAGTTCTAAGTCTTCTGATGTTAAATTTAGGAACACCTAGATTTACCAACAATAGCAAGGTAAAATAATTCAAAATAAATCAGAAAGAAGATGAAAGGAAAATTAAGGACAAAAATGTCTAACAATTTTAGGTCATTATAACAGAAGACTTCAGTTTCCTGTTGAGGAAAATGAGGTTGACTGTTTAATAATTTGCCTGAGGTCAGACAGGTGATTGGTCATGTCATTGAGGATGCCAGTTCTGTTAATTTCAAAAGTTAAAATGTACTAAATTGCACTATATTGGTTTGTAAACTGGCTTTCCCCTATAAGTTTACACAAGTGATTTTCATACCCATCACAGGATACTAGGTAGAATGTACGTTCAGCCATTGGCATTTCTAAGTTTAAATTTCGTTGTCTGTAAACTGGGGATAACAAATACTCACCAATTTAGGGAATCATTGGGAGGATTAAACAGCATCTAAAGAGAGCAATTCAAGGCACACAGTAGATGTTTAGTCAATGTTAGTTGTGCTAATTTTGGATAGATGAAAGAAAAAGTCTTTTGCATATCAATGGAACTCTGAGTATATTTCACTTATATTATTAAGCTTGGGCCATGCTTTTAAAATGATATGTTTTTTTATTTTGTATTGATAGCCCAAAGAGCTTTACTTAAGATTTTGTTCTTAATATATCTTTCCAAGAATTGGTATTTATGTTGATTTCTTTTCTTTTTAATTTTTATTTTTTATAAACATAATATATTTTTATCCCCAGGGGTACAGGTCTGTGAATCGCCAGGCTTACAGACTTCACAGCACTCACCATAGCACATACCCTCCCCAATGTCCACAACCCCACCCCCCTTCTCTCAACCCCCCTCCTCCCAGCAACCCTCAGTTTGTTTTGTGAGATTAAGAGTCACTTATGGTTTGTCTCCCTCCCAATCCCATCTTGTTTCATTTATTCTTCTCCTACCCCCTTAACCGCCCATGTTGCATCTCCACTTCCTCATATCAGGGAGATCATATAATAGTTGTCTTTCGCCAATTGACTCATTTCAGTAAGCATGATAACCTCTAGTTCCATCCACGTCGTCGCAAACGGCAAGATTTCATTTCTTTTGATGGCTGCATAGCATTCCATTGTGTATATATATCACCTCTTCTTTATCCATTCATCTGTTGATGGACATCTAGGTTCTTTCCATAGTTTGGCTATTGTGGACATTGCTGCTATAAACATTCGGGTGTACGTGCCCCTTCGGATCACTACGTTTGTATCTTTGGGGTAAATACCCAGTAGTGCAATTGCTGGGTAGTTCTATTTTCAACATTTTGAGGAACCTCCAAACTGTTTTCCAGAGTGGTTGCACCAGCTTGCATTCCCACCAACAGTGTAGGAGGGTTCCCCTTTCTCCACATCCTCGCCAGCATCTGTCATTTCCTGACTTGTTAATTTTAGCCATTCTGACTGGTGTGAGGTGATTTCTAATCTCATAGTTTATGTGACCACTTTACTAGAATTCAAAACAAACCCTCAAACACATTTTGAACTATATAGTAACCTGAAGTAGCAACAAACTTTGCATGGTAAATTTCCTCTTTGGTGTTGGGGGGGGGCAGGAAACCTGTTTGTAAAGGATATAATAAAGCAATTCCTTCACTGAAGAAAGCAACATTATGCCCAGGTTAGTAATACACTGCATTTTGAACATAATACAGAAAATGTGAAACAGAATTTTGAGTTACCTTGGCAAGACTCAAAGTTAAAGGTATACATGGCTTATAAAATGGTTCACAGGGATTATGGAACATCAAAGAATTATTGCTAAATAAAAATTTGATTGAAAATGAATCAGAAACTTCAGAGCTGAAGTTCCTTAAAATGAATATGGCTGTGAGTTTTTTTTTTTTAAGACTATGATGAAAAGTGAAATTTAGACTAGGTATTAAAAAAATTCAGGATCAAGGTTTTGGTAAAAGGAAACCTAGATTTAATGCAATCTTGCCAATGTTAGAATGCAATAATGAGATTATATGTGGCATTCTAGAGGTGTTATTTGAAGGAGCTGATTTTGGTTTATGATCCAATAGGTGAAGTTGTGTGAGTACAGATAGGGTCAAATAGTATTGAATTAATTGGTGTATGCCAAGATAGGAAGAAGCTGACCATGAGGAAAAGTTAGGTTCACAAATTTGAAAAGCTACATAGGAATGGAAGAGAATTTCACCAGAATGAGTTTTAAGGTAGTCTGAGTAATTTAATCTGTTGGTATCTGTTCAGCCTGGTAATAGTTTATGTACTAATCATTTAGCAACATCCATTCAAAAACATGTATTCAGCATCCATAATGTTTTAAGCACCACTCTAGGCCATGGGGATACAAGGTCAAGCAAGATGTATTAAATACACATTATTGCACAGAGGCAGACGGGGCCATGAGACAGCATTGCACAAAATAAAGTGTCCTGGGTAATGATCCTGGCCTTGAGGTCTGTTACTGTATGTCCTTGGGTGGATTAGGTACCCTGAGTTCAATTTCCTCATCCAGATAATGAGGATGATTGTAACACCTGCTCTGCCTCATTTATACAGAGTGGATATTAGGATCAAAGGAACAGATTACAAAATAAATTCTGAGTTTTAAGAAGTTCCACAAATGCTAGGTAAATGAGAAACAGTAATTAAATAACACTAAGGGTTTAAGAAGAAGAATACATTTCCAGATTTGACTTAAAACAAACATAGATACCTACTGGTATCTATTGTTTATTGATACATAATTAATGACCCCAAAATTTACTTGCTTAATTTATTTTATCATTATTCTGTAGGTTAGTAGTTTGGATTGGGCTCACTTGCACAGTTCTTTTGCTGTTCTAACCTGGAGTTACTCATGCAACTGCAATCATCTGGAGACTTAATTAGAAAGATTGGTATAGGATAGTTATGTTTCTGGTGGTTACTGTTGGCTATGAGCTAGTTGGTCTATGGGGCTTCAGAGGGTTTTCTTGCTCCATGAGGGCTTTCATTCTCCAGTTGGCTAGATTAAGCTTGTTCACAAGGTAGTCTCAGCATGGTGGTGCAAGAGAAAGAGAACAGGAGTTGTAAAGTCCTTTGGAGCCTAAGCTCAAAAGTCCTCTATCATCATTTCTGCTGCATTCTGTTGGTCAAACCAAATTTCAGACCAACTAAATTTTTTTTTTTTAATTTTTAGAGTTGTTGGTTTGTTTATTTTTTCCCAGACCAACTAAAATTTAAAGGCTGAATAATAAACCCTGTGGCTTGATGGGGCCAGGGGAGTACCGGTCACTTTGCAAAAGCCCACAAGGTTGGGAGAAAGTACTGTGGCCATTTTTGTAGATGGTTTATTATACCACCAATCTGGTGTTAGATTACTGATCTTTTAAACTACTGGTAAGAACAATTACATGAAGAACAATCCTTGAGGGCTCAATGGCAAAAGTCCCAAAGAAAAAGTCACATTTTCAAAAAAGGTACTTGGTTTTTTTTTTAATTTTTTATTTTTTTATAAACATGTATTTTTATCCCCAGGGGTACAGGTCTGTGAATCGCCAGGTTTACACACTTCACAGCACTCACCAAAGCACATACCCTCCCCAATGTCCATAACCCCACCCCCACTTCTCCCAACCCCCCTCCCCCCAGCAACCCTCAGTTTGTTTTGTGAGATTAAGAGTCACTTATGGTTTATCTCCCTCCCAATCCCATCTTGTTTCATTGATTCTTCTCCTACCCACTTAAGCCCCCATGTTGCATCACCACTTCCTCATACCAGGGAGATCATATGATAGTTGTCTTTCTCTGCTTGACTTATTTCGCTAAGCATGATACTCTCTAGTTCCATCCATGTTGTTGCAAATGGCAAGATTTCATTTCTTTTGATGGCTGCATAGTATTCCATTGTGTATATATACCACATCTTCTTGATCCATTCATCTGTTGATGGACATCTAGGTTCTTTCCATAGTTTGGCTATTGTGGACATTGCTGCTATAAACATTCGGGTGCATGTGCCCCTTTGGATCACTACGTTTCTATCTTTAGGGTAAATACCCAGTAGTGCAATTGCTGGGTCATAGGGCAAAAAAGGCACTTTATTAAGAATGTTGAGTCAATGGCGAAAGTGATTCCACTGGAAATCTATGAAGGAGTTTATGTAGCAAATACAGGAATGAGTTAGGAAAAGACAAGACAGAGACATGATCAAGACAGCCATGACTAAGAGCAATGTGGGTTAAACCAAAGGAAAGTGGCATTAAGCCATGTGATAGAAATGGTCATTTCAGGGTACAAATTTAGAAATCGTAAAAAAGGGCATCAGTGGAAAGAGTTTTAGAGGAACAGATAATATAGACAAGAGCTCTCTCAACTGGTCCCAAGTAGAATAAAGTGGGATGTGAATCCAGGTATATATGGTATCATTTCCATAGGTATTATGAGCAGGTATTGAATTTGGTTCATGATCCAATACATGAGGCTGTATGAAGAAAATAGGTCAAATAGTCTGAGTTAATTGGTGTATACCAAACTATGAAGATGCTGACCAAGTGGAAACAGTTCTAGCATGATCTGAATAAATTTCTCAGTTGGTATATCTTCAGCCATTAATGTGTGTGTATGTATGCATATATATATATATATATGTGTGTGTATATACAATATACTATATATTATATATAATTCATATTATATAATATATAAAATTAGTATATATATCTAGTATATAATAGTTTATATACTAATTATTTAGCAGTATCAATTCAAAAACACATATTTGGCCCTCATGATGTCCAAGCAAGATGTCTTCAAGTGCCCACAGACAGTATCAATACAAGTAATAACAATTATAATAATCAAAAGTCAAGGAGTCATAGAGGGGAACACTGATATCTAAATTGGACCACAAGTGTGGGAAAGTATCTTGTCACAGTGGAACAAGGGTGGTGGGCAGAAGATACAGTATGCTTAAAGGAAATATAGATGAAGAAATGTTGGGCATATTTATAGAAATCTACTGCCTGGCAGTTTTGCTCTCAGAATTATAATAACCATAGTTACAACTGTTCTCAACTACTAAATTCCTAATCATGTTATATATTATACTAGCACTCTAAATATCACTAGTTTTTGAAAAAATATATAACATGGAGTATTTCAATTATTTCAATGTGTACACACATACACACACACACACACACACACACACACACACACACAGTTATTTAAGTTAGCAAGATAAAGAAAACTGGTTTAGTTCCAAACTATAGCTCTTTACCATAATGTACATAGTACATAGTTTGCAAAACAATGGCAGGCAAGCCAAGAATTGTGTTTGCCATCTTTGCTTCTCTCAGAAAGTCCATCAATTAATCCCAGCTAATGGACTGCCTATCTTTAAGAACTTGCTTGTGTCATATTTGTGTCCCAGATTTTCTAATTTCTTCAACAAGGAAATAATGGTCATATTCAGATATTTTCAATAAATTGGTAGATGTTGTTATTTAATAATGTTTTTCTTTTGAGAGTTGAAAGCTGTGTTTCTCAACAGGAGTGTGTACATTTCAATATCTCTGAAGGGAGAGCCCATTAGCTTGCAAAGCTTACTTGATATCATACTTTTAAATTTTAAAAAGAAAAATAAGACTTAGCTGTTTTTATAGTGTTAACAATAGAAATGAGCACAACAGAATTTTCTGTGCTGATAGTGGACAAGCAGATGATATTGATTCTGAGAGGGCCAGTGCTGAGGAGAATGTTTGCCACTACAGTGGAGTTTCAGCATAGTACAAAGAATGAACACTTACACACACACACACACACACACACACACACACACACACACACACAGGGTCCATGTCCTTAAGAAAACATGGGAAGCATTTGTCTTACAGAAAGAATGAACATATCTTTTTGGATTTTTTGGATACTTTCTGGACTGTTGATTGTGTTAGAGTAAGAGTTAAGTAATTGGGGGAGAGAGTTAGGATGCATTTGTGTCACAATGTGGATCTTTATCTCCATTCCTAAGCTTTGCAGGAAATCTTTCAAAATATAATACTGAGACTCTATGAGACTGCCTTTGACTTACAGTGGCCCATTTAGCAAGAAATCTTAAATTCTCATCATAGCAAATTTATACATTCTTAGTCTTTGATAAAACTGGATATGAAAATCTTTTGGATTGTAGTTTTCATTTGTAAGGTTACACTTGAAAACATTTTAATGAGGACTGTATCTCTGAGAATCTGTGTATATTTAATGAGAATGAAAAATCTGCATAGTTCACTTAAGCAAGCCAAGCCCCAAGTTAGAATTCTGTATCCTACAAGAGAGTAACCTCAGAAAAATTTCTCTCATCCTTGGTGGACTGTGAAAGAAGCGACTCTCCCACTGAGAGTCTCTTCTGATGCTTTTTATGAAAGCATCTGTTTCACCAGTGCCACCAGATATAGTCTGTTAGATCTTGACAATGGCTTCTGAATCGGCACCATTCACATTGGTCTTCATTTCAAAGGTTTATTGTAAGCAGGGCAGTTGGTGGCAATCTGAAGAAATCAAATATTATGGAGGAAACTGGGTTGGCTGATTTTTTTGTATTTTGTTGAAATATAAGCCTTTCTTGACTAACTGTTTTTTTGCTATTTATTGAGGAAAAATTATGCATAAGATGGGACTTCTGAATTTAAAACTCATGACCACAGAACTAACATAGGCATGCATCACTGTAATATAATATCCATTTAAGATAATGCATGTGAAACATAAACAAAACAAACCACTCTACACATAGTCAAGTTCCTGTTATTATTAGTATCATTTTTTGTCAATGACACAATGTGCACATAAATATTTCATGGGATCATTTTTTTAAAATGTTTTCTTCTGCAGGGGTATATTCTTATGAAAAGAAATGAAGAATAATTTCCTCTATTTTTGACATTAATAATTTTTTTCACTTGTGTGAAGTGCCTGGGTGGCTCAGTCGGTTAAGCATCCGACACTTGATTTTGGCTCAGGTGATGGTCTCAGGGTTCTGAGATCGAGCCCTACCTCAGGCTCTGAGCTCAGGGGGGGAGTCTGCTGGAGATTCTTTCTGTTCACCTCTCCCCCTGTTCACATGTACTCTCTCTCTCTCTCTCTCTCGCAAATAAATAAATAAATCTCTTTAAAAATAATTTTTTTCACTTGTCTAATATGACATAGCCAAATAAAACAATCTTTAAGTGGCTGACTAAATTGCTGTGGTACTATAATGTCTAATAATAAACACTGAAAAGAAGGAGCCACAGTCTGTGAAGTACTTCTGCCCATTGCTTAGCTGTGATGTACTAACAATTCCCTGGAGCTAAAGCGGATGAAGGAAGGGGAGGGTTTGGATACCGGGGATGGTAAAAGAGAGCAAGAATTCTGCAAACTTTGAAAGTTACCCAGAAGAAGAAGAAATACAGTCCTGGAGATAAAAACAAATAACAATAGTCCCTTCAATTTAAAATAACAGACATAAAAATACTTTAAATGAAGAGAGAATGACTTATTTAAATCTGTCCCATGGTAACTATGGTAGATTACTGTCAGTGGCAACTTCCGTCTCCCCTCCTCCTACTTCCCCACTGACTCCGACCTCCTTGCAGTCCCCGTTTGCCCGGCTCTATAGGTTTCAGCTGCTAAGAGCAGGTAATGAAACAGCCCTCCAAGCAACACAGCCTCCGTGATCAGTCCAAGCTCCGGAAGTCCCTACACGGTCAGGATGCTAGGCTTCTAGAAGGTCATCACTGCCTAGCTTTTTCCCTACCTTATCTGGCTCTTCTCATGTTATTACACGTTTCCCATGAAAAGTTCCTCAAAAAATCGCTTGTATAAGAATCCCCCTCTTGGGGCGCCTGGGTGGCTCAGTGGGTTAAGCCTCTGCCTTCGGCTCAAGTGTGATCTCAGGGTCCTGGGATGGAGCCTCACACCAGGCTCTCTCCTCAGCAGGGAGCCTGCTTCCCCCTCTCTCTCTGCCTACTTGTGATCTCTCTCTCTGTGTCAAATAAATAAAATCTTTAAAAAAAAAAAAAAAATCCCCTTCTCATACTCTGCTTCTAAGGAGCCTGACCAAAGACAATTATCAGTATCACATAGTCATCCTGTTGTGTAAATAACAACTTGACTTACAGTGTTAAAACTACGTTTTCTAGGACTATTAATCTACCTTGAAATTGCTGAATAGGTATCATGGTAATTTTCTATCACTTGGTTGCCTTATTCTTTGAATTTGCTAACCTTTCTGATAGAAACTGTACAGTTTGAGATAATGCATTTGCCTAAACTGAAAATCAAAGTACTGAAGCTGCTAGTTTTTGTCAGGCAAAGAATATGAGTGCAGTAGGTAGTGCCCAGGATTTGGAGCTCCTGGAGTTTTATGCACTAATCTCAATTTAATCATTTATTAGCCAAGTGATCTTGGTCAAATCACACAAATTCTTCAGGCTCTATTTTTTTTAAAAAACCACTGTCGTGATGATTGATAGCATGATAATGTAGATAACATGATTAAGCCAGTGTCTAGCATCATAGGTGCTCAATGAATGGTATCTTTACCAGTGAAAAATGGTTTAAATGCAGATGTCAGCAAATTAGTTAATAAAGCCTGGATTTGTACTCACTCGGCTTTCAGTCTCTTGGTCAGTTTTCTTAACTGATGATGGATGTGTGAAAACAGGACCTGTTTAACCTGATCACAGTATACATGTCAGTGTCTTAAGTGGAGCCTGACATTCCAACTGGAGGAGATGAGAAAATGGTGGTATTGAATCCCCACACTGTAGGAGTTCTAGGCTAAAAGAAGTTGTACATGGGTAACCCATAGAGAAATCTCTGATCCAGAGAAGTTTTTATTTTTCCTTGTAAAGTAAAAAAAAAAAAAAAAAAAAAAAGACAGTTGACCTAACATTAAATATTGGGGGATTGTGCCTAAAAATCCAAATCTGGCTTCTCCTGAGAAAGCACAGATCTTCATTCCTACATGATTGTCATTGATTGGAATCCCATAAAATTTCCCTTCTTTAGTATAACATACGCCCTCCATTTTTTCAGAGTTACGGTAGCCATACAATGTATTGCCAAATCCATTATAGTTTGAAAATAACTGGGATAGAATCAACAATTATGCCAGAACAATAGCCACAAATCAGAAGTGGCCTTGGGCAAACTACGGTATAATCCTACCATCACCAGAGTCTCTTTCATTCCCCCTATTGCTTCTCACTTGGAACCTTTTTATTCTACTGGATGACTTGCCTTTTACCTGGAGGTATCATGAGATTCTCCTCAAGAGCACCTGGTCCTTTGAGTGAGTCCAAGAATCAGTTAATTAAATGAATGGGCTCAGCATTCTCATAGGTAAATTTCTCTTAAGTAAAAAATACCCATAATAAAGTCTGACTGATATTCCCAAGATGACATACAATGTTCAAATATTTGTATTTTTCTTTACAGTTTTCTGTGAATTCAAAATACTTATAATTTAAAATATATTTTTAAAAACGTATGCAGACTTGTACATAATGAGAGCAACAAGAAAAAAAAAACGGCTCTTTTCATATTATTGGGATATCGGTTACTTCTCTAACTCAAGCAGCTTTGTGGATTTTATTAAAGAACACATTTGCTATGCATGAAACATCTTTTGAAAAGACTGATTGGTGACCAAAGAAAAACACGCATATGGAATACAAAGTTGGAGAGACGGACATGGCCAGCTTATGCAAGTGTATTTAGAATGGACAGCCGGCTTTGCAATCTGTTGCACTGGAGTTTTAGGGACTTACCACAGACAGTGTTTGTTATTACAGAACGTTTTGCTTCCCAGGAGGAAGGAAGATTAACCAAAAGAAATACAACATTAAAAAATACACAGATGATCCAGCAAAATAAAATCTTGGGCTATAAACCACAAAAGGACCAATATATTTGCTTAGAAATTACTGGAGTGGCTCAAAATCTAATGCTTCCATCCTAAGGATGTTTACTGAAAGAGAAGGTTGAGTAATGCTTGCACTGGCATTTTGGCAAAGACCCCGCTACCACCCTGCACACTCCCCATTCTCCTGTGGCTTCTTGGGTATCTATAATTTCCTTTGGGTACATTTGACTTTTTGTCTCCTAAAATCTGGCCTGCCTATGGAATGTGGGTCAAGAAGCAGGCCTTATTTACTCATTGGGAAACTGACCACTACTGCGGAGTTGAGCATACCTGATGGGAAGAAAGTCAGAAGGCCACGTGCCCACCCACTCACCATACAGGACAGTCACTTCTGGGCAATGGGCCATTTTGCTCCTACCATCACAGTAAAAACTGCATGTTGGGTCAGTTTATGTCTTATGCCTAGAGTATGCTGGTTAATTGGCCTTCTAGCCAAAAGTCTTCTCTAGGTTCCAGAAATTCCTTCTTTGTATTCTGAAATGTCTGAAATTCTTTTCTCTCCCTTAAGAGGACAATCCCTTAGGGTTGTTTGAAAACATTGCGTTCTTTATTTCAACCACAGTTGAGATGGTTAAGTTAGGATATAAATACTATTTTCTATGACATTTAACCTAGTTTCTTAACTCAGAATTATATTCATTTTTATTTATCCTGATATAGTAATTCTAGAAGAACGGATGGAACATAAAGTATTTAAAATAGCCTTAGTTCATTATGGTTGAAGGAGTTTGTGTTATGTTTCCTTGAGATTCATATTTTATAATTTTGAATACTATGATGGTAAAAGTTAGAGAACCTCATCAGTTGACATTCCTACATGTATACTAGCCATTCCCATACTTCCTGTTGGCTCTCCACATAAATAATAATAAAAACAGCAATAATGAAAAGAATAAGTATATCAAATGAAAAGAATAAAATTGAAAATTCTAACTCAAAAATTTGTAATTCCTCATCAAATAGCTTATTATTGGCCCTTATTATTTTACTGTGTAGTCACTATAAGACCAGTCTATACTTATTGTGGGGTTACTTTGTACTAGGTGGCTTACTAAGCATTTTACACATTTTAATATTTTCATATTAACCAATGTGTCAGCTCTTTGAAGGAGTACTAATAATACCCTATTTTTTAGACTTTAAATTGAGGTTTACAGAAATAAGCAGCTTATTGAGGTCGTGCAGCTTACTAGTGACAGAGCAAAGATTGCAATTTATGTATCTGTTTGACTCTAAAGTTCTTCAACCAATGCTATTTTGCCTCTACCATTCTTAGGCTCTTGGACAACACAAGTTCTCTTAAGTGCTTGTTTGATTTTTGATTTAAGTTCAACTGAATTTTATTAATTCAATTAATACTTGTTGAATACTTACACAGTCCTA
Organism: Mustela erminea; assembly: GCF_009829155.1. Lineage (NCBI taxonomy): Eukaryota > Metazoa > Chordata > Mammalia > Carnivora > Mustelidae > Mustela > Mustela erminea. Next base: position 30,508,181 of record NC_045619.1, read on the forward strand.
GGCATACAAACAAAATGTTTCTCTTGACAGATGTGTCTTTGCCTCTCTATTTTGAACTTTCCTCAGTTTAAATAAAGGCAACATCACCTACCTCATAGGATTGTTAAGTATATTATCAGTGAAAGATAGCTTTTACTATTATTATCATTATTTAATAATAAATTCTTGGCATATCTTGGGCAATGAATAAGTGTTGGGTCTGTGAATGAATGATTAAATGAAAGAATGAATGTGGAAGTGAGACAGGGTCTTGTCTGTTAAGATGCTAGTAGTCTGATAATAGCAGACAGGAATGCCTTTCAATCCACGCTTCAGTGGTATAAGGTTCATACCCAAGGAACACATAGGTTCTGTTGGTGCAATAATGAGCAAATAATTAAACTTGGGCAGAAATGATAGGTGGCAAATTCGGAGAGGCTTCACGGAAGGAGGAAAAGGAGGAAAGAAAGAAGGCAGGCAGGCAGGAAATATCAGGGTGTCTCAGGGATTAGAGTGGAAGAGACAAGGAATAGGAAACCCAGACAGAAGATTATTTGATTATTATAATTATTAGCACAAAAAGAAAAGTTTAAGCTTGGAAGTGACAAGGAATGAAAAAATAAGAATGAATTCCAGAAGTATTTGACTGAGTTGGCAAGGCTTGGGGAGGAGGTAGAGAAGGAGACAGTACTAGGTTTCTGGCTTATTCAACTGAATGGATGATGATGATGTCTTGAGATCAGAAACACAGACAAGTTATTATCTTCCTAGTCTTTACTTTCCTAGCCTATAAAGTTCAAATAGTTGTAGCCCTATCACATATAGTTTGGGTGAGGATAAAATGTTCTAACACATGAGGAGCCTAACACAATGTCTGGCCCTTGGTAAGTGTGCGATTGACAGTAGGAAGGAGTGGAACAGCAAAGAAGAAATATATTTCGTGTTGGAGTATTTGAGTTTGAGTTACTTAAAAGTAGTCTAGGTCCGTATGGAGAAGTCCTGAAAGAACATCTGGTAATTTGTGAATTTAAGGAAAAGACACACCCTATTTGTTGAAATGTGTTATTTATAGTGATGTTTTAAATTTAAATCAAAGAGATAATAAAATCAACCATGGCCTGTTCTGCAGCGCCGTGATAAAGTCAGATGTTAAGGAATGACTAGTGGAGTGGGAGGTGGGGGGAAGCGAGGTGGTCTGTGGATCCTGGTAGAGGACTAGTTTAGGATTCTTCCAGCCATTTTTAAGATTATTTATTTGAGAGAGAGAGAGAGAGAGAGAGAATGAGGTGGAGAGGTAAAAGGGAGAAAGCAGACTCCCCGCCGAGCAGGAAGCCCGATGTGGAACTTGATCCTGGGACTCCAGGATCACGACCCTAGCTGAAGGCAGTCCCTTAAGCAACTGAGCCACCCAGGTGCCCTCTTCCAGCCATTTTTAACCCCCCATCTTTGAAAGCAGACTGTGACTGCATGTTTCTTGAATTCAATAGTCATCACCCAGAAAACTAACTTCCTTTCTCCAAATTGCACAGGAGTGACTTATCACTCCTTGACTTACTTAATCACTTTTGACTGACTTAGTGGAGGGTCAGAGGAGGGTGGGGAGAGTTAATTTCCTTTTAATTTAGATTTAATTTGGTATTAGCCATGCCCAATTTATTGCTGTTTTGTAGTTGAGTATAGCTCTTTAGTCCGTAATCATTTCTTCTATTTTCTGTGTATACATTTTTTAATGCTTGAAGTGTGTTGCTCAGTTTAATATTATCATTTAAAATTTTCTCATGGTGTTGATTTTTAAAAGATCCTATAGTCTTAGGCTCATTATAGATAATGTAAAATTATATCTATCTTATTCCTTAGTGAAACTCATCCTCTTCTCTAATCTGTACCTGGAGTGTAAGGTGGATATACCTTGTATTCTGTGGGATTTCTAGTGGCTAAATATATTTTAAGAGTAAGTGAATGGGAAAGATGAATACTTTGTTTATACCAATTCCAAACATTTAGCACTCAGCTTCCTAAGAAAAGAAACCCATGATATCTAATAGCTAACTATATCCAAATCAGTGAAATACCCGGCTATAGGATTTTTGTCATTTTTTAATAACAAATAACTATTTGTTTATTAACTTCAATTCCTAAGTTATCATGTAGACCTGTAAATGTATTGTTTTTTCCTTGGTAAGCAGACTGACTTATATAAAAAGTCTATAAAGTTATAAAAAGTCTACTTCAGTTTCTTTATGAGGCAAAGTGAAGCACAGTTAAAAATACATATACATATATTTGATGAACTTATATATATGAACTTTCTGAGGAACTTACATAGATAGGCACTTTCTAAGGAGAGTAAAGCAGAAGTATTTCCATGTTAATAGAACAATTAACAAATACAAAAAATAATTTGAAGAACCTTTTTGGCTAAGGAATTTTGGGCAACAGATTCATAGTACACCTTGTTGAATCTTCACTTGACAGGTATTGTGTATGCAAAATGTTGCCAGTAGACTCATATCTTAATTGACCTAATACCAAATGTAACCCAGACTGTTTATATAGCCTGAGGATTCACCCTATAAAGGGACTTTATCTTGAATCAGCATTTATGAAGCAAACCACTTAACTGTTCACAGTAAATAAGTAAGCCCTCCTTCGACATGGAGGCTATGTAATTTAGAGAATCGAATAAGCTTCGAATTTGTTTATGAAAAAGAACATCATTATTTCTCTTTTGCAGTCCGTACCAAGGCACAAAAGCAGATTTCTGATTAGACTTCACACAAAAGCAGATTTCTGATTAGATTTCTGATTAGACTTCACACATTTTGGATATTTTGGAGTGTACATTCATTTTTATTTGTCAAATTCTCAGTCCATTTTTTAATGTTGCAAGATACTTCACTGAAGATGTATCTTGTAGATTTTTCCCCCCATTTTTCTATGACTAGAAAGTCATTTTGTTGTCTTTAGCATGGTAAAACACCTTTGAGAAAATAAATCAGTCCCTTTCTGACTGTATGTGTGTGTGTGTGTGTGTGTGTGTGTGTGTGTGTGTGTGTGTGTAGCCATGTGGCGAGGTGGGAAGGGGAAATTACAGGGCTCCCAGAGGCGATCAGAATTACCACCTCAGCTAGTTAAGCAGGTTCCCCCATGGCAAGCGTTTACTTCCTAAAAGTATGATCCCATTTATATATCAAGAATAGAAAAAAAATACCTACCTGACACTTTGTGCTGACACACACCAGTGAAGGAAAGGGTACAATATTTTAAGCTTGCAGATGAACACATGGATTAATTCTGCCACTTTTGAAGCAGCTGGCATTTTAAGAGATTGGCCTGAAAGAGCTGTCAGTTGCAAGCAGCAGCCTGAGAGGGGAAAACAACACTAGGGTGAAATTGGCTTGGGAGAAAGTGCACACTTCCCTACAGGGAACTGAATCTGGTACTTATCAGCATCATCCCTGACTGTAAAAGGAACCAAAGGCATTGATAGGCTCCTCTCCTTGGGGTGTGGAGGTTAGAACTTCCCACTCTTCAGGTTCCTTGAGCCCTGGGCTTCCTACTGATCTGGCAGGTGAGAATTTGACTGGTTTTAATTTTCTTTTAGTAAGTAAAACTACCCTATTTTAAAACTGGCATAGTAGTTCACAGTGGCTTTACTTTAGGCGACTTTAGCATTTTTTCTTTTCTTTTCTTCTTCTTCTTCTTTATTATTATTATTTTTTCTTTTTTTGGCAACATATACCAGCATTAAACACTATGCTCTAGAGTTGGAGCCATTTCCATCTTAGACAGTGGCCCTGAATTGTTTGTTCACTACACAGTGTGAACTTGATCAGGGCTGATCTGGGAAATCTACAGTGGACTGTGAAAAGACTGAGCTTACCAGGATGATATGGAATGGCTTTGACATCTGGAGAGCAGAGTAGTCAGATGGAAACATGTCACAAATGGAGATTAATCATTTGTTTCCTAAAAATCGAAATATTTTGTCTTTAGGAAACTATCTAAAAGAGGGACACTCAAAGCAATTTGCAGACTTTATATTTTTTTAAAAGAAAAAATGAATAAAAATATTAAATTCTTTAAGGACATACCTTGTCAATCATCACCAGAGTGGACACTCCTAGGGTATAAGGACACCTTACTGGCTCCAGACAAAGGGGTAATAGTACTATTATACTAGAAGAAATATAAATATAAACATAGGAAGAGATGGAGATAGAGATTTTGATATTATTTTACTGACATAAAAATAGAGATGTTTATGATAGCATTGTTTGTAGTGGGGGAAAAATCTGGAAAATTGAGGACTGTAATCAGTAGGGGAGTAAATACAATTTTATGCTATGCAATATTATCCAAAATTAAAAGGTGAAATTTTTATTTTGTCAAGAAAAGAACATTAAAAAATATATACATCTACTATCAATATTTTATACAAAAAAGACATTAGATACAGAAGGAAGGAGGGTCTCAAGCCAGAGGTGTTCTTTGCAAGAAAGGACAGCTGGAGATAGATAAACACATTTGAAATGTTGTTTTTATTTTCCTCATTTTAATACAAGCAAGTCAAAATCTGATCAAGAACCAAATTTATGAATCATTTGCTTAATGGAAAACATTGCACTCAGTGTCAGGACACCCAGATTCCAGCCACTCACTTCATCTTTAGACAAATTAACTCCCTGTGGTCTACCTCACCGGGAAGGTTCATCAGATAAATCGCAAGCCCCTTTGACTTCTAACATCTTAACATCCATGGTAATTTCATTTCATAGTCTCCATAATTCTTCTGTTCTTTGTTTTCATTCATTTATTTAGCAATTGCTTAATCGGACATCAATGTATATATCAGGCATGGTGATTGCCAAGGGAATGAAGCCATGAGCAGTGTAGGTGAGGTCTTTCCTTTCACAAAGCTTGTATTCTCTGGGGAGACAATAATAAGCAAGCCAATGAGTACATGGAAAGAGAATGAAAGATTGTAGCCCAGTGTTTAGAGGAAATAAATAGGCTCATGAGATTGAATATGCAAGTGGAGAGTTTAGAGAAAGGTAATCTGAACTGAGTTTCCATGGCAGGCCTTTCTGAGGATTTGGGCTAAGACCTGATAAATGAGTAGGCACCAGCCTCATAGGGAGCTGGTTAAGAGCACATTAGACAGAGGTAACAGTAAGTGCAAGGTTTATGAATTGGTTAAGGACCTGGTCACTCAAGGGTTAGAAAGGGGGCCAATGAGGCTGAAGTATAATGAGCAAATGGGGGAATAGGTAGCACAAAAAGAGGATAGAGAAGTAGGCAGCCAAATCATGGAGGACATGGTAGGCATTTAACTTTCACATACATGCAACAAGAAGCCATTAAAAGGCTCTAAGCAAGGGAACAATGTGATCTATGTTTTAAAATGAGCACTGGCTACTGTGTGAACAATGGATGGTAGGGATGCTGGAAGCAAGAGAAACAATTTGGAAGCTATTACAGCGATCCAGGTGAGAAATGATGCTACTTCGGATTAGGACTTGATGGGGAGAATGGAGTGAAGTGAAGCAATCAGAGAAATATTTTGGAGGTCAAAGAGGCCACAACTTCTAGAGGTTTAAGAGGAAGGAAAGAAGCAAGGCTCACACTATTGTTTTTGAGTTGGGAAACTAGACAGAAGGGGGTACCATTGATTGAGATGGAGTGTAACATCTCAACTGAGGACCCAGAGTGTAACAGGGTTTTTTCCTCCTAATTGGGAGTTGGGTGCAGGAATCAAAAAATATGAAGAAACGAAACAGCAGAATAGCTACCCACAGGGAGATGTCAATGAGATGGTTAAGGAGCTCAGGGGAAAAGTCTGGACCAGAAATGAGTATTTTGAGATTCATCATTAGACGGGTAGTGTTTAAATTCATTTAAGGAGGAAAAAGAAATGTTAAGCTTCAACCCTAGGCAGCTCACCATTTATAGCTAAGGCCTATAAGCAAAGCTAAGAAACAGTGACCAGTGAACTAGGAAGAAAAATCAATGGTGTGATATAAAGTCAGTAATTTATTTTAAAATACCTCAGTGTAGGGGTGCCTAGGTGGCTCAGCCGAAGCCTCTGCCTTCGGCTCAGGTCATGATCTCGGGGTCCTGGGATCGAGCCCCACAGTGGGCTCTCTGCTCGGCAGGGAGCCTGCTTCCCCCTCTCTCTCGGCCTGACTTTCTGCCTACTTGTAATCTCTCTGTCAAATAAATAAACAAATAATCTTTAAAAAATTTTAAAAATTCCATGATTAAAACACCTCAGTGTAGACATTCTGTGTCATCCATTGCTTTACTCAGGAGTTCACAGGAAATAGTAGATTCAGCATTTAACCAGAAAGGTCACGCTATAGGATCTTTATCTTGTGCTGACATGAGAGGCATTAGAAGTGATGTTTCATTGATGAATTAGTAGTTTTTTAATTAGATAAGGGATTTTTATAAACGGATTTTTATTATTGAAACTGGTTTTATTTAAGATATGTGAGATACTTCTTATACTTAGATTTGTAAGAAACTAATTTGTAACTGGTACATAGAAAGTACTCAATAACTCTGTGTGTTATTATAAATTAGCAATTTTCCTATAATGTTTAGAACTGTTCTTTAATTGCTCTATTACTCTGGTACATAAAAAAGTTTATATATATACATATATGCATACATATATACACACATACACATCATATATACATATGTGTGTATGTATGTTTGTATATGTATGATGTATATGTATATAGGATGTATATATATGATGTGTCATATATATGATATATGATGCACGTGTATGTGTGTATATATAGTATATATGATATTATATATATGGTGTTATTTCCTCCCGGGGCCTATTATTGAATATTTAAAATGTTGAAGGAAAGTTTACTATTGATTATAAGGGGAAAAACTTAAAAAGAATTTAAAAGAGTAAAGAAGGAGAACAGAAAAAAGCAAAGAAAAAAATGGTTTGCGAAGAGAGTAGAGTAGAGGGCAAAGCTCCTGTGTGTACAAAACATGAAGTATTTCTGTCAGTGGTCATTTCTGGTACCGGGCCACAGAAATGGACCACATAACCTAATTCCCTGGAGATCTTTCACTGGGGTATGGAAGACGGTTTGCTGGCATTTAACTACACTAAAATACTGTCCCAGGAGAGCTTGTGTTTGAAATTTGTGAGAGATCCAATCACACTGTGGTTTGTGATTTGAACAAGCTGCCCTAGAATGAGCTCTGAAACAGACCAAATATTGCAGCCTAATTCACGTTCTGGCTAAAGTACTAACAAAAACCAGCAAAGTACCCCGAATACCACAGAGTATAGTATAGATAACACTATTTTACTGGTGGAAAATATAAACACGTTTTTGCCCCCATTTCCACTGTGATCAAGGAAATGTGCTGAGGAAACAGAACCCATCTACAGAGAATTGTGAAACGGACAAGAGATTCAGATTACCAGCAATTTGCCTCTAAGCCAAAACAAATGCAGTATTTAGAAGCTTCCCATAGGTACCTAAGGGAAAGAGGGAATTTTCACTGTGATACAAATATTTCCTTTAGAAAAGGATTTATCATAATCCTGGTAAGAGAATGCATGTTTCTGGTATGTGTCTCTGGAGTACTTACATGGGATGAGCACACTAATGTGGTATTTTTTAAAACCTAAAATAACTCTTCACTCCATACTATCTGCAGGTTTTCTAATTAAATAAAGTAAGGCGGTTACTCAGCCAGACTCTGTGCCCAAGTATTTTCACTGAATCTGTTAACAAGAATTTCTGTGCAACAGCTTGTTTAAAGAATCCTGTTAAACATTTAGGCCATGAAAGTAAAGCTACTGAAAGTATATGGACATCCTACGTACCAGTATAGACCTCTGCGCTTCTCTTTGAAATAATCTCTAGCTGGACGCCTGAGTGGCTCAGTTGGTTAGGCAGCTGCCTTCGGCTCAGGTCATGATCCCAGCGTCCTGGGATCGAGTCCCGCATCGGGCTCCTAGCTCTGCAGGGAGCCTGCTTCTCCCTCTGACTCTGCCTTCCACTCTGTCTGCCTGTGCTCGCTCTCGCTCACTCTCTCTCTGACAAATAAATAAATAAAATCTTTAAAAAAAAAAAAAGAAAGAATCTCTAGCTGCTTTATAGAGATGGTCTAATGGTATATGTATGCAAAGTCACAGGTTCAAAAAAAAAAAAACCCACAGTTTTATTTGTTGACGTTGTTGACATTAGACAAATACTACAGGTTCAGATTAATAGACAAATCCAAAAGGAAATAAAGAAGCAAATGCTCTTTTGAAATATAGGCTTCCAGGAAAGAGATTTAGTATAAATACCTTTAGACAATTTTAAGATTTATAAGACTGTAATTCACCCATATATATGCTTTATGACACAGTGAATATTAAGGTTAGTTTTTACAGCAGTCTTCCTGGAGGTCGTGAGATGGTCACATTCCTAAAGACAAATGCCTCCTGTGTGCAGTTTTATAAGTTTGTGTGGGAACTTTCTCAAATCTTTTTTTGGAGGGTCCTTTTGGGAAGCAGCACAAGTAGGTGTTAGAAGCACATGCTATGTGAAGTCACGCTATGTTCCCATCCTAGGTCCATCACCTGCTCACTGTGTGATACTGGTCATTACTTAATGTCTCTGTGCCTCTGTGTCTTCTTATCTATACAACAGGAGTTATAATAATATCTAGCTCTAAGACCTGTTTTGAGATTAAATGAAATCCATCCTCTTAGGAAATTTTATTTCTAGAACAGATTAAGGTTCACGGCAAAATCAAGAGGGGGAAGGCACAGAGATTCCCTATGTAGCTTCTGACCTCACTCATGCACGGAGCTGCTCCCGTTTGTAAGAACTGATAAGCCTCCATGGACACATCACAGTCACTCAAAGCCCATGATGTATATTGGCATGCATTTTTGATATTGTACATTCTGTGGGTTTGGATGCATGTAACATGATAATGGCATGTGTCGTGCAGGGTCATTTCATTGCCTTAAAATCCCTCTGTGCTCCATCTAGTCAAACTTCTCTCCCCTCAATGTCTGAGAAACATGGATATTTTTACTATGCCACGGTTTTGCCTTTTCCAGGACGTCATATAGTTGGAATCATATAGCATGTAGCCTTTTCAGACTAGCTTTTTTCACTCAGTAATATATGTTTAAAATTCTCTTGTGTCTTGAGAGCTATTTTTTTTTCCAGCTCTACTGAGGTATAATTGACAAATAAAATTGTAATATATTTAAAGTATACAACGAGATGATTTGGTAGATGTACTCATTGTGAAAGGCTTCCCACAAAACACATCCATCATCTCACACAATTACTTTTTTTTTTTTTTTTTGGCAAGTACACTTAAGTTCTACTTTCATAGCATAGACTTATACTTACATTAGATTCTCAGATCTTATTCATCCTATGTAACTATGTATAAGTTTATACCATTCTACTCAGTGTTTCTGTAAGTTTGGTTATTATTATTATTTTTAAAGATTCCACATATAAGTGATACCATGCTGTATTTGTCCTTGTCTGGCTTATTTTATTTAACATAATGTCCTCCAGACTGACCCAAGTTGTCACAAATGACAGGACTTCCCTTTTTCTCATGGCTGAAAAGTATTCCACTATATACATATACCATATTTTCTCGATTCATTTATCAATTGACAGACACTTAGGTTGTTTCTATACCTCGGTGACTGTGAATAATGATGCCACGAACATGGGATGTAGGTATCTTTTCCAGTTAGTGTTTTCATTTCCTTCAGGTAAGGACCCAGAGGTGGAACTGCTGGATCATATCTATTTTTTTTTTCTTTTAGGTATTTTAAATTTAATTTAATTTTATTTTCAGTGGTCCAAAATTCATTATTTATGCACCACACCCAGTGCCCATGCAATATGTGCCCTCTCTAACACCCAGCAAACCTCATACTATTTTGCACAGTGGCTGCACCAGTTTACATTTCAGCAACAGTGTATAAGGGTTTCCTTTTCTCCACATCCTTGCGAACACTTGCAATTTCCTCTTCTTCTTCTTCTTCTTTTTTTTGACACTATACATACTAACAGTGTGAGGTAATATCTCATTGTGGTTTGATGAGATTAGTGACGTGTAGCATCTTCTTATTTTTCCATTGTCCATCTGCATGTCTTCTTCAGGAAAATATCTATTTAGATTCTCTGCCCATTTTTTTTAAAACATTTTTTCCCTCTGCCCATTTTTAAATTGAATTTTTTTTCTTGCTATTGATTTGTATGAGTTCTTTATGTATTTTGGATATTAGCTACTTATCAGATATACAATTTACAAATATTTTTGCTCATTCAGTAGGTTGCCTTTTCATTTTGTTGATATTTTCCTTTGCCGTGCTGAAGCTTTTCAGTTGGATACAATGCCACTTGTTTATTTTTGCTTTGGATGCCATCGCTTGTAAGTCAAATCCAAAAAATCATTGCCAAGACTGATGTCAAGGAACTTACTACCTATGTTTTCCTCTAGGAGTTTTATGGTTTCTGGTTTTACATTCAAGTCTTTAATCCATTTTGAGTTACCTTTTTACATAGTTAAGATAGCAGAACAGTTTTGTTTTCCTGCATGTGACTGTCCAGTTTTCCCAATACCATTTACGGAAGAGACTATTCTTTCCCCATTGTATATTCTTGGTTCCTTTATCATCCATTAATTGACCATATACGCATGGGTTTGTTTCTCAACTCTCCATTATGTTCCATTGATCTATATGTCTGTTTTATGTCAATACAATACTATTTTGATTATTACAGCTTTGTAAAATAGTTTGAGATCAGGGAGCGTAATGCTTCTACCTTTGTTCTTTATCAAGATTGCTTTTGCTATTCGGGGTCTTTTGTGGATCCATACAATTTTAGGATTGCTTGTTCTAGTTCTGTGAGAAATATCATTGGAGTTTTGATAGAGACTGCATTGAATCCATAGATTTCTTTGGATGGGATCAACATTTTGATAGTATTAATTCTTCTGCACTCTGGAAAACAAACTGAAGGTGTTAGAGGGGAGGGGTGTTGGGGGACAGGTTAGCCCGGTGGTGAGTATTAAGGAGGGCATGTATTGCATGGAGCACTGGGTGTTATACACAAACAATGTATCATGGAACACTATATCGAAAACTAATGATGTACTACTGTATGGTGACTAAGATAATGTAAAAAAAAAAAAAACCAAACAATATTAATTCTTCCAATCTGTCAGCAGAGATTATCTTTCCATTTATTTGTGTATTTCTCCATTTCTTTCATCAATGTCTTATAGTTTTTAGCATCTTTTACCAAGTGGGTTAATTTATTTTTAGATATTTTATTCCTTTTGATGAAACTGTAGTTGGGGATTATTTTCTTAATTTCTCTTTCCACAGTTCATTATTAATGTATAAAATGCATCTGATTTTTGTATATTGATTTTCTATATTGCAACTTTACTGAATTCATTTATTAGTTCTAACAGTTTTCTGGTGGTGTCTTTAGGGTTTTCTTTATAAAATATATCATCTGCAAACAGTGACAGTTTTACTTCATCCTTTCTAATTTGAATGCCTTTCATTTCTTCTTCTTAATTAATTTCTCTGTCTAGGACTTCCAGTTCTATGATGAATAAAACTGGAGAGAGTGGAAAGTCTTGTTTTGTTCGACATCTTAGAGGGAAACCATCTTTTCACCATCGAGTATCATGTTAGCTGTGGGCTTGTCACACAACCTTTATTATGTTGGAGTACATTCCTTCTGCACTTACTTTGTTGAGAGCTCTTACCTTCTCCCTGTGTATAGCTGGGGAGAATGCCCCATGCCTATTTGAAAAACTATTCTTTTTTTGCAATAGTAGTTGAAAACTCATGAGTGCAAGTGGACTCTAAGAACTATTAGGTTTGGGGGCGTGTCCCTCAGGTGGAAGTCACAATATTTAGGACATTATATGTGTGCATAAGCTCCTTCTAAGTGAAGCTGGCAACTTTTGTTGTTGTTATTGTTGCTGGAGCAAACCAGAGGAGGTAAGGGAAATGCCCACCATCTCTTTCAGGCTCTGGGGAGGATCCCAGTCAGCAAATAGATATGCACTAATTAGAAGACTGACTGTTAGCAGCAGATGAGAAAGAATTCTACCAATGACCTTCCAGGGTTGACTAGTGTAAAATAAAAAATCTATTAAACTTTATCTGGCTAAACAGTGCCAGGTGACTGTGACAGAGGCAACAATAGCTATAGGATAATGGAGGTCCGCATTTCTTGTTGATTTTACTGAAAGTTCTATATTTAACTCTTATTAATGCAAATCAACATTAATCGAATGTCACAGTCTTTCTCTCTGTATAATAATATGAAATCACAGTACCTGTAGCTTAAATTTTCACAATACCAATATTCACTGAACAGAATTAGAACAAACTAGAGCTTCCAGTTTCTGCCCATTTTTTGTCAATCAAAGGAAACTCAGAACATTGGTATTTGCTTATCTCATTCAACATGCACTAAAACATCTGACTATATGGCGAAGAGAATTGGGGTTGGATTAATTCTTTGTCTAAATATGAACCTAAATTAAGTTTTTTGGGAAAGATGATTGCTTAGTTTTCTTTGGAATTATAAAATAAAAATGTTCGAGGCATTATAGCCACAGATTGTTAACCCATCAATAACATAGGTATTCATATGAACATACCAATATATGCATTCGTACAGCACCTTTATTCTACAATAAATTCCAAGGGGGTAGATAGCACATATTTTTTCAAATGTTAATATTACATTTAACATATTTTAAACACACTTATTGATTTCCAAAAATTATGGGACAGCTATAATAATTTTAAAATCTCCTTTCAACTGGGTTGATGTAAATTTGTTTCTAAAGTTCATTTGGAAATGTATATAAATGAGACTATCAAATCATTTTCTAAAAGAACGTGGGCCATCTGGATATCTAAATGTATCAGAATTATAGCAGTTCACAAAGGATAACACTGGCATAGAAATAGACTGATGACTGATAAAATAGAACAGAGAAACCAACAAACAGATCCATGCATATTCAGGATATTCAGAAAATTGACTACACTAAGAACTGTTGTTTCATATCAGTAAAGTGTAGACGTATTATTAAACAAATGGCATTGGGAAAAATTGAATATTTTTTTAAAAGATTGGAATGTGTGACTCTATACCTTATACAAATACGCTCCAAATGGGTTAAAGAGCTAAACAACTTTTTAAGATTTATTTATATTGCAGAGCGTGAAAGAGACAGAGAGAGTGAGCATGAGTTGGAGGAGGGGCAGAGGGAGAGAATCTTCAAGTAGACTCCCCAGTGAGCATGGAGCCTGATGCAGGGTTCCATTCCACAACCCATGAAATCATGACCTATGCCAAAACGCTTAACCAACTGAGCCACCCAGGCACCCCAAGAGCTAAAAAATTTTTTAATTGAACAAATGTGTTAAAGGAAATATAGAAATCTAATGTTATAATCTCTAGGGATGAAAATAGTCTCCTAGGCAAGACAGAAAACCCAGATGTCAAGAGGAAAATACTGACATTTTTGCCTGAATATAAATAACTCATTATTTAAATAAAGTAATAATATATAAAGACACCATAAAGTTACACAATAAGCAGCAGTCTAGAAAAAAGTATTTGCCAAACTATAACTTAAAATAATTAATATCCTGTATATGTAAAGATTTCCTACAAATCAAAAAGAAAAAGATAAACCTTCTATGGAAAGTTTGGCAATGACAGTACAAAACAGATGAAAAAAAAAAGAGAAGAAAAAGAAAAAGTATTGCCAGCATTACTTGTAATCAGGGATATGTATATCAATATACCTATTCCATTGGAATAAACTTAAAATTGGTGAAAACCTGTATTTATAAGGATATAAGTAATTGTTGTCATGTATTTTTGTGAAACAGTAAGCTGATTAAGTCTTTTTGCAGGGCAACTAGGAAGTATTTTTTAAAATCAAAATAATATACATCACTTGCCCAAGAATTCCATTTCTAGGAATCTAACCTCAAAAATAATGCTAATAATGTGTACACAAACACATTTCTATGAAGACATAATTATTTCCTTAAATTTTTTTTTTTTATCTAAAAGTTTAGAGAACACCTCTATTAACACAGGATTAGTTTCATTTGTAATTGACAGAAAAACCCAAAATGACAGTATAACTGGTTTAAACATAATAATTTATTTCTTCTTCAGGTAAATGCCTGGCATGAAAACTCCGTAATTATCAGAAACCTTCCTGTCTTGTTTCTGTGCCATCCTCAGTATGTGCCCTTTACCTGTGGTCCAACGGAGCTGCTCCCGCTTCAGTCATCTGATGCATATTTGAGTAAGCAGGTAGGAAAAAAGGAGAGAAGAGTGTGTCCCCTCCCTTTAAGAACATACACTGATTGTTGCTTACATCACTTTCACGTACATGCCACTGGCCAGAACTTATCCACAGCCATCTGGCCACACTTAAATTCAAGGGTAATTATTGGACGTAGTCATTATTAGAGTCCATGTCCCCAAATAATATTTGAAGATCTCTTCCTAAGCAAGGGGGAAATTTGATTTTGCAGTACAACTGGTAGTTTCCTCCCATAGTCTGGCCGTTTGTCCACTCAAATGCTCACCCATAACTTTCTTTCAACACATAGAGCCTTTTCCAAGAAAGACAGTTCCATATAGTAACAACTGCATGACCACAGAACCTCTGGATTATGTGTAATCTCATGGTCTGTCAACAGCTAAAATAAGAGGCAAGCTATCTGCTCCCAAATACACACCATATATCATGGTGCAGTTGGAACAGAATAAATATGATAAAAGCTTCATTTAGAAAAAGAGGAAAATAAGAATCACACAGTCACTGGCCCTTAGCAGTGATAAAATTCTCTATGATGGCAGACTCTTGGCCTCCCACTGTGGCTGTTGTTACTTTTATCTCTTGCTATGGTTATTATTTTAGATTACCACTAACTGCTTCCATCTTTAGATTAAAATAGTCAGCCTTCTTAACACTTTGAGGAACCACATTACTGCACCCTCAGTCAACCTGAGGTAGACCTAGGCAGAGAAAACCTCCTGAAAGGGCTTGTGTTTTCTCCCATGTCTGTTTGCAGACTGGCTGGCTGGCTTTAGACTGTGTACATGACTTTCCTGTGGAGCTTTGTTTAAAGGTGACAGAAGCAATCAGTACTGCTAATATTATTAATTGTCTCTACCATTTTCCTAATTGCTATAGTCATGGTCAGCAAATTGTACCACAGGAGATAATTTCATTACTTTTTATCATTGAATAACAAACTTTATCATCCTTTTTAGAATGCAATACCAGAGTCCTTCCTATCTTCCACTTGATTGCTAATTCAATGCCAAATATATGGCTTCTGTCGCACAAAGCCTTCAATTTCAGTCTCTAAATTCCTTTGCACTTAATGTTTAGTTACAGATAACAGAAACAACTGTAGCTAGTTTGAACCAAAAGGATTTAGAACAGAGAATTAGGCATTTCAAAATTATTGGAAAGACTAAAAAAGCAATCTTTATGCTGAGTCTCTAGAAATGACTGCCAGAACACCCCTACAGAATTGTGCTAACAAGCAAGCTTCCATCTCCACCATGATCAGGAAAATCGGGAAATGGTGTTATTATAAAAGTGTTCTAAGACCCAACTTGCAATGTAAGCTGAGAAGGAGCTCCCCATACCTCCCATCAACAAACAAAAATTCTCAGGACACCAGCTGGGTATCCTATAACTCAACTCAATTCTGACACATCTGCCTGAAGATAGCATCAGATTCCACAGGTTAAGGACTCAGTCTACAAGAGTGCTCCCATTTCAGATGCCAATTATGATTTCAGGTGGTCACCTATGCTTCTGACCTACCAGCTATAAACTCAGGGTTCCAACAACCCCCTCCTTGGACTTCAGATGTCAGTCACAAGTCCAGCATGTACCTGTACTTAAGACTGCCCAGTAACAAATCAGAGGTTCCTATGACCCCTTTCTTGAGTTCCGTTAATTTGCTAGAGCAGTTCACAGAACTCAGAGAAATATTTTGCCTACTCTATCACTGGTTCATTTGAAACCAGTTTGAAAAAGGGTATACTTCAGAAACAGTAAGATGGAAGAGATAAATAGGGCAAGGGAAGGGGTGCAGAGCTTCCCTGCCCTCTTGAAGAGTGCCAATCCTTCCAGGTCTCCATGTGTTCATCAACCAGAAGCTCTCTGAATCCTCTCCTTTTTGTTTTTTATGAAGACTTCATTATGTGGGCATAATTAATTAAATCATTGGCTGTTGGCAACAAATTCAATTTCCAGCCCCTCCCCTCTCCAGGGGTCTGGAGGTGGGACCGAAAGTCCTAACCCTCTAATCACATGATCTATCTTCTGGCAATCAATCTCAGTCTGTAGGTGCAGTCCAAATGTCAGCTTACTAATATAACAAGAGACCTTTTTTGCTTTCATCACAGGAAATTCCAAGATTTTGGAAGCTGTAAACCAGGAACTGTGGATGAGACCAAATATGTGTAAGAAATGTATTTTGATAATCTAAATGACCAAATATACATTTCTTAAAAGCCACAATATTGCACAAGTCCCATGTCCACATTTCTGCCACACCACATCCAGTTCTACAATTGGTCTCATGTAGACAAGATTCAGGCCAGCAAATTGATGCCAAGCACCCTGCTTTCCAACACTTACGAAGTTAGGTACCATGCACAGGCCAGTAACTGATGTTTCATGAAACCAAATACCATTACAACTGAGTTCACCAGCAGAAACAGCAGAAGTAGCAGACTACCTTTCCAATATATGAATTTGTTCATTCACTGAAAGCTAAGCCCATCTGGAACCTGATTTTTTTCTTAAGAGACTCTGAGAAATGTGGTCTATAACTGTTCAGCCTCTGGCATTCAGTCAAGCATGTTCCAAAGTATCTGAAATGGACTGAAGTGAGTTAATGTGTAATATCTGTCACAGGACCTAAAAGTCCATTGAGGGAAAAGGAGCTAAATGAACTATGGAACATTTATGCTAAGAAATATTAACATGCTATGAAAAAGAACACAAACAATAAAATAGAAAAATTCATAGTCCTTCTTTTAAGGTTTATTATAAAATCAAGTGTCAAAAAAACTATGTATATGTTTACTAAAATATACATATTATGGTATAATATATATGGGAATATATAGTTATATATAAATATAATTGAATGAATTTAATTATGTAGAAAAAGACCAAAGTTTGCATAACAAGCTGTTTACAATGTCACTGTAGAAAAGATGGCAGAAGAGGGAATGAGGTAGCCAAAGTGACAAATGCATATTTTTTATCAATATTTCTCTATTACTTAATTGTAGATATAAAATAATAATTTTTAAATTATAATTTTATAATGTATATCTATATACTGACATGAAAAGATGTCTATAATATGTTGTTAAACCAAGAAAAGTATATTGCAAATTATTATATTTAATAAGATCTTATTTGGGGAAAAAATCATATCTACTTCTAGTTATATATGTGTGTTATATTTCCAGATACACACATACACACACACTGTATCTGCACACATTTTAATGTACTACGTACGTATATAAACGTATATTACATGTGCATATATTTGTATGTACACATATGCATATATATGTGAAAACATACATACATATTTATGTACTTAAATGCTTGTATATACACTGAAAAAAGAATGGAAGTATATATATCATTTAACTGTGGATACCCCTGGGAATTGGGTTGTATTGAATGAAGATAATTTCCACATTTTTCTATCCATACCTTCCTGTTATTTGACTTTTTATAATAATCATGTAATATTTTTAGATTAAAGACCATTATTTTCATAAAATAATACAAGCTTGCTATTTAAAAAAATTAAAGCAATGCAAAAAGGAACAAAAGTAAAAGTAAAAATTAGTTCCAAAATCTATTGCAACACCTACTCCCCAGAAATAAAATTTGGTAAATATCAATTTGAAACATCTTTATATATCTTTGTCCATATAGGATAACTATAGAGATGGATAAGTAGATAGGAAAAATGGAATCTATTTTTGCTAATAGTTGGATAATATTTAAAATTTCACTTTACTTGATTTAGAGATGAAAATTAAGACTTAATGTCAAAACCAAAGTAATTTTTATACTTCTCAGGTTATTTTACCCATAAGCATGGTCTCTGAATAAGCGAATATTGTATTAGAGGTTGTAGTCATGCCATAAAGACAAGAAAAAGTAATGACTGGCTTAAGGATTAGGAAAGAAAAAAGTGAAAATCATTATTTCTAATGTATGATATGATCATCCATATGGGTAACCCATAAATTCTCATCCAAATAACTAAAAATAATCAAGTTGGGCAAATTGGCTGGATGTAATATCAACATATAAAAGTGAATTAATTGGAAATTTGTTTCTGGCTCTAATAAGGAACCATGGGCCATAAATACTCTTTTGCCATAAATAATTAGAAAAGTGGACAAATGGAGAAAAAGTTGTTTTTAGATATTGAACAACAGGCAGCGCTGAACTGTTATCTGTGAGAGAAAGGAAGCAAAGAAGATAAGCAACAATCACCCTGGCTTTCTGGCTGGAGGAGATATTCAGACCTTGGGTACACGGAAGGAGAAAACAAAAAAAGCTTGGCAGTCTCGCTTAGCTTAGCAGATGGAGAAGGAAATTCAAGAAATTTGAGACAGCTGGAAACTGTGGCAGAATTTTGTAAAAGAAGGAGATATTAAGAAAAAGAGTTTCCAAAACTGTCACTGAGGCCCCTTAGTTCTCGCTGTGTACTAGACTATGCAAGTGTAATGTAAAACTCAAGGAAAGCCAGGCAAAAGGTTGAAAGATGAACAATTCTCAGATCCTACACAAAGCAGCAAAGCATTTGAGCTTTGGCCAGCCAGTGTAGAGTTTCTTCAGTCATCACTGGGGCATTCAAGAGACCCGGAGGGGTCAGACCTTGGTCTGGATTGAAGTATGCTTAAAATGAAAACTACTCTAGATATGCCACAGAGATGCTTAAAAATAGTAATTAAGTGGGTCAAACTAATCTTTAAGTAAGTTAATTGCCTACCAGAAGAAAGCACAACACTCCTTAAAACAAGATGCCAAATTATAAATACTCAACAATATAACTTCATACTGTCTGCCATACAATAAAAAAACTATTATACATACAAAGAGGCAGGAAATTATAGCACATAATCAGTAGAAAAATAGGTCAATAGAAGCAGACCAAGAAATGACAGGGAGGACTAGTTAGAAAACAAGGATATTAAAACAGCTATACTAAACACACTTAATATGTTCAGGGACTTACAAACAAAGTAGGAAATGATGAAGGGGAAATAAAAGATACAGAAAATTAATGAAATGACTAGAGATGAAAAACAAGTTATGTAAAATAAAAAATTCAGAGGATGGGATAAAGAGCAAATTAGACTGTGCAGACCTAGCAACAGTATCAATTCAAATTGAAGCACACAGAGAAAGAGTGGGAAAAAAAGACAAAACCAATAAATAGAGCTTCAGTGACCTCTGGGACAATACCAAGCAGTGTGTCTGTCTAGCCTGCATTTTGAGGCTCAGAAGAGAATCAGTAAGTAAATTAAACAAGATCACAAGACATAAAGTTAGGACAAAGTCAATTTCATTTCTCTATACTAATAAATAGTTGGGTGTTAAAGTTTAAAAAATTATTTACAAAGCCATAAAAATGTGGACTACTTCAAAATATATTTTGCGAAAGATGTGTACATATTCCACATTAAAATTATAAAATATTGCTAACAGATATTTAAGAGATCTAAATAAATGGGGAAGTATGCCATATTCATGAACTGAAAGATTTAACATTCTTAAGATGTCAGTTCTCCTGCAACTGGTCTACAGACCAACTCCATTTATATGCAACTCAAAATAAAGAAAGCATATCAGTGGTTACCAAGATCTGGCAGCATGACTGACTGGTTAAGGTCATAGGGGTCTTGTTGTGGTTACAGGGTACGTGCATTTATCAAAATTTACAGAACTGAACACTTGAAATGGACACATTTTCTTATATGGGCAAATTATACCTCAATAAAGATTTAAAAATAAGTCAATTGCATTTCAATACTCCAGCAAAAATTGCAAACTTATAAAAGAACACAACTAAAACAAACATTATCAAAGAATAAATCTACCAGTAAGTATACACCTCTGTGTGTGTACATGTGTGCACATGTACCTGTGTGCACACGTTTGTGTATGTGTGTTTTCCTCCAGTCTATTAAACTATGCTTGATGAATTTTCAGTTATTAGTATTAGTTATTAGTATTCTGTTTTTCTTTGTACTTGAAATGGTTTTTATTTCTATAATTAATATTTTTCTCTTCAATATTTTTCTACAGCCATGAAAATCCTTTCAGATATTCTCATCATTTTATCACATTTTAGCTACTTTATTCTTTGAGATTCTTTTTACTCAGGTTAATATGTTATTTAATGTCTTTGACATTATGGAGAACGATGAATCTGAACTGTTTTTGTCTTATAGCTCTGGGTAAATCTTTACATGATATAGATCTTTCATTTTCTTTTAGCTTGTATATGTTTCCTGCACTTATTTATAGCATTTATGTTTAGAGTCTGTGTTTTGTTTTGTCTTATATTATTGCTCATTTTAAGGTATATATATATTACATTAGGTATTTATAATATATTTTATTTATATAGTTATAATATATTATGGCATAATTATATTAAATAGGGTAGATGGTATAGGGCAAATAAAAAGAGGTAGTTCATGGTTCTGTTTCTGATTTATTATTTTTTTTTTTGATTTATCATTCTGAAACCATACCACCAAATGTTTTATCTCCTTTGCCCTGATAGCTCATTTTTCCTTAGTGTTTGATGTTTAAGAGATCTAAATAGCTTAAAACAAAGCCCTTAAGTGACAGGATTTTGATGCTAAATTATAGCAATTACTGCCCCACCTCCATAATTTACCCCACATCTTGTCAGGAAATTTCCCTTGTCTAGGGTTATAATTTATAGAAAATGTAAACGAAGAGCAAACATAGTTTCTCTTTCAGCTCTACCTTCTTTGCTGTTATGCTGTGTGTAACTGAGTTTATACGATACACTTACTTCTGTCATGATCGAACCACACCTCAAAATCTAATCATTTAAATCATATTTGGATAGGACTGTACTTTTAGGAAAATTGGTTTCCTGCTCAAACTCTGAAAAAAAATATATTCTACCTCTCAGTTTTGTCCAGTTCAATCCAATTTCAATGTAGTTGTTGTATTTTATACATTTTAGTATGTAACTAAATCCATACTAAAATACATAAAATAACTTACACATATAATGTATAAATGCCTCATTCATTGGTGACAACATAAATTTTCCTTCAACGGTTCATTCATTTTTTTGTATTTTCTGAGAAAAGTAACTGAAATAAAAGTGTCTCTGCCAATTTTCATTTGGTAATTAAAAAGCTAACCAAATTCATAAAAAGAGAAATAAGTGCACCAGAAATGAATTTACACATTAAGTGTATAGAAAAGGAGCAACTCCTCCAAATAGATTAATTTCACTCAGTTGTATCTAACACTGTATCATGCTGCTTAGGAATAAAGTGCTTATTTATATATCTACTTTAATCAAAAGCTTCCACAGAGCACCTGGGTGGCTCAGTCAGGTGAATATTAGACTCTTGATTTGGGCTCAGGTAATGATCTCAAGATTGTGAGACTGAGCCCGACTTCGGGAGTGTGTTTTTTTCTCTTCTTCTCCCTACTTGCTCTCTCTCTCTCTCAATTAAATAAATAAAATCTTTAAAAAAAATTTTCCACAAACAGGAGATCCCTTAACAATTGGCAAGAGCATTGACTAGGTGATCTCCAGAAGGTAACTAGCAGAGACCTAATTGTTCACATGGTCAAACCAAACTGAGAATAAATGTTAAACCTTCCATTTTTATTTGCATACACACCCACTCTACTTGTGTCACTTTTATTTCTTCATTTGTTGTTAGCTTCAGTAGTCCTCAAGAAATTTTCTTCATCAATATGTGCCAAAATAAGTGAACATGCCTTAAAATGATATAGCCAATTTTTAAAGAAAATATTTGCAAATGATCTATCTAATAAGGAGCTAATATCCAAAATGTATAAAGAACTCATATAACTCAACACCAAAAAAACCCAAAAAACAAAAACCAGACCAATTCAAAAGTGGGTAGAGGACAAAAAATAGATATTTTTCCAAAGAAGACATACAGACAGCTAACAGACTTGAAAAAAATGCCCAATGTCACTAATTTTCAGGGCTATGCAAATCACAACTATAATAAAATATCACCTCATACCTTCAGAATAGCTAATATCAAAAAGGCAAGAAATGGCAAATATTGGTAAGGATGTAGAGAAAAGGGAACCCTTGTGAACTATTGGATGATGCAGCTACAATGGAAAACAGTATGAAGGTGGCTAAAAAAATTAAAAATAGGAATACCATACAATCTAGTAATTCCACTTCTCAAAATTCACCCCCAAAACCAAAAATGCTAATTCAAAATGATATGTACTCTTATGTTTACTGCAGCATTATGTGCAATAACCAAGATATAGAAGCAACCTAATGTCCACCAATAGATGAATGGGTAAAAGAATGAAATCTTGCCATTTACAACAACAAAGGTGGACATAGAGGGTATTATGCTAAATGAAATAATTCAGACAGAAAAAGACAAATACCATATGATTTTACTTATATATGGAATCTGAAACACAAACCAAAACAGAAACAGACTCATAAATAACACAGAACAAACTGGTGGTTGCCAAAGAGGTGAGTAGGGGGATAGGAAAAGTAAGTGAAGGGGGTTAGGAGATACAAATGTCCAGTTATAAAATAAGTAAGTCATGGTGATGTGTAGTACAGTATAGGAAATATAGTCAATAATGTTGTAATAACTTATCATGGAGTCACGATAGCTACATTTATAGTGGTTAATATTGTATAATGTATAGGCTTATTGAATCATTATGTCATACACTCGAAAATAATGTAACATTTTATGTCAACTACACATTGATTAAAAATAAATAAATTGTGAAATAAATAAATATAAATAAATAAATCGATGCAATGGGAAATTATATAGATGGTAAAGAAGAATGAAGCAGCTCCCTAAGAGTGTCTATGGAATAATCTCCAAGGTAAAAATAAGTGGAGCAACTCTATATGAATGGATGTGACGCAATCTCTAAGGTATAATCCTAAAAGTAATAGACAAAATCTTGTGTAGATATAGTACTACAGTATTCCAAAATTGCTTCAATGAGGAAAAAAAGAAACCAAGAAAATAATCAGATGCAGTTATTTCCAATTCTGGAAAATTTGTATGAATTCAATATAATTGATTTTTGTAAAAAATAACTGATGTTACCAACTCTAGCATCTATTTTCCTGTGGATCCCCCTACTTGCCATTGCAGGCATTCAAAGATGCAGGATGAAAGAGTAGCCAGCATTTGAAACATCACTAAAAAAAAGAGTTTCAGAGAATTCCAAATTACCTCTCAAATGTTTAGTTCAGAAATTATGCATATCACTCTTGCTCAAAAATCACTGACTGGTCACACAGTCTCATACAAACATAGGGGGGTCAAGAGTGTAATTATACCATTGCCCAGAACGTTGAGAACTAGTCTTAAGGCTACCACAGAGTAAATTCTTCAGGAAAAAAATTAATGAGAGATTATTAAAATATGATGAGATAATTAGCAAAAACAATATATTATGTAAACTTTCTGAAACTAGTTATCATTGTCAATATTACAAAAAAATACAAAAAATAGGAAATGGTAACATAGGACAGTTACATGAGTAAGTAAAGCTATAGACTTCCTATGAGGACAAGCCAAGAACTTAATCTTTGGGTTAGATTATACATTTTATGTAAAAAAAATTCATTGGCAGAGACAAACATTGTTCATTAACATGTTCTACCAAAGTTATGATCAAGGTTAAAGAAGTAGGGACAGGGACTCTTGATTCTTTGTTACTTGTGCTGACAGTTGTTCTGGAAAGGGCTTTCCACATTGAAGTCAATGAAGATTTATTTTTATTGTTACTTTAAGGTTTTATTGCTTTAAGTGATCTGATCTTCAGCGAGTCAACTTCTGCTTCACAAATGTCTTTCACAAGTGAAACTATTTCTGGAGAGTTTATATGAGATCACATTATTTTTAAAAAAAATGTTTGCTAAGTCATTAAAAATCAGTTTATTTAAAAATTAATTCATTTAAAAATTAATGTATTTGAAGTTTCTGTTAATAAGTAATTTTATACAGACAAACATAGTTCCAGTGATGCTGATCACCAGAAGCACTTCTTCATTTTCTGTGTGTTGACTTGCTTCTTTCTTATTTCATCATGAATGGGAGTTCTCTGGAGTGATACAAGCAGCTAACTGTGTTACTATTCATTACTGACAGTAAATGACAAAATTTCACTTGTACTGAAATCCTCAAGTTTTTTTCAATGTTAATACTTCCAATTATAAAAACAAAAATAATATAAAAAATATAAATGAAAAAATTTCCAAAAGTAAAAAATGAGTTTCTGATTCTTTAGGACAATTTCTCCAGTTTTCTTAGGAGACCCCCAAAATTGAAATACTCATGATATTCATGTAGAGTCTAACAAAGCACTAGTGTTTTTATGATGTGAACAATCTCAGAGAAGGCTTTTTATGCTGTTCTTTCAAAATTCCTGCATTCTCTGTAGAAGAGACACAAATGGGGAGATTTGAGTATTTTAATATCTCAGGTTTATTTATTATCCGTTAATCATTAGACTGGCCAAAGGAAAAATAAAACTCCTTCCAACATTATATGTAATATAGCTGTTTAATGCTTTTTATGTCCCAGAGTAAAACTCCTTTTAGGATCAATAATTACTGGACCAGTGGTATTTGCTGTATGGCATACTGAAAGTTTAGTGAGATTTCAAGTTTTTCTAATTATTATCTAATTCTTTATGTTATTTCTAAAATGTTTAGTCATGAGACTATAAAAAGAGCATCTTCTAGAATATTTGTCCTAAAAATGTTAAAATTCAAATTAAGAATTTGAATGATTTCTGAAGTCGATTTAGCTCTGAGAGTCTGTTACTATCCTACTTCACATATACACATAGAACCAATTTTCATCTACTTTATTCTTTTGAAGATTGCTCAATATAAGCATGAACCAAATTTCCTTGCTACAATCCTTGCACTCAAGTCATCCTCTGGTGTGCCTTTGGGAGCCTTCTCAATACTCACATTATATCCGGTGAAGAGAATTTGAAGGCAACCCTTGAACCGTGAACTTTCATAAGTGTTAGAAAACAAATCACCACTTTTAGGACTTGTTTAAAAACAATCCGAATGTGTAAAAATATAGTCACCATAAATATTAGCAAAGTAGTAAAAAGGTGAAGTTCTCAAGGGCAAAGTGTATGTATGTTCTATAACTACTCTATGCATAAACTTGATGCATAGCAGGCATACAACAAATATTTGTTTATCAAATGAATGGCTGAAAAGTCCAACTAGAGCATAGTCACTAAATAAATTACTGAATAATCCACTCAGCTGACTCTCATAAAATGTTTCTTGGGAAAGAGAGTCTTATATTTTGATGGGATAGAAACTAATTTGTTATTTCTGTGAGGGCACTTTGCCTTTGTATATTAAAAAAAAATTTAATGGGCATACCAGTTGCACTAACAACTTTATTTCTAGAAATTTGCTATAAGAAAATAATTATAACATGATTATTTAGCTACAAAGAAGTTGCAGAGTTATTCAAATTAGCCAAAATTTATGGAAATTATTTTGGTCACTCTTTTTCTTTTTTTTTTTCATATTTTCTGCCATGTGTTTATGTTATTTACTTACCATCTGAGATTTTTTAAATTATGTGAGAGAATAAGATACTATATATACTAACAATACAATTTAACTATTCTATAGGCATTAACACCAAAATGAAAAATGACTAGAAAATCATAAAATTTTATGATTATAAAAAGAGTACAACAGAATTCCGACAATTGTTAAAGAGAATTGAAATAATTTTTAAATGATGCCATTGAAGAGCTACATAAATGTTTTGGCAACGTCTTTCCAATCCCTCCTTTAGCCTCATTGTAAGCTGCAAAGGTTTATAATTGTTATACCTCCCTGATGAATTGACCCTTTATCATTATAGAATAGCCCCCTTCTTTTCATAACCTATTTTTTGTCTTAAAGTCTATTTTGTCTGATACTTGTATAGTCACTCTAGCTTTTGACTGGTTTAATCTATTTGAATTTAATATTTCGCTTACAAGCTCCATATATCTGGATTCTGTTTTTCAATCCAGTCTCATAATCTATGCTTTTAATTTGGATTATTTATTCATTTTTAATTACTATAACTATTGTTACAGTAGGATTTACACCTGCCATTTTCCTATTTGCTTTGTATATGTTGTGTCTTTTTTGTTCTTCCATTTCTCCATTGGTCTCTTTTTTTTTGTAGATATTTTCTACTGTGCTATTTTACTTTCTTTGTTGTTTCTTAAACCATGTTTTTTAAGTTATTTTCTTAATGGTTGTTCTGGGCAATGCAATGTACACCTTAATTTAAAACAATCTAGTTCAGATTAATACTAAGTTAATTCCTATAGTATAGTAAAACTTTGCTCCAATACAGCACTGTCCCCTCCTTTACTTTGTTCTGTTGTTGCCACACAAATCAGATTTTTATATTAGCCTATCAATATAGTTATATAATTATTGTTTAATGCAATTGTTTTTAAATCAATAAGAGAAGAAAAGAGTTAATATTTCTTAGTGTAAATAGCTCTACTGATAGTCTTACTTGTTTGTGTAGATTTGAGTTACCATCAGGTTTATGTTTGTTTCTCCTTCAATTTTGAAGACTCATTTTGTTGGTTATATAGAAATCTTAGTTGACAGTAGTCTTGTCTTTTCAGAATATGTCTCTGGTTTTGATGAAAAATCAGCTATTAATCTTATTGAGGATCCCTTTATTTGTACTTGAATTTCTTTCAAGTAGTTCTTTATGTCACATATGTGTATGGATGTGGATCTCTGAGTTTTTCCTACTTATAGTTCATTGAGTTCATTGAGCTTGTTAAATGAGTAGATTAATGTTTTCCATCAATTTTGGAAGTTCTTGGACATATTTCTTCAAATTTTTTTGTCCCTTTTACCAATCCTCTTCTTCTGGGACTCCCACTATGCATAAATTTGTAAATTCATATGTGCTCCATTGGTCTCTGAGGTTGTGTTCATTTTCTTCATTTTTCTTTCTGTTCCTTATACTAGATAATCTGTTAATTTATCTTCAAGTTCACTAATCCTTTCTTCTAACTTCAAGCTCACTGGTTCTTTCTTTTGCAAAGCTTAAATCGGTTGCTAATCCCTTCCTTTTTTCTTTTCACTTTAGTTATTGTATTTTTCAACTGTAGAATATTTGCCTTTTCTTCCATAATATCTCTATTGATTTTCTTGATTTGGTGACATACAGTTGTTTCACTTTCCCTTAGTTCTATAAACATGATTTCCTATAGAGCAACATTTGGGTTCCCTCAAAGATAGCTCCTATTGACTATTTTTATTTTTCTATGCATGGGCTATCCTTTACTATTTATTTGTGTGCCTTATAATTTTTGTTGAAAAGTGGAACATTTAGATAATATCATTGATTTTCCTTATTCATGAGAGTTATGCTCTACAGAGTCATTAAAAACATTGAATTAGTGAGTACCAAACTTCTGTTCCTAGAGAATATATGTACATATACAAATCTCACATAGATTTTAATTTTAAATCCTGAAAAAAAATATAACCTGGTAAACTCTCTCTTTTTTATTTTACAAAAGAGAAAATGAGGTTTAGAAATGTTAAGTAACTTATGTGACGCAACCCCACTACTATCTCCATTCTTTTCTTTTCTTTCTTTTTTTAAGATTTATTTACTTAGGGAGAGAGAAAGAGAGAGCATGAGCAGGAGGGGAAGAGCGTGAGGGAGAGAGAAGTTCAAAGCAGACTCCTTGCTAAGTATGGAGCCCAAAGGGGGACTTGATCTTACAACCCTGAGATCATTATCTGAATCAAAACCAAGAGCCAGACACTTAACCAACTGCACCATCCAGGTACCCGTTTCTGTCCTTTGATCATCTCTATATGAAAGCTAAAACAATAAGGAAGTATATCACCTTGCCTGACCTCATCTGGGAATACATGCATTGGAGGACTTAAATTTTTTGCCATTCCACATATTCACAATCACACTAATGACTGGGAAAACACCATGAGTATTGATTTTGATGCAAATAAATCTTCACACATAGGTGAATTTATAAATATGAAATCTGTGAATAACAGGAATCAACTGCATATTGTAGCAACTCTACAATCAGACATTCTCCCAATTTTGTTGTTACTATTTTGTTGCTGCTGCTGCTACCTATTTAGTGACTTTCCAGGACTCATTCCAAACAGTATTCTATTTCCAGAAGTGTGTGGCCCCTGAAATCCTTGCTTTTTATCTATCAATCTATCTATCTATCTATCTACTATCTATCTATCATCTATTTTGTTGTTTGTATTTTTAAGCCTGGATTTGTAGGGTTCACCCATGGGTCAGTCAGTAGTTGGTCAGGAGATGTCCTTGAGCCAATAAACCTTCCATTCTTTCCAAGGGCTCTGTAACCACGCTGAGGCACACACTCAAGTTCAGGCAGTTTTCATGTCTGCATTAGCCTTCACTGCTGCTTGTCCAGGGCTCCAAGGTCAGCCAGATATTGATAAGGAGTTATTTAATTGTTTTCCTGGGCATGTGCCCAAATCACAACTATATGTGAATTTCTAGATCCCCAGGAACATGTTGAGTCTTTTCAAGACCCTTTAAGGTTGTGTCATTTGCTACATCTTCCTCTCATAGTTTCTGGCCAGTCTCATTTGTCTCAACTGGTATTGCAACCTGAGGTAGGACTATTAACTATTGCAGCTAATTGCACTTGTTTTTGACAATGACCTGAAAATGGGGCTTTCCTACCAAGTCGAACTCCAAGTCAGGATAAATTGTAACAATGTTCTAGAAATGGGACTTTTCCAGAGAGCTGCAAGTTTTGTCGAATAATGACAACACTCTGGGGAATGGGGCTATTTGCAGAGCTCCCTGAAAAATCTGTGGCTCTGATGGCTGTGGGCTGGTGGCTGGCAATAGCTACCATGCCATGGAAGGCAGATAGGCATAGGAGTATCCTCAAAATAAACTCCATAGACCCTACTTTTATTTCTAAATTTCAATAGCTTTTTAAAAAACATTTTATATTTTATAGTATGCTTATGATGGATTCTGAACATTTTTTTTAAGATTTTATTTATTTATTTGACAGAAAGAGAAGGAAAGCAAGCAGGGGGAGGAGCAGAGGGAGAGGGAGAAGCAAGCTCCCCTCTCAGCAGGGAGCCGGATGTGGAGGTTGATCCTAGGACCCTGGGATCATGACCTGAGGTGAAGGCAGACACCTAACCGGCTGAGCCACCCAGGCATCCCTGAGATGATTGATTCTGATAATTTTTTCTAGTATTTTTTTGTTGTTGTTGTTTTTCTTATGGAGGAGATTTACCAAGGTTCTCACTCTGCCATTCTGAAAGTTCTACTTTGGTCAATTACTATTTTATTTTTAAGACTTATTTATTTATTTGGTAGAGAGAGAGAGTGGGAGTGGGGGCAGAGGGAGAGAATCTTCAAGAAGACTCTTTGCTGGGAGCAGAGCCAGACATAGGGGTGTTCTCACAACCCATGAGATCATGACCTGAGCTGAAACTAAGTCCAATGCTTAATGCACTGAGCCGTCCAAGTCCAGGCAATTATTTTTATTGTTTTGTTTGGAAACTAACTTTTGTAGCAGCAGCCTGTATCTTTCTTCACCATCATATTATGCTTCACTTATATACCTTTCCTATTTAAACTCAAGCTAATCAATTTTTTTTAAAGATTTTATTTATTTATTTGACAGACAGAGATCACAAGCAGGCAGACAGGCAGGCAGAGAGAGGGAGAGGAGGAAGCAGGCTCCCTGCAAGCAGAGAGCCTGATGCGGGACTTGATCCCAGGACCCTGAGATCATGACCTGAGCCAAAAGCAGCGGCTTAACCCACTGAGCCACCCAGGCGCCCCAAGCTAATCAATTTTAATATAGTCATTTAGTTTTTCATTTATTTTATAGTTTTTTGAGCATGCACACAATTCTTTGCTATTTACTGTGGGGGATATTAAAGAAAACTTCAGACACCTACCTCACCCTCAAGGACCTCACACTTAAACTGATTAAGATAGGCACAATATGGATGAATATGAAAACCTGAATTATGTAATAAGTTTCATAAAATAGTAAAGTACTCAATTCAAACAGTTCTAAGGAGTGATAATATACCTACAGGCATTGTGAATGCTTCATGAAGTCATGGCATAAAAGTCATGGCTGATAATATCCCACTTCAGTTTCTAAATATTTTTAATAGGTCAACTTACCCAAAGTGTTATATGAATATAGGTATTTTAATCACTGACACACATCAATAAGGAGAAATTCTAGAGCAAGCAGGTTTTCAATGCCCCCCAACTCTTACTATACCAGTGACATTCTATTCCAACTCTTCTATGGCATAATCATCCTTAGTTATTTTCACCTTTCTTCCAAGTTTACAAAACCATTATTAGTATTTGCCTGTGTCTATTATTACTATCCATTTGAAAGTTATAATGAGAAACACATTTTGTTGGAGGACATGGCTAGTACTCTGCATAACTGGAGAAAACTAAAAGCATGAAGTCCTAAGTTAACAGCCCAGCATTGCAGATATTTACATGATAAGAAAGCTCTAGCTTTAATTTCATCTGAGAGCACGTTGGTCGTGTCCATATTTGGTACAATAAAAGACGCTGAATGAACGAATGGGGCATCTGTGGAAGCCCAAAGAGAACTAACATCTTCCAAATAAGTGTCTGGGTAAAAATAAACAATCAAAGAACAGGTCTGTTCAATTCCACTGTGGGCTCTATAAATAGTTATATATGAAAATAGAGTCAAGTGTTTTACAAAGGAACTTGGCAATAAGAGGTGCTATTCCAGCGAGGTGTAAGTCCTAGGAATTCAAAGAGTTGAGCGCAGCAACTAAATGGCTAAGTTATAAACACAGGGAGAAACATCAGTAATAATGACATGCATGGTGGGAACCCCCGTACTGAACACCATAAATCTGACTGACTAACGTCAGCAAGACACAAAACAGCCGCCGAAACAAAAGATCTGAAAAACTTGCTGGAAAAAAGGTCAGTGGGGAACTGTGAATAACTTAGCAGGAATAATAATGGACAATACCAGCCAGTCTTTCTACAGGATCAGAGCATTACAATTCGAGAGTACTCAAATAAAGATGAAATACTAGATGTTAAAATGCATTCTGTGTGTTTACTGAAAGGTGGTGCCTGTTAATCCTTTTAAATCTCTGCTCAGTATTAAAGCTTAGAGAATCCTTCACATGGCAGCAAGGAGTCATTTTTCAAAAGAAGTGTAATGGAAGGATAATCCTAATATTTGTTGCTTGATTT
Organism: Mustela erminea; assembly: GCF_009829155.1. Classification (NCBI taxonomy): domain Eukaryota; kingdom Metazoa; phylum Chordata; class Mammalia; order Carnivora; family Mustelidae; genus Mustela; species Mustela erminea. The sequence continues at coordinate 30,539,911 of NC_045619.1, forward strand.
TTAGTCTTCATTCAGCTCATGTGAAATTGGGACTCGTTTTGCAGGTTGATTATAAATCTCAAAATTTAGCCAAAGCATACATGAGTGAGTACCAAATTATCCATCATGTGAAGCAGGGGAATGGAGGTGTTGAAGCTTCAGCTCTAATAATGATGCTGTCATTTTCTATAAATGTGCTACTTTCTGGATGCCTTAAGCTATCAGGAACTTTTTACAATAACATACTTATTAGGCAGAATAAATCTGAATACCACAACAAAGACTACTGCTTGAGACTTTGACTTCTACATTGTTCCCATGGGGATACTTTGTGTGGAATAAAATGGCTCAGCAGCCCCTTCGTCACTTAATGTGGCACAACAGCACTTGAATTAAAAGCTAGGTCTATTGATGCTAATCTGTAATTCTCCTAAGCATGCCAGAAATAGTGGCTAATTTTATGTGTTGTCTTAGCTAGGCCACAGTAATGAGTTTTTTTGTTTTTTGTTTTTTTTTTTTGTCAAACATCAGTCTAGATGGTGCTAGGATGGTATTTCTTCAAGTGACTAATATTTAAATCAGTAGAATTTGACCAAGGCAGTTTACACTCCATACTGTGGGTGGGCCTCGATTAATCAGTTGAAAGTCTTAAGAGAAAAGATTGAGGTTATCTGAGGAAAGAGAACTCTGCCTACATACTGCCTTTGGGTTGGAGACTACAACATCAATTTTTTTCTCAGTCTCTAGCTTAATTGCTGTTCTGTGTGTAGATTTTGGATTTGCCAACCTCCACAATCACATGAGCCAAGTCCTTAAAATAAGTTTTTCTCTCCATCTCTCTGTCTACATACACACACATCTAATTGATTCTATTTCTCTGCAAGACATAGATTAATACACCAGGCAAAAGAGGAACCCTCTCACCTCTCTCACGTTTGTCCATCAGAATGTCTGAATCACCTGTAAATGCTAATAGGTTGACCATCTTGAGAAATGCTGGACTGTGGTACAGATTTACAAGCTGAATAGAATTCCTGCAGCTATTGATTTGTAGTACTAGGCTTTCCCTTAACACTGGGGGGAATAATATACGCTCTGTACGCTTGTTTTTCAGTTGCCTAGTAGAAGTGAAAGCAACTTATTATTAGCACTGAAAATTGAATTGTAACATAAACCTGATGGCTTTCTGCATTAAAAAAAAAAAAATGATCCTATTCCAAAACCAGTACAAAGTATTTTGATATGTTTCTCTAGTAGTAGGAATGTCTTGAGATATGCTGTATGTCCACATTTCTTAGTTCCTATTTTTTAAAAAGATTTTATTTTTGTGACAGGGAGAGAGAGCAAGCAAGCTCACACTTGTGCACACACAGGAGCCGGGCAGCAGGGCAGAGGGAAAAGCAGGCTCCCCTCTGAGTAGAAAGCCCAATGCAGAACTTGATCCTGGACCCTGAGATCATGACCTGAGCCAAAGAAAGACACTTAACCAACTGAGCCACCCAGACGCCCATGCATTCCCATTTTTGACCTACAGTAGATAATAAGATATTTACAAATTCAACCCACTTTACCTCAATTCAAAACCATTTGGTGAGGGCTTACTATGTTCAGTGGTAAAGATAAAAAGATAAGCAATAACTTTGTCTTGAAAAAGGTCACTACTCAGTGGGAAGACAACATGTAAACAGATTTTTGTTTTTGTTTTTTTAAAGAATGAAAATGTCTAATTAAGGCAATGGATTAAAGGCCTTTTTATTCCACCTTTCCACTTCAAACCCATCAAAAATAGAAAATAAATAAAAAGAAAAATCTTCATTAAGACAAAGAAATGCCTGAACTCCCAATTTTACATTATGACACACACCTGGCCTAAGAGAAGAAAACATATTATTTTTAAAATATTGAGCCAGAAACAAATCTTGCTCCCCTATTTGTCACATTCTAAAGGACACATACTATAATGAAAATTTTTATTAAAATGCCCTGTTAGACTGACTGAAACACATATATTAAAGGAAAAACCATGGTGTACATGTTTTTTCTCTTGTCCATGACCTAGCTTCTCTGCCAAGGAGATAACTCAATAGAAGGCAGAACTGAAGAACTTAAAAAAAGATTATTAAGGCCAGGTTACTATACTTAGCAATCTAAGACATTGTTCCTTGAGCAAAGGAAATAACTTGATGAGAGCAATGTTTGTAATAAAGTTCAAAACCATCCTTTGGCAGGTCCCATCACAAATCAAAGCCCATGAATATTCAGAAAAGATATTATCAAGGGATTGCACCTGAAAAGTGTAAAGAGAAAGGAAAAAAATAGACTGGAAACAAGAAAGAAAAAGGGACCATGAACAAAAGCATCTAAAAAACACTGGAATAGTTAAATCACATAGTTCTACACAGTAGAATTATGGAGAATAATTTATCATTTCTAAAATAAAATTTAAAAAGTTCAAAAAAATCATACATGTGTACAAAAAGTGATCACAAGACCATGAAAAGAAATAAAAAGCATTTTTTTATAAGACCTGAAAATTAAAGACAAAAACATTCTAGAAGTTACCCCCAAATGGGATAAATGCAGCTGAAAAAGTCAGAAATATGGAGAGGAAATTACAGAAAATATCACCCAAAGAAATGAAAAACTTTATATGGGGAATTTCAGAAAAAATAATTTACAGAGATCTAACACACGCAAGATGGTTGTTTCTGAAGAAGAGAAAAGAAATGGTTTGGGAGTCTTAAGGACTGTTCACATAGATTTCTGATTCTCCACTCTTCTAGGCATATGGCATGATTGCGATTCCTCATTCCTTTGATAGGCATGTGGCTAGACTGGACCAAAGAAATGTGAACAATAAAGGCTTTAAGAGTTAGAGTGTAACTTTCTACATTCCCTTTTCTCCCCATTTGGTTCAACAATAGATGTCGCCCTCCACCCGCAAGGACGACAAGAAGCCTGGTTCGGTGTTAATGCTTCATTTCCGTTTATTTCGTCAACTTCTTAGCTTATATGCGGCAGGGTGACCAATAAGGGGCCAAGCAATGGGGAGAGCCAATGAGAGTCCTGTTACTATGCTGATTAAATTTGAAACAGCCAATGACTATGTCCTCCTTTAGGCGGGCTTCACCAGAAAGTTCGTTGTATACTTGCAGGGTATTTTGCTGGCAGTGAGCCAAGCGCCTTCTTGTAATGGCGGGGACTTTCCGGCCGGAGGCGGTCCCTGACAAATAGAGGCATGTATCAAAAAGGAGGCTTCAGTAATGCCTGGTATCACTTAAGTATGATATCTTTTTTTTTTTTAAGATTTTATTTATTTATTTGACAGAGAGAGACACAGGAAGAGGGGGAACACAAATAAGGGGAGTGGGGAAGGGAGAAGCAGGCTTCCCGCTGAGCAGGAGCTGAAGGCAGACACTTAATGACTGAGCTACCCAGGTGCCCCAAGGAGGATATCTTGGGGGGGGGGGGAGTCTTAATTTTAGAAAGTAGAAAAGTGGTTGCCAGGAAGGAGGGGATGGGGGGAAATAAAGAGAGGTTGATGAAAGGGTACCAAGTTTCAACCATTCTATGAGTAAGGTCTGAAGATCTAAGGTATAACAAGATGATTATAGTTGATAACATTGTACATATGATTGAAATTTGCTAAGAGAGTAGAACTTAAATGATGAATAGAACTCATCGAAAAAAAAAAAGGTATGTGATGTGATGTTAACTGGATGGTGGGAATCCTTTCACAATGTATACGTGTTACCACGACACACACTTTAAATACATCTTACAATTTTATATGTCAATGATACCTCAATAAACCTGAAAAAATAAAAATGAAAAAGGAGCCTTCATTACCTTGGCTTCTTAAGTAACAATAATCATCAGAGTCCTGATGACCCATGTTGTACTTATAGTATTAGCAAGAAATAAAGTTGGATGTGTCAAGCCACTAAGATTTTAATTCTGCAGTATAACTTATACAAACTGGTATGGGAAAAAATCTTTCAAGAAAAAAAGGATATTTGAAAAGTCTTAGAACAGTTTTAAGCTTTAGTTAAGTTCAGAAGTATAAATGATACCAACTTATAAAAAGTAGCATCTAAAAGTTGAATTATCTACATTTCCTCTATACCTGTTTTTGTTAACCTCACTAATGCATTTAATATGTTTATTCTTTCAATGTGGGCCATCTTAAATCAGAAGTAATCAAAGACTTAAAACTACAAATTCTTTGTCTGAAATTCACAAAACTAAGTATAAAGACATGCATGACTTTCAAGTGATGAAATGGCAAGAAGTTATTTGCTTTCCTCATTAGTGAACGACTTGAAGTAAGACTTCTTCTTCCTCTCTGTTTCGCTCTCTTTTTTCCTTTCTTCTTTTTTTTTTTTCCTTTCTACCAATATGTTCCCTGGCACTGTACAGCTGTTAAAAAAGTTTTCTTGAACAGAATTAGATTATTCCTTCTTTCAATATTGGCACGTAGATCATTCAGACTGATTTGTTTGACTAAGAATTATGATTGGAACCATTTGGAATCTACATACCTATGCATGATTAAAAAGATTTCTAGAGTTTCCTTACTTTTGATAGCATGGCTTTTATTTAAGTCAACTTAGCTGAATGTACTGTAAGTTAAGTTTGGGACTGAACAATTGTAAAAGAGGTGATTGATAGAAGCCATTACATAAGTATGTCAAAGTAATCCTTCATAAACTGGCTTAGAAATGACATAACAGCATTTTACAATTAAAATGAAGTTCAAATTGAGACATTTGAAAATGTAACTGACAGGGTTTTACTCTTTCTGTCTTTGAAAGCAAAGTGATCAGTCATGTTCTGGCAAATGAATTACATGCATGAGACTTACCTTTAAATATTTAAAATATCTCCGTTTAAATCTCTTTTTAAAAAATATCATAATTCTTCTCCATTACACACCCAACTCTATCTAGATAATATATGTGGTCCTAAGAAACCTCCAAAGATCTTTCACCTTTATCTTTCATATAGAAGAGAGGTGGTTAGAGGAATTGTTTTGGGTAAATCATGTAAGTACAATAAATTCTGATCCTCTTTGGGATCACACTTTAGTTTCGGTTCTTGACCTTATAATACTGTCCTTGATCTCCCTTGGGGCTCATCACTATTATTCACTTCGTTTGCTCTTTTTTTCTCCTCTTGTCCTTTAGTGGCAGATAATTTATTGAATTCAATTCTGAGCTCTACTGTTTTGATAATTTCTTCAAATTCAATGACTTAAAATATCATCCCCACACTGAAAATTTCCAATGGAATCTTATAAGACCTAACAAATTTCCTGAACTCCATATCTTCATTTTCAATTTCCTGCCAGACATGCCTCCTTGAATTCTTTGCAAACTCAGCATATCTAAAAACTGATCTCAGTATCTCCCCTGGGCATATCTTATCAGATTGTAGACCAATGGTTCTCAATTCAAGTTTTGGAGAGGGAACTTGGGGTTGTTATGAGGTTAAGACTGAATCAGAATCCTGTATGTTTTCAAAGCAAGCTCTCTCTATATAAAACGTGTCAGAATTTCCTGGGGTAGGGAATTGAGGAAGTGGACATAAAGTGAGGAAAAGCTTACGGGTGATTTTGCCCAAACTTAATCCCTCTACCTCAAATTGACAAAGGCTGTATTAAGCTCATGGACATCCAAACTCCTTCTTCCTTGTCCCTGCCACCACCATATGTGACCAAAGGTGAGGAATTTCTTATTTACACCAGAAGAAGAGAAAGAACAGGGGCTGGCAAATTCTGTGAAATGGTCCTAATTCTGAAATATCTCCAACATCTGTTTCATGTTCTTTACTCCCATTCTCCCTACAACTGGCTTTCTTCAGGATTACCAGGATTACCCTGTCTTCTGCAATAACACAATCAATGACTTCTCTACTTTAGTCTTTTTTCTAATCTCATCCAGTCTACACACTGCTACCAGCTGTACGTTATGTCTGTGTGTGTGTGTGTATATATGTAATTGAAGTATTATTATATTATATTAGATACATATATATTTATGCTATTAAATATTATATATTACACATATATTTACACTATATATTATATCATATATTACACATATGTAAATTTAATATTTATTATTTGTATATATTGTAACATACATGTATGCATGTATATAATATATAATGTGCATAATTTAAATGCAGTAATATTAATCAATATTTGGTATACACTTGGATGAATTTTAAAACTTCACAGAGTCACATAACCACTGTAGCCATCACCGTACAAAACATTTCCATTGCCTGAAAAAGTTTCTCATGCCTCTTGGCAGTATATTTCATCTCCCAATCTCCAGTCCCTACACATCACTGATCTAATGTAGTTTTATTTTTTTCTAATTTCATATAACTAGAGACATACACCATGTAGTTCTTATGTCTGTCTTCTTTTATTGAGTATAATACTTTTGAGATTCAACCACATTATTGCATGCATCAGTATATTGTTTCTACTTACTGCTTAGTAGTTATTTCAAAGTATTCCTATATCACAATTTGTTTATTCATTCAACTAGTTGTTGGGCATTTACATTGTTTCCAATTTGTAGTTAATATGAATCCAAGTATTAATGTGGGCTTATGCTTTCATTCTCTTAAATAAGTATTTAGGAGTAAGACTGTTTCTCCAAAGTGACCAAATCATTTTACCTTTTCACCACCAATGAATGAGCATTCCAGTTGTTCCATACTTTTGTTAACATTTGGTACTGTGAGCTTTATTTATTTAGCCATTCTAAGTTGAGGTGCAGTGGCATTTCACTGGGGTTTTAATTTCCATTTTGCTGATGACTAATGATATAGAACATTCTATTCTGTGCTTATTTGACATTTAAGTGTCTTTCTCTCTGAAATGTTTGTTGAAATCTTTCCATTTTTCAAAATTTTATCTTCTAATTACTAAGTTGTAATAGTTCTTTTTATAACATGGATACAAATGTATTTCAGATATATCTGAATACTCAGATATATTTGAATTATTTTCTCCTACCCTCTGACATACCTTTTCATTTTTCAAACAGTATCTTCTGAAAAGCTAAAGTTTTAATTTTGATAAAGTCCAATACAACCACGTTTTTCTCCTATGGTTCATTCCTTTTGTGGCATATCTAAAAAAAAAAAAAAAAAAAGTTTGCTTAACCCAAGGTCACAAAGATTTTCTCCCAGAATTTTTATGTTTTTAATTCCTACCTTTAATTCTTATAATTCTTTTGGGATAATTTTTGTCTATCAAATAAGATAAGAGCTAAAGCTCCTGTTCTTTGCATAGATATCTCCAATTATTCCAGCACTATTTGTTAAAAAGACTATTCTCTGACTAACTGAATTACTCTGGCTCCTTCACTGAAATTGTTGCTGTCCATTCTATTTCACTGATCTATATGTTGATCCTAAGGCCAGTATCACATTGTCTTGCCTACCAAAGTTTTATGATGAGCCATAAAATCAGGTATTGTAAGTCTCATAACTTTATTCTTTTCATTAAAAAACTTATTTTCATCAAGAATCATCTTGGCTATTCTAGATAGTATTTCTTTCTTTCTTTTTTTTTTTTTTTTAAGATTTATTTATTTATTTGGCAGACAGAGATCACAAGTAGCCAGAGAGGCAGGCAGAGAGAAAGGAAGGGAAGCAGGCTCCCCACCAAGCAGAGAGCCCGACGTGGGGCTTGATTCCAGGAGCGTGGGATCATGACCTGAGTTGAAGGCAGAGGCTTTAACCCACTGGGGCACCCTGGTACCCCTCTAGATAGTATTTCTATATGAATTTAAGAATAACCTTATCAAATTCTATTTTAAAGAGCCACATGGGTTTTTGATCGGAGTTACAATTCTATAGACCATATTGGGGAAAATTGAAGTTTTCATACTATTAGTCCTTCCCAAAACCTGAATATCTCTCATTTATTTAGATGTTCTTTAATTAATTTCAACAACGTTTTCTAGTTTATAGGATCTGAACATATTTTGTTAAGTGTTCCTAAGTATTTCATACGTTATACTATTTTAACTAGTATTATTTTTTATTTTTTTATTTTTAAATTTTTAAAGACTTGTTTATTTTGGGAGGGTAGTGCCTGGGTGGCTCAGTCAGTTAAGCATCTGCCTTTGGCTCAGGCCATGATCCCAGGGTCCTGGGATCGAGGCCCATGTCAGGCTCTCTGCTCCACAGGGAATCTGCTTCTCCCTCTGCCCCTCCTTCCACTCATTCTCTAATCTCTCTCTCTCAAACTCACTCTCTCAAATAAATAAATAAAATCTTTAGAGAAAAAGAGAAAATGTGAGTGGTGGAGGGGCAGAGGGAGAGAGAGAATCCTCAAGCAAACTCCTCACCAAGCACCGAACCCAATGCGCGTCTCAGTCCCAGGACCTGGAGTCATGACTTGAGCCAAAATCAAGAGTTGGATGCTCAACCAATTAAATAACCCAGGTACCCCAAGGTATTGTTTTTTAGATGTCATTTTCTAGTTCTGCTTTGTTTATATAAATAGAAATATAATTCATTTGTATGCTGACTTTGAATGAACAATCTTGTTAAATTCATTTAAAGATTTTGTTGCTTTTTTGTAGAATCCTTAGGATTTTCTGTGCTTTCAACAAATAAAGACAGTTTTATTCCTCTATTTCTATTACTATGTTTTTATTTGTTTTATTTTGGTTTTGCCCTAGTCCCCTGGCAGGATCTTCTAGTACAATGTACAAAAGAAGTGGAAAGAGAGGACATATTTAGTTCTCTCCAAATCTAGAAGGAAAATATTCATTGCTTCAATATTAAATATCATGCTAGTTGTAGGTTTCCCATAGACGTCCTTTGTCACATTGAGGAACTTCTATTCTATTCCTAGTTTACTGAGGGTTTTCAATCATGAAGTGATGTTAGGTTTTGTCAAATGCTTTTTCTGTATCTATGGGGATCAGTGTATCATTTTTCTTCTTAGTCTGTTAGCAGGTGGACTCCACTGAATACTTTTCAATTGTTTGAACCAACATTGCATTCCTCAGATAAATCCCACTCGGTCATGTTGTACTTTTTCTTTATATATGGTAGATTGTGTCATTTTTGCCAAATGTTAAGAGTTATATATAGTTCAACTCATTCGATCTACTTCTCACTCAATTGCTTGCATTGTTTCTGACAATGCTGTATCTTATTTTTGTTCCTCTATATGTAACTTTCTTTTTTGGTTACTTTTTTTTGTGTGGGGGGAATCTTTTCTTTTTTTTCCATAGATACACTATTTACATTATATTTTTCCATTTTTATTTTATTTCTTTTCAGTGTTCCAGCTTTCATTGTTTTTGCACCACACCCAGTGCTCCATGCAATACATGTCCTCCATAATACCCACTACCAAACTCACCCAACCCTCCACTCCCCTCCTCTCCAAAAACCCTCAGTTTGTTTCTCAGAGTCCACAGTCTCTCATGGTTTGTTTCCCCCTCCAATTTCCCCCAACTCACTTCTCCATTCAATCTCTAAATGTCCTCCGTGTTGTTCCTTATGCTCCACAAGTAAGTGAAACCATATGATAATTGACTTTCTCTGCTTGACTTATTTCACTCAGCATAAACTCTTCCAGTCCTGTCCATGTTGATATAAAAAAGTTGGGTATTCATCCTTTCTGTTGGCTACTTTTAAGACTTCGTCATTGGTATTATTGTGCACTTTGATGTAGTTTTCTTCATGTTTCTTTTGTTTGTGATTTGTTGAATTTTCTTGAACTGTGAGTTAATAGTTTTCATCCAATTTAGGAAATCCGGGCCATTATTTTTTCAAATATTTTTCTCTCCTTCCTTCTCTCTTCTATCCTTCAGGGATTCCAAATACATGTAGATTAGGTTGCCTGAAGTTGTCCCACGATTCCTTGATGTTTTGTTCGTATTTTACATATTAAAACATATTTATTGTCTTTTGACCCTGTCACAATGACAAATACTACACTGTTCATTTTGGAGGAAAACAAGATCGAAAAGGTTGATTTTCTCAAAGTTTGTTACTCAGCAAATAGTTTTAATCATCTACATGCTGGACACTGGGGATATAAGTAAATAGGACATACTCCCTGATTTTTTAAAACTTTTTATTATAAAGAATTCAAAATATATACAAAATCAGGCAAGAGTATAATACTTCCTCATATTCATCACTTTGCCTTAATGATTATTAACTCATGGCCAGTATTCTTTCATCTGTGTCTTCACACAATCCCCTATCCATTATATATTATTGTTACATTTTATTTTGAAATTATAAATTCACAGAAGTTACAGAGATACTAGAGAGTATCCATACACCATTCACCCAGTTTTCCATAATGGTTACCTCTCATATAACCATAGTACAATATTAAAATCATTGATATTGATAAAATGTGTGTATGGAGTTTTGTTTGTTTGTTGTAGTCACATACTAGATTCATTTAACCACCATTTTAGTCAAAATACAAAACTGTTTCATCGCACAAAGATCTTACTCTGTGACTCCTTTGTTGTCACCCTCATCTCCTTTCTCCCCACCATCCTAACTCCTGGAAATCACTGGTTTAAATATCTCTCTATATTTTTTCATTTCAATAATGTTATATGAGTAGGATCATAAGGTATGTTATTTTTGAAATTAGATTTTATCATTTAGTGTAATGTCCTTAAGATCCTCCAAAGTGTTGCATGTATTGAGAATTTGTTCCTTGTAATAAATAATATTCCACGGTATGAATACTACAGTTAATTTAGTTATTTGTTAATTGTAGGATATTTTTACTATTTCCAGTTTTTAACTATTATAAATAAAGTTACTACTAATAATTGTGTACATGTTTTTGTATGAACATAAGTTATATTCTCTAGGATAAAATGCTTAGCAGTGGATTGCTGAGCCATATCATTAACATATTTATTCATTTGTTAATCATTTTTTAAAAGATTTATTTATTTATTTATTTTAGAGAGAGAGAGCACGAACCGGCGGGGGCGGGGGCAGAAGGACAAGGAGAGAGAAACTCAAGCAGACTCCATGCTGAGGGCAGAGCCTAAACATGGAGCTTGGTCTCATGAACCTGAGATCATGACCTGAGTCAAAATCAAGAGTCAGACACTCAACAGACTGTGCCACCCTGGAACCCCATATTTAGTTTTTTTAAAACAGAAACTAATTTAAATAGACTAATTTTCAAGTGACTATACCATTTTGTTTTACCATCATCAATGCATGAGAGATTCAGTTTCTCTTTGCCCTCACCAGAATTTGGTATTGTTCCTATTTTTAATTTTAGTTGTTCTGATAAATATATAGTGTTACTTCTTTTTGTCTTAATTTGCATTTCTATTATGGCTAGTGATGTTGAAAATTTCTTGTATGCTTACTTGCCAACTATATATCCTTTCTGGCAAAAGTCTCTACATATTTTTTGCCCATTTTCTAATTGGACTCCTTGATTTTTAATTACAGAGTTTCAGAGTTCTTTATACACTCTAGATATGAGTCATTTGTCAGATATGCTGTTTGCAAATATATTCTCCCAATCTGTAGCTTATTTTCTCATCTTATTCACATGGTCTTTTACAGTATAAAAATCTGATTTTTGACAAAGTTCTATTTGTTTATTTTTTCTTTTATATATATCATGATTTTTGGTGTCACATGTAACAACATTTTACCAAGCCATAGGTCCTACTGATTTTCTGCTATGTTTTCTATTTTTTAAAAGTCTTACAGTTTTACATTTTGTGAACTAATGACTTATTTTGAGTTCATTTTTTACATACATTGTAAGGTTTAGTTTAAAGCTCTCTTTTGCCTGTGGATATCCAATTGCTTCTATACCATTTGTTGAAAAAGCTATCCTTCCTTCATTGTATTGTCTTTGCACCTTTGTCAAAAATAAATTGGCTGTACTTGTGTTTTCTATTTCTGGGTTTGTGTTGTGTATTTCTGTTATATTGATCTTTTTCTATCCATAATGCAGTACCACACAGCTTTGATTAATGTAGTTGAATAAATTTGAAATCAGAAAAAGTGAACCTTCCCATTTTCTTTTTCTTTTTCAAAATTGACTTAACTACTCCAGTTTCTTTTTATTTCCATATTAATTTTAGAATAATCTTGTCTATATTTATAAAAAAAATCTCACTGATATTTTGATAAAAATTGCACTAAACTGCATTTGGAGAGATATGACATCTTTATTACATTGCATCTTCCAATCCATGAACATGGTATGTCTCTCTCTTTAATTTGACTTCTTTGATTTCTATCACTAACACTTCTTTTATTTTGTACTTTTCTTCAGCATACAAGTCCTATATATGCTATGCCAAGTTTACATTTAGGTATTTCTTTCTTTCTTTTTTCTTTTCTTTTCTTTTCTTTTTTTTTTTGAGAAAAAACAAATGGTATTTATTTTTATTTTCATTTTCTTCATGTTCCCTGCTAGCATATAGAAATACAATTGATTTCCATATGTTGATTTTGCATCATGCAGTCTTACTGAAGTCATTCATTAATTTTTGGAGGTTTTAATTTTTCATTTAGAAGTATACCCACTCTTTTTACTGGCTTATGGCACTGGATAGAATTTCTAGTAAACATTCTTTAAAAACTTAAAGAAGTCTCCCCTCTGTTATGGGTTGAACAGTGTTTTCCCAATTGTTGAAGTCTCAGCCCTCATACCTCAGAATGGGATTTTATTGTAAATAAGTTAATTATAGAGTTAATTAGCTAAGCTAAGTGAGATTGTACCAGTAGGGTGGGCCCCTAAAATCCAATATGAACAATGTTCTTATCAGAAGGGGAAATCTGGAGCAGACACAAAGGGAGAATTCTATGTAAAAATGAAGGCAGATATCAGGTGATGCTTCTACATGCCAAGGAATGCCAAAGATAGCCAGAAAACCACCAGAAAGTAGGGGAGATGTATGGAATGGATTCTTCCTCACAGCCCTCAGAAGGAACCAACCCAGCAGACCTTAATCAAGAATGTCTAATATCGGGGCGCCTGGGTGGCTCAGTGGGTTAAAGCCTCTGCCTTCGGCTTGGGTCATGGTCCCAGGGTCCTGGGATCAAGCCCCACATCGGGCTCTCTGCTCAGCGGGGAGCCTGCTTCCTCCTCTCTCTGCCTGCCTCTCTGCCTACTTGTGATCTCTGTCTGTCAAATGAACAAATTAAAAAAAAAAAAAAAAAAGAATGTCTAATATCCAGAACTGTTAGACAAAGTGTTTCTGTTGTTTAAAAATTTCAGGTTTTGGAATTTTGTTATGGTAATTAGCAAACTAATATACCTGCTATTCCTGGTCTTCTGAGAAGTTTTTATTTTGTTTTGTTTTGTTTTGCCATGAATGTGTGTAGAATTTCATCAAAGGCTTTTTCCGCATCAAATCATATGGCCATGTGATTTTTTTTCTCTAACCTGTTGATATTGCAGATTGCAGTGATTCATTTTTTAATGCTGAAGTAATAAATCATAGTGGTCGTGTTGTATATTTTCTAATGCATATTGTTAGATTCAGTTTATTAATGTTTTGTTGGGGATTATGTTTTCATCTATATTCATAAGAAATATCAGTCTCTGGTTTTGTTTGTTTGTTTGGACTTTTTTTGGTGTTGTTATCAGAATAATATTGGAAATAACTATGAGATTGACATTCATAGTCTTTTTGGAATCAGGCTATTTCAAATGGAATTCAGTATACCCAAGTATATCAAGTATACCCAATCAAGTTATGAAGTTTTGATTAAATATGGTGGAATGACCATAACTCCTGTATTTTTTCTTAAAACCATACTAAAATGATCATACATGGATTTCAAAAATGGTACAAGTCAACAAGGACAATGTACACAGGAAAAAGGTAGTAACTAAATTTTAGAAGCTGAAAATGAGTAAGTTATGGTTGATTTAATACACCAGAGAAAGCTAAAGCTTATCCAGAAAGGTGTGAACCTCTGAGGCAAGCTAATCACAATGCAGAAATCCAGCAAATCTTGGGAGCTGGAAACACCAGTTATACCAAATTGGACTTGGGCACCAGTATGTCTGAAAACTAAAAGATTGCTTAAAAAGCTATATAAATAGTAGTTCCAAAAAAAAAAATAGTAGCTCAAGTCCCAGATCTATTCCCATGCTATTCTTAGTCAGGAAATTGCTCTCAGCAAAAAATTAGAGTTTATTTTCTAGAGAAGTTGAAAATGGGAGACACCATATACAGATGAAGGCAAGGAAATCACTATAAATATAAGGAAGCAAAATAAAAGTCTATATATAAATAGTGGGCCCACTTGACTCATTTAGTTATAAATGAGTGGCTGGTAACCAGTCTTTTATTCTCTCTGGGCAGGCCATTGTAGGATTCCTCTCTAGAAAACTGATCAACGTTGGAAAGGAAACTGCAGGTATTGATAGACTTCAAAACATTTCTCCAAAGAAACAATTCAGCCAGATTACTCTACAATGAAACACAGAAGTGGAGAAGCCTACTTTAATACATTAAATATCCAATCAACTTTTTGGTGTCTCTTAAAGATGAGTAAGAAGCCAACAATCACCAAATATGAGAGGAAATCCTTTAATATGAAAGGCAGAGACCAAAACAAGTAATAAAACAATTGAAACAGAGATGATTAAAGAAATAGGAGAAAATATTTCTGTAAAAGTTATAAAGAGAAATGAAATTGCATTATGTAAGAATAAGAGGCAATAAGATTCAGAAAACAAAGTTAGCCTTGGAAATTAAAAAGATAAAGGAGCAAAAATAATAAATTTAGAGAAGAATTTGGAAGATAAATTTGAAGATAAAAAATTTTTAAATTTAAAAATTAAATTTAAAATTAAAAAAAATAAAGAGCTAGACTATAGGAAGTAACAGATAAATCTGGTTTTCTTTATAAATTTTATATAACTATTCCACTTTTTAAAGTATGTAACAAGTTTTTAAAAATTAAAAGTGTAGGTTTTGTTGATTGTTTCCTTTGCTGTACAGAAGCTTTTGATCTTGATGAAGTCCCAAAAGTTCATTTTCATTTTTGTTTCCTTTGCCTTTGGAGACATACTTGAAAGGTGCTGTGGCCAATGTAAAAGAGGTTACTACCTCTGTTCTCCTCTAGGATTTTGATAGATTCCTCCCTCATGTTGAGGTCTTTTAACCATTTTGAGTTTATCTTTGTGTATGGTGTAAGAGAATGGTCAAGTTTCAGTCTTCAACACATTAGCTGTCCAATTTTCCCAGCATATTTGTTGAAGAACTGTCTTTTTTCCACTGCTTTTTTTTTTTGACAGAGAGAAATCACAAGTTGGCAGAGAGGCAGGCTGAGAGAGAGAAGAGGAAGCAGGCTCCCTGCTGAGAAGAGAGTCCAATGCAGGGTTCCATCCCAGGACCCTGAGATCATGATCTGAGTGGAAGGCAGTGGCTTAACCCACTGAGCCACCCAGGCACCCTCCACTGGATATTTTTTCCTGCTTTGTCAAAGATTATTTGACCATAGAGTTGAGGGTCCATATCTGGGCTCTCTACTCTG
This sequence comes from Mustela erminea, assembly GCF_009829155.1. Lineage (NCBI taxonomy): Eukaryota > Metazoa > Chordata > Mammalia > Carnivora > Mustelidae > Mustela > Mustela erminea. The sequence goes on from NC_045619.1 coordinate 30,555,442, forward strand.
TTCCACTGGTCTATGTGTCTGCTTTTGTGCCAGTACCATGCTGTCTTGGTGACCACAGCTTTGTAGTAAAGCTTGAAATCAGGCGATATAATGCACCCAGTTTTGTTTTTTCTTTTTCAACATTTCCTTAGCAATTTGGGGTCTCTTCTGGTTCCATATAAATTTTAAGATTGTTTGTTCCAGCTCTTTGAAAAATGCTGGTGGAATTTTGATCGAGATGGCATTGAAAGTATAGATTGCTCTAGGCAGTATAGAGATTTTAACAATGTTTATTCTTCTGATCCATGAACATGGAATGCTCTTCCATCTTTTTAGTTTCTTTCAATTTCTTTCATGAGTGTTCTATAGTTCCTCGAGTACAGATCCTTTCCTCTTTGGTTAGGTTTATTCCCAGGTATCTTCTGGTTCTTGGTGCTATAGTAAATGGCATCAATTCTCTCATTTCCCTTCCTATATTTTCAATGTTAGTATATAAGAAAGCAACTGATTTCTGTACATTGATTTTGTATCCTGCCACATTACTGAATGAGTTCTACAGTATGAGTTCTAGTAGTTTGGGGGTGGAGTCTTTTGGGTTTTCCATATAAAGTATCATGCCATCTGTGAATAGAGAGTTTGACTTCTTCATTGCCAATTTGAATATGTTTTATTTCTTTTTATTGTCTGATTGCTGTTGCTAGGACTTCTAGTACTATGTTGAACAAGATGGTAAGAGTGGGCATCCTTGTCATGTTCCTGATCTCAAAGGGAAGGCTGTCAGCTTTTCCCCATTGAGGATGATATTTGCTGTGGGTTTTTTTCATACATTTTATGAAGTTGAGGCATGTTCCTTCTATCTCTATACTTTGAATCATTTTAGTCAGGAACAGATGCTGTATTTTGTAAAATGCTTTTTCTGCATCAATTGAGAGGACCATGTGGTTCTTCTCTCTTCTCTTATTGATTTGTTCTATCACACTGATTGACTTGTAAATGTTGAACCACCCTTGCATCTCATGGATAAATCCCACCTGGTCATGGTGGATAATCTTTTTAATGTACTGTTGGATCCTATTAGCTAGGATCTTGTTGAGAATCTTAGCATCCATATTCATCAGGGATATTGGTCTGAAATTCTCCTTTCTGGTGGGGTCTTTACCTGGTTTGGGGATCAGGATAATAATGTTGGCTTCGTAAAAAGAGTCTGGAAGTTTTCCTTCTGTTTCTATTGTTTGAAACAGCTTCAGGAGAATAGGAATTATTTCTTCTTTGAATGCTTGGTAGAATTCTCCAGGGAATCCATCAGGTCTTGGGCTCTTGTTTTTGGGGAGGTTTTTGATCACTGCTTCAATCTTGTTACTAGATATTGGGCTATTCAGGTTGTCAGTTTCTTCCTGATTCAATTTTGGAAGTTTAAAGGTTTCCAGGAATGCATCCATTTCATCTAGGTTGCTTAACTTATTGGCATATAACTGTTGATAATAATTTCGGATGATTGTTCCTATTTCCTTGGTGTTAGTCATGATCTCTCCCTTTTCATTCATACTTTTAGTAATTTGGGTCTTCTCTCTTTTCTTTTGGATTAGTTTGGCCAATGGTTTATTGATCTTATTGATTCTTTCAAAAAACCAGCTTCCAGTTTTGTTGATGTGTTCTACTGTATCTCTTATTTCTATCTTATTGACCTCTGCTCTAATCTTGACTATTTCCCTTCTTGTATGTGAGGTTGGCTTAATTCCTTCTTGATTTTTCCAGTTCTTTAAGGTGTAAAGAGAGCTGGTGTATTCTGGATTTTTCAATTTTTTTGAGGGAGGCTTGGATGGCTATGTATTTCCCCCTTAAGACTGCCTTTGATGTATCCCATAGGCTTTGGACTGAAGTGTCTTCATTCTCATTGGTTTCCATGAATTGTTTAAGGTCTTTTTTGATTTCCTGGTTAATCCAAACATTCTCAAGCAGGGTGGTCTTTAGCTTCCAAGTATCTGAATTCCCTCCAAACTTTTTCTTATGGTTGAGTTCCAGTTTCAAAGCATTGTGTTCTGAGAATATGCACGGAATAATCTCAATCTTTTGGTATTGGTTAAGTCCTGATTTGTGACCCACTATGTGGTCTATTCTGGAGAAAGTTGCATGTGCACTCAAGAAGAATGAGTATTCTGTTGTTTTAGGGTGATGTTCTGTATATATCTATGAGGTCCATCTGGTCGAATGTGTCATTCAATCCTCTAGTTTCTTTATTGATTTTCTGCTTGGATGATCTGTCTATTACTGAGAGTGGCATGTTAAGATCCCCTGCTATTAAAAAAAATTAAAACTGTAAGAACCAGACTGGAAATTGGGCATTAACCCAAGCAGATTTGCAACCGCTTAAAAATTGGACTCCTTCCTGGAAGAGAAGAGGGTGTATAGTGGGCAGAAGTAACTGACTAAGGGCTATTACTTTGACCCACCTGCAGAAAGAGGAGTCTATCTAGACTGCACTGGTGAGGCTGGTTTTCAAGTGTGCACTGAATCTTTTATTTGAGGCTATATGCTATTGGGAACTAGAGATATTGCAGCAAACAACAGAGCAAAAAATAGGCAGGAAGATTTCAAATTGTGGTTATAAAATGTCAATAAAATACACGAGAACTGTCAAGAGAGCTGTGATGGGCTAATTCACCATACTTATAGAAGGTTTTCAGCATCTAGGGTTTCTAATTTTACGTGGCCTCAAAGTTGTCAGTGTATGAATTTTGATAGCAGAAGGATATTTAATAACATGGAGAAAAAGTCAATTAAAGATGTCCATACTTGCATTTTAATTTAAATGGCATTTTTAGGGACCCAAAAGACAAGATGCTATGGAGCATAGCCTAAGAAATTAGCCATAATTAGTGCCAGTTACTGCCAAAGCAATTGACAACAAAGCTTTAATGGGTGGTCTTAGGTTTTTTTTTTCCCCCCCCAAGATTGATGATTAACTTGGCAAATATCTCATACTGTGATTTTTTAAAAAGATTTTATTTATTCATTTGCCAGAGAGAGAGTATAAGCAGTGGGGAGCAGTAGGCAGAGTGAAAGAGAAAAGCAGGCTCCCCGCTAAGCAGAGAGCCAGATTCAGGACTCTATCCTGACCTGAGCCTAAGGGAGTCGCTTAATGAACTGAGCCACTGAGGTATCCTTTTTTTTTTTTTAAGATTTTTATTTATTTATTTGAGAGAGTGATTTGAGAAAGAAAACATGAGGGAGAAACAGAGGAAGAAGCACACCCTTCACTGAGCGGGGAGCCTACTGCAGGACTGGATGCCAGGACCCTGTGATCATGGCATAAGTTGAAGGCAGCTTCTTAATAGACTGAGCCCCAGTGGTCTTAGCTGATACTGAATTATATACTTGTCTAGTCCCTTTCCCTCTAAATTACACACTCATTCATTCAATAAACATTTATTAACCACCAGCAGTTTTTAGGTACTGTGCTAAGTACCAGAGTTGCAAAGAAAATGGCCTGATATAATCTTTGCCTTCATGGAATTTACAATTCAATAGGGAAATTTATAAAGATGATAAGCACTTCCAAGAAAGATCATAGTCATCGGATGGGCATGGCTAAGGTAAGAGTGACTTAATCCACTCATAACTCAGAGAAGACTTCTTTTAAAAAGTGAGATTTGAACAGAGAACTAATGGGTTGATAAATAGAGGGGTGGCTGTCAAAGTGTTTTAGGCAGAGAAAGAGTATGTGCAAAGGCCTTGGGACAGAATAGAGATTGGTGCCTTCCAGTAAGTGAAAGGGCTTCTATGGCCAGCATGAGGTGAGAAAGAGAGAAAAGGGAACCTGTTGCAGACTGAATGACAGGTAGGAGTTAGGTTGTACAGGACTAAGAGGTATATTGTAGATTAGGGGCTTTATCCCAAAGGTAATGGGAAGAAGTTGAAGTTTGAAATAGAATCTGATGAGTTTTGAGTTCTTGAAATATTTCTCTGACTTCTTTGTGATGAACTAACTGGAGGAAAGAAAAAGCAAATTCAAGAAAGCCAGAAAGGAACTTTTACAGTTGGTTAAATTATTTTTTGTTGAATCTTTTATTCCTTATGTTTGGTTCCTTAATAGGAAATTAGGTATAGGAAATAGAAAATTTCCTTGACAGGTTTCTGAGATGTAAATGATTGTTTCTTAGGTGGTCAAGAAACCCAAATCACTGAAATCTGAAATCCTACTTGGTAACCAACAAATAATAGGTTAGGGACAGGCACGCGCATGTGCGTGTGTGTGTGTGTGTGTGTGTGTGTGTGTGTGTGGTGAGGAGAGGTCAGGAAGGGCAGGAAGCATGAAAGCTGGTTTACTCCACATCCTTTATTTCTCTTGCTATTTGTCCTCCCGCCCTCAGGGATTTCTTGCTTAAGGTACTGGGCTTGTCAGCTGTGATATTTTGTATAAAGCACTCAGTCAGCTATCACAGAGAAGCATAACTTCCTTCATGAACTATCAACCTATCTCTTTTATAATTTTGTTATTTTAAGCTTAAATATGAATATGTAAACTGGGGTCAAAAGGTCCATGTTTTGACAAGAAAATGGATTTGGAAAGTTAAGGGCATGCCCTCATTTTCACTGATATAAACCATTTGCCTAATTTTAAGTGTATGATATCAATCAAGTGAGTTTGGGAAGTGAAACAGTTTCAAGTAAGATGTGAAATTCCTCTATCAGAAAACTCTATCTTGGGATCCTGGGTGGCTCAGTGGGGTAAGCCTCTGTCTTCTGCTCAGGTCATGATCTCAGGGTCCTGGGATCGAGTCCCATATCAGGCTCTCTGCTAGGCAGGGAGTCTGCTTCCTCCTCTCTCTCTGCCTACTTGTGATCTCTGTCTGTCAAACAAATAAATCTTAAAAAAGAAAGAAAGAAAGAGAAAGAAAGAAAGAAAACTCTATCTTTTTTTTTTTTTTTTGAGCATGATCTGCTTAGAATATACTAGAGAGAGGTTTATATAGTTACATAAGCAGAAAATTCAATCTATGTCAATTTGGTATCTATTATATTCAATTAGTTTCTGACTGATTGTTCAATCACTGTTTCTTCATTCATTTACACAAGTAGTTATGGAGTAGCACTCCTGTTTGCTCTCAAGTGGTTCTTTCAGGCTGAGTGATATAAATTGGCAATGATAACATAAATGGCAATTACAGTTGGTAAACATGGCTCAGAAGCTAATGGGACACAAATAAGAGCATTTAACTCAGACTTGGAAGTTGTCTTAGACGACTGAAGACCTGAGAGAAGTGTTCCTCTGGGTGCATAGAATTCTACCAGTCACTGCAGAGGAGAAGAATATTCTAAAGCAAGGAAAGAGCATAAGCACACCCCAAGAACAGAGAGGGCATGGCCCATCTGAAGGATTAAGAGTAGTTCCAGGTAGATGATTGCAAGGGTGGAGGGAAAAACAGGAGGTGGGTCTAGAGGGTTTAATTAAGTAGGGGCCAGATCATGATGGGAGCCATCATGGGGGTCTTATTACTCTGTGGGCAAAGGAGAGCCATACAAAGTCTTAAACAGACTAGTATAGTCAGATTTGTACTTTGGACACACATCACTTTACAAGGCAAAGGACGGACTGGAGGTAAGCAAATGAGCTGGAAAATGGTTAAAGTAATCCAAGCAAGAGATAGTGGTGTACCTTACGTTGGGGCAGCAAGAATGAGAAGAATTAGATGAAATAAGCAAAAATTTAGGAGTAAAGTAATAAGACTAGATGACTTACTTGGATGAAGAGGTGAGCTAAAGGTGAGGAAAGAGTCAACAATCATGCCCAAGTTTCTGGTTAGAAAATTGGGTGAACAGAAATGGAAGTGTTGAGTGTGTGGTGCCAGAAACGCATCCAAAATGAGATTTCTAACAGAAAATTACATTTATCCAGTGGGTACGGCTGAGCAGGTGGGAGGGGAGTATTTTATCATCAAAATGTCCTTCATTTGTGAATAATATAAAACCTCACTCAAGCAATCAAGGAAATGTATTGGCTCATGTTATGGAAAAATCAAAATATATATTTAGGGCTTTAGACACATCTGGATCCAGAGACTTAGCTGACTTTGTCAGGACTTGGTTTTTATGTGCTTTCCACAGTAATGGCCTCATTTTCCTGACCCCCAGCAACACTGTGCTTCTATCATTTCCACTTCCAGCAATCTCAGCAGACAGAACTTAATTATTCTTTGATGGCTTCAGCATAAGTCCTAGCAGAGGATCTCTTTGGCTCTACTTGACCTGATGTGGGTCATGTGGCTACCTCTAATTCAGCCTCTGCGGCCAGACGGAAGGGATAAAAATGTCTACTGCGATGATGTGACGCACACATTTATAAGATTAACCTGGGAAAACTGAGATAAATGGCCAGGCAGGTGATAGGAAATTAAAGCACTAGGAAACAAACTTGAGGATATTCAAGAGGGAGGAAATGGTTAGCTGTGGCTAATGATAGTGTTCAGTCAGCTGAGAAAAGAATTTCAAATATTTACTTGATTTAGCCACAAAATGATGATTTGTAACCTTGGTAAAGACGTTTCAGTGTGTAGTAGGTCAGAAGAGAAAATGGAGTGCCACAGATGAAAAACTGGTAAAGTGGTACAGGCTGGGAGGATAGACCAGTCTTTTGACTGTGAAGAAGAGGTTAAGGACCAGGATGGTAGTGACGCTCACAGCGGCGGCTGCATTATTCTGGGAGCAAGTGAGCGACTGCTAAGAGACAAAATAAACGGTGGCTGGACTGTCACCACCACTTCAGCCCCTCCTGGCTCTGCTTTTGCATTCTTGCAATGCAAGCCTGGTGTCTCATTTTGAGGCAGAGAATGACGCTCACCATCCTCACAATAACAATAACAAAAGATAAGAGTTGATGACAGAAACAATGGCCGCATTGATTCTTAATGCAGCAGGGTAGAAGGAGTGTAAGACAGTTTAAGAATGAAAGAATGAAAAAATACATATGGGTTGGGTTTTTTTTTTAAAGATTTATTTATTTACTTACTTACTTATCTGTCAGAGAGAGAGAGAGAGAGAGAGAAAGCATGAGCGGGGATGCAACAAGCAGAAGGAAAAGCAGACTCCCCACTGAGCAGGGAACCCAAGAAAGGACTCCATCCCAGAACTCTGGGATCATGACCTGAGACAAAGACAGATGCTTTACTGACTGAGCCATGTAGGAGTCCCTTAACAAAGGTTTTTAATGAAGGGTATTCATTTTTAATTTAGGAGCATCCATCTTTAAATTTTTATAAACTGTTTTTTATCTGAATATAATATTCATGCGTGTGTCAAAATTGTACAGTATTATTAAATGGGCTTTGGAACTTAGGTTCAGAACTGGCTCTAACACTTTCTATTTGTGATTCTTGGAAAAATTATCAAAGCTCTCTATATCTTGACTTTCTCATTGGTAAAGCACGGTGGCTAATAATAATAATACCCACTACATACACAGGCTCTGAAGATTAGGTTACATAATGTAAGAAAAGCACTTATCACCGTGCTGATCACATATTAAGTATTCAATCATGTTTCCTACTATTGCTGTGGTTATTATATCCTTCCCTTATTTAACCTATCTTCATTGTGCATTAACTTACTAGTAAATCTAAATGGTAAGTTTTGTTCAATAATACATCATAATGCGCTAGGTTAAAAAAATGTATAGTGAAGTTTTTCTCAAACTACACTTTTATATTTATACTCCAATATATTTGGGCATCATTAATTAACAATAATATAATGCAAAAGAGAAAAATCCAACATGTCTGTTTACTTTGTCCAATCACATAACACTGTTTTTATTAACTTAAAACTCAATTTCTACAAAGTTACAGCCTTTATGAGCACTGACTCATTTTTAGCTCTTTCACTAAATAGAAATCCATGGTGTCCTTGATTTGTGTCCCACTGAATTCTAGATTTGCAAGGAGCTTGTTTTTGATTTAGAAAATCTCTTCAACATCTTACTTTGGTTATAAAATAGCAACCAAAATATTGGCACTTCAGTATTAACAATGAGGTTCTTTTTCCCACTCACACTATAATTTTCTCCTAATCTCTATCAAGAAATTACTGATTATTCTAGGGGCGCCTGGGTGGCTCAGTCTGTTAAGCTTCAGACTCTTGATTTTGGCTCCGGACATGATCTCATGAGATCAAGCTTCACATGGGACTCCATGCTCAGAGTGGCTGCTTGAGATTCTATCCCTCTCCCTCTGCCCCTCCCTCCGCTCATGTGTGTGCTCTAAATAAATAAATAAATAATACATAAAATCTTTAAAATAAAAATATTGATGATTCTAAACTAAATTAAAATTCTGACTACTAATAACAGATTAGCATAGTAGCATCTCAAATGGGAATTAGTTTTACGGTCATTACTTAAAGTAAAAATGAAATAAAATAAATAATACCCTTGAAAATGACCACTCATTAAATCCAATAAAACTTTCCTCCAGTCTCAGAATAGAGCTGTTTACTTGGTTAAGCAACAGGTGACAACATTTCGGGACGATGTCTCAGAAAAAAGTATTTAATGCATGTTCAAAAATGAAGACTACACTTACTGCAGGCAGCAAGATGCTTACATTCGTGTAATTGAGAACAGAGATAACTGAGAACAGCAGAGTCATATCTTCCATTTCACGCTCACTCAGAGCCATAAACTCATCCTGGGGGCAGTGGATAAAATCAGCTGATCTCTCTCTCTCGGCCCTCTGAACACGTATAATTGAATTTATTTAAGTTACATAAGCACACCATGATACTTAATTGTAATATTTATTAGATGATGAAAGTATATGAGATCCTTTAACATCTATGAGCAGTCTTTTCATAAACATATATGAGAGTTAGACTTAATATTATTGAACAAGTTTTTTAGCCCATTAATTGAAACAAACAAAAATGTTAACAATTTGGCAGAACTATGAAGTATGTTAGGAGTATAACAATAACAAAAAATAAATTATAGACCCAAAATATTCACACTAGGTATGTGCTGGGACCTCGCAGTATAGTGTGATGTACAACAAGGATCTGGAAACAACTTCATCTTTCTTATATGGGGGTGGAGGTTCTTGGGTAAAGGGGTATTACAAAGCTGTAGGACCATATTGAATGCACTAATTGGTGCTACATATGCTGAAATTAAATTATCTTGGCTATTCTGAGAGAAGTATTTTCTGCAAAAGCAGAATTCCCCTACCCATAGTTTTAGAAGATATCCTAGCATATATTTACATATATATATTTTTTCTTTTTTGCCAGGAGCAATTTTACTTAACTTATACAAATACACTGTAGATGAATAAATGGTGTGTTGGGCTCTACAGACCAATAACTAAAATTGAGAAAAGGTTTTTTTTTTTTTTTTTTTTTTTTAAATTCCTGAGGATGAGCTCACTGTGTGATCACATATGGACAGACTCACTGGCTTCTATGTTAAAAAAAAAAAATAGTATTAACAATGGAGCATGTATGTACACAAATAAATGGAGAAACATAGTCTTCTTTTTTTTTTCTAGGTCTATATTACCTTTTGTTATCTTCATAGATCCACTGTTTTTTGGCTATTGTTTTAAAATTTAACATGCTGTTATTAGAAAAGTTTATTTGAGGGAAATGCGTAGACTAAGATCCAAAAAAAAAAAAAAAAAAGAGAGAGAAGAGGAAAAGAAGGAAGGAAGAAGAAAGGGAGAAAGAAGCAATTAAAGTATACTACTTTATTTAAGAAAGTTGTAATAAACTGACAGTGGATGAAAGGCATACAGTTAAATTTTTAAAAACTATAAAATTTAAAAAACACAACAAATTAAGTCTAAAATAATAACAAGCACCCACTTTTGTCTGTGTGTGTGTTTGGAAACATTAACACTTACTAAACAGTCATATTTTGAGGACCTCAGAGTTGTTTTACTTTGTAAAATATATGGCTCCTCCGCAGTGATGTCTGGGGTGTAATAAATCAGTGTTGGATTGTAAAAAGCCTTCAGTTCAGAGTGCTATTCGTAATTGAAGTCAGTCTTCAATGACAAGTTCAGAGATTACTTCATGCATTTCTAATCCTGATGTTAAGGCTGAATTATGATGGATCGGGTTTTAATTGGGCATTTTGTAAATAAAGCACTAAAATCTTTTTCATGTAAATAAATGGCACCAAAAAACCTTATTTTCAAGAGATTTTTAAAATTATACCCCCCCCCCCAAAAAAAAAGCATACTCTCTGGACTAACCCCTCTGGAGGGAGGGTGTCTTTAAGAAGTACTCGTCCCTGGGAACTTGACTGAAAGTTCTGAAAAGCCAAATAAAGTATATTCGTATGTCAGTGACATTATACTTCTTATCCACCTTCCTTCAAATAAAGTTGTAATCAATAAGAAGTAACCGAATATTTACTCGATAGTGATTTATCTGAATATTGTTTGTGCATGTATTCTCTCATTCCATTTTTCTTTTAAAAATTAAGCCAATATTACTTTAACAGTCCTCATCCCAAAAGTATAGAAGAAACTGTGTTTCAGAAAGTTAAGTAACTCACTAAAGAGTACAGCAGTCTGGGGAATGTGTGGAGGGAGAGTCGGGTCTCTGATTACAAAGCTCTTTGTACCACGTAACCATACCCAAGCCTTGCTATTTTTTTAAAAGTAAACCATCTCCAGGATTGGTTTCTGGAAGTCTAGGTCCCATACTAATATGTCAGGATTGCATGCTGGGGGATGCCTGGGTGGCTCAGTTGGTTAAGCAGCTGCCTTCAGCTCAGGTCATGATCCCAGCGTCCTGGGATCGAGTCCCACATCAGGCTCCTTGCTTGGCAGGAAGCCTGCTTCTCCCTCTGCCTCTGCCTGCCACTCTGTCTGCCTGTGCTCACTCTCGCTCCCTCTCTCTCTCTGACAAATAAATAAATAAAATCTTTAAATTGCATACTAGGTGCACCTGGATGGCTCAGTCAGTTGGGCGTCTGCCTTTGGCTCAATTCATGATCCCCCCAGGGTAGTGGGATTGAGCCCCGCGTTGGGCTCCCTGCTCAAGGGGGAGCATGCTTCTCCCTCTGCATCTCCCCCTGCTTGTGCTCTCTTACTCTCTGTCAAATAAATAAACAAAATCTTTAAAATAAACAAAGAGCATACTAGCTGGAGGAAGCAAATGTTTTCTCTCTTTCCCCAAGTTCTTTCCTTAGTCTTTTCTCTCTTCTTCCACTAGCTTATTCCTACAAGAGGAGGGGGAGAGGAGGAAGAGTGGGAGAAGAGAAGCAAAGATACCCATTGGTGAGAGTAAAACCAGGGATCACAAGGCTCCCTTAGTCAGATTCCACTGGACTTTCTGGGATCTGCCTATCCTCAGGCCTCTCCCATTCTGTTCCACTTCTGTTCACCAGGTCAGAGCTTTTTGCCCTACAGAGGCAGGCTGCAATCTTCCTTGTGGTCAGTTTGGTTACAGTGACACCCTGAAAATCCATAGGTGGCTTCTAGATCTAGACTGGAGAGAGGATGCCCCAGAGGCTCATTTTAACCCACCAGCTTGCATTCTATTTGCCAGTCTAACATTATAGGGCTGCTCATTTAGCTCCGGTTCCCGTTCAAAATTCAGGAGGATTGACTAGACCTCTCCAGAATCCCAAAACACGCATTTTATTGTCATTGTTGCTACTAAGAAAGCAGAATATTCAGTGTTCAAAAGAGAATATATTAATAAAATTTGCTCCTTTGAAAGACTCTAATATAATTTTATGAAAGTAAAAACTAGATGTTATATTTTTTATTTTTTCCAGTGACTGCAATAACTAAAATGGGAAGATTTCCAAACCTTGCTTTTGGGAACATATAAATCAAAAGCAGTAATAAAAAATTGGATAATTTTTTAAGTTTCGCAGCCTGACAATATTGCTTTAAAAACTGCAAATCTTTGACACATTATGGTTTAAGAATATGCTTTCACATGTCTAATTGCTAGCTGATAGAAAGACATGAATCTGTGTGGAATCCAAAGTTTCCATCTGTCTAGCTGATTGCTTCAATGTGAATTTGCTAATAATGAATTTTATTTTTAAAAATGAACAAATTCATTAACATCTAAAAATGTGCTCTTCCTTTTTTCTGAAGACTGTAGTGTGTTTACACCTGCAAGTCACCTAATCCCAGATTCCTCAGCCTCGATCACCTTCCCTGGTCAGGTACCCTTACAGCATCCTCTGCTTTTATCACAGAATTGTTATTGCAGAAGCAGTTAGGAAGCTATTGGTATAATCATGCTTGATGGAATGTATCCCTCAGTAGACTGTAGGCTCCAAGAGTAAAGAGATCACATTGGTTTTGCTCATCATATTTCTGTCATCCAGTGCAGAGCCCAATACATGATGAGTAAACTTCAATTGAAACCAACAGATCACATTTTTCATGCAGATGTAGATATTAGAACCAACTATATTTAAGCCAAATATTAATTTGAGAAATCTGCAAGGTTCGAGAATTTAATTACTTATGTTTAAGGTAATTATTGTTAGGTTAGATATTACTATTGTCATTTTGTTCATCGTTTTCGGACTGTTGTAGATTCTTTGTTCTTTTTTTCCTCTTTTGTTGTCTCTGTGATTAATGATTTTTTTTTTTTTTTTTGTGGAGGTATGCTTTCACTCTTCTATTATAACCTTTTGTGAACCTACTACTACTTTTGTGAACACCTTTTGTGTTTACCATGATGGTTACATGGTAAGCATGGTATAGTCCTTTTTGGGTTCAGCCTATTTGGGAATCCATGAATCTGGATGCCCACTTCTCTCCCCAAGTTTGCAAAGTTTTCATCTATTTCTTTGAATTGATTTTCTGCCCCTTTCTCTTTCTTGTCTACTTTCAGGATTCCCATAATGCATACATTATGGCCATCTTTTGCATAATGCATACATATGCTATCTTTTGATGGCAGACCATCAAAGGAAGGTAGGCTTTATTTTTCTTCATTCTTTTTTCTTCTCCTAATTGGGTCATTTCAAATGATTTGTCTTTGAATTCATTGATTTTCTCCTACTTTGTCAAATCAGCTGTTTCTTTTTAATTCTTCAGTTCAGGCACCATACTCTTCAGCTTTAGAATTTATGTCTGGTTTTTATTTATTTTTTAATGGTTTTTCTTTATTTATTGAACTTCTCATTTGCCTCATGCATTGTTTTCCCAATACTGTTTCTTCTCTGTGTGTTCTTGTAGCACACTCAGCTTCTTGACGATTACTCTGAATTCTTTGTCAGTTCACAGGTTTCCATTTCTTTAGAGTCAGTTATTGGAGCTTTATTCATTCCCTTTGATAGGGCCATGTTTATCTGATCCTTTGTTATCTTGTATCCTTGCATTGGTATCTGTACTTGTGAGTATAGAGTCTCCTTTAGTAGAATTTATGGATTTCTTGGCAAGGAAAGACTTCAGCCAGTCAGTTTGGTTTAAAGTAAGCTTGATGAATCAGCTGGTTGTGTCTGTAAGCAAGCAAGGTTTGCTGTTGGGTTCCCTAGTAAGGCAAAGTCACTGCCCATGCTCAGAGGTCAAAGGAAGAGTACCATAGCTGGATTCTGCAGTCAGGCAGGATTTCTATTTAGACTCCATCATTGAGTGGGGTCACAGATTATGCTCCACGAGTGCCTGGGGTCACTGGCTGGGTTCCCTGGCTGGTTGAGGCTGTAAGCTCTGTTCTGCAATTGAGCAGAGCTCTATGCTAAGCTTCACTGCTGAGCTGGGCGGTAGATTGGACTCCATGGTACTGTAGGCTGGACTCTGAGGCTACTCAGGATCATTGTCAGGCTCTCTGGTTATCTGGGGCCAGAGGGTATGCTTAACAGTTGCGCAGAGTTGCTGGCTTGTCTCCCTAATCATAAAGGCCATAGGATGTGCTCTGCCGCTGCTAGATATCTGTTACCACACTTCCCAGAGGGGCTATGTTCAGCAGTTGAGCTGGAGTACAAATTTGCTCCCCAACCTGGGAAGACACTGTTGGTAAGCATGTAAATTGTTAAAGCTGCTATGGGAAATAGAATTAAGGGTCCTCAAACATTTTATAATAGAACAATCATTTGATCCAACAGTCCCATTTCCAACAGCAAGCAAACAACAACAATAAAAAAATAAAATCACTGTCTTGAAGAGATATATCTACACCTCCATGTTCACTGAATTATTTACAAAAGACAAGACACAGGAACAACCAAAGTACCTGTCAACAGATGACTGGATAGAGAAAATGTGATAACACACACACACACACTCACATGATGAAATATATTCTATCCATGAGAAAGGAAATTCTGTCATTTGTGACAAAATGGATGAACTTTAAGGGCATTATGCTAAGCAAAATAAGTCAGGCAGAAAAAGATAAATACTGTATGATCTCACTTATATGTGGAATCAAAAAAGAAACTGAAAATGTAGAAATAATAGATTGGTGGCTACTGGGGGTAGAGGGTATGGGGAGAAAATGGATGATGGTAGTCAAAGGGTGTAAACTTCCAGTTATAAGATAAATAAGTTCTGGGGATCTAACCTACAATGTGTTAACTATAGTTAACAATATGTATCATTTACTTGAAAGTTGCTAACAGTTCCTACCATAAGAAAAGGTACTATGAGATGATAGATGTGTTAACTAAACTTATTGTGGTAATCATAGATATATATCAAATTATCTCATTGTACACCTTAAACTTACACAATATTATATGTCAGTTATATTTCATAAGACCAGGAAAAATTTGCAAGAATTTAAAACATTGCTACTCATCTTTCACTTTTTTATTTTGGAAACTATGTTTACTTTTCATAGTTGTAGGTCAATTATGCTAACCAGAGAAAATTGAAGTAAATAGCACATGGCCTGAAACATAGTAAGTGCTCAATAAAGTACTTATTAGTATTGTTGTTAATGAAATTATTACTGTATGCCCATTCTTCGGACAAATGTGAAAACCTCCTACCCAAAGTTATTTCAAAAGTTATATGTTACAAGCCCCTCTATCTCATGGTATGCCCCATCCACAGAAAGTTTTTTTTTGAGATTTCTCCAGTACACCAAATCTATTTTACTTTCTTATCCTTGCATATGACATTTGCTGTGCCAGAAAGGCTCTTCTGTTCCTAGTCATTAGCACACACAGTTCAACTTCAAGGCTTCCATATCAGAGTTAATCTCTGTCTCATGGAACTTTGAACTTATATAATACTTTCAGCACATTTTACTTCATGTTTTGTCTTATTTATTTTTACACCTTCCAAGCCTCTAAAGCAGTCTCTGGCATGTAATAAGCACCCACGAAATGCTTATGGTGAAATGTGTAAATCCAACAGAGTAGGGTGTCTTCTTTTAACATAATATGGATTTTTTTCATGTAGTTCTTTAAACTTGTTTCTATTTTATTTTTCAGAATGGTGGGGCTTTATTTACTAAAAATGATTGCAGATGTTATTAAGTATACCTGTCATACTTCCTGCCCAACATCATCAGGTGAAGATAAGCCACTATCTTTGTGTTTTCCAACATTTGCTACTGCAACTGGTTTTCTCAAAATTCAATAGAGATGCTTTTCTCACAGACTATCCAAGAATAAGGACACTCTGGGTCCACTGACAGAAAGCCCAAACTCCTAGTAAAGATTCTTAGTAAATGCTGGCTTTTGTATACTATGGTAGAGAGAGGAAGAAATCAGAAATATGTGAATTGGTATATTGCTTTCTTAGCAGTGATAAATTCCTTCCTCCCAATTCAGTTTCACAGAGCCCTTTCTAGGTATGAACATGAGGCATGTTGAAAGTTACAAAGTCACGAAGTGTTAGAACAGGAGCCTTAGAATTTGCCGGGTTTACCATGATGGATGCCTTAATTCTCTGCTTGGTAAGCTCCAGTTGAAATCAATACTGGAGTGGAGCTAAGCTACTAAGTAAACAATGCTGACAGTCTACACTACTAATACCAACTGTCTTGCTTTATCTAGAACTGAAAGATTTCCTGGGATGTGGGACTGTCTGTAATAACACTGGGGAGACATTGGGCAGTTTGGGAAGGGTGTTCTCTCTAGCTGGTCTGTTTATGTTACGCTTAGCTTCAGCAACCAGGAATGCACTCTTTTATTCTTCCTCATAGCAGCTATGTTCTAGTATTAAAATAAAGTAAATGAGAAGTTATTATGAGCTGGGTATTTATTAAAAATATCTACATTTATTTATACTTTGCTTCTGGATAGATGCTATAGGACAAGGCTTAGTGACCTTGATTTTGAAGCCAAGTGCCTGGGTCCAAATCCCAGCTCTACCACTTATTTGTTGAGTATCCTTGGGCAGTTTTTTTAACCTCTCTGTGCCTTAGCTCCCTCGTGTGTAAGGTTCCTAATTCTATACCTTATGTCATTGCCTTGTTATTAAGGATGAAATTGAGTGATACGTACAAATTTCTTAAAATAGTGATTATTATTGTTATCATAACTACTGTTACCATTATTAATTTGCTATTAATTAGATGTGTAATTCTTTTTTTTAAAAAAGATTTTATTTATTTATTTGGCAGAGAGAGAGAGAGAGAGCACAAGCAGGGGAAGTGCTAGTGGGGAGGGAGAAGCAGGCTCTGAGCAGGGAGCCTGATGTGGGGCTTAATCCCAGGACCCTGAGATCATAACCCAGGCTAAAAGCAGACACTTAACTAAATGAGCTACCCAGAAACTCCTAGATGTGTAATTCTTTAGTTTCCTTATATGTAAAATGGAGGTAGTGTCTCATATGGCTAATGTGAGGAATAAAAGGGAAGAAGGAATATTAGAAAGCAGCACAATGACTAGCAAAAAAAAAAAAAAAAACTACTCTCAAGATTTTACTCAGTGTCATTTTTACCATTATTATCAAAAGTGTTTTATTATTTTATTCATTTGCCTTATTCTAGTTCCAAACATTAAAAACAGCAATCATGGATATAAGCAGATGCTTTGGATTCCTGGAAAGCTTTCAATTATCTAATTTAACATTTCCTGTGTTATTTCTTCATATTATAGCTTCAGCACCCATTAAACTGTCTCATAGGAACAACTTTGCAGATGATAATACAACTGGGACAAGTTACTGAGCTTTCTCTAGGATGCTTTGCCATCCACAGGAGACAGGCACATGGACCTGTGGCAGTGACAACGGACTGCTGCTTTATCTTCAGTGTGTAGTTGTCAGGGTCCTGAAGAAAACTGACTATCTGGGACAGATGTGACCCCCCTGTTTTTGCCACCCTTCCCAAAGTTCTTAGTTCTTATTATTCCAGGGACTGCACTTTACAAAAACCTCAAAGGACAGATGAGATTAGAACTGCACATACATAAAAAGTTTCTTGGGAGAGGAAATGAAAAACTAGAAACAATTTTTTAAAGCACACATTTTTGATTAATAACCAATGCAGGTGCCAGGGCACCTGGGTGGCTCAGTGGGTTAAGCCTCTGTCTTCAGCTCAGGTCATAATCCCAGGGTCTTGGGATCAAGCGCCACATGGGGCTCTCTGCTCAGCAGGGAGCCTGCTTCCCCCCACCACGCCCTTGCCTACCTCTCTGCCTATTTGTGATCTCTAGCTGTCAAAAAAATAAGTAAAACCTTAAAAAAAAAAATAACCAGTGCAGGTGCCATGCTTGAGTTGAGGAAGAAAGAAAGGGAGGAGAGAGGAGATTGTACACCAAGTGGTAGAGCTTAGCTAAACCTTTGAGGCTCCCAGAAATGCATTCCTGAGCATATATTCCAAGCCTGTAATGTGGCTATAGATTCTTTATGCCTCCATATGCCATGCCAGGTTATAGGCTTTGTAGCTTAGGAAAACAAAAACAAAAACAAAAAGACTGGTTTAGGTATTTAGGTTATAACACCAGGGATTACATAAGTACAAATCAACCTTAGAACAACATTCGATATTATCAGACCTATGAGCAAGGTAACCATACCCAGCCTTTAAAGTCTCCAAAGAGGTGTGGTATTGAGTAAGAAATGCCTGTCCTCGCATGAACTCATTGTACAGTAGGAGGATTTAAAAGTAGCTCTATTTGCAAGAAAATATGCAAACTCACCAAAGAGAGATATCAGATACTTTCAGGTGGCCTAAACCCTGGCTCTCACAAATATATTCAGACGCTCAGTTCATTGACATCCTATGGTTGGACTTGGAAGGCTTTTGCATGAAACCAAAGGAGTGCAGCCAACATGTCCAACAAGATCAGTTTTACTCCATTTCTGTAATTCAGCCCTGTTCAGAGTGACAAAAAAGAAACCCGAAAGGTTTAGGCTTCTAATTAAAGAGAGGGTTTTAAGCCCAACTGTCCCGTAGCTTGTGAAGTGATAGAAGAGGGTCACAGCGAGCACAGGCAGCGTGCCAAATGAAACCCAATATGCACAAGTGGAAGGGACACCAAGCAACCAATAATGGATAGGCACGCTTTCATACAGGGACAGCATCAGCCTTTCTTAACGTGATGGAAGATAAAGAAGATCTTCAAGATTTTAGAAGGTAGGTAGATCCATTGTCTTACTGAGAAGTGAATGTGCTTTAGGAATTCCTGGAAATGTTGTTATGAACATAATTTTATGAATAAAAGATAATTTCTGGAATTCGTTATGAGTTCAGAGAGTCACTAGATCTCAGGGTGTGTTCAGGAAGTTACAGTAAAATGAGTACATACAGCAACCAGGTAAATAGAAAACCTGGATTTCTCTTTCTGGCCAGTAGAGTATTTTCCATGAGAAAAGCCACTTTTAGCCATTTTAGTCTGCATGGGAACCATGGGGACAGGGAGAACGGGGGTGTGCAGCGGGTTACTCTTCACATCACTTTCCAGCATGCGTGCACTTGCTTTTCCTCTTAGATTCTTTCAAGCCTAACAAGGTTGATACATTACGTAACTTGTGCAATTTTACAACAGCTCAACCAGGCTTATGTAACAGGACCATTTCTGAAGGACTTTCTCTTGTCATTATTCACTAGGTTTGGCTGCTTGTATTTTCCTAAGATCCTCAGACTAGCTTTTTATTTTTATTTTTTTAAGTAGTATGATAGGCCATGTTTAAAGGGAATGAACAGGATGTGAAAATCTAGCAAACCAGACCAGCATCATTCGAATAATTATTTATATATTTAAAAGATTTATTTATTTACTTTAGAAATGGGGGGAGGGGCAGAGGAAAAGGGAAAGGGAGAGAATCTCAAGCAGACTCCCTGCTTACTATGGTGACTGAGGCAGGGCTCGATCTCATGACCCTGAGATTGATGACCTGAGCTGAAATCAAGAGTTGGATGGATGCTTAACCAAATGAACCCCTACACCCGCTCCCCTCAACCTGTGCCCAAACAAATAATATGTATTAATCATTTCATGTGTTTTGGGAATGCATTCAATATCTATTATTCAATAACTGATTGATATTTTTTATGTCCTTACTTTATTCTCAGGCATTGCTAGTAGTTAATCATATGTCTCTCTTTAAATTACTAAGCAATTTATTATCATAATATCTGTAATAGCCATTTGACAAAAACTTATGCATTTCATAAATTCCCCCCCCCCAATTTTTTTTCTTCCATGAGCCAGGTATTATGATGTTTTATGTACATCATTCCTAATCCAACCCCAAATCTCTTCAGAATAGGAATTAAAACCCTCTTTTTAAAGCTGAGACATGGAAGCCCATAGACACTGAGTGACACACCTCAAGTCACAGATCTAATAGTGGGTAAGGGGTTTTCCAAACCTTGATTGCTTGAGGCCCAGCTCACCTCCTTTTATTAGACCACTTGTTGAAGAGCTGTCAAACCATATTGAAAAGTCTTCATATTCAGGGAAACATAGCTTGAAATTTTACTGACTAATCTGGTGATTTCCATGATTTATTCATTCAATATAATTTTACTTGACTTTTGATTAAATTAAGATATTAGTCATTGATTTTAAGCAATGAATCAGCAAGACTATGGGGTGGACAAAGAATGAAACTAAAAAAAGCTACACGAAGAAAGATGATCTATGTGCAAGTGAAAAGGAAGACCTTAGACAGATGATCATTGTGACTCCAGAATTTGAAAATTCTCCGTACTTAGGAACTTCTCCAAGGAGAAATCGAATGTTCTCAGAGTGACCTAGGATTTTTCTTCTTCCTACTCTCTTTCCCTCCCCTTGTCTTCCCCTCCCTTCTTTCCTTCCTTTCACATTAATTAATTACTGATATGCAAGGTTCTATGTTAGATGATAGGACTACAGTGATGAATCCTGGAAGACGCACATGTTAAGGAGATAATTATAAAATATAATCAATTCTTTACCAGGTGCTAAGAAAGCTATAGTTTGCTGCCCATCTCTGCCTAAAATGGAAACAGACAAAATATTTCCTGGTGTGCCCCTTCAGATGTGCTACAGGAACTTCAAATCAACCCCCCCACAACTGCCAAAAATATCGTTTTATCCTTTGTTACGTCTCCTTTCTGACAGACCACTTTGTTACCCAAATCTAGGAATTATCCTTAACCTTATATTATCCATTAAGTCAGCCATTCAGTCAGACAATCCTGTCAGATCTTCCTGGTAAATATCCTCTCTTTTAACTTCATGGCCACTGGAAATATTCACTGAGCATCTACTTTGAAGTAGGCACTGGGATACAGGGGTGGACATGTGGCCAACAGTCTAGCACCGAAGGCCAATGTTGAGCACATCTCCTGGGTGTGATCATTGATACAGAGAAGTGTAATGTCCTAAGGTTGTGTATCACAAGGCTGTGAATCCTATCAGAAGGTTCAAACAGAGCTTATCCAGAGAAGTAAAATTAAAATGAAAACCTAAAGGATAAGAAGGAGCTAACTAATTAAAGAGAAGCAAAAAGAAAAAAAAAATTCCAGAAAGAAAGGTATATCATTTGCAGTGGTCCTGAGTCAGTAAAGGGTATGGCGTCTGTGAAGAAAATAGAAAATTTCATGGAAATAATAGATTATCTGTTCTATCTTTCCCTGAATTACCAAATAACTTTCTTATTTTCTTTCTCTCTTGGACTTCTCTCATCAGTTTTTCACCTGGCTGCTAGAGTGACCTTTCTAAAATGCAAATCTCATTATGCCACAAATTCCACAATGTTTCCCCACTGCTTACTCAATAGAGGTCAAATTCCCATTATGGTACATAGGATCCTTCAGTTTTCTTCCCTGAATTTTCTACCATCTCCAACCCGAAGGGCTAATAATTGTATCTTTGGCTTTTCAAATGAGTCAAGCCTGTTCACATACTTACATCTTTGCTAGACATGATTTCTCCAATCTAGATGCCTTTGTCTGTTTGGAAAACTCCTCTAATGGAAGATCCTCTAATGGAACATTCTCTAATAGAACTTACATGCCAAGTTCTCTAAATCAGAGGTCAGCAAACTATAGTCCATGAGCCAAATCCAACCCTGTCAGTGTATGCCCTATTAGCTAAAATGCCTTTTACACCTTTTTAGAAGTTGAAATAAATTTTTAAAAAGAACATTCTGTGATATGTGAAAATTATATTGCACTTCAATGGCCAGACATGTAGTTTTATTGGAATGCAACCATGTTCATTTGTTTACATATTGACTGTGGCTGCTCAATACATATTCATTAAACGAACAAATGAATGAATGTAAATGGGGTTATGGCCATGGAGGATGAGAATGGATGTCGAGTGCGTTGAGCCTAAACTGACACTTAATACCCACATCACAAATCTGTGCTGCTTTTCTTTATGATTTTTAACTGAATTTTAAAAATGTAATAAAACAAGGAATTATTTGCATTTGAATGTAAGAAAATGTAAGAGATATTCGACTAAACGGGAAAGGCTACAGTGCATATTAAGTTCTTACAAGCTCCAGTAACTAACTCTGAACTTTTATTACCCGGAGGACCATTTCCTGACTTTTATGGGAGCCATTCTGGGCAGTATATTCACACTTTGCTGATGCCTTTGTGTGCTCTTGGGCCAATTTCTCATTTCATCCTTTCTTGCAACTGACTTCTTTGTCTTTTGTACATGAGGCTGCATTTAATTTGGCTGAAAAACAAGAACAGATATTGCAATGTAAGAAATGTAAAACTATCCCTACAGCTAAAAGAAACACGCACACACACACACAGAATCCACAGGATATATAGGGGAATTTTATTTATTTATTTATTTTTCAGTGTTCATACAATGGAGACCTCAGCTTTCACCTAGGAAATGTCTATTGCTGAGATTAGGCCAGGTTAGTTATTTTCATTGAAACGCTGAAATGAGATCTCCAGAAATCTATTTTCCAAAAGATTTGTGAAGCCCCTGGGAATTAATTCCTTCTGAGCAAAAAGAGAGTTAGGAAAATAAATTTAAGGCAGTAGCAGAGCCTTGGCAGTCAGAGAGAAGAGATGACTCTGAAAACAACAGGGTATTGGCTCTAACTGTCTGCCGGCCCAGGCCCATGAACTCTTGTCTAGTCCCCAGATATAAATGTTAAACCCAAAAGGACAGTTTCTTAGAATCTCGGTATGATGTTGAGTTATAAGCAGCACTGCTTTAGGTTCTCTTCAAAAGTGCATTAACAAAAAAAAAAAAAAAAAAAAAAAAAAAAATGGGCATGGGGAAGGAGAAAGACCTTCTCTCTCACCAGGCTGCCTTGAGTCTAGAATAGATCCGTGCTTCAATGGCAGTAACAGGGGCACAGGCAAAGGCCTGGCCACTTACAGAGGCACCTGCAGAGGAATTCTATGGAAATAAAGTTGTACCTAGTATGAGTATCAGCACAAAGTCAGCACCGGGAACTGAGGAAATACAGAAGAGGGTCATCAAAATTTGGAAAACCAAAAAAGTTTCCTACAGGATGGACCAGACAATCTGAGAGTAAATGAAGGAGTGGGGAGCTGGAGGAATATCTGTTACAAAGGCTTGGCCATGCTGAAGGTCATGGCCCATCTGAGGAACTGTAACTCATTTAATTCTGACCACAAAGCTTTGAAATGGGTATAATTATCATCTCACGTACAAATGAGAAACTGAGACATAGAGATATATCTTGCCTTAAGTTACATACCTAAAAAGTGACAGATCTAGGATCTAAACTCAAGCAGTATATACTTCCCAGGTCTGTCATCCTAACCTATACTGTATAACATTACTCATTTAGTCCAGGGCCTCAATACATAGTAATTGTACTGAACAGAGATAGTTTTGTTGACTTGTGTTATTCAGTAAGACTTAAATTTCAAGTAAGCAATCCTTCCCCCTCTCAGCCCCCAGCCAATTCCCCTTTAGGACAAAAGGCATATTTAAAAGTACACCAAATGGGGACGCCTGGGTGGCTCAGTTGGTTAAGCAGCTGCCTTTGGCTCAGGTCATGATCCCAGCGTCCTGGGATCGGGTCTCACATCGGGGCTCCTTGCTCAGCAGGGAGCCTGCTTCTCCCTCTGCCTCTGCCTGCCATTCTGTCTGCCTGTGCTCGCTCTCTCCCCCTCTCTCTCTCTGATAAATAAATTAAAAAATCTTTAAAAAAAAATGAGTAAAAGTACACCAAATGTTATTAAGAATTTGGTCAAAAGCTGATGCACATCATATATATAGAATCAGTCTTATATTCTACACCTTTTACATTTACGACCTTAATTATAATTTTTAAGACCCATTACTGGCATCTCCCTTAAAGATAAGGAAGCTAAATATCAGAGAGGTTAACTATTTTTCCACTGGTCCCTCAGTGGCAAAGCTCGGACTATATCCAGGATGCCCAATATCCTTGTTTGCTCCACAGTTTCCACTTCATTTCCTCAAAGAGAAATAGGCATCAACGTGATTACTTAGAAAGAACCCATTAATTAATAGAAATAATTTCTTAGTGTGTACTGTGTGTAGGTGCCTCGCTAGGTTCTGGCAGTGTGAAGTAAATGAGTCACAGTCATGGTCCTCACACATAAACACATGGAAGGAGACAAGCAGGAGGACAATTCATCGCCACATTCCACAAGCAGCCCACCCCTGAACACGATAACTTGTACTAGGAAAAAAGTGAGGGTTGCTGGGGGGAGGGGGTTTGGGAGAAGGGGGTGGGATAATGGACACTGGGGAGGGTATGTGCTTTGGTGAGTGCTGTGAAGTGTGTAAACCTGGTGATTCACAGACCTGTACCCCTGGGGATAAAAACATATGTTTATAAAAAATAAAAAATTAAAAAAAAAAAAGTATACTCCAATCTAAGGGAGAGATTAGGGTAGTTTCTGGAAAGAGGTAACATCTGACTTGCATCTTGAAATGCTATTCATCTCTCTAGAAAGTAGGATTCCAGGCAACAGAAATACTAAAGATCGATCATTGACTGCTCATTTAAAAACCACTGTGGGGCAGGTCATATGCTGCATACTAGATTACAGGATCAGGCAAGATAATAAGGCCGCTGCGTGTGTGCATCCTTATTTTAGTGGGAAATATGAAGGGTTGACTACAGATAATTTGTCTTTTAAAAGTATAATGAAAATCATATGGTTTCACTTATTTGTGAAGCATAACAAATAGCATGGAGGACATGGGGACTTAGAGTGGAGAAGGGAGTTGGGGGAAATTGGAAGGGGAGGTGAACCATGAGAGACTATGGACTCTGAAAAACAATCTGAGGGTTTTGAAGGGACGGGGGGTGGGAGGTTGGGGTACCAGGTGGTGGGTATTATAGAGGGCACGGATTGCATGGAGCACGGGGTGTGGTGCAAAAATAATGAATACTGTTATGCTGGAAATAAAAAAAATAAATAAATAAATAAATAAATAAATAAAAAAGAAAAAAGAAAAAAACAAAACAACAAAAAAAAAGAATACTTAATTTGGGGATAGAGATAAGAGGGAAGTAGAGATATTTCTGAAGAAGTGACAGTGAAGTTAAAGCCTAGAGGATACTAGAATTATCTACTCAAGTGGAAAACAGAGAAGGAAGAACATTAAGAGACAATAACAATACCATGTCTAATGGTCCTGATGCAATGATCAGCTATGCATGAAGATGAGCATTATTTACACATAGTGTGGCCTAAGATGGTTCTAGAGAGGTGGGCAGGGACAGGGCAAGGAATGCCCATGGGCAACAACAATGAAGCCATTCAAGGATTCAAAAGAGAGATGAGTTGAAATGATCAAATTTGGACTCGTAAGACTTACTTGGACTCCATGGGCAAAGCCACAGGGTGTGAAAGACACCGGGATACTCAGGAAGTAAAGATAATTTTGTAAAGGCTGGAGTTTAGGGCCTGAGGTAGAGAGTCACAGGAAATTCAGGCTGGAGTCAGATCCTGCCTCAGGGTAAGACATGTATTTTATTCAGCAAAGAATCAAGATATCTTGATGGTTTATATGTAGGAAAATAAAATTAAGAATTGTGCCCAGAAGATTCATGTGCATCCAGGATATTGCAATTACTAATACAGATAATGGATTGACAGATTTCTTAAATATTTTACCAAAAGGTGGAAAGAAAAAAAAAAAAAACCTGTGCATTTTGATTAACCAGAGCTGCCTGGCTATGCTTTCCAGTTATTTGAAGTTTGTTGAAGACCTCAAATGCAAAAAAAGAAACAAACTCAGACATGGCAGAGAAGGGCAACTAAGACTTTGCCACACAATACCTAGTGGGATGAATCTTCTGGTAATCCTATGTGAGCTCCCCAGGGAAATGCCTGGGCATATACCAGAATAGTGCCTGCCTATGTGATGCAACCTAATTCTGCCTCTACTTGTGCCTCTGGGTGGTAATTACAGATTTATACCTCTGGGTGGTAATTACAGATTGTTTGATCTCAGTTGGTAAAATACTATTCAATTTCCTCTGAAGACATCAGAGATATATGCACTATAGTAAAAATATTTTCCCATGCCACCATCTGAATCTCAAGCATAGATTTCTACTCATTTAATTTCTAGCTACTTACACAGGATTTTTGACATAGAAACTGAGAAAAAATTAAAAATATAAGAACATTTCTCATATTTCTTGAGGTAAAGATGGATAGATGTCCAGTAAATTATACCTACTCTTACGGACTTTGCTGTTGATGGGGTTCATGAAGGTTAACTAGTTGATCAGTCCATACTGGCTGCTTCCCATGGCACAGTCTATATCCAGATGATTAGATTAAGAGGATGTTGTAGGGGTGCCTGGGTGGCTCAGGCATTGGGCACCTGCCTTCACCTCAGGTCCTTATCCCAGGATCCCTGGGATCAAGCCCCACATCAGTCTCCCTGATCAGTGGGAAGCCTCCTTCTCCCTCTCCCACTCCCCCTGCTTCTGTTCCCTCTCTCACTGACTCTCTGTTAAATAAATAAAATCTTTAAAAAAAAAAATTTAAACAGATGTTGCAAGAGCCACCTAAGTTCAGAATTTGACAGGTAACTTTGAAAATTCAGTGGAATCCTATTGTAATAATTTTCTCTATCATATGTCTCATACATCTGCCCTACAATTCATTGTAACCAGTTATCTTAGCATTTCTCTACAAAACTAGAAGCAATCCTTTTCACATTTCCTTTGTCATTATAAAGAGGCACCATTCAGTTTAACAACTTATGAGGCTGCCATAGGTAAAGGCATTTGTGGCAGTGGCAGACTCAGGACAGAGTCAAAGATCTTGCAATTGTCCAGTGATTAAATAATTAAATTTCATTGATTTATGCACAAGGAATAGGAAAGGAAATCACACCTGAACTCAGTGTCATTGCCACCTCGGAAATGTGAATCAGTTTGTAATTTTGTTAATTTGGTGACAGCTATAGCTTTAAATTTGGAAGTTGCATGTATTCTGTTTACTTCATTACACTGTATTATGTAGCATTAAATAGCAGGCTAAATAAATATGATTTTTAGGTGTACATGAAATTATTACTATATATCCACTTAAAAATGTCTTTGAAACAAAGGAAAGGATTCATGTGTTGTGTAGACTGTCTTTAAAATACTAGAACCTCTCTTGGGGTGGGTGCCTGGGTGGCTCAGTGGGTTAAGCCGCTGCCTTCGGCTCGGTCATGATCTCAGGGTCCTGGGATCGAGTCCCGCATCGGGCTCTCTTCTCAGCAGGGAGCCTGCTTCCCTCTCTCTCTCTCTCTCTCTGCCTGCCTCTGCCTACTTGTGATCTCTCTGTGTCAAATGAATAAATAAAATCTTAAAAAAAAAATACTAGAACCTCTCCATATTATGATGATATGGGAAGTGATAAAATTAACACAGTTTGTAGGAAAATTTGAAGTAATATTCTGAAAATGCATTAGTAATAGTGTTAGGATTTGAATTTACTCATCAACATAAAAAGCATTAAAATGTTTTGCTTTGTTTCTGAGAAATATAGAATAGCAGTAAATCAAGAGAAGTATGGCAGCCCCAATTTCAAATGACACATAATCTTGAGGAGAATAGATATGTATAAATTAAATAATAGAGTGGTTAAAAAGTTTTGGAACATTAAAGATCAGAGAAAAATGAATGCCATGATGCACCTACATGATTGACTAGGAACGAAATTAGCAATAAAGACAGTAAACGCTCTGAGGTCATATGCTACAGAGTGCAGTTTGTTGGTGTTGTCAAGAGGATTTCATAGGGAACTTAGAAAGTAAGGGGCAATAAAGCACTAGTAGAGAATGAGAAAATGGAAAAGTTAGGGAAAGGATTTTAGGAAGGGAGAGGCCAAACACAAGGGCTAGGTTAACAGACACAGGAAAAAGGAGGGCATCCAGTGTTAACATTAGGCAGTGACCAAATTAGGTGGGATGCAAGGTTCTGGATTCACATATTCATGAAAGGGAATAGCAGAAAATAGGCTGAAATGTTAGGTAGAGGGAAGTGTGAGACTCCTTGAGCTAAACTCTCCTTGAAATTTTCCATTGGTGGTCTTCTACTTCTCCTGATCTTTGTGGTGTCTGGACTTCTGGGAGATTGTGCTGGATGTCGTGAATTCCCTGGTTCAGTTCATCTCCTCAGATTCAGAATGAAAATGTGGAGCTTGGTACAAACTGGCTTTTCCAAAAGAAGAATGTAGATGACTGCAAAACCTGTTTCTGGAATGTGCATCTCAGTTTTGTCTTTTACCTTAACTTTTGGGCATTTATACGTTGAAATTCTGCCACTGCTTCCTCCAATCTCCCAAAGTGAAATAACTTCCTGTTCTGGATGCCCATCTTCCCTGTATTTGTCAGAGGCACTGTAAGGCAGTTTCATCATCACAGATGCCTGGGCTAGGAGCTGTTGTTCTCCAATATATAGAAAACGACACCCTAATTTATCATCCAAGTGAAAGAAGTGCTATCAATAAGTAACTCCACAGGTATACAAGATGTAAATGAGATGGTCCTGGGAAACCAGGGCTAACAGTCACCCTATTTAATCTTTCTGTCATTTAGTTCTGTCAATTCCTTATTTTAACTCTCTTAGTTTCTGCCTTCCTTTTCACTGCTTCTGTGCCCATCCATACCCTGAGTTCTGTGGCACCCTCCTCACCTCTCTGCTAGTCTCAACCCTTCTCTCTTGTGATACATATAACTGAAAATCTACTTCTGGTGCCACTTCCCTCCTCAAGAATCTATAGCAAATCTTTAGCGTTTCTCCTCCCCAAAACAAAGCTCCTCTTTCTGGCTCTTTAGGACCATCTTGATCTGCATCTAACTACCTGCTGTTGTCTTCTACTACTCCTACCCACACACTGGATTCTCCCCAGAAGTATCCTTTTTAAATTTATTTAATTTATTTTATCATTTTATATTATTTTGGCTTTTGCAAATGAAACTTGGACAACCTAGAATGTCTACATCAATACCATCATGGCTTTCTATGTTTTCTTTCTAATCAAGCTATCTAATCTTTAAAAGGCCCTTTCTTAGGGCCTTCTCTGATACTAAACTCTCCTCCAAACTTAATAACCTTGTACCTAGTCCTTGATAAACCACAGAGCTTTTGTATTCACATTCCCTTTTGGTACCACTATTACAGTTTTGTATTCTTTTTCTTTTTTTTTTTTTTAAAGATTTTATTTATTTATTTGACAGAGAGAGATCACAAGTAGGCATATAGGCAGTCAGAGAGAGAGAGAGGAGGAAGCAGGCTCCCTGCTGAGCAGAGAGCCCGATGTGGGACTCGATCCCAGGACCCTGAGATCATGACCTGAGCTGAAGGCAGCAGCTTAACCCACTGAGCCACTCAGGCGCCCCTTACAGGTTTGTATTCTTAAACAAGTTTCTGTAACTAGATTGTTAATTTCTTGAGGATAAAGAATAGGGTGTCATGTGTCATTGAAGTGTGACATGAAGTGTGTTTTTGCTAATGTCTTTCCCATCAAAATCACTTTTTATTCCCCTCCTGACTCATCTGCCTGGCCATTTCTAGAAACAAAACAAAATTTTTAAAAAGCCACTGTTTTCCTTTCATTATAATCTACTTGATAAAATCTAAAGCAATAATATCCTCTTCTTACTAAATGAAATAAATAAATTCTAATATGTGGCAGTGTTAGTATTTTTCATCTTCAATGTCTATGACTAATTAACCAAACCATTCTCATAAAGACAAACAGTTTTCTTTCTTATGCATAATGGATTCATACGTAAAAATTTCTTACCTGGGATTATTCCTAGTAAATTTTAAATATGGCATTGTTCCTTCTCCTTTTATATTTTTCTACCTTTCGGTTTGAATGCCTTGTGTAAACCTAAAGCTAGCAGATGAGATTCCGCTGAGTCCTTCATTTGGTTCAATGGCCTGATTGTTTTCCTCCAACCTCCGTTGGCCAGTCACGGTGGTTCTTGAATCAGTGCCTACGATACGTGGAATCAGTGGCTCAGACTCAGGGAAGTGGGAGTCACCATTCTAGATTATTATGAGGCCATCACCAACATGGTCCCTACCCAGGGCTGCAAAGGTACAGGGAAGAATATCTTGCCTTGCTCCTTCTCTCAACTTCTAGAACCTGCCATTTTGAGTCTCATTCAGGAAGAGAGGAAACCTTAACATCCTACTTCTGATTTCCATTTCATTTTTTCTGTTATCTCTCAGACATGAAAAAGGGGGTAAGGTTTTTTCTGTAGCTACCCTCCCTCCTCCTGATTTTAACAGTGGACTGGTTATTCTAAGAGTTGGAATCTCCAGGTTTGGGCTGGTATATGTAAAAAGAGAGAGCATGAGCTCCCTATCTGTAAAGCCAGGCTTTTGTTGCTTTGATCTCACAAAAAAGCTAAGTCTCAGCCTTTCCTACTCTAAACTAGACTTTGCAGAGCAAATTAAGACCGATCATTTTAATATTTGAAAAGAAAATATCTGGATTATTTTCATGAATTAAGTAGAACATCTCCATTTTTTTTTCTTTACTGACAGAAAAAAATTCCTTGCAAAATGTACTCCTTTGTGAAGGCACTGGTTTTCATAGCTAAACTCTAGTAGTACATAGCTTTAAAATCATTTCTTACAATTCTACAATCATATGTAATATCTGTGGTTATAAAAATGTAAAGCTTCAGTTTCAGTGTTCAATGTAGCTACCCTAAATATCTTAAAAGAAGTTAAAAATACCAGCTTCCTGTATAGCATCCTCTTGAGCAAATAATTACTGTTACTGTTTTGTTACTGAAGTATAATTGACATACAATATCTTATTAGTTATTGTTGCTGTTAATTATTTATCTATTGTAGCCTAAAATTATTCACTCAGAACGGTGACATTGATAATATACTGCTGGAATTTTAAGAGATGAAAGTAGCCTACTAACTCTTTCGTTCTTCACTCTTTTCCTTTCAATTCAATGCTCATTCACTCAGCATTTATTAAAAACCTATTCTGAACTAAGCCCTTCATGGGGTGGAACAGTAGAGATAAAAAAAATAATAAAAGTGAGTCTTCTAGCAGAGGAGCTCACATACTTATTGTGTGCCAGATATTTTCTTTACTATATTCTTCCTTACTTTCATTTAATTTTATAATATAATAGCTTCCCAAACACATGGCAGGTTTGTCTCTGAATGAGAAAAATAACGGAGTCTTTAGCAGTCACTCTTTACCAAAGAAATTAATGCTCCATTCTTCATTTGTAAGTTCAGTTGTTCATTTAAATTTTTGTATATTCATTCACTTATTCATTCATTTCATAAACACTTATTAAGTAGTTACTGTGAGTCAACTGCTGTAGTCGGCTTCCAGACATAAGCCATCTCTCTGGGCCTTCAAAGTGGTCTCAGTCCACTGACTCAGTATACACCATAGTGCTATAATAGAGTGCCGGGAATGTGAAACCCGGAGGGATGGGTTGCTTTGGTGGAATGGGAAACCTTCACAGAGGAACGGGTACTTGAATTGATGTCAAGGAATAGAAATTCATAAGATAGTTAAGTGGGAAAGGGCAATTTGGTTCAAGTAAACTGTATACACGGAAGTGTGGAGGCTGAGAAAACATGATTTCGTTAAGCCTGCAACATAGAGAATGCCGAAAAGCCTACTTCGGTTTTGTTGGATATAAAGATGTGCCCGCTAAAACATGACATTTCCTAGCATTCCTTGCAAATGAAGGTGAAGACTGGGAATGTAGCCGGGGCCTGCTGAGGAGTTAAAAGTGGCTGTTGTGGGGGAAAGCTTCCAGGTAAATTCCTTAAAAAAGGAGCAGCTGGGGCTCCTGGGTGGCTCAGTGGGTTAAAGCCTCTGCCTTAAGGCTCAGGTCATGATCTCAGGGTCCTGGGATGGAATTCTGCATCGGGCTCTCTGCTCAGCAGGGAGAGCACCCCCCGCCCCGCCTCTCTGCCTACTTGTGATCTCTCTGTCTGTGTCAAAAAAATAAACATATTTTAAAAAGGGAGCAGCTCAACTGGGATGGGCCTTTGCCTTTTTCCCTTCCTGTTCTTCCTGCCTGGAATGTGAAAATGATGCTCAGAGGAAGAACAATGCCCTGTGCCACAGGGCAACAAGCAAGTGCTAAGGGTGGCAAAGCAGAAAGATGCAAGGGCCTGGCAACCCTAAGGCTAGATTGAAAAACTAACCCTCCACTGCCTATTACAGACTTATTGCCACAGGGTAAAACTCCTTAATTAGTTAAGCCACTGTTTTTCAGGTTTGTGTTACTTGGGCGAACTGGTGGAGTGAACCTGAACAGACTAGAGGAAGCCACCCCAAAGAGTACTGTGCAGTTACAGAGTTTGAATGGTGTCTGCTGGAATTTCTTAAACTTTATATTTAGTGGGGATTTTTTTGTTTTTGTCTTTGGTTTTTTTTAGTGTTTTGAGAATCACCAAAAGTACCCGTTAAACATTCACATTTCTGAGCCACAGCCGCATAGATTCTGGTTCTGATTCCAGTCATCCAGGTGGCAATAGGAATTTCATCTTGACTTTCCAAAGTTAGTTCTAAGACCACATTTACTTTTTATTTTTGTTATTGACATATACGGTATTCTTAGTTTCAGAGGTAGAGTTCAGGGATTATCAGTTGTATACAACACCCAGTGCTCATTACTTTAAGTGTGCTCCTTAACACAGATCACCCAGTTACCCCATCCCCCCACCACCTCCCCTCCAGCAACTCTGTTTGTTTCCTAGAGTTAACAGTCTCTTACGGTTTGTCTCCCTCTCTGTTTTTATCTTACTTCAAAACAAAGCAAACCCAACAAATAACAAAATGTAAAAACTCTCAGACTTACGGATGTTGAAGCAACTGATGCATTTGGTTGTGGTAAGTGAAGCAGGTATTTTGTTTGTTTCTTTCTTTTTCTCTTCCTTCTATGAAGCAGGTATTTTGTTTGTTTCTTTCTTTTTCTCTTCCTTCTATGGGAAGACACAGTGGCTATCCACAGTTCACAAAATCCAAATCTTATGACACCTATGTTCAGTCATAAAGCTGATGAAGAAAATATTTTGTGTTTAATTTAACAGCCCTTGAATGTGCTTACTATATACTACAGGCACTGTTCTAAGAACTTAACAAGGATCAATTAATTTGGCTTTTATAAGAACTCTATGCAGTGGGAACTACTATTATCCCAACTCATAGATGTGGTAATTGGGTATAAAGATGTTAAATAACTAGGCTGCACAACTATTTATACTGCATATCTAATCTCTGGCCATCATAGATTTATTATTTATACTTCCAACCACTTATCAGTGAGCACAAAAAATCCCATGATTTATTCGACTATAATGAGAATAAAGACATTAGCACCATATGGCTGTTCTGAGACATAAGCATCTGGAGAAATGAAGATCTTGTAATAAAAGCATCTAGCATGAATTCAAATCTCATGGGCTGTGATGTTAGTTTTGACAAGCAAGTAACTTTGCTAGCCCAGCTAATTCCCAAACATCTGTTTCTTAATTTCTTAATTTCTGGGTTTTATGAATTTGAAAATACTCAAGGGTCTGGAGCTGTAACCAGCATAAATATTGTGGGTCTACAGTAGCATTTTCCCAAATATTTTTTTCCTTAAACAGTTGTTCTACAAGATGTCATATTTTTAAAAGGCTTCCAATTTAAACGAATTTGGGAAGTATTAGGTTAGCAAAGTCTTTATACAGCAGGATTTATCAGAAATTTGATACAATAAAGCCCATTGTAGATCTCCAAGAGAGAAATATAGATAGTATTTTCCCAAAATTTGACCTTGGAATCCTTTTTTTTTTTTCTGAGTTTGCAGTGGAAGCGTTGTTTCAAAGAATACAATTCTAAAAATGCTAGCTAACTGTGTATTCAAATTTAAATTTTTTATTTTGTACAACTTGAAGTAATATTTTTGGCAGAACTGTTCATAAAAGATTTTCTGCAAGCTGCGGATGCTCATTGGTATGTGCAGTCATGTAGATGATAGAACAGAGGAGGAATAAAGAGAACTGAAACACTGCTAAATGTGACTTTATCTCCTTTGCATACATAAAAAGCACTTAGGAAAAATTTCTAAATATTTATATAAGTTTCTAAATTCCTTTTAATTTATTTCAGGACTTTGTTCTAAACCTTTTCTGTTCCTGCCTTTGAGTTCTGCTGTTTTCCCTTTGAGCTCTGCAAGATGCAGTGTTTTGTGTATTTCCCTCTTTCTTTTTCTTTCTCTAATCATAAAGCTGTAACTATAAAATGTAAAAATGAAATATTCATCTCCTTCATCCACCCAGTAGACATCTTTTTTCATCATCTGAAGTAAGTGGGAGAAGCGATTTTAATGTATGCAGGATAAAAATCAAATCATCTTTTTCTTAATGAGCTAAATAAGCTGAGAAATGTTATGGAGAAACTGTGTGGTAAATAGTAAATAAATATGCCTGAACTTCTCTACTAAAGAAAATGCTCTTGTTAATGTTGGTGGTTTACTATGCTGATTTCATCAAACATGAAACAAAATTTTAATAAGTTGATTATGTGAACTCAAGTCTCTGAAAGGATTGTTGGATTTAAGAAGAGATACAATAAAGCATTCATTTCAGGTATTTTTCAACTAAAGATTTCAGCAGATTAAGAAAAGAAAAACTTCTAAGATGATTCTAAGATCATCCAAGATGATGAAGAATCGATTTAAGCCAACCAATTTAGTCTGGGTCATGTGTGGACTTGTTTTTTATCAAAACACTGGCTCCTCCATAGACTGATTAAAAATACTTCTCAACTGAATTCAGGTTTTCTCTTCTCTGGGGAATATGCATTTCTAAGGGAGTGAATATTTTGGAGTATCATTCTCATATTGTTTATCTTGTCCTATATGTGACTGTGCATCTGTCTCTATCTCTCTCTCTCTCTCCCCTTTGTTTTTCTTTCATTTCCTCCCCCATTTTCATTATTAGAAGTCAGGTCATTTTTTAATATATCAGGTTTGTTTCTATTATTTTATTTTTTTTAGGAAAGGAGATGGCTACATATTATTATTAACTGCTACTGTTATTCACTAATTTCCAAATGTATAAAGAGGATACAAACGTGAATTAAAGGCACTTCAATTTGCCCAAAGAAATGTCCTATCATTGGGGTAGATAAGCAGTAACAGAATGATAAATCCTATCAAGGATATTACAAGATCTCCATAAAGCTGAGTCCTCATTTCCACACTCCAACAAAAATTCCCAGTCCTCTGATTTTTTGTGATGAAATAAAAACTAAATGAAATCTGAATACTGGCATATTCTCCAAGCTTCCTGTTCTATTTCTTCCTCATATCTTTGTACAGATATTGGCAACCTGTGGTTTCCTAAGAAAAATGGTAATCTTGTATGAATAATTAATCAGCCAAACAACGTCTTTCCATGTCCTACTGAAAATGTATCCAAGACCAGCTGAGTAACTCACACCATAATGTTAAAAACATCAAAGTTTATCTACTACATACTTGTCACTGGGCATAACCAGTAAGTGATGACTGAGGTTAATTTTTCATTGAAGCTAATTAGTTACCATTTTGCTTGACCTTAGTTTGGATTTCTAGCCACGGCCATTTGGCTCATACATGTAAACACAGAGAAATACAGGGAAAATCATCGTTTTTACCTGGATTTTTGTTTAGATTCATAATCTGTGCTTGAGTTTTAAATCTCTATGGTTAATTACTATTACCATCATTGTTCATGTCTAGAGCTATGCCTTTCAATATATTAGACATTAGCCATATATAGTTACTGTACACTGAAAACGTGGTCAGGTCCAAAGTAAGATGAGCTGAAGTGTGAAATATACACTAGATTTATTAACACAAAAAAGAAGGTAAAATATCTCATTAATTTATTTGATTAAATATTGATATAATGATATTTTAGATATATTGGGTAATAAATAACATACACTATTATAACTAATTATTTTTACCTCTTTTCTGTTTTAATGAAGGTATCAGAAAATTTAAAGTATATATGTAGCTTGTTCATATTATATTTTTAAAATAAATTTAACTCCCAAATTAAGAGCTATATATATATATTTTTTTTAGTTTTTTTTAATTTATTTTCAGCATAACAGTATTCATCATTTTTGCACCATAACCAGTGCTCCATGCAATCCGTGCCCTCTTCTAAGTGATTCAAGTTTTCAAAAGAAACAAACAAACTAACAAACCATGAATATAAATGACAGAGTGTGTTATCCTCAAAGGTACTAAGATCTGATAATATATTTAAGTACTAAAACTCTTAAAAGGACATGATTTTAAATGCAATTAGGGAGTGCTAGAGTGGCACAGTCTAAAGAGATAGCCCTCTAACTTGATTAAGGAAGGAATTACTATACCTTTTCTCTCTTACCCATCCGCACTGTATGGACACTCTCAGGTTCCTGGTACATATCATCTTTGGTACACACAGGGTTCCTCTCACTTTGTATTATTCTATTATTCCCTGATGTCCCCTAATCTCAGTACTTTTCCCTCCATTCTTATTGTTTTCTACCCTACAGGGTCTAATATATGGCCTTAAGAGATATTTGAACTATTGAAAAGTACATAGGCTGTAAAAGTTTTTGTTACAGATCTTCTCTCTTGCTTAATCAACACTGTGTGTCTTAGCTCTACTCATATATGGCAGATTAAATATGACTGTAAATTCTTGGACATTCCTCCAGTAAGAGATGAGTTCAAATGCCTTACTTTGAATCTGGTGGGATGTCTGACTGCTTTGGCTAACAGTATATAGCAAAATGACACTGTGTGAGTTTCAGAGACTTGACCTTAAGAAACTGACAGCTTCTGTGTCCTGCCTCTTAGAATTCCTTCTCCAGGAGCTGTGAGATGCCATGTAAAATGCCTGCCTACCCTGAGTCCACCATGTGGGAGAAGCCACAGGAAGGCACTGACAGTCCGAGTTGAGTCCAGTATTCCAGCCATCTCCACCAACACATCAGGCATATGTGTGAAGCCATGTTATATGCTGCAAACCATCCCTTTTACCACTGAATATCAGCTGTCACACCAGTTAATGCCTTGCAAAGGTGAATCATCCAGTAGAGTCCTCCCTGGATTCCTGACCCACAAAGCTGTGAAATAATAGATTGTTTTAAGTCACTAAGTGTGGGGTAGTTTGCTACTTAGCAATAGATAATGACAGCAATGTGTAAGTACTATTACTTTACAATTTCTGACTGCTTTATTTTTTTTAAAGATTCATTTATTTATTTTTTGAGGGGGTGGGAAGGAGAGACAGAGAGGAAGAGAGAGAGAGAGAGAGAGAGAGCATGAACGGGAGGGGAAGAGAGAGAGGAAAAGAGAATCCCAAGCAGATCCCAAACTGAGCACAGGGCCCAGTGCTGGGCTTGATCTCATGACTCTGAGATCATGACCTGAATCACCTAGACACCCCTTTGACTGCTTTATAATGCAGTTTTATATGTCTGTGTTTATCCACAAGTTCTTTTTAACTTGCATCAGTATAGGATTGTATTATATAGACCTAGTTCTCTTTTTTATTATTATTATTCTACTCTCTTTTAGATCCAACCATGATGCTCTTCAGAAATCTAATTCTTTGTTTCTAAGTACTAAAGCTGTAGCCACCATATATGTTTTCATCTTTTTAGGACCACAAACAGTACTGTGATCCATATCCTTATATTTGCTTATCTGTCAAACAGTGTGCTAATTTCTCTGGACTATATTCCAGGGAGCCGGATTGTGAGATGCCCAGGTGTATGCACATTTAGTTTCACTTAATACTTCTACAGAACCCGTCATACTGATACCATAAGGTTATACTTGTATGTACGTTATATTGAGTTGTTATATTTCTCTCATCTCAATTTTGTGTTTTCTGCTTCCATTTCTTTTCTCACTTTTTTACCTCTATTGGATAGATTAACTTTACCTTTGCTGATTTTAAAGTTATATATTATTTTGTATTCTATTGGGAATTAACACAATATTAGCCAGAATTCAATTACTAAAAAAAAATCCTCCAGAGTTAGTTTTAGCAGAGAAGTATTAGTTACAGAGTTTTAAATGGCTTATCAGATTATGATAAAAACTGAAGAAACACACTTCAGATTAAGTTTTAGAAGCAATACAGGTTGCGGTGCCTGGGTGGGTCAGTCCATTGAATGTCTGATTCTTGATTTTGACTCAGGTCATGATCTCAGGGTCCTGGGATGGAGCCCTGTGCCTAACTCCCTGCTCAGTGAGGAGTATGCTGGGGGATTCCCTCTCTCTCCCTCTGTCCATCCCCCCCTCTAAAATAAATAAATAAATCTTAAAAAAAAAAAAAAAAGAAACAATCCAGGTA
This sequence comes from Mustela erminea, assembly GCF_009829155.1. NCBI lineage: Eukaryota > Metazoa > Chordata > Mammalia > Carnivora > Mustelidae > Mustela > Mustela erminea. The sequence goes on from NC_045619.1 coordinate 30,593,619, forward strand.
TATTCTTAGTCATTATTTCTTCAAATATTTATCTCCCTCTATCAATACTTTTTTCTTCTCTCTTTGGCTCCTGCTATTCATGTACGGATTTTTTTTTTAAATCTCTGGAGTCTTATAGTTTCCATTTCTGTCACTTTTGAATGCCATTTGGATAGTTACTTTTATGACCTCTTGCAGCCTCCCTATTTTTGTTTAGCTACATACATTGTGATTTACATCCTGCACAAGGTATTCTGTCAACAATCATGTTTTTCAAAACAATAGCCTCCAACTGGTCCTTTTTTATCAATTTTTGGTTCCTACTTCATATTATACCAGTATCTCCCCTTACTTCTTAGAGAATATTAATCTTATTTAAAATGCTATTCTTGATCTATTGGTTTTTTTCTCCTATAAGCTCTTTAGTTTGCTATTTTTCTTTTCTATCCCACCCCTCAGATTCTCCTTATTTTCCCCTATGTGCTTACATTCCACAGGGATATGTAGTCTGAAGGATGGCTGCCGGTGATGCCTGTATCCTATATACTTACATTTGCTTAATCTCTTCCTTTTGAGTGTGGCTGGACCTAGAAACTTGATTTAATAAGAATATACCATAGGATGTCACTTCAAAGATTAGATTAGAAAAAGACTCTGGATTCTACTTTCTCTTGCTCTCGCTTGCTCACTCTGTAGAACTCATCTGTCAAGTGGTGAGCTGCTCTATGGAGAGGCCACACAGCAAGAAAGTGAGGAAGGCCTCTGGCCAATAAGAAACCAAGTCCTGCTAATAAATCCATGAAGAAGTTAGTTGAGAAGCAGCTCTTTCCCCATTTGAGCCTTCAGATAAGACCACGGCCTTTGCTGCACTTTGACAGCATCCTTTTGACAGGTCTTGAGGTCCAGGCACCCAGCTAAAGCACACTCAGATTTCTGACCCCTAGAAGTTGTGAGATGATAGTTTATTGTTTTAAGCCCTATGTTTTGGAGTATTTTGTTATGTAGTGTAAATAGCTAGGTAAAGTATTGCTATGAAAGGGTAAAAACTTCCCATTGGAGGGAAGAATAGAACTTCCCATCTTACTTCCCTTTGGACTGAGGAGGAACAGGCCTCAGATGAGACAGCCTCTGACATTAAAATATGGGCTCAACTTTCCACTTTGTCATCTCTCTACTGAGTTGCCTTTCCCTTCAAGGAACCATCTAGGATTCTACCCAGAAATTTTCCCCACCCATCTTTCTCAAGTTTAACCATCTAGCTCTTGGAGTATGGGAGGAGAAGTGGGGGCAGGAAACACTCAAGCACTTACTCACAAACACCCCTACCTCTACCTTTTGTGTTTTGTCTACTCACATACAGTGGAGAAGCTACTCCCATACAGTAGAGTAGGCACTGACCCACACAGGAAATGGGCAAGAGAAATGTACTTTCACTCTTACATTAGAATGAAAGTTTAGTTATGTAAAGTACCTAAATAATTTTCCTTTAGCACCTTGGAGATATTGTTTGCTAGCAACATATATTACAGCCAAAAAGTCTGATGTCATTTTAGTTTTCACTTTTAAGCAATCACTTTTTTTCCTTTAAAATCAGTATTGTATCTTTTACTATTTGTTCTACTATATCTTCTATTATATCAAAAACTCTAATAGGAGTGAAACTGGCTTTTCTGGATCTATTCTTCATGTCTCTTAAACCATATAGATGATACTATGTCAGAACTATTTCTTATGTAAAATTGGTATAATACTTATAGAAATATATAGACAGTAACTAATAACATTTAAAATTAGCTTACAGTTAGATCAAGAAATCATCCAAAAGAACTTCACCCAAAGGAGTGATCATATGAGAATATATGTACAAGTATTTAAGCACTATTTTTTCTTTCTTTCTTCCGTTCTCTCTTTTCAATTGCAAAACATGAGTGTTCACCAATACAAGGATGGTTGAAAAATATTATGGTATATATATTCTATGGAATACTGTGCCACTATTCATAAAATGACTTAGATTTAAAATATTAATTATATTACTTTCCTTTTAACACTTATAAATATGTTCAATGATTATGTTACTACTTTTATTTGTCTACCAGAAAAAAACATTAAAGGGGTGCCTGGGTGGCTCCATCTGTTAAACTGCTGCCTTTGGCTCAGGCCATGATCTCAGGGTCCTAGAACTGAGCCCCATCCCTGCTCAGCGGGGAGTCTTCCTTTGCCCCTTCACCCACTTATGACCATGCTCTCTCTGTCTCTCTCAAATAAATAAAGACTTTAAAAAAAAATTAAAAGACAAATGAAAAAAATAAAGGCAAAAAAGAAGGAAGAATGTAGAAGAGAAAGATTAACACACAAGTCATATTAAACTTTGGTTCTGATGACAAAGTTTTTTGTCTGGTACTTACGTGTACCACCCTTGTGGGACCTCGTGTTTATAGAGTTTCCAACTGTTTTCATAGAACTACACAGGTGGGAGAAATAAACCTTTTCCAGATATTTATTAGAAATTTTTATTTCACGCCTGGGTGGCTCAGTTGATTAAGCCGATGTCTTCAGCTCAGGTCATGATCCCAGAGTACTAGGATCAAGTCCCACATCAGGCTCCTTGCTCAGCAGGGAGCCTGCTTCTCTCTTTGCCTCTGCCTGCCACTCTGCCTCCTGTGCACTTGTTCGCTCTCGCTCTCTCTCTCTGACAAATAAATAAATAAAACCTTTAAAAAAAAAAAAGAAAAAGAAATTTTTATTTCTGTAGCCTCACTCAACAAACCCATCCAGTAGGTAATTATCTCTCTAAATTGGCCGTCCTTATTTTTCCAACAGCTATGTTCTGCAATAACTACAAAAACTATTATGTTTATGGGACGCCTGGGTGGCTCAGTTGGTTGGACAACTGCCTTCGGCTCAGGTCATGATCCTGGAGTCCCGGGATCAAGTCCCGCATCGGGCTCCCAGCTCCACGGGGAGTCTGCCTCTCTCTCTGCCCTTCTCCTCACTCATGCTCTCTCTCACTGTCTCTCTCCCAAATAAATAAATAAAATCTTAAAAAAAAAACTATTATATTTAGGTTTTTGAGAGGTGACAGAGTTTAAAATAATACTGAAATTTTATTAGACTTTTTTTTTTAAAGATTGTATTTATTTATTTGACAGAGACACAGCGAGGGAAGGAATACAAGCAGGGGGTGTGGGAGGAGAAGCAGGCTTCCCACCCAGCAGGAGGCCCCACATGCGGCTTGATCCCAGGACCCTGGGATCATGACCTGAGCTGAAGGCAGATGCTTGAAGACGGAGCCACCCAGGCACCCCAAATCTTATTAGACTCTTAAGTAGTTTCTTTCTGGTGCCATTTTCAATGATAACTTGCTAAAATTTTTATTTATTTATTTATGAGAGTGAATGAGTGGCAGAGAGAAAGGAGAGAGAATCTGAAGCCAACTCTGCACTGAGCACAGAGCCTGACACAGGGCTCAATCCCACAGCCACAAGATCCTGACCTGAGCCCAAACCAAGAAAAGCTAGATGTTTAACTAACTGAGCCACTCAGGTGCTCCAATAGTCAGGATTATTATATAATCCTTATCAACTTGGGGCTTAAAGGAAGTCTAACAAAGGACAAATAGGACTTAATTTCAGAATGCCAATTTGTTAATAGAGGCTAAGGAGAGAAATATCTCTCAAAAGGCAGAAGAATGGAGTCTAAAACCGTAAAAGACTGTTTTTAAGTTTGTAGAACCTTTTATAACAACTCAGTCCTATTTAACATTTTAATTTAAGAGGATTGGACAAGGAAAAATAATCAAATCCAGGGTTGTGCAAACACTGGAAGGACACTAAGTATTGCAGAAGGGAAGAGGGGTCTTAAAATGGCAATGTTAGTAAAATTATGCTATGAGAAAAATACTAATTTGAACAGGAACATTCCACTTAAAAGGATGACCCATGAGGAAACAATCCTCCTGTACTTGAAAATGAGTCCAGGTAAGGCTCTGGAAACTCTACCATCTATCGTGGCATTCAAGTCCACAGCAATATTTACTTCATCTGCCGGATACTTGGCCTAAATGGAATTCACAAGATTGCTGAATCGTAGCCATGTATCTAAACAAACAACTGGTATCTTGGCAGGAGGACATAAACATAACAAAATTTTACATTCATCTTATTTGGGAGTTCCATCAAGATGAAAAGAAGTTCCATTTACACAATTCTAGATGCTCAGTAAGACTCTCCTGATAGTAACTGAAATTAAAATAGTTGATATGACCTTATTTCTACCTTTTTTGATTTTCAGCTGTGGAGGGTGGGGAAGTTGAAATTACTTTTCTAGAATCCAATTTTCCTGAAGGCTTAAACTGTTAAAACTTAGAAGGAAAAAAAAAAAAAACAATAAAATTGAACTACTAAAATCAGGTCCTTATTTGGCCACATTGTGAGAAATGAATCTTGGACATTGGAAGCACACCACTGGGGAATCTAACACAAGCAGAGATGTCTCTGTCTCATGTTGCATAGAATTAAGTGGAGCATAACTGTCCATTGAATGACTATCAAAACCAGTTCCATACCAGGTTGTTGAGACCTAAGTACCACTAATCATGGGGAAAGTCCACAGGTTGTTGGATTTGAGTCATCATTAGGGGGTAATGTTCCAGCTGTGAAATACATCACAAATCAGTGGGAAATGCTAGTGCTTGATTTTAGGAATGGGTAATTTGGGTATCTAATTTGCTTGCAGGATGAGGTTTTGAAGAGGGAAAATTGGAAAATGGGGGAAGTTGATGTGAACAATTAGTGAAGAGGTCAACTGTGTAAGTCCCATCGAAAGAAGTGATGTCTTAATAAGGTTTCTGGAGTGGAGTGGAGAAAGCAACATTAAGTTCTCTTTATCAGAGTGACATAACGCAGGTGCCCACAGCATCTCTAGCCTATACTAAGATGCACCATAGACTGATGGGGAAAAAAGGAGATACATAGACTGATGGGGAAAAAAGGAGATACATGGGAAAAAAGGAACTCTGACATTGTCAACAGACCTTATCTGTTTTGAGGAATCTAGTCTTCATCAATTTCTACCAGAACCAAATAATAAGGAAAATCTCCTTTTACAAGAGGATTCTTCTATTAATCTGTCTGAAATATTGGTGACTCCAAGTAGCTATAATCATAAATCAATTCAATTTTCATTATTGTTATCATTTGCCCTTTATTTTTTAATTTTTAAATTAAATTCAATTTAGTTAACATTAAGTGTATTACTAGTTTCAGAGGTAGAGTTTAGTGCTTCATCAGTTGCATACAACACACTGTGTTTATTACTTCAAGTGCCCTTCTTAATGTCCACCAAGCAATTACCTCACTCCCCTACTCCTCTCCCCTCCAAGAACCTTCAGTTTATTTCCTATGATTAAGAGGCACTTATGGTTTGTCTCCCTTTCTGTTTTTAACTTATTTTATTTTTCCTTCCCTTCCCCTATGTTCATCTGTTTTGCTTCTTAAATTCCACATATGAGTGAGATCCTATGGTATTTGTCTTTCTCTGATTGATTAATTTTGCTTAGCATGATACTAGCTCCAACCATGTACTTGAAAATTACAAGATTTCATTTTTGATGGCTGAGTAGTATTCCACTATGTGTTTTGTGTGTGTGTGTGTGTGTGTGTGTGTCACATCTTCTGTATCCATTCACCTGTTGATGGACATCTGGGCTCTTTCCATAGTTTAGCTACTGTGGACATTGATACTATAAACATTGGGTTGCATGTGCCCTTTCAAATAACTATTTTTCCATCCTTTGGATAAATACCTAGTAGTGCAGTTGCTGGGTTATAGGGTAGTTCTATTTTTACCTTTTGAGGAACCTCCATACTATTTCCCAGAGTGACTGCACCAGTTTGCATTCTCATCAACAATGTAAAAGGGTTCCCCTATCTCCCCAACCTCACCAACATCTGTTGTTTCCTAGGTTGTTAATTTTAGCCATCCTGAGAGGTGTGCGGTAGTGTCTCATTATGGTTTTTATTTGTATTTCCCCAATGCCAAATGATGTTGAGCATTTCTTCATGTGTCAGTCAGCCATTTGTATGTCTTCTTTGGAGAAATGTCTGTTCATGTCTTCTGCCCATTTCTTGACTGGAATTTTTGTTGGCTGGGTATTGAAATTGATAAGTTCTTTATAGGTTTTGGATATTTTTATCTGATATGTCATTTGTAAATATCTTTATTCTGTAGGTTGCCCTTTAGTTTTGTTGACTGTTTCCTTTGCTGTGCAAAAGCTTTTTATCCTGATGAAGTCTTGGTAGTTCAATTTTGCTTTGTTTCCCTTGCCTTTGGAAACACATCTAGCAAGAAGTTGCTGTTGCTGAGGTCAAAGAGGTTGCTTCCTGTGTTCTCCTCCATGATTTTGATGGATTCCTGTCTCACATTTAGGTCTTTCATCCATTTTGAGTCTATTTTTGTGTACGGTGTAAGAAAGTGGTCCAGTTTCATTCTTTGGCATGTGGCTGTCCAGTGTTGCCAACACCATTTGGTGAAGTGACTGTCTTTTTTTTTCCATTGGATATTCTTTCTTGCTTTGTTGAAGATTAGTTGACTGTAGAGTTGAGGGTCCATTTCTGGGTTCTCTATTCTGTTCCATTGATCTATATGTCTGTTTTTGTGCCAGTATCATATTGTCTTAATGATTACAGCTTGAAGTCCAGAATTGTGATGCCTCCAGTGTTGGTTTTCTTTCTCAACATAACTCTGGCTATTCATGATCTTTTCTGGTTCCATACAAATTTTAAGATTGTTTGTTCTAACTCTGTGAAGTATGCTGATGGCATTTTGATAGGTATTACACTGAATGTGTAAACTGCTTTGGGTAACATAGGCATTTTTATAATATTTGTTCTTCCAATCCATGAGCAAGCATTTGCCCTTTAAAAATAAATAAATCCATTAACTGCCACAAGAAAAGCCAATTTTCAAAGAGGAACTGTCCTCTAAAATGATCAAACCTTAAATCTTTTGTTAAAGGAATATTTGTTAAAGGAATATTTATTAAATGCCTACCATTTGGAAGACATTATGACGTCAATAAAAACTGTCCTTAAGGGTGCTGGGAATATTGTATTCAAGACAGATTAAAAACTGGAGAAGGTTATTCAACTTTTGGGGAACTCACAGATTCCTCTGTGGTGTAAGAAAATCTATTGGTCCATGTTTCAGAACAATGCATATATGCTTAGAGTGGATTGAATTATGTCCCCTTAAAAAAAAGTCCAAGTCTTAACCTCTAGTATCTATAAATATGACCTTATTTGGAAATAGAGTCTTTTCAGATATAATTAAGTAAAGGATATCAAGACAAGTTCATCCTGGATTTAGAGACAGAAAAGAAGACACAGAGACACAGAGAAGAATGTCATGCTACGACAAAGGCAGATATTGGAAGTATGTATGCTGACACAAAACAAGAAATGTCTAAGATTGCAGGCTAAGAGAGGCAGGAGAACCTCAGAGCCTCTAGAAGGAACCAACTTGATGACACCTTGATTTCACACTTCTCGCCTGTGAGAGATTAAATTTCTGTTGCTTTTAGCTACCTAGTTTGTAGTGATTTGTTACAGCAGCCCTGGGAATCTAATATTATGCTCCTAGATATAATATTTCTTAGAATATCAAACCCATGCATGGACACCCAAAGGGTTCATAAAGCCTAAGTTAAGAACATCTAAACTGGAAAAAGTTGAGGAAACTGTGGCCAAAGGGGATTGAAGGAAAGTTGGAACTGTGTCATTTTTTACAAAGGTCAATGAGGAATATTAACCTGCAGAGGAGATAAATAGTGAAAGACAATGATTCTCCTCAAGTATTTTGAAAATTTAAATCTTTGTGGCCTCAAAAATGAGTGGACATATAATTTATTATCCCAAATGGGGAATTTCTGAGAGTTGAAGGGAGATACTATTAACACTTATATTGGAACAACAGATTTATATATATTCTAAGACTGCCCTGAGCAAAGTAGGAGATATGGTCAACCTACACATGGGAGATAACCAAGATCAAAGGATGGGATACATATAGAGAAAAAGAGAGAAAGAGACAAAATTTGTCTTAAAATAAGAATAAATTTCTCAAGAAAATACTCCAAATAACTAGATTTACCTAGGCAGAAATTTTTGGACAAACAGCATTTTACATTAAGGAAACCTATGAAGCCACATCCAAGTCTGAGGTCTACATAATTCTAACCTAAAACTGAACTTCACCATTTTCAATACACTCTTGGAATGACAAAGTATTGATTGTGGACTCCCTCAAGAATGAATTCCTCCTGTAGGTTTTCAATTATGAGGCCTTAGTAAATACAGTTGACATTACTTTGAGCTACTGTAGTAATATCTATTTCAAAGGACGGTTGTGAAGTTTAAAGGATAAAAAAAAAGTAAAATTTAACCCAGTGTCTGAAATAAAAAACATTTCACCTTAGTAAATCATAAATATATACAACTATATATTATTTCACTATATATATATTATATAACTACATATTTGTTATTTGACTAATTGAGTTAATTAATGCCAACCCTTGAGTTCTTGAGAAACCATTATTATTCCGGTATTTTATAGAGCCTTGGGAATAGAAAACTATGTCACATATGGTTGATGGAAGGGATGTAAGGAGGAGGGAAGAAGGAAATAATGAAGGAACAAATGAACAAATGAATTAACAAGAGAAGAAAGGATGAAAGAAGAAAAGAAAGAAAAAAGTTCACAGTGATCATTATGTTACACAAGAACAGCTTCACCATGAAGATTTTAACAGGCATCAAAGGGATATAATATGATTCAAAGTAAAATGTAGAACTAATGTCCTTCAACCTCCCAGCCCATGACAATTCCTAAAATGTCTTGCACAGACTAGTATGTGAATGCCTCAGATACTATGCAATGATTTGTCCTCAGCTGAAATAATACATGAATGTCTTGGATACAGTTCATTCTTGTTATGTGAAATATGTTTTTAGGCACTTAAATTTCTATCAATAAATGTTGAGTCAACCTGCAGCTTTTAAGGGCTCTAATCAAGACAATAGTTAGAGGCATAGCATTTGTCCTAGTTTTCGGGGTTCTCATGAGAATCAAAAGGGATAATGAGCGAAAAATCTTTAAAACCTTAATTGCTATAGAGTGGAAAATTCTATTAATAATAATGACAGTCAATAATGACAACAATTCTGTTAGAAATAGTCAGTTCTCCTTGGCAGCAGGGACATGGGGTACACACTTCGACCCAGGAGTATGTGGAAAATCCAGCTCTGCTCTGAAAATGTAGGGCATCTGGAGAACACATGTAATAACTCCGAAGACTCCAAACTGGAAAACCAAAAGCCCTGTGGCTACCAATTTGAAAAACACAATGGCATTGGGGATTTGAAGTACATAAGATATAAAACCCCAAAACAGACTGTTTTCAGGAAGTAGCATTGATAACCTGCACCAGGCCGGCTAAAGGCTACAAGCAAGATAGTGTTAAGCATTGCATAGATGACCACAAATGTCCAGGGTACCATGGCACTTTTCTAACTTATATAACTGGGACTGACCTCCTTCCCCGTTACTTCCCATGAACTATGACCTTAATGGCAGGATAATTTATAGAAAGATTAAATTGTGCATGTTCTGTCTACATACTCCTTCCCTTCCCATTTCTAGCAGGCAGCCAGCTTTGCAATTGTGGCCTCAAGGATTTGAACAGGGCCAAAGCGGAAGCAGACAAATGTTAAGAGCTACTTCTGCTTTTATTTAAAACAAAATCTCTAGAAGGATTATGCCAGAAGGAGAGAAGAAAGTGAAGAAAACATTGGGGAAGCCATAAAAACTCCAGGACTGATTGGAGAGGGGAGAGGCCAGCAAGAAGTAGGTCCTGCCACTGTTGGTAGGAATGCAAGCGGGTTCAGCCATTCTGGAAAACAGTATGGAGCTTCCTCAAAAAGTTGAAAATAGATCTACCCTATAACCCAACAATTGCACTATTAGATATTTACCCAAAGGATGCCAAAATAATGATCTGAAGGGGCACATGTACCCCAATGTTTATAGCATCAATGTCCATAATTGCTAAACTATGGAAAGTGCCCAGATATACACCCACAGAAGAATGGATAAAGAAGAAGTGGTATATATACATAAGGGAATACTACAACCATCAAAAAAATGAAATCTTGCCATTTGCAATGATGTGAATGGAACTAGAGGGTATTATGCTAAGTGAAATAAGTCAGAAAAAGACAATTACCATATGATCTCATTCATATGTGGAATTTAAGAAACAAAACAGAGGATCATAGGGGAAGTGAGAGAAAAATAAAATAAAGTAACAACAGAGGGAGAGAGACAAACCATAAGAGACTCTTAATCATAGGAAACAAGCTGAGAGTGGCTGGAGGGAAGATGGGGGGGATGGGGTAACTGGGTAGTAGACATTAAGGAGGGCACGTGATATAATGAGTACTGGGTATTATGTAAGACTGAAGAATCACTGAACTCTCCCTCTGAAATTAATAATACACTATATGTTAATTAACTGAATTAAAAAAAATTTTTTTAAAAGGAAAAAGAAATAGGTCCTGCCCTGCAGGACCTTGTAGTATCCTAAATGAGGGAAAGATTTTAAAAAGAAATGTGCAGCATTTACAGACATAATCTCAGGTACCAGGGCTCTCAGTCCTTCCAAAGATGAAGATACTTGTGTCCAAGAAGCAGAGTTGCCCGACCTAAGGGGACCATGAACTTAGAAAATGGATATCCTCTTGGAAGCAGCACGAACTATTATCCAATTAGCTGAAAATTTGCCATAGCCTTTGGTTATGTAAGATCTACGAATTTTGCCCCGCAAAGAATGAAGAGCCTCAAAAATGAGTAAGATCCAATTTTCACCATTCTAATGTATTGAGGTTTGGAGTTTAAATTCAGTTGGTTTAAATAAACTATTTTATCTGTAATTATTTTTGTACATGTAACTGTATAGACAAAGAGTTATATCTCCTTATATTGCTCTTTGACTTCTAAAGTCATGACCCTGCTTGGGTACTTCACTCAATCCTATACGTTTCTAAAGTGGGATTTACTCACCCTTCCCTTTTCTCTCAACTAGAACATAGGTGTCTCAGTGTGGCAGATTCCAGCATGAAGAGAGCTATTCAAAGGACTCTACCATCAGGTGAGAAGGAATGAACATGAGGTTCAACTTGCAGGAATATGTGAATCCCTACTCAGATTTTTATGAAGAACTTCTACTAGTTTTCAGAAAACATCTCATTCATCTTCTCTCAAGCTACCTTTATTTCCTAATACCTCGTTAGGAATTCCCCTATATTATTGCATAGGAAATTGTGCCCCTTCCTACCAGGACACCTACCATTGTATGCAATTATCTACTTGCTTCTCTGTTTTTCTATCTCCTTACAGGATTGTTTGTATCCTTGTTGGGAACTGGGTCTAAACACTAAAATCTCCAGTGTCTCAACATAATAAAGTCTTATATTGTCAATGAATATAATGTCATGAATGATACTTCTGGTCTGAAGAGTCAGACACTTCCAAGAGAATATTGATTCATGGATTAGTGTTTCGAGAAAAATAAAGATATTTCACCAAATGGATCTAGACAGTAAGTCCTGTTATTAATGAATCTCAATTTGAGAAAATGGTGTTTATCTTTTTGCCTTATATGAGAACCAAAGTTAGATTTGGGGAAGAAAAATTTATCAGGTTCATTCTCAAACACATATCAAGATCACTAAATGCTCAAAAAAGAAGATGAAATAGAAGGAATATGAATGGGAGGAGAAGGAAAAATGCACAATATTATTCCAAAATTTTGAATTTTGAGTTTCCCCTGAAATCAAAATTGCAAACTGAACTGCAAAGTATTTAATAAAACCATTTGTAGCACTTCACAACTGCCAAGCTACCAATCAAATATAATTAATCAAATAGCTAAAACATTTGATTTAAATTAAAACTTTTCTGGTGTGAATTTCAATTTTCCAATGACACTTAATACAAGGAAAATACTTGAGGGCTGGGAATTAAGTCAGAATTCAATGATTCTTTATGATCATAACTTACAGTTTTCTAGTTTTTTACTGAATTTTTAGTTCCTATTCAATATTATGGATACTTTTAAGATTTTTTATTGGTATTCACAAGTTATATGGATAATTTTTCTTCCTTTCAACACTAGTGAACTATAAATGGAAAAGGCTCTTGAGCAACTGATTCTCACAGCACATTTGTTGCTATTGTTAAAATTGTTCATTTTCACAGCATTAAAAAAAATGTGATCCAAGATGAAACCTGCCTTGCAAAGTCACAACTTACAAGTGAATTTAAACATAGTCTGGAAGAATCTATTCATTCCTTCATAACATGCAATTCTATGAATCAAATATAGACACAACAATTTTAGACACCTTTTGCAATTGCATCACCAACAAATGGTTTGTTTAAAAATATAGTTGTAATTTAAAAAGCACACGTGCTTCCGTAATATTTTATCACCCCTTGCCCTGTGAGATAGACGGGAACCAAAAAAGCAGTCCTTCTTTTTTTTTTTTCTTTCTCAAAAATACATTCTCCACTTAAACCTTTTTGTTCTTGACCCTTAAATTTTTGCCTAAGCCAATGGTTGTCAGTATTTGCTATGGCAATCAAAAACCCCTTTTCAAGTTATGTTTTCTACAGCACAGTAACACACATAAAGCAGAAACAAGCACAGACACTGTCGGAGACAGAAGCCCTGTGGGTGGGGCTACCTCTGGTTTCACCACCTCTACTCTCCTCTAGTGGCCCCTGAAGAAAATGAAGAAGGTGCCCAGTTGCTTCTGGACAGTCCTGGTTTACACTGGTTGTTCCAGCATCATTATTAATAGCTCCCCCTTTCACACTCATAAGCTGTATGGTCAGTCAGCTTGCCTCTGAGGCACTGTCAAATAAGTGAAGAGCTCCTAGAACATGGATGAAAACCACTGGTCTGGAATTGTTATAAAATAGAACAGAATTCTCTTTTTTTAATTGATTTTTTTCTTTCTTTAAAAATAAAACTTATTTTTTAAGTAGTTTTAAGTTCATAGCAAGATTGAAAGAAAAATAGCCCACACACGCCCTGTCCTCACACATGCAGAACGTCTCCCATTATCAACATTGCCACCAGAGTGACTGCTGCCTTTGTTAAAACTGATGAACCCATACGGACACATCATTATCACTCCAAGTCCATATCTGCATTAAGATTCAATCTTGAGGGGCATCTGGGTGGCTCAGTCAGTTAAGAATCTGACTTTTGATCTCAGTTCAGGTCTTAATCTCAGGGTCATGAGTTCAAGCCCGGTATTGGGCTCCACGCTGGGTGTGGAGCCTACTTAAAAAAACAAAACAAACAAACAAAAAAAAAACAGACGAAAAGATTCACTCTTGGTGGTGTATATTTTATGGGGATATCTCTCTCTTGTCCAGGCATCTCCTCTCCTTATGACTTTGGTAGCTGGTGTTCCACCAACAGCATCAATATAGCCAAGCCATATTACATTCCAGATCGTTTTGCCTGCCCAGTAGGTAAAATGGAGTTTATCCAAAATAAAAGTGCATCACTTTCCCTACCTGTACTCCTTCTGCAATTCAGTGTTTCTCCTAATTCTACCAACTCTCTAGTCATTGAAACCAAAACCCTAGTGAACTTTTACTTCTTCTTTTCCCTTTTGCCAAAATCCATTTAGCTGTCAATTTCTAACAACTCTGTCCCCAAACATTTCTCTCCTATATGCCTTTTTACCTCTACTATCACTGTTATTACTCTAAGGAGGATTTATGTTTGCTCTCATATGTTAAGGGCCAAGACATAATCCCACTCCACCTTTCAATTCCTATTTTAAAAATTTTCTCATCAATTCTACTCCCTACAATTTCTCATTTCCCTCACGAACCTTTCCCATTTCTTTCAGCTTGAAGTAGTCTCTCTCCTTCTTTAGAACATCATTACAATTTCACCTGTGCCTCACTTATAACTCATGGAAATTTTTACTTTCAGTTTTATGTGTTTGCTTATCTTACTTACTCTAATAGTTTATCAGTTCTTTGAGGGCAAGATTTATGGTTCATTTTGGTATTTTTGATAAGAGCTTGAACTTTGGAGATTTTTCTATGAATGTTCATCAAATGGATGAATAAATACAAAGACATGAGTTAACTTTCAATATTTTCATTGCTTTAACCTTCATGCTCTGACCTGAATAATGACATACTATTCACTATCTTCCCCATTCTAAACAGGGAAGTCTACTTAATTTGTCCCAAGCATAAGCCACTTTCTATCATCCTTTTCACAAATGACCTACATACAAAGCCTTCCCCTCACTTCCTGCTACTCCTACCTCCACTCCAGGTTTTCAAAATTCAACTCAAAATAAGTGTCTCTTCACCAATAGCCTAATTAGCTAGCCCTCCTGAGCTGAAGTAGGTTATTCTATATTACTGGTTATTCTATATTATTTAACCAATCCCTATTCCCTGGTATCATCAACTTTTGATGATGCAAATAAGACAAAAAAAAAAAAAAAAACCCCAGGTAAAAATAATTCCTATATCTATATCATACATTTCTCCCAGACATCTCTTATAGCTTATAGTTTTTGAGTATTTACTATAAACCAGACAGTGTTCTAAGAGTTTTACTATAATGATTGATTAATTTTTGATAAAGCCTTCTTAAACAGATATTATCTTCGTTTTATGAATTAGGAGACCGAGGCCAGAGAGACAAGTAAGTAGCAGAACTGGGCCTCACATATAGGCAGTGTGGCACCATCAACTTCCATGCTGGTAGCTACTGCATGTTTCCAGTTATCAGAGCTTTGAACTCATTGAACCTAAGGTTAACCATATGATGTAATAAAAAGCTTCTAAAGTTAGGCAAACTGAAATGCAAAGTCTGCACTGGCTACTCAGTAGCTCTGAGCCCTGAAACAAGATATGTACTTGAGTTTTCTTATCTCTAATACTGGGGAAATTTTTAGTATTGTGAAAATTGAATGAATTAGGATACATTCCATCAAAACTACCCAGTAGAAAACTTAACATATGGTCTGTGTTCAGTGAATACAATGAATATACAAAGTGAATAAAAATGGAAATTTGTAGCACGAAGATGATTCAAACAGAACCAAGGGGCCAACTGCTGTGTTGTCCTCACCCCCCCTGCATGGTCCCCAGCCTTTCAACTAAGAGAGAGTAGGTGGGGTAATGGTTGAGAACCTGGGCTCTGGGGTTGTTCTGTCTGGATCTACATCCCAGATCTACAAAATGCTAGCTCTGTGAAGTTAAGCACATTTCCTAACCCCAGTCAGCTTCAATTTCTTCAACTGTCAAATAAGAATAGCAACAGAACCTATATCAAGAATTGTGTGCAGATTCTATGAGTTACAACCATAAACAGTGCCTAGTGCATAGCAAGCTGCTGTTATTAACTAACTAGACCTTTAACACCTCAGCTCAAATTGCCAAAATAGTTCTTGAGCGGTCCTTATGTGTCTGGGAACTTCCTTTACTATCCTGTACAACACTGATGGGTTCTTTGTGGTAAACAGAATTCTAGATGGTCCCATGAACTTAGCCTCCAAGTGTTATTTCTGTGATGGTTTCCTTACATGACAAAAGGGATTTTGCAGATGTGATCAAGGTAACTAACCAGTGGACCTTAATTTAGGGTGATTTTCCTGGTGAGCCTAATCTAATTACATGATCCTTTAAACCAGAGTTTTTCTCTGACTAATGGCAGAATAAAAAGTCAGAGATTTGAAAGCGTGAGAAGTCCTCCGTGTTCTCCTGCTGACCTTCATGCTGGAGGAGACCATGTGAGAAGGAATGTGGGTGACTTCCAGGAGCAGGGAGTGAACTCCACATGACACCCAGCAATGAAATGGGACTTCAGTACCATAGCTACAAGGAACTGAATTCTGCCAACATCCTAATGAGCTTGGAAGCATATTCGTTACCAGAGCCTCTAGATTAAGAGCGAAGCCTGGCCAACATCTTGACTTCAGCCTTACGCAACCCTGAGCAGAGAACCGAGTCACTTGGTGCTGTCTGTCTGTCCTATAAAACTGTGAAATGAAACATGGGTGCTGTTTTAAGCTGCTCACTTAGGGGCAAATTGTTTTGCAGCAGTAAAAAAAGAACACAATCACCTCTCTAGATGATTGATCTATGGTGTCAATGGATTCTAATTGTTTTAACATGGTATACAGGACCTTCCAAGTGTTATCTAGTCTTTCTAACTGAATACTATTTTCATTTATTGCTTACAAGTAACAATCACTCACAGCAAAAGAGACCATTAACTAACTTTTTGTGGTGCCTTTCATTTCCCACTGCCCTGCTCTTAGTAATTGGCAAAGGCATAGTTCCTCTCTTAAGAGGAGAGGCCTCCATTTAGCATTTTTCACTGGATCTTAAATTAAAAAGAATCTAGCTACAACAATGGCAACAACTGCAATAGCAACAGCACTAGCGTTTTGTTAAATACTCAGACTATCCTAAACTCTTATTAAATACTTTACATTCTCTCCTTTACTCCTTTCTGCTGTCTCTGTAAGATAGCTTTAAATAACCTCAGTTTGTAGGCCAAAGTTGAACTCAGATGGTTTAAATAACCCGAGAATATACAGGTAGCAAATAATATACACCTTGTATTTATTTGACTCAAAAGCCCCTACTTTTAATTAAATTTTAGTTTTAGTTTGGTTCGCGTTATAGGGGATCCCAGGGAATTGGGAAAGGATTCTGAAGTGTAGGGTGCCTTGCAAAAGGACATTGTTTTCAGCTGAATTTACTTGTGTCAACCACTGTATGGGGCACCAGGAACACAAAGATGAATAAGCTACAATCTCCTCAGAGGCTCACAATCAAGACAGGAATACTTGAGAGAAGGAACCCCTTCTACTGGGACTTAAAGGATGAGGAAAGACTGTTAAATGGGAAAGGTGTTCCGGGAAGAGGAGACCTCAGGACTAATGCTATAAAAGACTTGAAAGAGCTTGGTGAGCTTGGGAAACAATGATTACTGGAGTAAAGATGTGGACAGCCAAGCCTAGAAATATGCAAGTTTGGAGAGGCACAGAGTGGTCAAACGCCAGGCAGAATGCTATATGCCCAAAGATCCCACTTAGCCCTGAAGCAGTAGGGCATCTCTGTTGATTAGATTTAAACAAGGTTAGTAACATTAATAAGAATAGTTGGCATTTATTGCATTCTTACTAGATTTCTGGCATTGTGATTACATACTTTATATTTTCTAATCTTTATAATTACTGTGTGAGGCAATATTTTTAGGTCCATTTTATAAATGAGGAAAATGAATTCTGAGAGATTAACTAACCTGTTCAAATTGAGAGCTACTAAGTGGTTGACTCAAAATTCAAAGCACGAATTACCTTAAACCGAACTGATGTCCTTAACTATTGGATTAGATCAGAGCTCAGCGGTAAAGGGGGAATCTGAGTTTATGACATGTTTGAAATTAGCGGGACTCATTGACTCAATGGCTAATTAGTTTTGTTCACATAAAATGTGTTGTTCAGTAATTATAAATACTCGCTCTCTCACCTAAAGTTTGTCCTTAAACAATATTGTGGCAGCAATGAGAGAGTGAGAACAAGAGAGAGCCAGAAAATACAGTTACTTTCCCACTGGACCTGAAGAGGATGAATTTGAAATTCTTGGTCATTATAAAATTCCTAATTGTTATACTTTCCTACAATCTTGAATCATTTAGTTTGAAGATAGTATTTTTAAATGTTTTTAAAGTGATTCATCTTAAAACCTCATTGGGTACTTAAATATACACATTTGTAAAAAGTCTGTCAGAGACATACCCTTCCCTAGTAACTTTATGGGTTTTGGGTAAAGTAAAAAATAGAACATGAGTTTATCATTTACTTTTTTCAATAAACTGGAAGAATAAAATGTTCCTTTCTCATTTAGACCATTCCATATGCTGCTTTCTTTCTTTATCAGGTAGAACGGTTTATGTCTCAAACACAATTTATTAGGCTGAAAGGAACACAGCTAGAGATTTGATTGAGACCTAATTCCCATAACATTGTGTGTCAACCACACTTCAATTAAAAAAAAAAAAAGACTTAATTCCTGCCTTTGGTTAACTTAACATCCAGAAGGGAAGATGCCACATAGTCTCAAAAAAAAAAAAAAACACCCAGAACTGAAATGTCATTAAGTAGTCAACATTTAATGAGATCATTAGTGCTGACAGAATTGAGAGAAAGAAGAAATTTGGGGGTGACTTGTGAAGGGGAGGGAGTGGGTCCAGGGTCTGGGGCTTGAAAGAAAGGTCAGATAATCATGATTTCCTTTGAAAGAAAGGAATGAAACATTGAAGGGAAGATGATTAGGCATCAGCAAGAGCAGAGAGGTTAGGAAACTGATTTTTTTTCTAAATAAAGATAGGAGACCAATTATTTAGAGACTAAATTATGCCTCGAAAAGTAGACTTTAATATTTGGGTGATTGCTCATGTCTTTGCAAATCTGGTGAAGGCTATAAACTCACTTCAGGAAAAATGTACAATTGTAAATACAGTAAATTATCCTAGAGTACAGAAATGACTAGTATTTTGGTACATATCATTGTAGACCTCCATCTCTGGTCATAGGTATATAGATATATGTATATAAAAACATATGTCAACAATAAAAATATAATAAATTTTCAAATATAAAATATGAGAAAGTAGGAAGCATATGATGCATTAAAAAAAATCTTTGGTTTTACATGTGAATTCTTAAGTATATTTACGTACATTTCTTGTTCTCCCCACAGTGATAAAGAGTTCAGGCATTTGCAGCAAGAGATTCAAGCGCAGAGACTGATACTCATTTTGGAACCAGAAATGCTATTATATTCAGAATTATTTTATTAGAGCAAATTCTATTCCTTCGAGTATTTTTATCTTTTCAAATAAAATTAGCTTTTATTCTTAATTATAGTTAAGTAAAACTACATGCTCATAGTAAACATTTCCCAAGGAATATACTAAAGTCTAAGAAAGAAAGTGAAAAGTCAGGTGAATTCCTACCAAGAACGGAAGGACTTTTAAGCAACAGAATAACATAGTTAATGTAGTTCTTCAATTGGTAATACCGTGTAAGAGGAGTTAGAAAAGGAAAAGCCTAGAACCAGGAAACCAGTTAGACAAGCAAGTAATCATCGGATAAATAACGAAGGACAAGAGAAAAACTGTCATCAGCAGTGACCATGAGAACTAAGTGTGTTGAGCATCTAATTTGTGTGAAGCAATATGATGGACATACAATATACTGAAAAAAGTTTTTAAACCATGTGGCCTGTGCCCTCTAGGATCTCAGTTGAGGGGAAGAGACGAGTTCATACATAGTTGAGATTCACAAAACATGCTTGGGGAATTTGTGTGAATATGATTAATTCCTTGAAATGAATATAACACTGTATATTAACTGGAATTAAAATAAAAACTAAAAAAAAAATATTAAATCCTAGTACACGTCCTTTTCCAGCTTACTGTTGGACTGGGAAACATTTCAAATTTCTTTTTTTGATTAGGGTTAGGAAACTGGTGGTGCGCAACAGAGAATTACAAAATCAGGGCTATGGTGATAAAAAAGTCTGGAAAACCTTTAAATCAACAGAAGTCATTTGATTTGGGAATGTAAAGAAAGATTTGTAGGAAATGAAGGGCTCCGGAGTTCAAGTTGCCTGGAGGGCAGAAGTAAGCCCTTTTAAGGGTGAAGCCTTATAAAACATTTATCTCTTGGTGGCTGTCTGACTAGAAGGGTCAGGTTAGGGCAATGTTTGTTAATGATTATTGAGTGTAGAGTTGTTTTGGAATGTATCTAAAGCTAATTCTTAAAGTAAAAGATAGGAGAGTGATTAAGAAGACAGCAACAATTATTTGAAAATAGGAAGAAATAATGAGCAAGACAGAAAATAAACAGCTCTACAAGTAGCTGGTGGTTTTTTTCCCCCAAAAAACATGGATTTTGCTTTCTGATTATCTGGAATATTTTTCAATGAATCCACTTTTTTGCATAAACATAGGAAACATAAAATAGTGTATTTTTAAAAATTTTTCATGCGTTTGATAAAAATTAACTGAAAGGATATGTCAAAAGTAAAAGTTAGAAATAAACAGTGAAATCTATTATTAATTTGGCTTTGTATAGTATTCCATTTTAATATAATTTTCAAATAAAATTTCTCTTTTGACTGTATCTAGGGGGAGAATATTAAAATAAATCTTTTGAGAATGCATAATTAAATCTTTTTATATTAAAGTCTGCATCTGATTCTTTTATGGTTATTGGGGCTAGATGACTTTTTAAGGTCTTACTACTCTAGTAATAGGTAATAGAAAAAAATTTTAAAAGACATGCAAATAAATACTAATGTATGACTTACATATCAAAACTTATATGGATTTTAAATCGAAATGGCACTGCATATTTCCCATTTTAATTTCACTAACACCAGACAAATCCTTTTAATAATCTAATCGCAACTCCTAGGCTGGGAGGGGCTACCATTTCATTTTTTGATTCAATTCCAAAGTTCCTTTCAGAGTAATAAAAATATTTTCTAAGGAAGCAGAGGATGACCTTGCTTCAATATTTAAGCAACTTAGTCTGTTTTTTTCCAAGCTCACATGGAGTTGTCTTCAAGGACATTTTCTCTCATATAGTTCTTACAGGAGGGATGATATCACCATGGAAGTTGTCAAGCATGATGTTTCCCCAGAGACATTGCTCTATGCTAGATATTTGCAAGAAGGGGCCAAAAGACAGACATCTCCAAAGGCATTTCTAGATTTAGATCTAGATCCACATCTATTCTTTCTTAGGAAAAGACTCTGCTTTGAAAACAATTCAAAGGGACACAAACATTTAGAAGCAATTAGAGGAAACTTTCTATGTAAAAAATATTAAAATAATAATTCACCATATCAAGTTAGAAAGAAAGAAAACTAGGTGTCATTAAATTGTATTTTTATTTTAATTTTGTCTTTCTTTTCTTCTTTTGGTAAAGACATCTAACTCACTAAATAATATAAATTAAATATCCCAAAATTATACAGAAAGTAAATGGTCAAATAGTATATTAGGAAAGGTCCTAGAATATGCATATAATTAATTTCCCCATCTTGTCCCATGTTGATGGATTATATCATCTAAATTCTGCTTAAATTTCAAGTTATGGGTAAGTTGAAAGAAGGGAAGGATAAATTGGAAGTATAAAAAAGGACTTTTGCCATATAATTGAAAAAAAAAAGATGGCAGTGTAGTTTGGGTCTGCATTTTGCACAATGCACTCAAATTGTGTGGGTCAGGTATCCATTTTATTTAAATATTTAAGCTCCTCAAAATCCTGACTGCTCTTCATTATTTTTATTTTAAAGAACTAGACTAAATTGCCCTTAGTCTTGTCTACAGCTTTCCCAAACTACTGCAAAGCACTTGATTATTATTTTCCTCACCAACTCACTCCAGAAGAAAAATAATCAAGGGTCTCCACTTTATTCTTAATCTCTCTCTCTTCCAGGATCACTCACTTTCATTCCGTCCTCCTCACAATGTGGTCATGTGACTTTCTTAACGCCAAGTCCTTCTTTGACTTTCCTTGGCCCTCGGTCTAGCGCACCCATGATCTTCTCAGACATACTTTATGTGACCCTTCTGTTATGATGTCCCCACATGCATCCCAATTTTTACTCTACTTCACTATCTAAACTCTTCACCGCTGTCCTAAGTTGAAAGTTTAGGCCTAAAACCAGCTGCACTATTTTTTAAATAACCCTCACTTCCAGCTGATACTTTGTCAGTATAAAATATAAAATATTGAAAGGCTTATGGAAAAAAAATCAATACAATAATCAATTCGTCATGTACTTATTTTGATTTAAAAATTTTAAACATCTTAAGAACAGTCTTTGCAGCAGCCATCACTAAAGGGCCTTTTAGATTTCCAGCTCTTTTATACTCACAAATATTCAGAACTACATTTCAAGCTCAGTGTCTTCACAAAATAAAAACTGAGAGAGACAAAAAGGCAATCTGAATTTGAAAAGGTCTTTATTTTTCAAAGTGTTTTAAGGTGGATCCTCAATTATGTCATGTGGAGAAGAATTTCATTCTAGATGGCTAACAGAAGAACTTTTGTCAGTAAAACTGACAAAATGTGCCTGGAAAACGTTCAGCTATTTTGAAAATAAATGTCAGGATGTCAGCTCCCTGTTTCTCTGGCCTCGGGCTATGATTACTTGGCTATTTAACACTCATGTGCACTAGCCCCTATATATTAACCCCATCAGAGATGTGTAAACAAATCGGGACAGAGTTCCTGCTCACCAACTTCCAATTCTTTAACGTCACACACATAAAACAACTTACTTTGGTTTTCTTCCTCCATGTTATGTTTTCTGATTTAGCAGTTTATTGCAGATTTATATCCATGGTCAGACAGAAAACGACAGAAACGTAACTATCAGTCTTCAATCACTGGTCAACTAAATATCACAGAGACAGAAAATAATGTGGACTCTGTGGACGAGACACGGAGCCGGCAATCTTTATACAACTCTCTTTAAGCCTTTATACAACTCCAGTCATGTTAACATTCTGAAAGTTTCTATCACTTGCTATCTTCATATGGGGATGGACTAGTGTACTTGTAATTTTAAAGTAGTCATAGAACGTTCAAGAAAAAAATCAGCTTTATTTGTATTTTTTAAGCTGCCTGAGAAGTCTTTTTGAGGCTGGATTGGGTATATATATACAGAAGGAGAGGGAAAGAGAGGTGGGGAACACTGTGTATTTTCTAGCCAGGTATTCCTTAACCTATTTATGCCATCTATGTCTAAACTGCATCTTCAAAATTTCTCTAAGGATGTTTGTCATAGCATTGCATGCAATAGTGAGAAAGTGGAAACCACTTGGAAGTACTGTACTAAGAGATTAACTGATCAATAAAGGTGATATAACAAAACATTATACAGCTGTTAAGACACTGGAAGATATAAGAAAATAAGAACATAAAATATCTTAGAGTAATAAGACACACAGATATATACATTTATTGTGAATAAGCATGTATATATAGAAAAAAGTACCAAAACGCCCTGTACAAAAATACAAACATAGTCTATCTTTGTGTGATGGGATTATGAATGATAACTAGTGTCTTCTTTTTCTTACCTGCCTTGTTAAAATTTTTATAGTAAACATGTTATAAGTATTTTCTAACTTGAAAGGGAATAAATGTGTTTTAAGTAAGATTGATAACCTTCAGGAAAAAAAGACAAAAATATGTTTCACTTACAATGAATACATATATATGGTTCTATGTGTAGTGTATATAAATTGTATATATCTAATTTGTAATTAGATATGTATGTCTCCTAATGTCTGAAAATGTCTGAATGTCTCCTAATGCAAAATTGCTTCTTTTTAATTTAATTTTATTTATTTATTTGACAGAAAGAGAGAGATATCACAAGTAGGCAGAGTGAGAGAAAAGCAGGCTCCCTGCTGAACACAGAGCCCAACTCGGGGCTCAGTCCCTGTACCCTGAGATCATGGCTGAGCTGAAGGCAGAGGCCTAACACACTGAGCCACCCAGGCATCCCCAAAATTGCTTCTGATCCAGGATTGATAGGACTGCAAATTTATAATCAACAAAACAATTTCCATTTCCGTTTTGCATTCAAGTTTAGCACAAGCAGAAATGAGCAGAGATTACCTTAGAAGTTTGAGTTCCACAGACTTGCCCTGATCTTGTAGGTATTAACTCAAGATTGAATACATTTCCAATTTTCCTTTTAATCAAATCTATGAGCCAAGAAACCAGGAAAGGAAATCATAACAACTGAGTTGCAGCTGTAGACCTTTACCTCCAAAATTGAAGATGAGGCATATCAGGAGTACAAAGTTCATTCAGTCAAAAACAAGGAAGGAAAAAAAAATCTTATTACATAGCACAGTCTCACACACACACACACACCACAGTGTTTTCCAAGATGCAATCAGAATTCTTAGGAAATTCTGTAATATGTGAAATCATTTTGCTTCCACCTTTTTTTTTTTTAAAAAACCATGCCACCAAAAACTTCTTTTAATGGAAAAACAAAAAAAGAGAAAAAAAATTCCCATAATCCTACCATTCTAATAAAGTCATGATGAAATTAGAAAATATTTACATGTAACTCTGATTATTAAAAAATATAAGCTCAATTACATGAGTTTATGTCATTATTACCTCATCATTACAAAACTGAATATTCAAATATATATAATAGGTAAGATCCTTTCGGGTTTTATTTTAAATTTGTTTTCCCATAGCAAATATAAATCCATATCCCCTTATTATAATTTCACAGACCCCTATATTTTTCAGTTAAAACATACATCATAGTAATATAAGCAATAATATAATTTTAAAATAATTTTATTGATATCTGTTCTCAATAAGATCCTAGCAATTTGAATACAAGGACTATTCTGGCTTCTGCTTATTATGGTACCCCTGGCACCTGGCTCAGCGCTGCCAGGGAGTATGACTGCATTATATAATTATCAGTGAATCAATGGCAGTTATCCAATGAATGAATGAAAACCTCTTTAGTGAATCAGGATCATTTGATTCACTTTGGAACTTCTTGAATTAAACATCCCTTTTCATAGTGTTTCCTTTCATTTTTGCTTTGAGTAGTAATTTCTATTTTACAGAGTTATTTTAAAAATCATGTATCCAACAAAACATGAGTATATAATATTTGCCATGGTGGCATATTGGAAACACCATACATTCTGGAATAAAATCAACCTGGGTTCAAATGCTTACTCGATTACATACCTGTGTGTACTAAGCAAGCTATCTTAACCTCATTGAGCCTCAGTATAAACATCTACAAAAGCAAAATATATACAATTTAACTAGCCAGGGTTGTAGCTGTGGATATTAAGTAACATGCATAAAGCACCTAGTATGTAGAAGAAATTTCCATATTAGTTCCAACCCCTAATATACATAGACGTTTATAGTAAATAGCAACAGAGTAACTTTGGTTATCTATTTTATACAGGATTTCACATCTTAGACCCCATTTAAGAAATCATCACTGTAAATAAACAATCAATGAAATTAATGCTGTTTATGAAACTGCCTCAGGATCACAGGCTGCCTTTACCAAAACAGCAGATAATTGGCTTCTGGAAGAGTCTCTTTCGTGACATAAGACCACTAACGCAAAAAAAGCACTATCTCCAGAAAGAAAAGTGGAAGGCACAAAGAAACTATAGACACAATGGAAAAATCATTAATTGTGCTAAATATAACTTAGCAAAGCAACAAACTCCACATATAATTAATGAGAGTGTCTAAAGTTTGTCATTCAAAGCAAATGACCAAGCTCTTGGAAACACCTTATAAGCAAAATAACAACATTCTTGCCCATTTTATGATACTGTGCTGCCACATCTTTGAATCACTGGAAGAAACCATGATTTATTTAACAACACACTTTATGACATATTCAATTGTTCTGTCCAGAATTAGCAGAGACTTGTACTTCACATATATTCAGCTGAAGTTAATTGGGGTCTCAGAAAAAAACAGCACTGCAGCATTTATATAGCAATTAGACTACATATGTGGCTCCTGTAATCACTGACTAAACTTTATTTATTTGTTTATTTATTTATTGTATAAGTATATTGGACACAAAATGTTACATTAGTTTCAAGAACATACCATAGAGATTCGATGTTTATAAACTATAACTAAGCTTTATTTTTAAAGTAATTTCTCTTTTACTCTGGGATAATAGGAAAGAACATATAAAAAATAATTGAAATTCACACATAAAAATCCAAATATCTGAAACTGAACATCTTTTCCTAAAAATTAACAGAAATAAGGAAACAATGCTTATTAATCAATAAATGAGATAATTCTTGTTAGTCAATAAATGTATACCACTTTTCATGCAACTTCATTTAATGCTTGCCACAAACCTATGAGCATGGTTCTATTATTAACCTCAATTTACAGATGAGGAAAGCAGGGCTTACAGAAGTTGAGAAATTCACCTGAATTCACACAGTTGGCAATTGGCAAACTCCAATGAATGTACCATTTATCCATCTCCAAAGCCTGCTTTTAACTATTCTTATCCATTCTTGTGCTTTTAACTATCTTATTAATTATTTGTGAGTTTACAAGAAGTCACACTGTATGGTGAGAGAATGTTTGCTTATCTTAGCACAAACATGACCAACAAAATGGCTAAAGGGCAGTCAGTTGGAGCAAGAAATGTCAAAAAGCAGTATAGTGCTAGATTTTAGAGTTGGAGGTGGTGGTAGAGACCACTTTCCCACTCTCCTCACAAAACTGAGGCCAAGATAGGAAGATGGGGAAGACAGCCCAAAGTGGCATCTTCTCATGACATCATTGTATAAGTGTCTTAATACTATTCCTTTCTAAGCTATTGAGAGAGGATTCCACCCCACTTCTGACCTCTACCTTGATTTTGTAAGAATTCAATAATTCAGACAATGGTTTTCTTCTTATTCTGAAATAAATTGTCATGTCAGCAAGACATATGCTTTAGCTATCGGCTTTGTGGACAAGGAAATGAAACATTCTGTGAATGGGGTAATTTTCTTCTCTAATGGACTGCAAAAATAAGCAGTTGGTGAACTAATGTTTAGCATATTTATAGGGTCATTTACATACTGCTTTTTAAAACGACAACAATATTCAATCTGCTTGTGGCTGCACCATGGTTTAAGAACACAACTGAACTCTATGATCGACATTAGTTACAAAACACCTAGGTGTTTCAGAAAGGGAAATTATGGGATTACCAGTTTGCTCCAGGAAATATCTCCAGTTTAGTTTTGTGTTACTCTCATCCTTGTTTTACTCCCCACACTCTCAGCAATTAGATGTTTAGTTAGTCTCACTTGTCCTGATTCTGCTTTCTAAATAGATACTGTTTGATCTCCTCAAACTATTGTGCCTCATGAGTCAGTTATGCTTGTTCTTTCTTGAGGATATTCTCACTCTTTCGTCCCTCGCTGCACCATGCTGCATGCCCAACATATAATTCTAACCTAATTCCCAGTAATTTGATATGTGGGTTACTCGTTAGTCCATTCATTCAACAAATGTTTATTCCATGGTTTGTCCATGTTCAAAGCTGACCATACAATTGTGAACAGTTTAAAGTATTTGAGAAACAGCGACGTGCAGAGTGTTACAAAAGACACCAGCCCAGTTTGGTTGCCACAGGTATCTTCTTCAGAGAAGTAATACCGAGCTGTGAATGAAAAATTAGCAAGAAAGTTTGCCCAGTGAAGGATTAAGAGGAAATAGCATTCTAGCTAGAAGGGGTAGCATGTATTCTCTGCGTATGTAAAGTACCAAAGCACTAAAGGATTAGGCATCTTTAATTTCTAAATCTTTATTTTCCAAAACTAACCAAGTTTTGTCTTACAATTATTGTCAGCTAAAATGAACAATGGCAATAGTTTTTAAATCATAGCGCTATCACATACTTCTCTGAAACACTGGGCTAGTCTTAGTTTCTTCATAATATCCTGAGGATATACTGACTCAAACCATACATAGCCGTTATGATGGTTAATTGAGAGAAACCCATGTGGCACACTGAGCGTAATGTCTTCCAAAAAGTATTTTAGCTATTATTAACTAATTTCCAGACCTAGATCAGGTCACGCTGGTGGGAAATTGGAGCAATCTGCTTAAATGACAGATAGGAGGTCATTTAAATTTCCAAATATATTTAAATATGTAATTATTTGTGAGTTTACATACATTTACATGTATGTATCCCTGAACACGACCGTTTAGGTTGGCATAAAAGACCAAATAAATGAAGCAAATTCAAGATGTTGAGAAGTTAAAACAGGTAAGGAGAGTAATAAATGGAAGAATGCCACTTCTGTGGTTTTGACCATGACCTGAACTTATTTCTGTTCTTAGAACTTGATATCTCAAATAGCTTTAAGAGTCTAGGAAGTTGGTATTCCTTTTGTGCCCTCTGTTAAACCCTCATACTCATGTCATTCTTCTAGACCCAAATGCACAGTTAATGAGTCTGGTCAAGAAAGCGTAAGTCTCTGATCAGAATGTATTAGGTTTACCTTAAAGATGCCCCTTCCTCACTCAAATACAAGCAATGTTTTCCTTCAAAATGCACTTCCTCAGCTGAAGACTGATTCTTACAACTGCAAAAGGAGCTTTGACATTTTTCTTAAAGTCTGAAGAAAAATGTCAATCATTTACTGAAGTATGAGGTAGCTTATTAAGCTAATCTGTTTAATGTTTACCAGAATCTAACTTTTTTTTTTTAAAGAGCCACTCTGCAATAGGCCCAAGTAGGGGATACTCAATGGTTCTGTTTAATCTCATTTTTATTTTAACTACTTATGAGAACAAGTCTGAGAAGGAAAAATAAAAAAATACAATGTCATGTAAAGATGTTAACTTTATGCAAGCCAATATCTGCAACGCTTTCCTTTATTTCCATGGTGTCTGCCAGGTAATTTACTATGTTACAGGTACCATGAGCTCTCCTAAACTCTGAAACCCCTAATGAAAAGGCTGTGTTTTCTTCTTCTGACTCCTCTGTACCTGACACCATGCCTATTACTGAAGGATTTTTAGATGGATGAACGGATAGATGGACAAAAGAACAAATCGACCTTCTTAGGAAGGCAAGACACACATACATCTATGAACAAATATGAATTATTGGAAGGCAGCATAGAGTGAGGTGTGAAAAAATAAATGGATAGACATTGTATCTTTAGTTCTTAGAAAGATACAACTGGCTGCTGATAGTTTGTGAACTCTGAAATAGCATTAACTTGAAATGAGTACTACTTAAAATAGTTGCTTGAATACAATTGTTTTTACAAGGAAACTTAAAATAACATTTTATCCATCAGAAATTTTATTACTTTTCTATTCTGACATCTAATTTAACACTTATTGATCAATAATGTCATATGATTGTTTCTTGTAATTGGCTGAAATTATAGCAATTTACCAAGTAACTCTAGATACCTCATGGAAGAAGTTCTGAATCATACATGTGAAATTAATAAAAAATGGAAAAACACTTCATTATTTGATAGTGTCCAGACTTCCTAAATGTGGGATCCACAAAAGGGGGTAGGAGTAACTGATGGTTAAAAAAACCCATCATGTATTTAATCTAAAAAATTACTCTCTAATGGTAAGAATTTCTCTTTAACCTCTACTTTTTTCTGTTTATAATAGTAATGCATGCACATCAATTGCTCAATATCCAATCTAACATTGAGAACATGTAAAATATTATTATAATCAGAAAGGTACAAAAATGTATATGCACACTTATTTCAAAAAGAAATTAAAAATCAGAGGAAAAATATATTGTAGAGAGGGAAAGTCCTCAATAAAATATAGCTTCAAGTCCTAATTTTATGGCATGAGAGAGATCTGGAGACCTAATCTCTCAAAGGGGCTGCCCTATACACCTATCAGCATAGTAAGTAATAAAAAAAAAAAATTTATTCCATTGTTTCATCCAATTTATAATTAAAAACAGAATTATCCATTCTATTAAATATAGTCCTCTGGTTGAATCATAGTCATTGGTATGATTAGATGAACAGTCAAATTTGATAAAGTAGCACAAGCGCTGACCTCCACGATTTTAGAGGCTATGCTTTTGTTCATTGTACTCTTCAATTACCTGCTGGTGGCACTCAAGAGCCCAGAGGAATTCAGCTCCTTCAGGTGAAAGTCCATTTGAGAAGGAAGTCTTAAGGGGAACACCACCTCATAGGTTGCAATGCCCATCCACTTTCTTTGAATATAGGTTTTGCCAGTTTTAACTCCAAAACAGATGTCTTCAGACACCCCAGGAATTATTGGACTAATTTGACCTGATTATAATAATTCCTCTTTTACAAGACTCATTTGCTCTCTTCTCCGAGTTCTGAATGATCCATGACTATGGTGTCCTTTGCCATAATTACCCTTAATTATCTTGCTAGCAGCCACACTGCAACAATGTTTACCATTACTTTTTCACTCAACAAAACCCCTCTTTTTTTTTTCCCTAAACATCAATTCTTTGCTTTAATCATTCTCAAAAAATTTCCATTTTTAGTATCTCCATTTTAGTATTTCCATTTTGTAGTATCTAAAAGCAATTTTTCTTTCATTCTGATAGTCTAAAGCTCTCCTCTTCTATTGTCTTTCATGGAAGCCTGTTCTTTTTCTTTAGCACATTTCTTCCAACCTGCAATTGTATTCTTATTTGTATGTTTACTTGCTTTAATTTCTCCCTCTCAGAACAGAATGGCCTTTTCTCCAAGGGCAGAAGCCCAATCTGTTTGGTTACCATTATATACTCATTGTCTTGAAAAGTCCTGTTGCGTTCGTTGTGAGTGATCTAAAATTTATGAGGGGTGAATGAATTAATGAACATGCTTTTCAAGATGGAAACCACAACTGAACTGAGAATTAGTTATATCCTATAAACTACAGACTCCTACATATTATAGGGTGAACAATAGTTCAGTGGTCCCAGAATAGTGAGGTTTCCCAGGAACATGGGATTTTCACTACTGAAAACAGGACAGTCTAGAAAATGGAAATGATTGGCCATCCCTGCACATTAGAGGCCTGGTTTATAAGACAATGGAGATTGTAACATATGACTAGAACACCACTAATCTGTAACCTAACCTGTGTCACACTGTTCAGTTTTAAAGAGGACATTCAACTACATTGTCTCCCTGATCTTTCACACTCCTTAGAGATTAAAAGGCAAGAGTCTACTTACTATTCCATGTTGCAGATGAGGAACCTGAGGCTCAGAAAATTTAATAGGTTTCTCTAGTCAATTGCCTAATAAATTCAGCCATGGTATGGAAGCAAGGCCTTTTGGTAAGATGCCTACTCCTACACCTGACCCAATATGTCACTCTGTCTAACCAACTCACACAGGAATTAAACCTGTTAACTTTGGCCTAATTAACACTACATTCCTAGTCAGTAAGAATTGGAGGCAAATAAATAGGAACAGTCAACAAATCAGATAAAGACAAACTCTTTTATTACCTATATAACAAGCACAGTATCTCTTTGTTAAGAGTATTTTCTCTGAGTTGGCATTTTTTCCAGGCCTTTAAAAATGTTTTTAGCTGTACATTTTTAATTTTCATTATAATGTTGTTACGGGTTTTCATTAATTATTTGCTTGGCACTATCTTGTTGTATGTGTGATCTGTGTACACTTTGAAGCCCACCCTAACATTCTGTGGCCCTTGTGTACAGAAAGAGCTTTGCTAATGATAAGAGTATTTTCCTTTATCCTTTGTTCAGCTCTGACAGATTCTTAAGAAACAATCAACTGGAAGTAATTAAAAGTTACTAAAATATAAGAAAATGTAAGCAGGAGACAATAATACACAGTGAAGAAAGGACAGTTTCTACAATAAGTGGTGCTGAGAAAACTGGACAGTCACATGCAAAATAATGAAATTTGACTACCACACCTTACACTGTACACAAAAATTAGCTTAAAATAAACACCTGAAGGCAAGACCAGAAACCTTTAAACTCCTAGAAAAAAACATAGGTAATATATTTCTTGTATTGTTCTTGGCAATGATTTTTGGGACCTGACTACAAAGGCAGGGACAACAAAAGCAAAAATAAACAAATGGGACCACAGATCTTCCTTGACTTACAATGGGGTTATGTCCTAATAAAACCATCATCACTTGAAATACTGCAAGTTAAAAGTGCATATAATATACTTAATCTAGTGAATAACATAGCTCAGCTTAACCTAATTAAACATGCTCAAAACACTTACATTAGCCTACAATTGGGAAAAATCATCTAACACAAAACCTAGTTTATATTAAAGTGTCAAATATCTCATGGAATTTATTGAATAGTATGAAAAACAGAATGTGTGTATGGATACAGAATCACTGTAAGTATGTTGGATGATTACCCTTGTGGTTCACCTGACTGGAAGCTGTGGTTCACTGCCACTGCCCAGCATCATG
Source organism: Mustela erminea (assembly GCF_009829155.1). Classification (NCBI taxonomy): domain Eukaryota; kingdom Metazoa; phylum Chordata; class Mammalia; order Carnivora; family Mustelidae; genus Mustela; species Mustela erminea. The sequence continues at coordinate 30,625,787 of NC_045619.1, forward strand.
AGAGAGTATTATATTTCATACCACTAGCCTGGGAAAAGATCAAAACTCAAAACCTGAAGTACAATTTCCACTGCATGTGGTTTTGTTTTCACACTATTATAAAGTTGATAATTTGTAAGTTGAACCATTATAGGTAGGGGACCATTTGTATACTGAAGTAGAAAGCTTCTACACAGCAAAGGAAACCAGCAATCAAATGAAAGGCTACATACTGAATGGGAGAAAATATTTTCAAATCATATATCCAATAAGGGGTTAATATCCAAACTATATAAAGTACTCACACAACTCAATAATTTAAAAAAAAACTTTATTTAAAAATGGGCAGAGAATCTGAACATTTTTCCAAAAAGACACACAGAGACCAAGAAGCACATAAACTGATGCTCAATAACACTAATCTCCAGGGAAATACAAATTGAAACCATAATAAGATATGACCTCATTCCTGTTAGGATTTATTTTGTTAAGAAAAGAAAAGAAAAAAAGAAATAGCAAGTGTCAGCAAGGATATAGAGAAAAAGGAACACTCAATGTATCACTAGTAGGAGTGTAAATTGGCCACAGCCACAGAAAACAGCATGAAGTTTCCCCCCAAATTTAGCCGAGATACAGAAGAAACCAAAATGTCCATCAAGAGATAACTGGATAAAGAAAATGTAGTATTTACACACAATGGAATATTACTCAGCCATAAAAAGAATGAGGTCTTGCCATTTGCAAAGACATAGACCTGGAGGGTATTATGCTACGTGAAATAAGTCAGACAAAGAAAGACAAATACCATATGATTTCGCTTATATGTGGAATCTAGAACAAAAAACAAATGAACAAACAAATAAAAAGCAGAAACAGACCCATAAATACAAGAGCAAACTGATGGTTACCAACGGTTGTAGGTATGTCAAAATAGGTGAAAAAGAGTAGCATTCCAGTTATGGAACAAATAAATTTAGGGATAAAAGCTAGAGGACAGGGAATACAGTCAATGATTATTATAATAGCATTGTAGGGTGACAGGTGGTAGCTACACTTGTGGGGAGCATACTATTTTTTTTAGAAAGATAGTTGGGAGGGGGCAAAGGGAGAGACAGAGTGTCAAGCAGACTTCCTACTGAGTGTAGAGCCCAACACAGGGCTCGATCTTACAACCCTGAGATTATGAACTAAACCAAAATTAAGTCAGATGCTTAACAGACTGAGCCACCCAGGCACCCCAGCATAGCATAATTTAATAGACTTACTGAATCACTGTATTATGCACCTGAAACTAATGTAACATCATGTATCAACTACACATAAAAAACAAACAAACAAACAAACAAAAAACAAAACCCATCTTGCCATTTGGGACAGGAAGAATGGACTTGAAGTGTTTTGTACTAGGTGAAATAAGTCAGAGAAAAAGAAATACCATGTGATGTTACTTATAAGTAGAATCTGAAAAACAAAACAAAATAACAAACAAAATAAAACTCACAGATACAGAGAATAGACAGCTGGTTGTCAAAAGGGAGGGGGGTTGGGAGGTGGGCAACATTGGAGAAGGGGAGCAAAGGTACAAATTTCCAATCATAAAATAAATAATTCATAAGGATGTAGTGTACAGCATGGTGACTATAGTCAATAATATTGTATCACATATTTGCAAGTTATTAAGAGAGTAGATCTTGAAAGAAATCACAAGAAAAAATTTGTAAGTATGTGTACTGACAGACGGTAACTGGACATGTGTGGTGATCATTTTGGCATGTATACAAATATGAAATCATTATTTTATACACCCAAAACTAATATAATGTTATATGTCAACTGCACTTCAATTTTTTTTTTAAAGGAATAGCCAATGAAAAGAGCAGAAGACAAAGAAATATATCTTAGGACAAGGATTTAAAGGGGTGATTTTTAACCAGTCATGGTATAACAAATACCAAAAAAACTAACCACTTAAAAATTGTGGATCATTTCTTTTAAAAAATTATGTCCTTTGTGACTGCTTAGGAAAAATCATACCTCTTTAATTGCCTTCTGGGTGAGACAGTCTGGCAAGAGAGACTAAAGGTCAAAAATAAAGATCTATAAACTGCAAAGAGATGAAATATTAGAATGAGTCAATGCTTACTTGTCTTCATGTTAGAGAACTTTAACCTTTGCCTCATTTGAGGAAGGTTCTTACAGTGAATACAAAATCCTTTAGGAATTAAACCAAAGCATATAGTGTATAGAGAAAAGAAAATCTTCCATAAATAAATTCGTTAGAGAAGATCTATATCATTTTTCTCCCAGTTTAGTTGGAAAAGGAAAGACAGAAAGGAAGCTATTGATTTGGAACTCAGAAATTATATTACTGTTGATCTAAAATTTTAGAAGAAATCTACTTGGATAATCACAAGCTGGGAATAAGGAAAATAGTCTCTTTCAAAGGTCAGCATGATTGCAGCTTGGGCTGATAAGTATAATAAAGGTTTTCTGAACAAGAACGAGGCTCTAACTCTGCCTACTTTTCTGTTTTACGTGGATCTGAAGGAGTGACCCGCATTCGGAAAGCACATGGGGTAGGAAGGGCAGTTAACTCCCATTCTAATGCTCTTGTTTGCACAGGGCACCTCTCGCCTTTCATGGACTCTTACTTATTTTTATTTCAAAGGACTGAATGTTCTTTAGCCCCCAAATCATCATTTTTCATACACAGATGAAAAGAACACAGCAAGAATTCTTGTCATTGAGCCTATTTTATTTCAAGCCTGGGAAGAAAACAGTCAAAGAACCTAAGGACTTCTACTAATAAGTGTTTTTAATTTAACAATCCCCCCACATCAATCTTATAATTAATCAAAATCAGAAAGAAATAGGCTGTTGAAAGGAGAACAGTTGGAAAAGTGCTGAAATTGGGATGAAGGTCTAGATATCTCCAGATATGACATGTTTAATAACACAGCATGTGAAAATCAGAGGAAACATTTAATAATCCTGCACTCAAGGGAGCATTTTTGTTGCTTAGTGAATAATGAGTTAGATTGTACAAGGAGAAAAACGCTCCTGGTGTAATTTATAAAGATGATCATAAATATGCAAAGAAACACAGCAGTGAAGAATTAAACCCTCCAAATAAAGCAGAAAATAAAGCAATTCTTCACATTAGCCAAAGTCAAACATATGACAAAAAGTATTAAAGGTCATTTTTTTTTAATTTTTTATAAACATATATTTTTATCCCCAGGGGTACAGGTCTGTGAATCACCAGGTTTACACACGTCACAGCACTTGATTGATAAAAGTCAACATCTAAACTGAAAGCGAAATAGATACACTATGACAGATGAATAATAGAGTATCAAAAACATCAAGAAGAACACAACTAGAAATATAAAAGAGGAATAGATATAATGACTATAGTACAAGATTTTAATAATCCATTGTCAGTCTGTAAAGAGCAAATAAGAGATGTAAGTCAGAACATAATGAATAGCTCTATTACTTTTAAAACAATTACAAGTTATATTTTCAAACATTTTGCTGTTTTAGCAACAAAAATCCACCTGCATCTCAAATGTCAATAGAACACTCTTAAGCGCTGATCAAATACTGTGTAGCAAAAGGTTATATAATCTTATAAAACAGAAATTTTACATAAACATTACTATAATATTCTCTAAATCAAATTGCTTAGAGATTTAAAAGCTCAAAGTACTGTATCAATAACAGACTATTTTGAAAATAATAAAGTCAAAAATGCCACATATCAAATCTAAACATGATAAACTTAATTAATTTCATGGCCTTAAAGACTTTAGCAATAAAGTAAATGAAAAAATATAGTACTCATTACTAATTTATATTCTTAAATGTTTACGATTTTAAAATAGAAAAAATAAATGAAAATCATGTCCAGTTTGAGAATTTTATTTTTTAATTTTAGTTAAGTTTTTTATTTTAATTCCACTGTAGTTAACATACAGTGTTATATTAGTTTCAGGTATATTAGTTTCCAATACAGTGTTTCAATACTTTCATACATCATTACTCAGTGCTCATCATGGTAAGTGTACTCTTATCAGCCCCTTCACCTATGTCACCTATTCCTCTTCCACACTTTCCTTCTGATATGCTTTATTTTACAAGATTAAAGTTTTGCATTTTTTTTTCCAACAGGCACATTTTTTTTTACTTGAAGAATTCTTCATTCAAAAAATATATGTAAAACATTCCATCCAAGAAACACAGAGTACACATTTTCTCCAAGTACACACAGAACAATCCCCTGGTTAAATCACATAAAAAGAGACATCACAAATATTATAAATTTAAGAAAAGTGAAATTTAAAAAAACATATACTCCAACCATAATGGTACAAAACTGAAGATCAACAAGAAAACAAAGCTGGAAAATCTATAATGTATATATTAAATATTGAATATGAAAATATTAACACACTACTGCACAAGCAATGGGTCAAATAAGAAATCAAACAGCAAATCAAAATACATGTCAAAACAATAGGAAAAGAAAATGCAATAATCTAAAACCTATGGGATACAGCAAAAGCAGAAGTTACAATGAAATTTATGCTATAAGTTCTTGTACTAAGAAAAAAAAGTTCAATAACAACTTAACATTACACCACAAGGAACCAGAAAAAGAACTTTAGCTGAAATTTAATAGAGGAAGGAAATAACAAAGGAAAATCAGAAGTAAGTAAAACAGAGACCAGAATAAACAATGACATAACACTGAAAGTAATGAGCAGTTTTTCCAAAAACATAAACAAAATTAGCAATGCTATAACTACAATAACTAAGAAAAAGAAAAAGAAGTGTCAAAAACCAAAATGAGAAATGGAAAAGAAAACAATACAATAGATAACCACTGAAATACATAGTGTGGTAACAGATTACTATAAACAATTATAGACTAACAAATCAGATAACTTAGAAAGAAAATCAGATAATTCCTAAAAATGCACATACATTACCACGATTGAATCATGGATCTTGAATGCAAGAAACAGGAAATATTCTTAAACCAGTAACAAGAATAAAAGTTAGATTAGCTATCGAAACTCTTCCACTCAGAAAAGCCCAAGGTCACATGGTGGTGAATTCTACCAAACATTAAAAAATAATAATAATTAAGGACAATCTTTATCAGAATCTTACAGACAATGGAACAGAGAGAACATATTCAAAATAATGTTCAATTCAAGAATTTTAAAAGAGAAAATTAAAGTCCCAAGAAAACCAAGCAGAAGGAAATGATTAACATAAAATTTTTTTAAAAACCCACAGTAATAAAGAGGAATTAAAGAAAACACAGCTGTTTTCTTTAGCAATAAAATTGACCAAACTCTCAGAAATCTAACATAGAAAAACAATAAATCTAAAAACAGGAAAGGAACTATGAAAACAGATGAAGAAATTTAAAATGTTTTAGAAAATACTGTTTATGTATGCTTACAAATAGATTTAAAATCTCAGTGAAATGGAGGCTTTTCTCAGGAAATATAAATTATCAGAATTGAATAATGGGTTATAAAGCCTACACAGATCACTCATATAGGAAAAAAAATATTAAAGATTTACCCCTGTTGGAGTCAGGATTCATATTCATGAATTCTCATACTTTGAAGAAAGATCATTTCCATCCTACCTAATTCTTCTCACAATCTTATAAAAAGGAGACAAAGTCACTTGTTGAATATGCAGCAGAGCTATGACTCCGGTCAACGTCATCTTACAGTCTGCTGTTTCTTCCACTGTACAGCAACAGTCTTATTCTCTAGTACGGTAAAGCATACATTTTTACAAAAATGTGTTTTTTTTCTTTTTTAAACCCATTTTACTGTGGGAGGGGTGGATACTAAAGCTCAGTGAGACAAAATGTTTTTCCCAAGGTCATCAAGTGGAGGAATCACACCTGTGTATTTTTGAAGCCTATACTCTTTCCACTACTACACACAACGCATGAGCCCTGAATCATCAACCTCTGGCCAGCAGCTCATACTCTGAGAGTAATTCTGCAATCAGAACAGTCGAACCTCATATAACCACAGTTTCTGTAGCACACTTAGATCTCGAGCCTCAAACCCATTTGATAGTGCAACCTTGAATTCCTTTAGGACAAGACAATTCAGTCATTTCTGTTTTTTAAACTGGATTTCTTCTGGGAGACAGTGCAGTAACTTCAGGATGCTTCTTAGTTGATGAGATTTTGAGGGCTCTGAGGTGACAGTGAGGGGCTTACACAGACTATGGCTGTGGCAGAGGGATACCTGCTTCATCGTTATTTCTCCGCTGGTGGACATGGATCTGGTCACTTGATTCTTCCACTGGCTCAGGCAAAGCTGGCTGCCCAGCTTTGGCCAACTTCAACTCATTCTCTGCTACAAATCCCCTTCCCCTGTGTCTCTGGGATCATCAGCAGGCATGCCAGCTCTCATCTTTAAGCCCCTTTCTTGCTCCACTTCTTGAATTTCTTCTTTAACCAGATAGATAAAAGATTTGAGGGTTAACCTTCAACCTTTTTCTCATCTGTCCTGCCCTGCCATCTTTCCTACCCAACTGCTGCTGTTTCGTATTGAGACTGGCAACTAAGAAGCTTTCCAGCACCCACCCACCCACAACAGTTCTATACAAAAGACCAAACTTTCTGGGCTTAGAAGGGGCTGACTGTTGAGTAATTCTCAGACCAGTGCATTGAATGCTAATACCTGCACACTGAACTCTCCTTTCTCTATTCCTCTAAGCAGGCCAGGTGCTTCTACACTAGCCCAGAACACATCACACTGGGACCAACCCCAAGATTCCCAGAGAATTCTCAGATCTCAGATAGTTTGTAGAAGAATAGAGTACTTTCATGGGATTCCAAGTCTCTCACCTTTATTCTCCAAACAAATCCATAATTTGGAAAAATAGACTAATTTTTTCCCCAGATTACATAATCATCACTCCAGAATGCATACGCAGAAGACTGAGTAAGGAAAAAAAAATGATTAACTGAATTAGCAGTTTTCAAATGTTCCTTTTGATCCACATATTAATTTTTTTCCTTTCCACCTTCACTGTATGAATGGAGGACACTTTCTTCACTAAGTAGCCAAGGATGTGCTGGACATACATACCCATTGACTTTGCAATCTTAAAAGTGAATGGAAATTTTAGTGACAAGAATTAAGGAATCATCTCTTGGCTAATTCATTTAGTTTAGACGTTGGAACAGTTTGTTTGACATCTGAAATACTCAGCTGTATAATGAATATAATTTAGAGCAAAAAAAAGTCCATAGTTAGTCACTTAAAATTTTCATGGTGAACAGGCTAGTCAAAGAGTATCTGCAGCTGATTCAGTCAGATCATACAGACATGTTCTTTATACAAAATCTATGAACAAAAAGCTCCCAGACACTTGGAGGTCATCTTAAAAGGCTCCTTTTCTCTCAGGCTCCTCAACCTGTCATTTACCAAATATTGTCAGTTCTGTTACTTCACTATCCTTGCCCTTGCGACCCCACGCTTCCATTCCTGCAGTTAATGATCTAGTTTAAGTTGTATCATTTTGTATCTACCACAGTAGATTCATGCTTTATTTATCTTCCTATCTTCACCTCCACACATGCCAGATCTTTCTGATCTGATCTGTCAATTTTGTAGCTATTGGCTTCAGAATAAAAAAGTCCGGCAGCTTAGGACAGCATTCCAGGAGCTCCACAGCCTCATGCCTGCTACTTCCCTCACCTCACCATTCCCTAATGTCTCCTTCTCATTTCATCCTACTGGCCGCACCTATGCCTCCATCAAGTTGCCAAGCCTTCTTTCCTCTTGGACTCTGAGCATGCTTTTTGTCTCTCTCCCCAGAACATCCTTCCTCTCTGCTCTCCCTTCATCTCATCTCTTACTCATCCTTCACTTTGGAAGATCTTCATGCAAGGCCTTCATGCTCAAGAGCATGAAATATAATTTTTTTCCCTTAACATTTGCATCTCACAAGGAATTTCTTAGTTTTTTTGCTTTTTTTTTTTTGTTTTGTGTTGTGTTGTTGTTGTTGTTTTACAAAAAAACAATGCCATTTAGTAATGTCTTGGAAGTTTCTTAATTATTTTGTATATTTAAGTTCCTTTCTTTTATTTTGGAAAATACCTTACTATCCATAAATTTTTCATTTTACAATGCCTAAGCATCGGGATCAGAAAGCAAACTATTTTAGCAATTAGGTATTTCTGCTTCCTAAAATTTCATCAATTTTTTGGTTTGAAACATTACTTGTATCCTTTTGGTAAGCAGTTCTTCTTACCAGATGCCATCCTACTCCGTCTGAATTAGAGTACTGCTCTTCAGTGGGCTCTCATAGGGCCCTGTGGTATCTCCTCTAATAAGCACTGAAAGTGTTTATTTTGATTCTCATTAGAAAATAAACTCCTGCCAGGACAGTGACTGTGTCTTTGTCATCTTCATAAGCTCAGAGCCTAGTACAATGCCAGGCATAGCAGCCATTTAAAAAGTATCTGCTGATTGAGTCATTCAATAAATACAGAGCTAATTACTCCATGGCTGTGTAATCTTGAGTAAAGTACTTAACTACTGAATTTCTTCATCTATACACTTCATATAATATTACACTTATCTTCTGTGACTTGTAAAAGAAAAATAAATTAGATCATACAACAGAGTTCTTCAGGAAATATTGTCTAACAGATTTATGTTCATATTCCTATTCTCCCACTTTTATTGGCAGCATGACCTACTTTCACTGCATTACCTAGAGCAAATTTAATGATCTTTCTAAACTGCATCTTTCTTACCTATTAAGAAGTTAATGTTACTGCTTCCCAATGATTAAATGACATATGAACATATAGAAGTAGCAGAGCTTAGTGTACAGCAAATGCCTAATAAAAGTTTGTTGTGATTATTAGTTATTAATTTTGTCTAACAATATTATTAATGGCATAGGTTATAAACAAAGCTGTGGTGATGACTTCAGAAATCAGCATTACAAAGAAGGTTCAAAACCTTAATTACACTTGTAAAAAATAAATGTAAGACAAAAACTTAAGGCTTTTGAAAAAAACAACATTAGTAATGAAAATTAATCCCTTATTGTTATTAGGCATATGGGATTTATTTGACCTTAATATTAAAAAAAATTCTCAAGATTTATATCAGCTTTCTTCCTAGAATTGAAAGAACTTTGATGACAGGGCATAATAATAGCTAGCAATGTACATATCTAGGGCAATGTATTTTTGACATTCTTCAACTACTTTGGAACATTAAGCATCAAGGGAAGCAGAAATAGCACAGACAGAAAGAAAAAGAAATTAAGAATGACTTTAGAGAAAGCAAAGGAAATATGATTTTCATTTGACCTACATTTATAAAGGGAAATTCTGTAACATAGAAATAATGAGTGAATGTTGAGCACCCTGAATATATAATACTTAAGTTCAATTTTTGCTATAAATTAATAAAATTATTAGGTTTTTAAAAACTTTTAATTTGCTGACTATATTTAAAAACAAATACTAAAGATTTGGTTACTCAAAAAAGAAGTTCGTTTGAACTTGTTGCTTATGATCAGTTTTGACAGAGAACATGTCTTTTAACTGCCACAGTCAGCCTAAGGATTCATTATTTCCTATTTATTTAACATTACTGATAAAGTTAGTACTGCATCAAAAGTAGACAGTTTGGTGCCTGCCCTAAGGGTAGGAAATTTCAAAATGGGAGGAGGATATGGCCTTAATAAGTACATGATATTTATCTTCTGACTTCAGCTCTATATGGTAGCTTCTCAGTACAAATGGCATTTTTTTCCTGCAGTATCAACTAAAATCCTGCAGAAAGGTTAGCGATGTTACTTCCAAAAGAAATTAAGAAAGCTGTGCTGATAAAGCTGCTTTCATTGTTCTCCATTTACCTAAGTAGCCTGAAACCTTTTTTGGAAGAAGCCAGGGAATGAAATATAAACATTCTCCTTAAGCAAAACATATTCTTTTCAGAGCAGCACTTGTAATATTGAGATCTAACTTATCTACATATGATTTTGAGATGCTTAGATTATGGCTAGAGGGCCAGTCTGAATATATTTTAAAAATTTCTTTTTGTGACAAGATTAGGGAACCAAAAATGGTAAACCACTGATGGAGGTCTTGGTTCGAAACCAAAACCGTTCTATGAATAAGCTTCTAGTTTATGATCAGAGCTACAGAAGAATTGGTCATTCCACTAAACACAATCAGGAAGGGGGTGTGTGGGGGGGGGCGGGGGTGGAAAGGCCAAATAGGAAGGACAGAACTTGGAAAATAAGTAGAACGCAGAATTCAGCACAAAGATATATCCTGAACAAGAGAAAGGTGAGAACATGAATAGGTTACCTTCTACCCCAAAAAGGTCTTCATGCAAGGTCTTCATGCTCAAGAGCACGAGATACAATTTTTTTCCTTTACATTTGCATCTCACAGTGAGTTTTAGGGGTTTTGTTTTTGTTTTTTACAAAACAATGTCATTCAGTAACCTCTTAGAAGTTTCTTAATTATTTTGTATATATATATATATATATATATTTTGGACAATACCTTACTGTCCATAAATCTTTCACTTTACAACATCTATGCATTAGGCTCAGAAAGCAAACTATTTTAGTAATTTAGTATTTCTGCTTCCTAACATTTCATCAATTTTTGGGTTTGAAACATTACTTACATCTCTTCTTAGCATTTATCTCATCATCTGCTAGTCTTATATCCCTAATTAGATTGCAAATCCTTGTGTCTGATTTTCCTTGTGTCCTCCACAAGACAAGTGCAGTGTCTTGTATGTAGATAGTAACTGATCTTGATTTGATTGAATTAGAAACAATATTAGGATGGAAATCAGAAATAAATAACTTCATTTTAAAGTTAACATGGACCATCTAGAAAGAAATAAAAAATGGTACTAGAAACAGATAGAAAATTAACACTCTATCCACTCATCTACTCATTCAAAAATACTGGGATAACTTCCATGTGTCAGGTGCTATTCTAGGCTTTGGGACAAGTTGATGAACAAAATAGACAAAAATATCTGCCTTCGATAAATAATATATATATGTCAGAAAATAATAAGTCTTATGGAGAAAAACAAAGCAGAGAAGGTAATGGGATGCCAGGGGCAGAAATCTAGGGGAATTAGGTGGATTTTTAATAGGGTAGTCAGGGAAGGTCTCACTCAGAAGGTGGTATTTGAGCTAAGACCTAGTAAAGGTGGAGATTGAGCCAAGAAAGCATCCAGGAGAGGAATATTCCAAGTATAAAGAACAAATCTAAAAAGACTTAAGATGGAACATCTTAAGGATGTTGAAAAACAGCAAGACAGCCCTTGAGGTTGAACATGGTAAGTGACCAGTGTTGTAGGAGACTATCTCAGAGAGATGACAAGCTTGGAGAGAGGTACAGATCATGGAATGTGTTGCGGGCCATTGGAAAGACCTTTTTTTATTTAGGGACGGGGGTGGGGAGTGAGATGTAAGTAAACTCAGAAAATTTTAACATCAGAAGTGTTATGATCCTAACTTTTACTTTAGGATCACTCTGTTTTATAGAAACTAGATTTTGAAAGTGTAAGGGAAACAATTCAGAAAGAATGTCAACAATCTAAGCAAGAAATAACAGTGGTTCAGACCATATTGATAGCAGTAAAGATAGTGAGGAGTGATTAGACTCTGGTAATAGAAGTCAGAGTCAACAAGATTTGATGATGTACAGTAATAAGACAGAAATCATGGATGGCTAAAGGCATTAAGAAACAATCTCTAAAACTTGGACGTAAGACAAAGGGATGACTGTGTTTTCTTACATATTAGACCACTGCTTCACAGGACCTGAGAGAGATGACTTTATGCTCTAGGACATCCACCAATGCTGATTTACCAGTTATTATTTTAAATAACTTCATTACTATGTAGTTGTATGTTCACTTGCAAACTTTTGTCCAATGAAGATGCAAGTATTTTCTACCTAGTAGAGAAGATAACCTCAACAGATTTCTTGTCTTGAAGATTATTAACCACTCTTGTTTCCAGCTAAAAAAACTTATTTGCCTTGCTTTCCTGACCTACTATATAATTTCTGCTTCTCTTTTGAATCAGCCTTATCTCTGTTGAGTTTTTTATTCTTCTTGTATCCGCTTTACCACCCTGCTGTTTCCAACATATGTGAGCTAATAAATTTTTGGCAAGTGCTCACTTTATATTTGTATGTCATGTTCCTATCTCTTAAAAAATTATGTTTTGACAAATACTTTGGGTATGAGCAATTGGAAGAATGAAACTGCTATCTAGTAAAGTGGAAGTCTTAAAGGAACAAAATTTGCGGGGAAAAGTGATAGTTCAGTTTTGGACAGGTTAAGGTTAAGTGCCTATTAGGTACTTCTATCAAGTAGACATGTTGAGTAAGAAGTTGGACGGATGAGTTTGACAAAGGAAAGAGAGCTGTGTTTAAGATACAGAACTGGGAGCCATCAGTGTTACAGATAGTCTTAAAAGTTATGAGACTGAATAAGATCACTAAGGGAGTCTAGCTAGGAAAAAAAAAATGATCCCCCTCCCCACTAAGGATGGGCCCTCGAGGCATGTTAGCTTTTCAAGTTCAGGCAAACAGGATAAATACAAAAATGAAGAAGCTAGGAAATCTGGGGGGTTATGCTGTCCCAGAAGCTCACTGAAGAAGGTATTTCAAGTAGAATTTAGGATTACATTCTGTCAATTTGAGTACCCAAGATGAAGACTGACAATTGACCACTAACTTTGGAAACACACATGCCTTTGGTATTCTTTTTAAAAAGATTTTATTTATTTATTTATTTATTTGAGAGAGAGAGAGAGGGAGAGAGGATGTGAGAGAGAGCGCAAGCAGAAGGAGCAGCAGAGGCAGGCTCCTGGTTGAGCAGGGAGCCCAACGCGGGGCTTAGGCCCAGGACCCTGGGATCATGACCTGAGCCTAAGGTGGATAGCTTAATGACTGAGCCACCCAGGCACCCTGTCCTTGGTATCCTTAACCAAAGTGCTTTTGATGGAATTACGCAGTTAAATGCCTAACTGGAAAGAGTTCAAAGGATAATAGGAACAAAGCAATGGAAGAAAACAAATATAGACAATTCTTTGGTACAAATTTACTACACACGAAAAGGAAGATTTCTATTCATTTATATGCTTATGTGAGTGATCAAACTGATGGGGAAAAAGTAGATGATGCCAGAGAATGAGGGAAGAACAGTTGGAACAAAGGTCTTGAGTAAGTGAGAAGAGAGAGAGTAAAGTGTACAAGTTACAGACAGCCTTATCCTTACCTTTTAGTAGTAACTGTTCATTCATAGTAAGAGGAGGAAAGGCGAGTATGTGGGCACAGATGCAGGCCAAGGTTCACTGTTATGCATGTGAAGTAAGACCAGTCACCTGATGGTGTGCCTTTCTTCAGTTACATTCTGCTGTGAGGTTACAGGTATAGGGTGGGCTGAAAGCGTAATTGAACTGCAGTTGGGTTTTCAGGAGATCATTAAGGAGCAAGAGAGGCTCTTGCTTGACTTGAGGATGTAGAGAGAACTCATCATAATGATGGACCACAGAATCATGATGGAGAAGAAAAGTTAAAAGTACATGAGGAAGTGATGGATAGCGAAAAAGGAGATCATACGATCTTGTGAAATTAATGTTGAGAACTCTAAGGAGTAAGCATATAAAATAAGAGAACTCTAGGGAGGGAAGATTAAATCCTGGTAATTCAGACTACAGAGGGTTAGTCATAAAGTCTAGCTTATGACTATGAAGTTCAGTGGTTACAACGGGGTGGAGTCTTAGAGTCAAGACCATGGAAAAGAAAGAAGCAGAGGCATAGAATACTCTGAACAGTGAATAAGGAGTAGTTACCCAGGTTTAAAGTGGTGTGGTGGAGTGAGGAAGCCAGGAAGTTGGACTGCAGAGACCGTGCTCCCAATACCTCCTAAGATCACGCAGTTGCTCAGTTGCTTATACAGTCAGTTTCACTGATTTTATTGTATTGTATTGTATTTTTTTTAAGATTTTATTTATTTGACAAAGCGAGAGAGAGACCACAAGTAGGCAGAGAGGCAGGCAGAGAGAGAGAGAGAGGGAAGCAGGCTCCCTGCTGAGCAGAGAGCCCGATGCAGGGCTGAATCCCAGGACCCTTAGACCATGACCTGAGCCGAAGGCAGAGGCTTAACCCACTGAGCCACCCAGGCACCCCCGCTTCACTGATTTTAATTGCCTTAAGTTACAGAAATAGAAAGCACTGTCAAAATATGTATTTTGTATACTAGAATGGATGGTCTTCTAAATAATCCTTTAAAAATACCCAGTCTCTTTACTCCCCAAAACAACGTTTCCTAAGAACAATACTCACTTTTTTGGCCTTTTCACCAAGAACACAAACATAGAGCAAAGTAAGAAATACAGAAAGCCAGGCAACCGTAAAACAAGTAGCTGACAGATGAGAACAGGAGTACAGACCATATCAAGTGGTAGACACAAAGAAAAGGGAAAGTTTTTTATAGAGTATATAGGAAGTGGGGGAAGTGTGTTCAGGAGAATGAGAAAATAAACTTATGTGGCTTGACAAAGGGGTCAGAAATCCTACCTACAGTGATGGATTAAACCATGGAAAGAATTACTCAAGAATGTATACTACAAGAGACTGGTGAAACAATACAACTAAGGTGGACTGGTCATTACTGGTTGATAACTACTATAGATATCATGGGAAAAGGGGAGATTTGGGGTGTTTAAAATTACATTAATATCATTTGCTCAAAAAATATGGCCTATTTATAATTGATTGTGTAAAGCTGAACTATTCAGAACATTTATTATTTAATCATGCTGTCTACATCATAACTCACAAATAATGTTTTTTTGTTTATTTGTTTAAAACTTAAATACTACTTGTATTAGTACTTGTATTAGGAATGACTGTATTAGTAACCCAAATGAGCCTTGGGAACATAAAACTGTCACCAAAGAGCATCCAGGCAGAGATGGAGGCTCTCCAGGTGGTTCTGCTGGTAACTTCTTTTTATAAGAAGATTTTGTAGATGGGTACCCCCATCTGTACCAAGATGAGGGTACAGATTTAGTATCTGAATATGTTTGGTTACATAATCATTCCTTCCTTGATACAAACCAAAGTGCTCATTCAAGAGTCTGATCCACTTTTTTTTTTTTTTTGATAGAGCATTAAAAAGAGAGTAATCTCGGCTAGATTAGTATCATGTAAATTTCCCACTGTGATGACAGACGTGGAAGAAAAATCCAGTAAAAACAAATTAAAAAGAATGGTTATGATTTATACTGAATCTGCCTGTGAGGTGTCAACTAATTTCTTAAAGACTTGTCCAGACCTTCTTCATGTAAACATGATCCCCTGTCACATTTTTTTTAAATCATTTTAAAGGAAAAATAGACTGAGAACAAATGTTAATTGCATAATGTTCATTTTACAATAAAGACAAAAGGATTTGGGATTTAAAGGTGTTGTTTAAACAATTTAATTAAATGATCTCAAGCTGTCCTTAGTTCAGCAAACATGATTGAACATATGCAACTTTGTTCTGCTCCTTTAACTGGCAGGAAACACTGTTCCTTAATTCCAGCTTACGCATTCTTAGTCATTTTCATAACAACACTGAGAAAAACCAAACAGTACATTTCTAGGGGATTATAACATTTCTCAGATCGTCCTAATCACTTGAAGAGCATTACTAGGTGCAAGGCTTAAGGCCAAAATATGCTGATTATGCACAAAGGCACCATCTATCTTTAAGGAAGGCATCTGAACAAGACAGAACAGTATCTCCACATACGTCCCAGCCTATAAGGATTTTAAGGATTTATAGTTATCAAATAACTTGAAATTTTAGAAAGTATTTTTGGTCAGTTGTAGAAGAAGCCTTAGTCAAATTACAGTTTCAAGACAATGGTACTAGAAAACTTTAGAGTTTATACTAACACCCTTTTACCTTCAAAACTGTAGTCCCATTGTTTACTTTGATGCATAAAATTTTTCATTTTGGATGGTTTAACGTTCTAGGCCCTGAACTCCCTGTAGTCTCCACACACACACAATCCCATTACCCATTTGTCACATCCTATATAGTGTGTCTACTGCTAGAGTTTGGCTGGACCCTACCTTATCTGTAAATTCTCAAAATCTTGATGAGCATTTGAGAATGTCATTCTCCTAGAGGAAGCAATCTCTGTAAGTCATTTTCATTCCAGGGGAACTAAGAATCTTAGTCTGTTTCACAGGCCTTAGAATGTGTCTATGGATTATGCTTACCTCCTGAATTATAAAGCATCTCTGTATTTCCTGAGAGAAAATGCCTGTAACAGACCTTATTTATGTTTGTCAAATGTTTTAGATACTCCACCTTGCTTCATGTCCATTAGTTTTCCTCACCGAGAAAGAAGAGAATGACCACAAATGTCAGTTAAGTTCTCTTTATTCAGGGATTGGTCTTTGATATATCTCAAGCATTTCTTTACTTGATATACAAATGGTCAGAACTCTCACAGTTAAAAGTGAGAGATAAACCACTAACACCTATTTAAACAACACCAAACACGAGTGTGTGCTGAGTGAGAAGAGAGTTGGCTTATAAACCCTGGGCATTAACTTCAGATGCAAGTAGGTACCACAGAATCTAAATTATATCATCAATGCTCAGTTGCTCTTGTTCTCTGAACTATTTTTTCCTCCCTTGTCCTCTCCACTCTTAGACCCACCTCAGCCCTCATCATGGCAAGATGGTTGCCAGAAACCAGGTATACCATATTTCATGGGACCTACAACATCAGTGACTGTAAGAAATACTTTTGTTATATACTAGTAAGAAAGGAAAAATGCTGATAATAACAGAATAGCTTGATAATAACAGAATAGCTTGCTATGATGCAGAATATAAAATGTACCCCAACATCAGAGATGTTAAAAGGTGGGTAAAAATAGAACACCTTAGAATCAATGAAATATGATAAGACATTTTCTCAGCAACTCTAAGGTAATAATAGAGTTTATAACCCGTATATAGCTGGTTTTAAATAATATTGTGCCTATCTCTGAATTAATTAGAATGGCTGACCAGAAAAATAATACATACTGATTAACTTTACTCAAGCCCCTTGGACTAAGTGGGGGAAGGGGTGTTTTCCACAAGAAAAAATAAGAATCTTTTCCAGAAAAGATTGTGAATTTGGGAAAGACAAAACATAATAATTAATGTCCAATATAAACCTCTGTAATAGTAAAACCATGGGATGGGACATCTAACTCACTGAATAATTATGAATGCTTTCACTAAATATTTTCTGTCTGTTCAAAGAATAATTTTTAGAATTCTAGGCATAAAGAAGGAAAAATTACATTTTGGGAGTTGACCAGTGCCTGAAAATATTTCACCTCTTTTTAAAAATGTTTCTCTGCCCTATTCCTTGCTTTAATTTTTTTCACAAAATAACCACACACTGCTAGCCCTGAAGCCTGAAGCATCAAGGATACAAATAGCTCTAGTTGATAAAGCAAGATTACGATAGTGTCCTTCCAGTAACATCTTTGTTTGGATAGCACCCAAAACTTGAGCTAAGTTTCACCTTATGTTGTAGTAACGATGAAATTTATATAGTAATTAGTATCTTTTTTTTTTAAGATTTTTATTTATTTATTTTACAGAGAGAGATCACAAGTAGACAGAGAGGCAGGCAGAGAGAGAGAGAGGGGAAGCAGGCTCCCCGCTGAACAGAGAGCCCGACTCGGGACTCGATCCCAGCCGAAGGGATCACGACCTGAGCCGAAGGCAGTGGCTTAACCCACTGAGCCACCCAGGTGCCCCAGTAATTAGTATCTTTTGAACACTATATTCAGCCCTTCCATCACCAAAGGGAATGGGCAACAAAAAATAAGTAGATCCCTATACCTAAGAGTCCTATACCCAGTCATAGGCAAAAACTAAGAAGTACCTTAAATAGGCAATCTGAGATTCTCAGTTATTTGTTTTTTCCCTCCTAATGGGTAGCACTGACATTGCTTTATTAGGGACTCAGGCCCTTTTAAATTCAAAAGATGAAGCAAAAGATGCTCCTCAGTCTGGCTATCCAGGGCCAGAAAGAGAATTGATTGCAGATCTGCCAGAGTACAGCTACTATGCAGCCCTCAGTGAGGCAGTGAGTGAAACACCAAGGGAATTGCTGAGTGACAGGCAAGGGAATTTAAGAGCTATTTAAGATTCAATTGTTATGCGCTGAGTTTCTACTCTGTAGACACTAAGGTGCTTTTGCATTTATTACCATTCTGAAAGTAGAAATTAATTCCGTAACTAAAACAGCCAGAGTGGCAAAAGAAGCAAAATAATCAAGAGAAAGTGAATAGACAACATCAGGATATTTGTGGCTCCAAAGAACTCAATAGTGAAAGAGCTATGAGATGGATAAACAGATTCTATAAGGATTTGCAAACAGAGCAACAAATACTGAGTAGAAATATTTTTTTAAAAAGCGAGCATTCAGCCACTCCCAAGAGGGTGGGGTCCATGAGAACACATGTAAAAAGATGAATAGGATACTGAAAGGGAAGAGAGTGAATATATTTAACCAACTACTGTATATCCAGCACTAAATTGCACACAATTTCATTTAGACTCTATAACAACTTCAGGAGATGGATATTGTTCTGTGTTACAGATTAAAAAAACGACAGCAAAGAGGATTAAATAATTTCTTCAAGAAAACATACTAGAAGGGCGCCTGGGTGGCTCAGTGGGTTAAGACGCTGCCTTCGGCTCAGGTCATGATCTCGGGGTCCTGGGATCAAGTCCCGCATCGGGCTCTCTGCTCAGCAGGGAGCCTGCTTCCCTCTCTTACTCTCTGCCTGCCTCTCTGCCTACTTGTGATCTCTGTCTGTCAAATAAACAAATAAAATCTTTAAAAAAAAAAGAAAAAGAAAACATACTAGAAGAGTGAGAATAACAGGACTTCCTACTAGATATTCATTCATAAATTCAACAAATATCTACTGAGTATCTCCTTTGTGCCAAGTTATCTACATTTACTTAAACATAGACAAAGTGCTAAAAAATTATTAAAGATATAAAAAAGTAATCAAGAACATAAAAAAAGTAACATGAAGAAAGTATGAGCTGATTTAGAAAATAACTAAACAGAACTTGTAGAAATGAAAAATAAGGTCATTGAGATTTTTTTTTAAATGCAGTGAATAGACTCAAAAAATAACTGACATTTCCTTGTCATTCACTATGTACCATACCGTTCTGAACATCCGCTCTCTTGTCCTCACAATCCAGCTTGGAGGTGGGAAATACCATTATACACATGTCACAGAGGCACAAAGATGTGGAGAAACTTGCCCACAGTCACATGACCATTTGGAAATGCCAGTATTTGAAACTGGATATTCTGACTCAAGAGTCTTCAGTCATATGTTGTCATTGAAACAGCTCAATAAAGATATGAAGATGGAGATGTAATTCACATCTAATGTAATTCATCCATTTAAAGCAGACAGTCAGTGGTTTTTAGTAAAATTCACAGAGCTGTACAGTCATTACCAGGATCTAATTTTAGACCTTTTTATTGCCCACAAAGCAAAACCTATCACCCATCCCCTTCCCCCACCAGCCCCAGCCCTAGGCAACCACTATACTACTTTCTATAGTTTTGCCTGTTCTAGACATTTCACACAAATGGAATCACTCAATAATACAATATGGAGTCTTTTGTTACTAGCTGCTTGCTCTTAGTACACCGTTTAAGAGATTGATAATGTTGTAACATGCATCAGTACTTCATTATTTTTTATTGTCAGATAATATTCCACTGTGTGGATAGACCACATTTAATTTAACCATCAATTACTGGATAGACATTTGGGTTGTTTCCGTATTTTTTCATAAGCCGAATAATTCTGTATGAATAATGCAGCTATGAATATTCATGTGCGAGGTTTTGTGTGGACATATGTTTTCATTCCTCTTGCATATAGAGAAAAGAGTGGAAGAACTGGGTCATATGGTAAATTCAAGTTTAACATTTTGAAGAACTATCAAACTGCTTTCCAAAGTGGCTACACCAGTTTACATTCATTTTACATCCTGGGGGCGGTGGGGTGTGTGAAGTGATATCACACTGTGGTATTGAACTGCACTTCTCTATTAATTAATGATATTGAACATCTTTTCATGTGCTTATCAATCATTTGTTTATCTTCTTTGGAGAAATGTCTATTTAGATCCTTTGTCCGTTTTCTGGATACATGTCATTTGCACTTGCACCTGGCTCCTACCAAGAAGTCTGTAGATGGGGTAGCATGATAAAATGGGAAAAGGGAGACAGTTATCATCAAATGGAAAACCACAAAGCTGATGATATGAAGTCCTCCACTGTGAGACTCACCAAACCCAGAACACCAAAACTGATGGAAATGCCATCCCAGAGGAGACTAAATAAAGGATCGCGTGAAAGATTTTTAAGAGAGGCAAACAAAACTGAAGCTCAGATTATGTTAGCTCATTCCTCACCTTCTACAAGTAACTCTTCATCAAATAACTTGCCTTTATAGGACATCTTCGGTCAGATACAGCTTCGCCTCCCCCCAAAATGTGTGCACAAAGTAAAAGGAAGAGCCAGAAAATATGCCATAGAATAACTGCCCCTCCTCTCTCAAAAAAAAAAAAAATTACCTCCCCTTCATCCCCACCTCCCCTTTTCCTGACCACAGATATTTGAAATACTGTTCTATTAATTATTTTCCTGAGTCCTTCTTATAAAATTGCTAGTAAGTGAAAACTGGCCCACTGATACACGACTCAAAATAATAACATCAAGGAAAAGCCATGGTCAAAACACTAGTAAAGAGCCCTGAATCTATTTAATTGTGGAGCTCAACATGGGAACTATGGTAATAGGCAGAATTCAATGTTATCAGTTTTGATAATATATAATTAATAAAACAATATTTCAGATATTGGTGGTCAGAAGAAGGTGGTAATCTCTTTTTGTTTTCTCTTTTAACTTTTGATTTAATTAACTGCATTAATACATTTCTTAATATTGAGCCCTTTTCACACTCCTTGAGTAATTCAGCTTGAATCATGGTGTATTTTTTGATGGCTGCTCAATTCTGCTGAATTATAATTGTGTAGGATTTTTATATTATATTCTGAAATATATAAATAGTTTGATACCATCTTATCAATAAAAAAACCTCATAAACCTCAGCCACATAAACCCAACTAGAGATTTTCATCTTTTTCCAAGATATAAAATGGTTTAAATAATGGTGTCGTTATCTTTTCAAAAAAAAATTAGCCTTTTTTTAATGGCGCATTTTACATTATCTTCCAAATCTCTCCCATAGTTATTATCTGCTCAGGTTTTGTATTTTTACTTAAGTTAGTTTTGATAGTGTCCTCAAAACTCATCCAGTTCATTTTGGTTAGAAAATATCCAATTTCTCTTGGCTCACAAATTTATTGCCACAGAATTGCAATTAATATTCTTTCACACTTCTAATCTCTTTCAAATCTTTTGTTATATTTCCTTTCCTATATCCCATCCCAACACATCAAGATAAAATCTTCATACTTCTTTTACTGCCCTTCTCCACACCAAGATACAAGATCTTTAGAACATGAACTCCTCAATCCCTGGGTTTTGCTGATCTAACATGGAGGTGAAGCTAACTCAATCTACAGTTTAAGTCATGACACTGCATACAGGAAATTATCCTTGATCATCCTTGACCACAAGATGAAGCCACTGTTTTGACTTTACAAGCTATGTTGTGTAAATAATATATCTTTGAACACTAAAAACCTTCAACAGTGCGGACATACACTGTCAGAGGCACATCAGAAATGCTGCTGGAAGCAGCAGTGATGGAACACAGACTCCTATCTTCGATTTCACATTCGTTCAGAGCTATCTGCTTGTTAAGTGAAATGAAGGATGATATTAGTTCCAGTATTTCACTCTTTTTCACCCTTACTCACTCTCTCTCCTTCCCCCTACTTCTACACCAAAAGAAAAAAAAAAATAGCTGGAAGCAATTGCTGAGTTTTTCCATTGTGGAATGAGTATGTCATTTATTTCAAACTTAATATTTAAAGAGCAGCACTTTCAATTTACTACCTGCCATGTTCTTCTTCTTGAGATCCTGAGTTTCTTGGTTGTCATTTAGTTAGGACACAGATTTGAACACATTTTTCAGAATATACAAAGTTGTATACTCTCTGACCTCTTGAATTCCTGGAAATGTTTTTAGTTAGATAATATCTTGGCTAGGAATATGACTGCAGTCACTCAGTCATGCATTAAAGTAATCGCACTGTTTTCTAGCACCCAATATTGCAAATGATACACTTAATACTGGAATACTGCTATTGTCTTTCTAGGTTATCTATTCTCTGTAAAATTATAAGGTTTCCTTTCTATTTTTGAAATTCTGAAAAGTCACCAAAATACGCCTAGACATCTGGCTTTGAAATTACAGATCTTCCGTGATTTATGACAAGGTTATATCCCAATAAACCCATCATAAGTTAAAGATATCGTAAGTGGAATGTGCATTAATACACCTAACATTACAGCTTAGCCTAGCCTACTTTAAATGTGCTCAGGACAATTATATTAGACTATTACTGGGCAAATCATCCAGCACAAAACCTATTTATAGAAAAGTGTTGAACAGCTCATGTAGTTACTGAATACTGTGCTGAAAGTGAAAACCAGAATGGTTATTTGGGTACAGAACAGTGGTCAGTGTATCCGTTGCTTACCCTGGTGATAACATGGCTGTCCGGAAGTCGCAGTTAACTGCCACAGCCCAATAACACAAGAGAGTAATGTACCATATATCGCTAGACCAGGGAAAGATAAAAATTCAAAATTTGAAGGGTATTTCCTACTAAATGTACAGTGCTTTTGTACCATAATAAGGTCGAACCATCCTAATTCAGGGGCCATCTATAATTCTTCCTGGTTCCAAGAGGGTTTTCCAATGAACAAACTCCAGTTCACTTTCAGCCCAGTCAATTCTTGATTTACGTTATGATCTCTCGATGTCTTCATTTTTCTCCCTATGGAACGCCTATCATCCACATGGATGTTTTCAGAATATGTTCTCTTAAGACTTTTTCTTTTTATTTAATGATATCCATCACTTTGTACTTTTGTTCCATGTGGTTAGAACTTTCTACCACTTGAACTTCAGAAAAGAAACTTCACCCTCCATTTTAGTAGATACAGAAAGGTTTTTCTGGCGTGTGACCTGTTTGCAATTACTGATTTGTTAAAGTTGTCTTCTGACCCTTCTACTGATTCTATCACAAAGGAAGCCACTTATTCTTCCCCTCAGTAACTGGGGCTCTTTAATTAAGTTATTATTCTTTATTTGATGACAGATTTATGTCCTCATAGCACTTGTACAGTTCAGGCAGTGACAATATCTTTATCATTGCTCTTTATCAGGTTAGAGCCACAGTACAGAGAGTGGAAAAAAGCACAATATTTTGTATTTGATGGCCGGTAGAGAAGGTATGGTAGCTGTTAACACTTTGATGAGGCACAGAGGAGCAGTTTGGCTTTCAGTTTCCTCCCAGTGCCAGCAAGAGCTCTGTCCAAATCCTAGAGCCAGGAGAAATTCAGCTGAGAGGGCAGTTTACCTCTAGGCTCACAAGAATTCCCAGGTTTGTATGGGCCCTTCCCAGAAAACACACAGGAATTGGGCTGTTGTTAGTCCCCTGAGCAATGAAGGTGCTTCTTCAGTGACCTTGTTAGAATCCAGGAATGTCAAGTCTCCCTTCCAGTCTCCATGCTGCTCTAGTACCATTAATCTCTTGTCAAGGACAAGTAATACCTGTACCTGTACAGGTTATTAGTGAGCTACTCAGAGTTCGTTAAATGAGTTACTTACTATCACGTGAATTGGCCTGACAACCAGGGCAATGAAAATGTCCTCTTCACTCTTGGTCAAGTGACCTTTCTACTATAAGCTGTTCCGTCTTAATGCCATACTGTTGTCCTCATGGTTAAGATGGTTAAACTTTATTCCCTGTGCTGTGGCATTTCTTTGTATGTGTTGCTATCCATCTACGACCGTTCAGTTGATTTGCAGAGTCACCTCTGGAAATAGGCTTCTGCTTTCTTGTGCCTCAGTGTTCCAAAAATAAAATGAGTATAAAATGACTTCTGTTTATTAAGGCTTTTGATCTTATAAAAGTGTAAAATGTCATTACTTTAATATTAGGTTTTCTGATTGTTAAAATATAATAACACTGTACACCTCTAGTGCCTTTCATCTGAGAATGTCAAAGTGTTTCATAAACCTTTACTAATTAATCAAGCCTCCCAGCACATGGTAAGGTAGAGACAGTATTATTATCTGTTTAATGGATTGGAAAGAGGAGATCACTGCGTTACAGAATAAAGGACGAACTCCAGTCAGAGCAACAGCAGAACGAGAGCAAAGGTGGCCTTGTCTGGGCTTTGTCTAAAGGTTGCCCAGCCCATTTGAAGGACTTTTTTCCCGCATGACAAATAACTGGGCACTATACAAATTCTATTTTGCTCTCAGGTCAGAAAAAACTGTTTCCTACTTATTCTTCCCTTTTCCTGAAAATAATCTTGGCCAACGGAAAAGAAGTGCAAGGCTCTCTGTATCTCTCTGTATCTCAGGCAGATCTCCCCAAATGCAAACGAGAAAACCATAAAGAAGATGTTCGAAGATTTCTGAGCAATTTTTATAGACATGGTTTCTGTGAAAACTCATTGTAAAGCCATACATCTTAGTAATGTATTTTTTAATAATTAAAATACTTTCATACATTCATTGATTGAATATTCATTAGGCATCTACTAAGTGCCGACATTGTTCTAGGCAATGGGGATGCAGCGGTGAATAAAACAAAGTCGTTGCTCTCAAACACTCGTGTTTCAAAGGGAGAGGAAGTGCAAAGAGACAATAAGCAAAGAACCACCGATGTGGTAAGGAAAACTAAGAAGAAAAATAAATCAAAGTAGGGAGACAGAGAGCAATGGGAAGGACATGCTATTTTATACAGAGGCCGGGAGTTGGCAATTAACAGAAGCATAAAGGAAGTAGGGGGGCAGTCTATGGATATGTGAAGGGAGGTTTTTTTGGCAAAGAGGATAATAAGGGCAATGATCTTAAGGAAAGATCTTAAGGGCAAGAATAGCAAGGAAGGCAGAGTAGCTGGAGAGAAGCAAGCAAGGTAAAGAGTAAAATGAGACTAGAGAAGTGGGGCATAGAATAAAGTAACCCCAGATCACATAGAGCCTTACTGGTCACTGGAAAGGTTTCCATTTTTATTCTGAATAATCACTGAAGCAGCTGTATGGTATTGAGCAGAGGAATGACGTGATCTGACTTACATTTTCTAAAAGTCACTCTAACTGCATTGTGGAGAACAGGCCACAAAGATGAAAGCAAGTGGTTGTTGCAATACTCTACACTTGAGCCAGGAGTAGCAATGACACCCCAGAGGGAAGGTTAAGGAGCAGCTGAATAGATGAGTCTTGAATGCCAAGAGGAGGGTCGGGCTGGACATATGACTGCGGGCCTACAGGAGATCACCAAGTGCCTGAATGTGGAGGGGACATGAAGGAGTGCAGAGCTGAGGCCCTGGCACTTCAGTGTGTGCAGATGGGAAACAGAGGAAGATCCCACAAAGGAAATAAGGAGTGACCAGGCAGTAGGAGATAAACTGAGAGCAGTATCCTGGAAACCAAGTAGAAAAAAAAAAAAAAAAGTTTCAAAGAAGAGAAAATCACAAACTGCACAAAATGATGTTGAGTAAAATTAGGCCTGAATATTGAAAACGAAATAATATGACCTAGATTTCATTATAGATCTTTGAAAGATGATTTCAAGTGAAGAGAATGAAAGTCCAACTGTACCATGACATATTTTCTTTGCAGAAAACATATCTCTATGTTATTAAATCCTACAGTGCTCAGGTCTCTTTCTTTCTTAACAAAGAAATTTTGCTCAATGTAGTATTTGCATAGCTCTGACTTACCTTATACTCTTTTTTTCTTGCCTATTGGCCAGGAAAATGTTATTTCACATTTCACTCATCATTCATTCAACAAATACTTATTCAGTGCCTTAAACACACTTTACTGAAGGGTTGCAATGAATTTCACAAGGAATATTTGAAAATTACTGGCAGGAACCAGGTATTCAAGAAAAACCTATTAGTAGGGATACCTTGGTGGCTCAGTTCATTAATTGTCTGCCTTCAGCTCAGGTCATGATCCTAGGGTCCTGGGACTGAGACCTGCATTGGGCTCCTAACTCGGCAGGGAGCCGCCTTCTCCCTCTGCCTGCCACTCCCCCTGCTATGCTCTCTCTCTCCCTCTCTAACAAATAAATAAATAAAATCTTTTTTAAAAAGCCTACTAGTAATAATGTAATGCAAAATACATAAAATGTCACAAATCTTTTTTTCTTCAGTCACTATGCTAAAAATATCATTATCTTGATGTACTATTTCTTCCACTGTAGGTCCTAACTGCTGGAAGCATAATTCATTGCAATGAAGTGGCTACAGAACACTCCTGGTTGGATAAAACTTTAATAGCAAAAAAATCCAGTTGGGCCATCTAACTTCTACCTTCTCAACACAGATTTACATATTATGAAATATATGTGTTGGGTGATAGGAAAATCACTCTCCAAACCCTTCTGCAGGCACTTAAATACCATGTAAAACAATTATGGAAGAATTTAGCTGGGAAACTCCTACTTAAAAGTAAAAGATCTCCACTCTTGAAGCCACACTGCTGAGTTGTAAAACAATTATGGAAGAATTTAACAATTCTGGAAGAATTTAACAATTTAACATAATTGTAAAACAATTATGGAAGAATTTAGCTGGGAAACTCCTACTTAAAAGTTAGTAAAAGATCTCCACTCTTGAAGCCACACTGATGAGTTGTATCCTGGTTCAGTTACTTACCAGCTGCATAAGCCTGTACCAGTTGTTTAAATTCCCTGTACCCTAATTTCTTTATCTGTAAAATGGAAATAATAGGTATGCCTAATTTATAGGGTTAATGAGTGGTCTGAAATGAGTTAATAGATGTAATATCCTTATAACACTGCCTGGTACATAGTCAGAGATTACTAAATACTGTATCTAAAAAAATGGTCTGAATAAAACAGGATCAGAGATAGAACTGCTATTTCCCAGTAGTATGTGAACTTGGATTCAAAGACTAAGCCATCTGATGAAGAATATATGTTTTTAAATCTCTCAAAATGTACTTAGCCAGATGGCAAGAAACCTAGGACCCACCCTCCACCTAACCCTACAAGAAAAGCATAGCAAGAACCCAAAGGAAAAAGGGAGCACAGAAGCTGATTTTCACCCTGTCTTAGCTCAGATTCCCCAGACACAGAACTGAGTAGGAACTGGGAATTTGGTTACATGAATATAGTCTCAGTTAAAGTCTAGTCTTGGTCTGATAAAGGAGGCAGAGAAGGAATGAGAGGTAGAGCATAAATTTGACTGCAGTATTACTCCCCAATTGAGACAGAAGGACCAGATCAGAAGACTGACCATTATCAGTCAGTCATTGGCTGTGGACCAATGGGGGCAATCCCCTGAATGAGTCAGCTCTCATCAGCTCTAATTGGGACAATTCTTCAGAAGGATAGGCATCTGCAAACTTGTATCAGCTGGGAGACGGAAGCACCAGCCCAGTAAAGAGATCTGAAGAAGTGAGTCACCACAGAGACTATGACAGCCCACTGCTTGCATTTGCTTTTCACATTAAGTTCATTCTAACAGTTAGAGCACCTCTAGAGTATTATAATCATAATTCATGGAAAATATTATGAGGGGTGTCTTACTGGAATGAAGAGTCCATACTGCTATAGTTGCTCTCTAAGACAAAACTGATACTTATCTTCCAGTATTCCAGCACCCTACGATAACAGTTCTGTAATCTAATGGCTTGCCCCGTCAGGTAACCCAGATTCTTATCCCTAAGAATGTTGAACCCCTGGGTATCATGATCTCATCCATGACATGACTGATTTGCATACCTATATACAACTAAAATGGGGCATAGGGTCCCCAAAAATGCCCCAGTGGTTCACCTTTATAGCACAAATTCTATCCAGCCCCCATACATAACTACAGTCATACCACCTCATGAAGATCAGGATCAGTTACACCTGCCAGTAAATCCCCTTTCTGTGCCTGCTCCAGAACTCACAATGAGATACCAGCTGCATCTTTAAATTTAGGTAGACTTTTACTCTGTCCCTTGGTGGAAGCACCCTACCCCTACCACTAACCAATACCTCTTTATCCACTGAGATTGTGCGTGTGGCGACAGGAAATACTTCTCCCAAGTAGTCCACTGGCAAGGAGATTAAATAGGGCCACTTTTTATTTTCACCCCCTGGTTTTCTGAACCTGTTTATTCTACCTAGTGTCAATAAATAGTAATTGTTGGTTTAGGAGTGTATGGCATCCTACAGGATACCCTACAGTGGATGCCTTGGCGCCTTGGCGCCTTGGCCAGATTTTGGCTGATAACAAATCACATCTGCCCCATCCTTAGAGAATGGTCTTAAGCCAACAGAAGCCACTGAACCTAGGAGGCTATCCTCTACTTTGAGGAGAGGGAAAGAGTGGACTTTGGCCAATGATTGACACAGGGTACAAAAGGTTAGCACACTTGCTCAAAAATGAACTTGATAGAATCTGTGTCCCAAATCTTCCCCGTGAAATCATTTCTATGCATACAACAGATGTGTCTGTAATGAGACAGACCATGGCCTGAAAAGCACTGAAGAACACATATGCCATGGGGAGTAATGGAAATATTAGATATGTGGATATATATAAAAGATTAAAGAAATACAAAAATTTTTTAAAGCCCATTATCTGTTTAAAGCAAAAATTAATATTTTAATGGATTATGGAGTTTATAATATATGTAGAAGTATATGACATGAATATCACAATGGACGGAGGAAAGGTGGTTGAAATTATACTGTTGTGAGGTTCTTATATGTGGTACTACAGTGTTAATTCAAATATACTTTTATAACTTAAAGATGTATATTATAATCTCTAAAGCAACCATTAAAATAAAATACCCAGATATATAGATAAAAAACTATCAGAAGCGCTAGAATGGGATCCTAGAAAGTCACTGATTGAGTAATTGTCAGACTAATTAAAAATCAACATTCAATTAGATATTGTTTGAAAGAGATGTACTTTAAATTAAAAAATGCACACAAGTTGAAAATAAAACAATGAAAATAAACATACTATTCAATCTATAAGTCTAAGAAATTTAGTGTGATTAGATTGTTTCAATACTAGAGGTACTACAGAGATATAGTTATTTTATAATGATAAAAGGATTTATTTATCAGGAAGACACAATTCTAAATATGTACTCATCTAATTACAGAGCTAAAATACACATGAGGCAAAAAATGGGCAGAACTAATGGGAAAATTATACCAATCCACAATCATTGATAGAGATTTTATCTATCAAAATAACTGATAGAGTAAGTAGCCAAAAAAATTAGTAGTAATATAGAAAACTTGACAGGAATGCCAGTGGGCACATCAGTATCATTTCTGTGGGATTCATATAAATAAATATTATGAACATCTGTATGTCAAAAATTTAGTAACAGATAAACTGGACAATCCCTTAAATAATATAACTTTCCAAAGCTGATGCAAATAAAAATGAAAAATCTGAATAGTCCTAAAACTATTAAAGAGATGGAATTAACTTGTCAAAAAGAAAATTCTCTTATTTATTGGACAGAGAAATCACAAATAGGCAGAGAGGCAGGCAGAGATGGCTTCACTGTTGAAGTCTATCAAATATCTAAGGAAGAAATAGCAATCTTTGCAAGCTTTTTCAAAACACAGAGGAGGTTGATGCTTCCCAATTTGTTTTATGAGGCTAGCAAAATCTGGCAAAGATAGTACTAGACAATTAGAGATCAATAGTTAGACACAAAAATCCTTACAGATTATTAACAAATCAAATCTACCAGTAAATAAATAGAAGAATATATCATGACTAAGTAGAATTTACAACAAATCATATGATCATTTCAATAAACACAGAAAACACTGATGAAAGTATTACAATGGCCTTTTATGCTAAATATCCCTGGGAAAATAGAGAGAGAAGACAATTTCCTCAACTTGATAAAAGCATCTATGAATAACCTATACTTAGTATCATATTTCATAGTAACTAAGCCCCCTGAGACTGAAAAAGGCAACAATGTTTGAACTTACCACTTCTACTTAATATTGCACTGAAGGTCCTAGCTCATTAAGAAAGAGAAGTAAAAGGCATCCAAATTGCAAAGGAATATGTAACTATTTGCAGACATCATTGTTTATATAGAAAATCCTAAGAAATCTACAAAAAATCCATTAGAATCAACAACGTGCATTTAGCAAAGTCAGAGTATACAAAAGAAATACTAAAAAATACAGAAAAATTGACTAGAAAATATAACGTAAGAATGTTTTATCAACAAAAAACATAAAATAGTTGGAAACACATCAAAGAAAAGATGTGCAAATTCTCTACTTTGGAACTATAAAAATGTTGCCGGGGCTATTTAAAGAAGAGCTAAATAGGGGTGCCTGGGTGGCTCAGTAGGTTAAAGCCTCTGCCTTCAACTCAGATTATGATCTCAGGGTCCTGGGATGGAGCCCTGCATTGGGCTCTCTGCTCAGCAGGGAGCCTGCCTCCCCTTCTCTCTCCGCCTGCCTCTCTGCCTATTTGTGATTTCGTCTGTCAAATAAATAGATAAAGTCTTAAAAAAAAAAAAAAAAAAGAAGAGCTAAATAAATGGAGAGTTATACTAGTTCAAGGATTGGAAGACAGAGCTGTTGTCCATTATCCTAAAAGGATACATTGATAGAATGCAATAC
The DNA here is from genome assembly GCF_009829155.1 of Mustela erminea. NCBI lineage: Eukaryota > Metazoa > Chordata > Mammalia > Carnivora > Mustelidae > Mustela > Mustela erminea. The sequence goes on from NC_045619.1 coordinate 30,656,805, forward strand.
CAATTAAAATTGTAGCAGACTTTTTAAAATAAATTCACTAGCTGATTCCACAATGATTAGAGAAATAGAAGTACTTAAAATAATCCTCGTTTTCAAAAATTTCAAAAACCTTTCGAAGAATAACCAAGTCAAAGGACACGTGCTGCCTCATTTCAAAGTATATGGTAAAGCTATATTTGTTTAAAAATGTGGTAGCAGTGTAAAAATAGACAAATAGATAAATGGAAGGATAAAAAGTCCAAAAAGACAAACATTTATATGGTTAACTGATTTTTTTTTTTTATACTGTAGTGAGGTATTCTATAGGAAGAGGATAATTTTTCAATAAAGGATTCTGGAGCAACTGAATATACATGGAAGAAAAAGCTCAACTTCTACCATACGCAACAACTAATTCAAGATGTATCATAGACCTAAATATAAAACTAACTCTATAAATTTCTACAACCAAATGGAGGACAATATCTTTACCATATTGGGGTAGGCAAAGATTTAAGACAGAAAAGCTTTAACCTTTAAAAAAGTTAACTATACTCTATCAGCATTAAACTTGTTCTCCTAAAAACTATCACTAAGATAATAAAGGGGCTGAGATAATAATTCATTTTATATATTCCAATTAAATAGAGAACTTCTCTAATGCAGTAATAAAAACTAACAAAAAAAGTGCCAAAGATTGTACAGACACTTAAATTTTCAAAACTTACATGAGAAGATAATCAACATCATTAGTTTTTAGAAAACATCAAATTAAAAACATAATATCACGTCACGCTAACTAGAATGACTAAAATTTAAAATAAAAAGACCAACTGCTGAGGATGTGGAATACACAGATCTCTCATAGATTGCTGGTGGGAGTGTACCAGAGAACAGCCACTTTGGAAACGAGTTTACAATTTCTTATAAATCTAAACATACACATAACCTATATACCATCAATTCCATTTCTAGGCATTTGCCCAAAATAAATGAAAATATATTCACAAAAAGACATTGACAAGAACATTGGAGCAGTTTTATTCCTAGCAGCAACAACTGAATGACTTAGATAAAAAAAAAAAATCTGGGGGCGCCTGGGTGGCTCAGTGGGTTAAGCCTCTGCCTTTGGCTCAGGTCATGATCTCAGGGTCCTGGGATCAAGCCCCACATTGGGCTCTCTGATCAGCGGTAAGCCTGCTTCCCCCCTCTCTCTGCCTGCCTCTCTGCCTACTTGTGATCTCTCTCTCTCTCTCTCTCTCTCTCTGTCAAATAAATAAATAAATAAATAAATAATCTGTATGTTGATCAAGATGTGACTGGACAAATGGTGGTATAAGAAAATAAAATACTTAACAATAGAAAGGAACAAACTACTGATATGCACAAAAAAGATAAATTTCACAACCATCATGTTGAGTGAAAAAAGCCAGCTATGAAAGCGTGTGTTCTATTCAATATCATTTATATGAAATTCTAAAAACAGACAAAATAAAGCTATGGTTTTAAAAATCAGATTATTTTTTGGGTGTGTGGGGGGGTGAGATATTGCAAAGTACATCAGGGAACTTTCTGGGATAACAGAAATAATCTATCTATCTATCTCTCTCTCTATATATATATATATATTAAAGATTTTATTTATTTATTTGACAGACAGAGATCACAAGTAGGCAGAGAGGCAGACAGAGAGAGACGGAAGCAGGCTCCCTGCTGAGCAGAGAGCCCCATGCGGGACTCGATCCCAGGACCCTGAGATCATGACCTGAGCCGAAGGCAGCGGCTTAACCCACTGAGCCACCCAGGCGCCCCAGAAATAATCTATATATTAACTGGAATACTGATTATATAGGTATATACATTTGTCAAAACCTAATGAAGTATACCCTTAAAATTTATGCATATTATCATAGGAAAAGCATGTTTCAATACATATATATTTTATTAAAATATTTTTAAGTTAAGAATGACACTTTTTCTACCTATTTTCTCTACCAGTAGCAAGAGCAACAATAAAAAAGCTAACTCTTCTTGAACACCTCTTCTGTGTGAGGCACTAGATAAATGCTTCATGGGTGTTAACTAATTTAACCCTGCTGAGAATTCTGATACTTCACATCATAGGCTTGACTTCCCCTACCTCCATTTGGTACAGAAGGCAGCTGATGTACAGAATATTGCATTAATGTGCTCACTGGCTCACATACAGAAACTGGCAGAGCCAGTCTATTAATCCAGGCATTTTAGATCCAGAGCCTATTTTCTTAATCACCTCGCTGTGTTCCCTTTATTTTCTATATGACAGTTATAACTGATTGATAGAAAGATAAAGAGTTAATTTTTTTGTTGTTGTCGTTAGCAATATTAGATTCCACCAGGTTGAAAACTCCCGAGGACAATGACACCAAGAACCAGCTAAGCTTGTGTAAATCCAAATTTACTTCTCTAGGGGTCTTTGTAACATGGAACTCCCATAGGTATACATCCATCATTTCTCCAGGTGTTGTCGACAGGCTGCCAATTCCTCAAAGCTGGCAGCATTTCCGGCAGCTGGTAGATCAGGTTTGAGCAGCATCACTGTGTGGTCCACCAAATACTTTGGATGCTTTCTATTCTCCTTTCCATTCCTGGGTTTCATTAAAGGGTCTCCAGGTGTGACTGTTCTCCAGGTGTTGCCAAAAAGGGCCCACTATCATCTTCCCCTTCAACAACTCATGAACTGAACCAAAACAGAAAAGGATATAGGCCCGTGTTAGGTTTCTCAGTAGAGGAATATCAATATTTATGCTAGAATGGTAGGCATTTTGCCATCTCTTCGTGTAGCATATGCTGACTTGACAGTCAACAAGTTGGAACACACAACAGAATCTTACTTATTAAACTAATCTACGCTATAATCTATAGGTTTGTCTTTACCAATACACTTTTTAAGAATTGGATTTCATGACAGAGAATCAGGTTTTATGAAAGCTCTGTACTGTTTTGAAATTAAACCAAAGGACTAATTTGCTTTTCCATTACATGTTTGCACGCAGTACTCATAATTCCCATTGGAAAGCAGGGCAACCGTACTTCCTTTTAAATCTAATTTTTTTTTTTTTTTTTTTTTTTTGGCAGGGGGGGCGGCGCCTGGGTGGCTCAGTGGGTTAAGCCTCTGTCTTCGGATCAGGTCATTATCTCAGGGTCCTGGGATCGAGCCCCACATCAGGCTTTCTGCTCAGCGGGGAGTCTTCTTCTCCCTCTCTCTCTCTGCCTGCCTCTCTGCCTACTTGTGATCTCTGTCTGGCAAATTAAAAAAAAAAAAAATCTGTAAATCTAATTTTTTTTTCATTTAAAAAAAAATCCATTGTTTTGTTTATGACCACTTGGAGTAAAGGAGAACTCATTAATTTGATCTATAAAATATCTTGCAAACCTGAGTGCCTGGGTGGCTCAGTTGGTTAAGCAACTGCCTTTAGCTCAGGTCATGATCCAAAAGTCCCAGGATCAAGTCCCACTTCAGGCTCCCTTCTCAGCAGGAAGTCTGCTTCTCCCTCTGACCCTTCCCCACCTCATGCTTTCTCTCTCACTTTCAAATAAATAAAATCTTTTCAAAAAAATAAATAAATAAAAAATATCTCGCAAGCAAGCTATCTAGAACCCTTGTGTTCACTTTTTTCCAGAATTAGTTGAGACTAGTGTATTTCTAAATGATCTCCTGTGTCAGGGTCAACTGAGTGGTCACTTGAAAGGTAGGTTCCTGGATCCCAGCCCCAAGCCTATTAAATCAGTGTATTAGCTGAGGATCCCAGGAATCACATTTTAGCAAACACTCCAGGTGGTTTTTATTTACCCTTAAAATTTTGCAGTTTCTGCTCTAGGCTTGCTTTTGAAAGGGAAAAATAGCCATCAAACATTTTATTTGTAGGAAGCAACCTCTAAAATGAATGGAGAATTAAACCACAGCCAGAAAAAGAAACTTTTCACATCAGCATGGCAGCTTCTCTCTGCAAAAGGCTGCTTGCTGGCTTTAAAAACAGAATCTTTAAAACCTATAGCACACTATGCCATTATCTTCAAGTTCACAAAGAGGTTTTTAGATCTGCTACATGAAAGATGTTGTAATAAACCACACAAATGCCACATTGAACGAAAGCAAATGCAAGGGGAGAATTTAATACCTACAGATATAAAACCTCAGTTTGTTTTTAAAGATCCTTTTCATCTTGAGAAGAAAGAGATTTAATCAATCCTTTTGCAGAAGTTATCCCATGTCAGACTTGTGCCTGCCTTACTTTAGTTCAAAGGGGACAAAGGTAGTTTCTTCTTCTAAACCAAGTTGGGAAGGTCAGGAACTAAAATAAATGAGGAGCTACCTTTATTTCCATGGATCAAATGATGTGTAATATAAGAGGCTTTTCTATTTTGAGGAAAATGAAGAACGTGGATCCTATAGAAACCTAAATGTAGTTGAGCTATGGTTTCTTTTCTGGTTGTTTTTTACTTTACCATTAAAATGAAAATGAGTGAATGAATAAATATTTTTAAATGGTTTGATTGAGTACATTTTATGCATTTCCTGTGCCTTGCATGATTTTTCACCTGTGACCGGAGATTGCCTGAGCATTACAAATAAGCTTCTCCTACCTCCTGAACCCTGGCTGGCCTCAGTAAACCTGACAAGCTAAAGAGCAAGAAAAAGATCTTTGGAAACAGGTGGCTCCAGGCAGGACTTTGTCCTCTCAGAGCAACTCATCCACTCTCATCTGTAAAAGGCTAGATCTCTGTGTGCTACTTTTCCATCTGGGCTATTGTTATCCTTGGTAGCAGATTTTACACCAGCTTCTTGTCTTACTCTTTGTTCCTCTGAATGCAGCTGGAGAGTAGTTCTTAAATCAATTCTGCAAAACTATGATGCAAGACGAGAAAAGAAACAAACTAGTTTCTTTCTTTCTTTCTTTTTTTCTTTCTTTCTTTCTTTTTTTTTTTTTTAAACAAAAAGAAGTACATTCATTGAACACCTATTTAATAAATGTCCACACCTGGTACAAACTGCAAGTTCTGGAAGAAATGGAGAAGAGATTTTGAAGTTTGTATTAGAATGGGAGGGCCATATAATAAAGTATTGAATACTATTAATATTTTCTTACACATTCTAAATCAAATGGCCACTTCATTTTTAGGATGATCACTAAATTAGATGTTTGGGGGTCAGACTTGGGTGGTAAAAAATACTGTTGTAGAAAATAAATAGGCTTTTTGGAGAAATACTGATAGGATTTAGAAAAGCAATTCCTCACTTAATTGGCAAGAATTTCTAAGTCTGCTTTCATTGACACTATTTATTTCCTCTTAGTCATACCAGGAGCTGTTTCAATTCCCTATTATCCTGAATTTTCTTATTTATGATATTGACTACACAGCAATCACCCTCATTTCCTATTATCTTAAAATAACTGACCATCAAATTTCCCCTGAACTTGACATATACGATTTACACAGATCAGTTTTCGTCTAATCTAACTGCACTATTTAAGAAGGAAAACCAAAACAAAGCCTGTACTAAGGTGTTGAAGAAAGCCCCAAGCCACTTGGAAGGGAAGGTATATTATGTCATAGGAATTAGAGAATTTCATAAAAATATGAGTGTTTTTAGGAATGAAGTTGACTTGCTCCTCCCATCTCCCCTGTTAACACCTGTTACAGTGTTGGAGGTGGAAAAGTTACTGAAGCAAACGAGTCTATGGTATATTGCAATTAAGAGAAAGAATGAATGATTTATGAGGCTCCATCGAATGTTCTTCCTTGAGCTGATTTTAAAGTCCTCCAAAGCCATAATCCCACAACTCCAGGAGGTATGATGGTATTTACAAAGTCTCGTGATTTAGACATACTACAATCTGTACCCTCCGTTATTACAGAACTTGAAGAGCCTATGAAAACTAAAAGAAGTGAGCCAAGGTAGTAGCCTAGTACCGTTAAAATCACTAACATCACATCAGTGCCAACGATGGAGGAGCACAGATGAAATGACTAGGTATAAAGTAAATTAAAGTATATCCTCTAAATCTATAAAGTGAAATACTGGTTGCCATTCAATGAGTATCCGTTGAGCACCTAACACAATCAGTGTTCTGCTCAATGCTGTGGGGATACATGCATAAAGAGCAAAAATATGACACCTGCCCCTCCAGGAGTTTGGATCCAAAAAATGCATGGTGATGATGCTTTATTTCTTCTACCATTCCATGGATAATCACCTCCCTTCTTGCTAAGAACTTAACCTGAATTCATTATCTGCACACTCTGTCTACAGAAATCCAGCCTCTCGAATGAAACAAAGAGCTCATCTGATTCCCTGTGGCTTATTTGTTCTGAATTCATTTAAATGATAATCAATATCTTATGCATTAAAAAAACAAAAACTTATGCACTGGTAAGAGTGCTAAAGGAAACAGACCAACTGAATATTTGGCTTCTCCACATTCAAAACATTCTTTTTTGAAATATAAAGTTGTACTTAAAAAGTCTCTGTAAAGCATACCACCAGTTACAGATTTGAGGTTTAATCTGTCACTTTAGCAAAACTGGACAAGCCAAGCTGAATATTTTTGGTCTCAGCTAACTTTACACCTTGATAAAGTTTGCCAAAGCAGTTGCACTAGACCTGAGCTATGTGCATACAAATTCAATATAGTCATCCTAAGATCAAGATTTTTGTTATATTATATAATACGTAAGTTATTTTTCAAGAATCTCATAATGGAGTAAATTTGCATCATCTTTTTAAATTCATAACACTAGGTACACTTTTGCATTCCAGCTGACAGTAATCATGGCATTGATCATATTACCTTTCACTCCGACTCTTTCCAAACTCTATAAGGACAAAGTCCTTGTCTCATTTGTCTCTGTATCCCTAAGCCTAGCACACAATTTGTCATATGGTAGATATACAACAAATAATCACTGAATAATTAAATGACACCAACCCCTGAGAAGATCAAAATTTAGTTAGACTGACAAATATGTATATAACTATTATGCAAAGCAAAGTGTGACAAAAGAGCCATTACTTAAGACTAGAAAGAGATATTTGCTCTTTCCTTTTGTAGAACATCAAATTATTTCTGCAAATAAATTATAACCACTAAATAAGATATCTGTTGGCAGAATTCATATAGGTAAGTTCATTGCACTTTTCCCCTAAGTATGCTATTTTCCTGGTATTTATTCCTTCCTTGAGAAAATGAATTACACATTTCAAGTTTTTAAATATTGACTTTGTATTTTGTAATTGTTACTTGCAGAATTATAATGAGCCTAAAGAAAATGCAGAGTTGTCTTCTGTTTTCTGACTTTGGGTCAGAAAGTCTGACTGGGGAAATGGGTATATCTATACTCGACCATAAGTAAAACAAAACTGTATCATTCATTTCCCAAGAAAAGAAGGAAGGAAGGGAAGGAGGGAAGAGGTAAGTAAAAAGGAAGGAAGGGAGAAAGAAAGGAAGAAAGAAAAAGGAAAAAACCCTTCCAGGTAGAGTCATGAAAAGGCAACCTCACTGTATAGAAAAAGCAGCTTAGTCAAATACTTGCCAGTATTCGTGCTTAAGCTCCTCAAAATGGTACTCTTTTTTTCACCATAATGATGCTATCATCAAAATAAACACATGTGGTTTTTATTTCTTTTAGTATGTACCAAAGATATTTACTAAGTACAATGAAATCTTCAGAAGTTAGGGGATTTTTTTTAGATCTTGAAAAACTTCTTTATTTCCATTTCCATCATTTCCTCCTATGATTCCATATCCCTGTCTGGTTAATTTTAAACCCATGACAGTAAAGAAGGCCAGGTTCTTCACCATTTAACAAATATGAATTTAATCTTGAATTTTTTCATAGTGAGCAGTGGCTCCATTTTTATAGAAAATAAAAACTCTTCCTCCTTTTAAAACAAACCAGAAATAAGATTCTTCTCCAAAAGATTTATCACTTTATTACTTCAACCTATTGGACTCAGGCTTTCTTTCTTAGGAAGAGTAAGTTTGCAGGTGGTGGATGACTCATTCAATAACATGCTTCATGTTTCATTTGTCCTTTTGAAGAATTCTTTATAGTGGTCATAATAATGACCATGGTCCACAGTCAAAATTCAATCCTATTTATTTGTTTATTTAGTTAGTTAGTTAGTTCAGTTAGCCACTGTATAGTACATCATCAGTTTTTGATGTAGCGCTCAATGATTCATTAGTTGCATATAATACCCACTGCTCACCACAACACGCACCCTCCCCAATACCCATCACCTGGCCACCCCATCCCCCCACTCACCTCCTCCCTGAAACACTCAGCTTTTTAAAGAAAACAAAATCTTTATCACTATTTATCATGAAACTTCCACCAACATAAGCCAACATCAATTAAGGTGAAGAACAAATGAGATAAAAAAATATTACTTCTATTTTACAATGATATATAGGTACTCCGAGAGGACCTTATTTTTTTTTTTTTTAAGTAATTTGCAATTTGTGGGGACTTTCTCCTGAGTGATAATTAACAGCATGGGCTTCATGGGATGCCTGGGTGGCTCAGTGGGTTAGGCCTCCGCCTTCAGCTCAGGTAGTGGTCCTAGGGTCCTGGGATCGAGCCCCATATCGGGCTCTCTGCTCCACAGGGAGTCTGCTTCCCCCTCTCTCTCTGCCTGCCTCTCTGCCTACTTGTGATCTCTGTCAAATAAATAGATAAAATCTTAAAAAAAAAAAAAAAGAAAGAAAGAAAGAAAAAGGAAAAAAAGAGCATGGGCTTCAAATCCTGACTAGTTATCGGACTGGTAAAGTGACTTACAGTATATCTTTAAGCCTTAGTATCTTCATTTATAAAATGAGGATAATAAAATTACCTCATAAGGAGAAATGTTGGGAAGATATGTAAAAATATTTAGATGTATTGTTGGCACATAATTACCCAACAACATTCAATAAGATGGCAGTAATGTTTATCGCCATTATTATTACTCCTTCCAAATGATGCCTATAGATTTGAATGCTACTTGCCTTATGTATTTTATCATGTAAATTCCATTTATGGATATCCATGTCTTAGGTTGGTTTCTTTAAAAGTAGACCCTAAGGCAAGAATTTTAGTATAGTTTATTTGGGAGATGATTTCAGAAAGAATCAGTAGGAAAGAGGAAAATAGACAAAGGGGAAAGAAGAGGAGGAATCTTGCAAATGTCAATGGAAGCACACGTGAGCTTAAATAATCTGCATGTCCCGAGATATTCTTCAAGTTAGCTTTAGTATATACAAGATCCAGACTATGGTGTATCTCACCTTTGAGATACACCAAATTAAATGACAAAAGGAAAAAGTGTATCTCTTCTTCAGATACTACCCTAGGATAGATTGTTGCATAAAATCTTACCTAAGTAAGTAGTGCTACAGAAAATAATTTAACAATATCATCTACTAATAATGTATCATTTACATTCCCTTATCATATTTAATCATTGTTTAGTATATAGGAAACACAAGGGTGATCTCATTGAAAGCCTTGTTAAGTAGGAAGCTGAATGGCCTAACCAGTTCCTTTTCACATCCTGAATCTTAAGAAATAAGTGTCACCCTTGTGCTTTGTTCATTCATGTGCAAAATGTAAGTTTTCCTACGGTAATTATCACTTTATTTATAGGAAACCTATAACTGTAACACTGTATCTATTTTGTCAGTTTTCTATAAATATAATAATTATTATTAAAACTGGTGGTTAAATTTTGAAAATAGCTGATGATAATAAATAAGGATGCCATTTACATGCCAAAAATGCAAAGGGAGAAACCACAAAATAAAAAGTCTGTAATCATGATCTCTTTGCTGAATTCAGCCCATAATTTTCAATGTCAGAATTCTATTCCCTATAGTCCCTATTATGTTAAATTTTGTACATTAAAACAACTAGGGCTCCTGGATGGCTCAGTCTTGGGAAAGAGCCACCCACTTATTTTCACTTCACACCTCTTATTTCTTCAATTTGTGCTACCCTTCCTAGTTCATAACTCCTGACATAATAGCAAAGGTAATTTTATTTTTTATCTTCCATGGGTAACTTTGAAATTCCTTCAGGGTAATTTCCCCCTGCCCTTTGAGGAAAACTTTGACCAATTCCATAGCTTTTCTGCTTAATATAATTAATAGATGGCTGTGCTTTAGTTTTAGGTCTCAACTCAATCTCTATTCGATAGAATGTTCAAGATACTAATCAAAATTCCAGATTTTATTTTATCATTAAACATTCTTTCCCCCCACTAGGGCCTGCTTCAATCCCTCCTCCTTTTCCCATTGTACATGAATGGAAAGAGGAAGGCATTGATAGAAAAGAGGAAAGAAGATGACAGAGAAAGTCTTACTTGAACTTGAACCATCAGAAATTATTTTATACTCTGTAGACCAGCTTGTGTGAAAGCCAATACAAAGATGGCCTTCCCCACGAATCTCTCTTTTTACAATTCCCACTATCTAGGCTGGTGCTTCTTGATTCTAGGTGTTACCTGGAAAATTACTTAATAAACACCATTTGACCAAGCATCATGAACACAGAGGCAAGTATCTCTTCTGCTAATATTTTATCTTCAGTATCTGACCTGATACACAGTAATTTCTCATTAAGTATTGGTTGAGTGAAAGATAACCTCCATATTACCAAAATCAATGATCACTTTCTGCCTTTAACTAAATTAGCCTTGAAACACATTTTATACTATTGGTCACAGCTCTTAAGAAATTCTCTCTTCCCTTCTTGTACAACATAAATCTCTCCTGTTTTCTTCTCTCTGGTCGCACATTTAGTCTTTATGAAGCCTTCTCTTCTTTGTTTGACGGCTTTCTAAATTCCAGTTTTATCTAGAGCTGAATGTATGGCTTTTCTTTTCTTATTACTATATACAGTTTCTCATAACCATTTTCTTGGCTTTAAGTAACAAATCCATAGTCCCAGCCCAAAATTCACTCCTCAGCTCCAGATCCACATATTCAACGGCCTTTGGGATAGCTGCCATCTCCTAGAGACTTTAAACTTCTGTGTTCAGATTGAAATGTGTTATCTTTGCTCTAAGATCTATCTGGTCCTTGATTTCTATAGTGTGGTAAAAGTCATCATATACACTCAGTGTCTCAGATTAGAAATCTGGAAAACTATGCTAAACTAAAGCTCTCTCCTTCAAAACTCACATCCAATTGGTTCTCCAAATCCTTTAAATTTGATCTTCTAAATAGGTGTTAAATCCGTATCTTCCTCTTAATTTCCACCGCCTTACTTTGGGCCCGTATCCCTTTGCTGTTCAATTATTGGCCGGGTTGCAACTGGCTGCCCTTCTAATGGGTTGCCCCACCTTTTCCAGTCTATCCCCTGTTCTGCTGCTAGTGTGATCATTCTAACACTCAAGTTTAGTAACAGTACCTTTTTAAAAATAGCTTCCTGCAGAGCACCCAAAATAAAGCAAATTCCTTAGCCTGGATCAGAAGGCCCTCTGTGATCCATCCCTGACCTACCTCCCCAGGCACAATTTTAACCTCTTCCTAAGAATGAGAACCACACGCAAATATTGTAGTTCCCTCAAAGCAACCAACTATTTTTAGAGTAGTGGGCTTACAGGCTTTTTTTCCTCCTTCACTTTTTTTCAGCTTCCAAAATTTCAAAGAATATATCATTTTATTCATCCTAGAATAGCAAATGGGCTTTAGGCTAACTCTTCTCACACTTCAAGGCTTAAGTCAAATGCTTCATAAGAAGCATTTTCTTTTACTTGTTTGGAAGTAGGTTTTCTCCTGTATCCCCATGGCTCCATCTGCATACCTCTATTTTAGGACTGAGAACACTACATTGCTCTTCTTTTTTTGTTTTTCTCTGTATTTCTGCTTCTTCTTTTTGAGCTCAGTACAGGTGACAAGTTAGTGCTTAGAAGCATGTGGTGTGGATTCAGACTATGAAATTAAATTATTTTACTGTCAATTCCAAACTGCTGACCTAAATTGGGCAAGCTATTTACTTTATTGCTCCCCAGTTTCCTCATCTGTAAAATGGGTATATTAATATATCCTGCCTCAGAGAAATATTACAAAAACAAAAGAAATCTATATCCATAAAGTTCTTGCAACAATGCATGATTCATAAGTGCTCCCTAAAAGTTGGCTATTATTTTTATTTTTATACCTATAGAGAAAAATCCTTAAGTCTTAGCTGAATGAATGGATGAATTAATCAATGAACAAAATTTAAAATGATAAATTTTTAAGAAAATTATAAATGCTTAAAATACATGCAAATATTTCCTTGGAGAGCATATTCCTGACTCCCTCCACAAAGTAAAATATGTTGCCCCTTTACTCCCTCTCACACAATCCAGTTCTTCTCTTTCATATTATTTATTACAACTTCTAAGAATGAATTTTTTCATTACAAGGTATGTGTTTTATTCATTTCTTTATTTCTTATCCAAATTGACTCGATGTCAAGGCATGTCCATTTGGTTCTCCACTCTTTACTAGCACAGTGTATAGCACAACTGTTTGATATATTTTAATTGAATTATGTGAAGGTACAAAGTTACACGAGTAGAATTCATTTTTTTTGATGAATTAGAATCCCTAGAAACTTCCAGTGCTTCTGCATTATCCTAATAAATAGCAGTTATTATATTACTTACATCAAGTTCTACAATCTAAAGTTTAGTCTCAGTTTTAGTGTTATCCTTATTAACTCTCAGAATTAGTTTAAAATTCAGTTTTCATTATTTAAACTTCTTTCTATTTCTGTTTTGTTAATCATAATGGACATAATGGACAGAATGGAGATACATTACTTGCACTGTATCTCAAATCTGTTTCAGAAGAAGTCAGGAAAGAAAAGATGAGAATGAGGGGAACGGATTGTTGTTGATTACACTGGAAATATGAAGCTGTATCATTTATAAAGATTAGGGACAGCTCACCAAGAAAGGTGCTCTGAATCCAAATATAGTAATACTACTACCACTAATAAAAGACATTTGTTTAATGTTTTACAATATATAAAGAAGTTTCAACATATATTTTCTCTTACCTAATGCTCACAACAGCCCCAAAGGACAGTCATGGATTTGGGTCTACATTTCACATGTGGATCAATTTAGGCTCCAAGAAATTGCCTGACTTGCTCAAGTTCTCCTAGCTGTTAGACTGGTCAAGCTATGACTCAGATATAGGTCAGCTTTGCTATGCCCATTGTTCTACAGGATACCACTGCACTTCTTTCAAAAGTGACATTTCTGTCTATAATCGAAAAAAAAAAGGCTAATTTAGGAACAGAATTTAATTAGGATTTCTTTTAGGGTAATAGGTTCTGCTCATTACATTAAATACCAAGAGGAATGGATTTACATCTACCCACCCATTTGAGTTTATTCAAGCTACTGAAAGAAGCTGTATTAGGAATTTCTGAAATAAGTTATAGATCTTTCTGATTCTGCATATTATCAGATATAAATATAGTAGTTTCAATAGTGCTTATCAAGTGATAATGTCTAAAGCAGATCATTATTTAATTACAATGAAAGCCGAAGTAAACAACCTGAATGATTTCTGAAAACCTAACCACTGAAAACCACACCCTTTGGCAACTCTCCTAAGACTCACAAAAAAGACAATAGGGTAGATTGTGTTTAGAGAAAATTTTAAAACAAGCATTAAGTTCTAAGCCAAGATGTGGCAAAAGATAGAATCCTGAGGAAAACTAATGAAGTACTTGAAAACGAACAAAACAAAAACAAAAAAAAAGGTATTTCAAGTTATATAAGGGACACTTCCTCTAGTTTTTTTTCATTTTTTGCACACATTCAGTATTTCCCTATGTTTTGTGATTACCATGTGAAAGGCATGATTCTAAACAGGAAAAGTTTTCAAGTAAGTCCAGTTTAATTTTTGAAAGCATAAACTTGGAGTCATATGTATGTGAATTTGAATCATACCTGTTAATTATTACTATTAGCTATGAGAATGAAAGCAAACAACTTAAACTTTCTGATGACATCACATACAGGCCATCAACAGGATTAAACAGTCTTCCATTCAGAACCTACTTAGTGTCAGGCACTGTCCTAAGCACCTAAATACAGTAGTTAACAAAACAAAATGCCTGTCCACATAGTTTCCATTCTAGTAAGTTCCTAACTTTCCTAAATAAGAAAGTTCCTAACAAAATAGTCTATACCATAACAGTATACAAAAAAATACCTATGTTCTTATTCAGTTCCCTCCATCATACCAGCTAAAATTCTTGGTTCTTTGTTAAGAAGAAGTATATGGATTAAGTATATACTTAAATACTTAAGAGTATTTAAGCAGTATTGGCAGTGACTACCTCTGAAAGTAGAATAAAGGTTCTATTAAAAATAATAAAGCCTCTGCCTTCGACTCAGGTGATGATCCCAGGGTCCTGGGATCGAGCTCCACATCGGGCTCTCTGCTCCGCAGGGAGCCTGCTTCCTCCCCTCTCTCTCTCTGCCTGCCTCTCTGCCTACTTGTGATTTCTCTCTCTGTCAAATATATAAAATCTTTTTAAAAAATAATAATAATAGTTAAACATGTGTTTAAGATGATTCCAACTCAGCCAAGGAATTGCTTATTCCTTTATGTTTGTTGAATGTTTGGAGAAAAAAAAAAAACACAACAAATATCCCATAGAATTATTAAATTAATCACCTAGGTTTGATTAGTACGGTCATCTACATGGACTAAGGGACCTACTTGAAGAGATTAGTCAATAATTGTCAATTCTGTACATTTACTCTTTTTTTTTTTTTTACATTTACTCTTTTATATGAATACAAATCAGGCTATTTCCAGGAATCAATTACCAAGTTTCTGTCCCAATATGTAATCATCCACATACTACTGAGGGAAGAAAAAAAAAAGAGAGAGAGGAATAAGTCTCTGTAGATGTTATAAAGAAAGAGGAGCCAGATTTTGGCTACTTTAAGATATAAAGAAAAGAGAGGCACCTGGGTGGTGCAATCAGTTAAGCACTGAACTTTTGGTTTCGGCTCGGGTTGTGATCTCAGGGTCGTGGGATTGAACCCCACATGGGCTCCATGCTCAGCATGGAGTCCGCTCAAGATTCTCTCTCCCTCTCCCTCTGCCCCCTCCAACCCCTGCAAAGAAAATAAACACATAAATCTTTTAAAAAGAAAATGAAAAGAAAAAATAAAAATCATGTAATTGTTAAGAATCTTGGGCTTTTTATTTAGGGTAGGTTTATTTTTATACTCCTACAGGGAAATTTAGAGACAAGGAAGAAGAATTCTGGTAACCTAAGCATTGCATGAGTGGTTGTATCTAGTATCACTGAAAAAGGGCAAGGAAATTTACAAGATGAACTGCAAAAAAAAGATGAAAAAGAAAGGAAAATTTCTGCCATTAACCTAGAACCAACAATCAAAGGACAAGAAACAGAATCTGTGGTGTGTAGGTCACTCACATTAGCCAAATTAATGTATGGTAAATCTAGTAATCATTTTAAAGAGTAACTTTAAATATTGACTATTACTAAACATTTAAATTTCTCAAACTTCAACTGGTTTTGTGTGGGCTGATTTGATTGTTTTATATCAAAATATAAACCTAGAGAGTAAACCAAGTAAAAGGAAGATGTGGAACCAAGGAAAAAGGGAATAGAATAAGGAAAAGGGCCATTCAAATATCCGAGGTGATGGGGAAATACCCCAGGAGGGCAGTTTGATAGCAGACTTAGAGAACGAACAATCTGATTTGAGCAGACAAACAAAAATCTCCAAAAGAGATGTGTCTAAGAAGAAAGCATTGACAAAATACCTACCCCATTTATTAGTATGAATGATTTTTGGAAGTCATCTGGCAAGAAACACAAGGGAAAGTAAACAACTAGAAATGAGATAATAACTAAATCCATAGAAAATATAAGTTGTACCAGAAAGAAATGTAATCAAAGACACAGTATGGCTCATCTGTGAGGGTGTTTACATGATAATAATAATGTAAGCACTACAGAATTGCCTTTCCCTAATCAGCTATATTGAGAGGATAGGACGAGGATAGAAGGTGCGTGTTGCAGGGCAGGGAGCAGTTGGAAATGGAGTGGGGATAAAAGGATAATTTCCAGCCTTCATATTGGGAATTGCCTACAACTAGAAAACCAAGAAGCGTTAATTTAAAATACTATTTATAGATTTGGGGGTACATAAAAAATAAGAATAGCAGAAAGCAGAGGAACCTGAAAAGAGAGGACGTTATTCCTTATAACCTCTCTCTGACTTTTTAAACAATATGTGAATGTAATTAAAAAATAATAAAATCAGAAACAAAAGCAAAAACAAAAGCAATTTAAAGACTTGACCACCATTGCTATAGAGCTCATCCAGGTGAGGAAAAAATATAAATCTAACATAGTCTGCTGAGTACAGTATCTAAAAATGAGTTTATAAAAACACTGTTATTTGAAAATATATTTTCCTAAAACACTTCTTTACTGAGTTTTAAAAAAATGCTATTAAATCATAAAAGTTTAAAATGTGAGATTCTACCAGCATGTAACCCTAAAATAATAGTGTAGTGAATACACATGTCATTTTGTGATGCAACTTCTCATCTTAAGATAAACGCTGAGAAAGGCAAGAAACAATATGAAGAAGTTTAAGAAGTTTATGTCAAAACCAACAAAATGTTTAGGCAATTCCATTTTATCTTTCTCTAGAAGCTATCCACTATAAATGAATCTAATCAGATTAGATTTAGATACTGTTCTCTCACAACCCCAAGTCCACCACACAACTGACCCTAACAGATATGCCTATGCCCACACACAAATCTGCCCAACAAAGAACACTTCCATTGTGTCAGTGATCCCCCGAAAGATGAAATTGGGGAGGGGAGAGTAACTGGGAGAGCATTTCCAAGTGGTCTGCCATCCTCACATACCATCGGTGTCTACTCATGTAATATTTGCAAATCTTTGACATTCACAGGCACTGTCAATATGACTGGTAAAGACAGTATTGAAAAATTCTTCTGCACAACTACATATAAAAAGAAGCATTAATATGATAGAACTTCTAAAAATCAATAAAACTCTTATTTCTATAGTTTGTCCTAATAATCGGCAATGGTCTGATTTGCCTGCAACCCAGATGTTTTATTATGATAAGGGAAACCACATTTTAATTTCTATTCAGGGTGGTACTACCCCTAAAATATTCTGTGCCTCAAGTATATATTTTTATTTTCAATTGTCACATTGCATGGTTCTATAAAATTAGAAAAGTATGGTAAAGTCCAAAAACAAAGTTGAAACTGTAAATCTTAACAGGCTTGACAGCAACTTTATACATTTAAAAAAAATCAGAGAAGTAAATGTCTTTGGAATCCTTGTTTTTCACTTCTTAAATAGCTGTGACTTTCCATTCCTACTGATGCAATTTTTTTTTTTCACTGAAAGACTGCAATCACAAGATCTGACATGATTCAAAGATCATTTCTCAACTTCTAGGTTTATTAAGGTAAGACGTAAAGAGTAGCGTTTATTGTGGGAGAGCAGGATCTCAGTGGGTAAAAGAGATAAGAACAGGAACATGCATAAATGGCAACAGCTCTACCGGTGTGACAAAAGCCACCTATTCCTGCCATCCGTACACGCTGAATACAGCAATGATGGTGCGTAAGGCGGGCCTGCTGAGGTCAGTTCTCCCATTCCCTGGAGCCCCTCAGATAATGCCTCACTAGGATCTGCTCTCATGGTCACGTATATAGTTTCCTGCCATCCCTGATGTATCGCTTTCTTGGGTTGTTTTCCCTCCTTGCTTCCGCATACTTTATGTACTACTATATAACAATAAAACCGAGAGTCCACGCAGACTCGGGCCTTCACCTTAGTGCCCATACTTCTTGCTGGTGCCGGGCGATGCAGACCCTTCTGACCTTTGTTCCAACTTACTGCACTCTGAGCCATTTACATTTGTCTCTCAACAAGCACACTACGAGGCACTTTATAACATTTTAAAAGTAATTTTAAAAATATTATTCATACAACCTCCCAACTAGTAAAGTGATAATGAGAAATCTCCCTGCAAATGGTATTTAAAAAAAAAAAAAAAAAAAACTTGTTATAGCATAATGAAATTCTCTAGGTATACCTCCTAACCTTCATAAAAGTAGATGTTCATTCATTCATAGTCTCTTTGTTGAAAGTATTTGTTGTCTGCTCCGTTCCCAGCAGTGTGTTATTTTCTGATCTCCAGTTCACTGGAGCTATCCTTTCTCCTGTCTTTCGAAATCCAATTTTTATCTTTCCTTTTCTTTTCTGTTTCTCTCTTCCTCTCAAACCTCCCCAATGCCTCTCCCTCCATCTGGCTAAATTATCCAGGTTAGAAGCATTCTTGTAATCTAAGAACTCTACTTGGAAATCTGCTATTTTCACCTACACCATCCAATATATATTGTCTAATTCAGTTTGATCATCTATTGAGCATGGACTTATAATTACCATTTTAATAGACGTAGGAATTTTATTGTGTTGAAAGAGCACAATTATTAGTATGTTCACTTAGTGTTGGCTTTTCATTGTGTTATTTGTTTGTTGCTTCCATTTGGCTTCTTTAGAGGTTACTAAATGGAAGAGAAGACCTATTTTTGTAATAGCTTCTCTTTGATGACCCTATACAAAAAATAACTCTCCATCCTTACACCTTCCATCTTTAGTGTCCACTCTGCCATCTGTTACCTCCTGATGTTGAGCAACCTCCTCTTAGCATGCCTGGAATTGTGGCTTTTGTCCTGACATCTAGATGCACCACACTTTTGTCAATGTGGCAAACTCCATCACAGTTAGCTTCCTAAGGCATGATTCAGTGGCATGGGGCATGGGGCACATTAGGCTGCCTATAGGGAGGCATGGGACTAGAACAGAAATAAAGCAAATAAACAGAAGCTAATAAGCATGTGCACAGCTTTTTTTCCCCCTGGGGAGGAAAAGCAATATACTGAGAGAGAGTTGACCTAAAAACAATTTGAGAAAAATAGTGGTAGGGATAAGGAATCTATTGACAGCAATACAGACATTTTATTTTCTCCAAATGAAACTTGAATCATAGCAACTTGCAAAAAATGAATAGGTTACAATATGGCCAACATTTATTTTTAGTAACTTAAGTATTAGTTCATTTGTCTGAATATCTATTTGGCTGTGCTGCTTTGGATCAGAGAGAGAGTTAAAATTAATATTTAAGATATTGCAGTTTGGTCCAGCCACCACATAAAGATAAAATCCCATTCTTTGTGTTTTAACTCCCTTCATGTAAAGCACTATAAAATTTTCAGTGAATTTTCAAAAACTAGGAAGCATGCCTTTGGAGATCAATCGATGAGAAATATAATTTGTTTCAACAGATTCCCGCTGCTGCAGCTGCTGCTGTATGATCTGCAGGTTTTAAAAAAGAAAAGAGATAGTGACTTAAATTGAGCTACTTTAATCACTCACTGGGAAATCAGGAAGATTTGTTGAACGCAGTTTAAGCCTCATATTCTTTCATGTAATAAAGATTTGTTCATATAGTATAGAAAGATACTTCCTTATAAATCATTTTGGTCTTACTGAGAAGAGTTCTTATTCTTAGGAGAAAGAGTCTATTGGGAAAGTATCCATTTACCAATGAAAAATACCCAAGGCTACCTTCTTGCCATAGGTTGAATCAGTCTTTCTGAGATATTTGTTGGTATACCAGGTTCTGACACTGGTCACCAATTACCTGTTGAAAGGTTAACTCCCCACAAGCCTGCAATTCTTTTCCTCTTTGCTTTTGAACTGGCATAAGAAATCTACTTTCTCGGGCAAAGGTGAGTAATGACATAATAACATACTACAGTAAAGCATGTATTTGAGGCCTGGCTCCAAAATCAACAACCTACAGAATCTTTTTTCTTTTTTTCAGTTTACAAAGTGCTTTTCTTTAATTTTTCTTTTCCTTTTTTTCCCCAAAATTTTTATTGAAATTATAGTTAGTTAACATATAGCCTATACAATCTTTTAAACTGTTTAAATTCTCTGAACTTCAGTTCCTTACTCTGTGAAACTGGTGTTAATGTCTGCCTAACTGGGTTGTTAGTAACTGGGTGAAATAACTAAGCAAATAAAGACCCTATAATGCCAACAGTGGAAAAATGTTGAATTTCTGCATTTTTTAGATTGTAGGCTTATTAGATGACTGTAAAGTAGCCAGAATCATATATGATATTCAAATGTGCCATGATACTGAAAACTTGCAAACTATTTGGCTTCTGATAAATATTAAAATAACCTGCTATCAACAAAGATGTGGGATATAAATTTTTAAACATGCAATACCAATTATAGTATCTTTGAAAAACAAAATATATGCAAGGTGTGTACATTAGAAACTACAAACATTGTAGAGAGAAGTAAAAGAAGATTTACTATGTTTATAAATTGGACGACTCAACATTTTTAAGGTCAGTTCTCCCCAAATTGACCTATAAATTAAATGCAATTCTAATCAAAATCCTAGAAGACTTTTTTAAAAATAGAAATTGAGTAACATATTTTATATATTTTACATATTTTATAGAAATATAAAGGACCTGAAATAGCCAAAACATTTTTTTCTAGAGAAAAAACCCTGGAGAATTTTTTTTTTAAAAGAAGAAAGTTGGAGAAACTATCTCATTTAAGACTCCTATACAACTACAGTGATGAAGACAATGTGGTATCGGCATAGGAATAAACAAATCAATGAATTAATGGAACAAAAATTAATGGAACAAAACAGAGAGGCCCAAAGAAACCCACTTTTATATGATCTGTTAATTTCCAGCAAAGATGTGAAAGTAACTCAATGTGGGAAAGTTAGTATTTTCAACAAGTGATGCTAGACTGGACAACTGGATATCCATATGGCAAAACAATTATCTTTGACCTTTACCTCATGTTACATACAAAAACTTATTCAAAATGGATCATAAATCTAAATGTAAAAGCTAAAGTTATGAAACTTCTTGAAGAGAAGACAGGAGCAAATCTTTGCAACCTTGTGCTAGGGAACTATTCTTCAGATAGGACACAAAAAAGCATGAATCATAAAAAAACCCAAAAATGATCAACTGGACTTCATTGAAAGTAAAAGTTTTCCTCATAAAAAAATTACCATTACATAAATGAAAATACAGCTAATGACTTGGGACAGCAGGAATACTTGCAGAACATGTATGTGACGAATGATTTATATCCAAATTGCTTAAAGAACTTCTTACAATCCAATAATAAGGAAGCAAACAACTAACTAAAATTGGTAAAAAATTTTAATCATTCTCGGGGTGTCTGGGTGGCTCAGTGGGTTAAAGCCTCTGCCTTCGGCTCAGGTCATAGTCCCAGGGTCCTGGGATTGAGCCCTGCATCGGGCTCTCTGCTCAGCGGGGAGCCTGCTTCCCCCTCCCTCTCTCTCTCTGCCTGCCTCTCTGCCTACTTGTAATCTCTGTCAAATAAATAAATAAAATCTTTTAAAAAAAAATTTTTTTAATCATTCTCTTCACAAAAGATATAAGTGTCCAACTAGTACAAGAAATGTTCTTCACATCATTTGTCACCAGAAAAATTTTAATTAAACCTAATAGGATACTCCACACTAACTAGAAAGGCTAAAATTAAAAAGATGGCATTAAGTGCTGACAATGATGTGGAACAACTAAGACAACTCTAACATATCGCTGGTGGGAAGAGAGAATGCTATAGCCACTTTAGAAGACAGTTTGTCAGTTTCTTCTAAAATCAAACTTCTACCATTTGGCTCAGCAATTCTACTTTTACATATCAAGAGAAAAGAAAACATAGATCCACACAAAGACTTGTATACAAATGGTCATAGCAGCTTTGGAAATTGAAAATAATTGAAATATTAATTAACAATTAGATAAATTATAGTACATACCTAAACCAGTTTATTATTCAACAACACAAAGGAACAAATTATTGACCCATGCAACAACATGGCTAAATCTCAAAAATATTATTCTGAGTGAAAGAAGCCAGACACAAAGGAGTAGTATATGGTTTTTCACTTTTATGAAATTCTAAAACAGGTAAAATTAATATCAACTAAAAGAAGGCAAGTCAGCAGTGGCCTGGGGTAGTTGGGATTGAGGAGAAAAGTATTAACTATAGAGAGTTCAAGAAAACTTTTTGGGATTATGAAAATACTCTATATCTTGACTGGACTGGCCATTATCAAAACTCATCAAATCATACAATTTAAATCGATGCATTTTATTGCATATTAACTATAAAACAATAAAGTTAATTTTAAAAATTACCTCTTATATTAGTTATCCATAAAAAATACAGACTTAACATATTTATTTGCTACTTTTTGGTTCAAAACCTCAGGAGATTCTCTGGTGAAATTTCAAACTGGCCCTTATATATGAAGGGCAAGGAGACACTGAAGAAAGAGGCAGACTCCTCTAGATTGGGTAGGTGGCACTTTTTAATAAGCAAGGGAATTTACATACAAGGTTTGTCTTGGGCATTCACAAGACCAGTAAATCTCTGTACCCACCTGCCATAATCTTAAAAGTTTATATAGAGGTCTTAAGTAGGTTCAGTCATGTACACTGTCCAGATGGTCTCAACAACACATTGCTCTCTCAAGATTGCATCCTTGAAAAATGTTACCACTGTGGGAATGGTGGATAGAATATACATTCCGGGGGGGGGGGGTGCCCAGTGAGGAGCCTCCAATTGCCCAAATCCAGCTTGTGAGTCAACCTGTGGTCATATCCTCATAATGACTTCCTCCAGTACTAATTTTCTCATTTATTATCTGGTTCTCTTAGCAAACTCAAGTTCCAAGAAGAGATGGACCATGTCCTTTTTATTAACTGTGTATCCACAGCATATTGTTCTTTGCCTGGCTCAAAGACTGAACTCAATAAACACTTCTTGAATGAATAAATGCATGAAGGAGTTAGTCATTTGTATTTCATTGCCTCCCACATACCCACAGTTTCCTTAACTAAACCCATAGTCAACAAGTCTGTTAATTTCCCTTAGTCTTGAACTCAATCCATTACAAAATAAATAAAATCCAGATATCTTCTGAAAATGACTGGACTCTGAGATCTAAACAGAATCTCTTGAAACAATTCATAGGCAAAATAATGCAGAGTCCAGACCCATCCTAGGGTCTGTTTCAGGTTTAGAAACCTACCTTAATTAAATAAATAGGTATTTGCTTCCATAGAGCCTTCTAACCTGGGAACTCTTCAGTCCCTCTTTATCTTTGAGTGAGGGACAAGCTGAATTCTACCTAGCCCAAGACCCAGCTGGTTGAACACTGAATATGCAATAAGTCTAGTCCACACAATGGCCTCCTATGAGTGATGTATTTTTGGCAGAAATCAAGCATAGGAGGCTATAATCCATGTCAGGAACTAAAAGTGACTGCATAATTGGAATAGCAAAATAGCCCAGAAACTAACTTAAAATAAAGCACTGAACCTACAGCTTAAAGAGTAAAGAACCAGAAGTGTTTAGGATTCCATCTTGCCCCCAGTACCACCAAAGAAATGGTGAAGACAGGGAGGCTTCCATTGTAAATGGTATGTAGTTGATACAGTGTCATATGAATCCCAAAGGTCAGGGTTTCTTCACATAGCCTTTAGGTAACATCAAGCACTGAAGTAGATTGTATGGGAGAAGCCTACTCCTACAGAGAAAACTAATGGAAGAGTAAGAAGTGAGAACCATGACTCGAAGCAATGTGGATAGGTAGAAAACAATTCTGCCTGAATCATTATAAACGATTACAAATTATTACAGATTCTGCCTGAATCATTACACTTAGGTTCTGGAAGGGTGGCCCTCAAAAAAGTTTTTTGCTTTTAATAAGACTTTTTCTTTTAAGATTTTATTTATTTATCTGGCAGAGACAGAGGGAGAAGGAGCACAAGCAGGGGGAGCGGCAGGCACAGGAAGAGGTAGAAGCAGTCTCCCAGTTTAGCAGGGAGCCTGATAGGGGCTCAATCCTGGGACCCAGGGATCATGACCTGTGCTGAAGGCAGATGCTTAACCAACTGAGCCACCTAGGCACCCCTAAGATTTTCTTTTTTAGATCAGTTTTAATTACAGGGATTTCCCACATACCTCTATCCCCAAACATACATAACCTCTTTTTTATCAACATCTACCAGAGTGGTATATTTGTTACAAGTAATGAATCTACACTGACATCTCATAATTACTCGGGATCCACAGTTTACATTATGGTTCATGTTTCGTATTATACATTCCGTAAGTTTGGACAACTATATAATCACGTGTATCCACCATCATGGTATCATACAGAGTATATTCACTGCCCTAAAAATCCTCTGTGCTCTGCTTATTCATCCCTCCCCTTCTGCACCACTGCAGAAGAAGCAACCACTGATCTTTTTACTGTTTCCATAGTTTCGCCTTTTCCAGAATGTCATATATTTTGAATCACACAGCATATAGATTTTTCAGATTGGCTTCTTGGTAGCTTACTTTTTAAATCCCAAAGAGTGGAAAAAGTAGAATGTCAAGAAGTAGAGAGATATTTTCTATTGAGCCAGATTTGGCTCAGGAAATGGGATTAAGAATCAATAAATCCAGCTGTGAGGACTTGGGAAGTGCAAAGACCAGTTAAACATGGGCTGGGCTGATGTAAGAACACCTAACAGTAATATCTGCAACGCTCAGGAGAGAGGGGCTTTGAGAGTGAGCAGTAGAACCAACAGAAGGGAAGGGAGTGGCAAAAAAAAAAAAAAAAAGAGGGAGGTTATAATCTCCCTCAACATGCTGGATACTAAGTAGAATCTTGAGGTTTCAACACAGAGAAGCTTAATAATAACATGCTTTTTTTCCCTCTTCCAAATTCTTTCCTGTCACACATTTCAATTATGACTAAAATAGATAGTCTCAGGTGTGATGATCACATTTTAAGGAAGTCAGCTGTTAACAGGTCTTATGGCAGGAAGAGAGGCTTTCTCAGCTGTTTTACTACAGTAAGTCTATTATAGGTGATTACCTTTCAGTAATAGAAGAGTGACCTAAATTGCCCTAATAAAGCTCTTATTAGATTTTGTTGCTTTCAGAAAACTACCTAACTCTTAGATCGATTCAAATTTACCACTTTAAGATAAGCTGGCCTCATTCTACTAAGTATGTAAACTGAACCTTCTACCAAACACCAGGCATCTGATTAAAGATTTGACATTTTTAAGAGTCTCATGCTCTACCGATTAAAGACTTGACATTTTTAAAACTGAAAACATTCAGTGGATCTACCAATAACAAGGCAGGACTAGGTTAGCATTATAAAAATACATGACTTCAATAAGGAATTTAGAAAAATGTAAGAGCCAAAGGCAATAAATATTATGAGGTTGAAACAAGTCTTTTGGAGTAAAGCAGAAATTGATTATGAAATGGATTTAATTTTAGGAAAAGCGGTCATTTTTTACTTCAAAATCTGTAACAAAGATAAAATGCAAAGTAGTAAATAAAATGACTATATGGAACTTAACATATTCCCAACCACATGAATCTGGTATGTGATATTTTTCTTCTGCATAAATGCAACTATGTATGTAAATGGTCAGTAATTGTTTCATTGCTTAAACATATACTCTCCACTATTACGTTGCATAAAAAATGTCACCAGCTATTTGTAAGGGCTATTTTGTTTTGGTTTGGCTTATGCAGTTTGGCTTGGGTTGGTTTGGATTGAATTTGGACAGATAAACTCTGGAAACCAGTACTTTTGTCAACACGAGTTAGTGTATCCCTGAATTTCATAAGACTAGAGGCAACATCTAAGATTTTCTCCACAGATGCCATTAGCACTATTAATATTACCTTAAATGTAGGTCTGACTCTGGATCTGGACACATTCCAATTATCCTGAATGTACTTGGGTGAATGTGGTCTTTACTTGATCACTTATAGGTTAGCAGGTTATGATAATTCAATTGCTTTCCAGAGAAAGTGAAATACAGAATTTCATTTTTTCTGCCCTGTGCCTTGGGGTGGAAGTATAATAACAATTAACTACACTTAATCTACTGGATCATTTAACTGTTAGACCCACTAGAAATAACAAAGTCCTTGGCTTTTGTAGACCTGTGTTAAATCCTAATTCTACTGCGAGGTGTGTGCCCCTAGGCAAAATATGTGACTTCTCTGGAATCCAAGTCCCTCCTCTGTAAAATAAGAGTGACATCACCTACTTCATAGAGCTTTGTGTGAATTAAATATTAGCATAGTCAAACACAGTTTTGACAAATAGAAGGTTCCAAAAAAAAAAAAAAAAAAATGAGACCTCTCTTGCCATGTTCAAAGAGAATCCTTTGTGATTTCATTCTAACTTGGTAGGGCCATCACCTACTATGTTTTTGTTTGTTTCCATTGCTCATATATAAGAGAGAGTAGAGACAGATTTCAATGACTGTTTATATTTTTCTGGAGTGGAATTTTGGCATAAACTAGCATAGATTATGGTATGTACATCCCCTCTGACAGTCACGGGTTCCATACATGTAGAATCTTCTTGGTTCCTTAGGGCATCCTTATACAAGATTGCCTAAGTTATGCCCCACTTTGATTTTCAGCTTTAGGCTGTTGGCTCTTCCCAAATTCTCAAATCCTGTAAGCTTCCACTATGTCCCTTGCTCATAAGCTTGCCCCTTTCTTTAATCTCAGAAGTCTTCCCATTGCAGAACTACCGCAGTCCAGCTAATATCGGGCTAATATCGGCCAAAGCACATTGCAAACACTTGCTATATGTGAACTTCCAGACAGTAATTTTTCCTGTTTCTTAATATTGCATCAGAATATAAAAATGAGATTATTCATATATAGAGGTTTAATTATTCCTGATGTAATTAATTTGGAAGTAATATAAACCCATAATAAAATTTTAGTAAATAAAAATGTATATAAAATGTATGCATAGTTTTCCTCATATTAGTATAGTAACTAAACAATTTTGGTCTATTTTACTTCATTTTTTTTTCTTTAGGCCATGATTTTTTCTCTTTTAACATCATTATAGTCACACATGGTATTTTACATTCTGCCTCTCCACTTAACATTATATTAATTTTTGCAATGATTAATAACCATATTTTAATATCCAAAATGCTACCCTAACAAATAGATATAATTCTATTTCTTTTTGGATGAAAGTTTAGGTTGTTTCCAGGCTTTGACTATTATAAACAATACTGTGGTGAGCATTTAAAGCATAAAATTTATTGTTATCATATTTACAATTTAATTTTTAGGATTCTTAGAAGTGAAATTAATGATTTAGAGTGGGCATGTTTTTATGGCTCAGCGTGTAGTTGCCAAATTGCTTTCCAAAAGGGATATGAAAGTTAATGCCAGGAGGTTAAATCTGCCTACATCTCACCTTTAAGGAAGATCAAGCTCCACAAAGAAATTGGAATTAAAGGGCTTTTTAGGTGGTTTTTGCTTCCTCCACTCCTTTTCTCTTGGAAAGAAATTTGATGTATATTCTACTCAGCTTTGTCTAATTTGTTCTGAGTCATTGTTATAGATGCATTTAGTCATTTTTAAATATGTTCTGGAATAAGGTAGGGTATAAATAAATAAATGATACATCTGTCAACCAAGCACAAGGCAGATTTCTGAAATTGTTTTAAAGTTTCTTGGGGAACACAATATGATGTACCTGTGCATTGTACTCTAAATTCCAGTTAGTATATAAACTTAGACAACATTTTTTTTCTTATAACTCCCCCCAGAAAACTGTTACTTTACTATCACATACTGTTAGCCCAGTTAGCACTGTACATCAGTACAACCATTTTGAAAAACATACAAAATAGGTCATTAGAAAATACTAACACATTTGGGCCCAATAATTTTGTTCTTAAAAATTATTCTAGAGAAAAATGTCTTATTGGAGCTAAATGCTCAAAAACAAAGATTCGAGTGTATAGAAATGGTTATATAATTCACGAAGCATCAGCTGAATAATAGTAGAAGTAGACACTTATGGTATTTTCTTGTCCAACATCTGTAATGTCTTTTTTCTGGTAACAATTCTCAAACTAGCCTTCCCTATATCCTGGGTGTATGAATCAAGTCTTTCCAGATGCTATAAAAATATCCTGTGCTACATGAAATAAAGATGTGAAAATGGTAACTTCTCAAAATAGCCAGGAGTAATTGTTATAAATATACAGCTAGTAAGAAAAATTTCTGGAAAAAATGTATTTCGATAAGAAAAAAAATTAAGTATTAAAACTAGGATCAAAAGTAGCCTCTTATCCTCTTTGTGTCCTGATTCAACAGCCATTCAGACTGATATCAAAGAGCACTGGAGTTGAATAAAACCAAGGTAGAACCAAAGCTCAAAATTCTTTCAGTAGAGACTAATAATACCATATGCACTGTTAAAAAATGTAGTCCTATTAAAAAAAGAAAAGAAAAAACTGTAGTCCTATTTTCTTATATATTGCCTAGGTAAATTCAATATTAACTAAACATTCATAACATTATGCTTTAAAAACAAGTTAAAATGGTGTGTACACATACCCCCACACATATATATATTTAATCAATACACCAAAAATATAAATAAATATGCCATAATAATGAAAAATTAAAAATATGATATATCCTCTATTACCTACATTAAATATATTATGTTTTCAATCATTGATATTTGATAAAATTTACTTTTAATTTAAATTCAATTAATAACATATAGCGTATTATCAATTTCAGAGGTAAAGGTCAATGATTCGTTAGTCTTATATAACACCCAGTGCTCGTTACATCACATGCCCTCTTCAATGCCCATCATCCAGTTACCTCATCCCCCCCCACCTCCCCTCCAGATCCTCAATTTGTTTCCTAGAGTTAA
The DNA here is from genome assembly GCF_009829155.1 of Mustela erminea. Taxonomy (NCBI): domain Eukaryota; kingdom Metazoa; phylum Chordata; class Mammalia; order Carnivora; family Mustelidae; genus Mustela; species Mustela erminea. The sequence continues at coordinate 30,685,747 of NC_045619.1, forward strand.
GAGTCTCTGGCTTGTCTCGCTCTCTGATTTTGCCTTGTGATAAAACATTTTTTAACTCTGATATTTTTAAGGGCTTCATTCAGCAACAGCCCTTCATTCACTCATTCAGCCACTTTATAGTTATCATCTACATGTGTATGATGTGTATGATGTGTAAGTGCTGCTCTATGCTGCCTTATTTGTGTATATTTCCTAATATGTATTCTTCAGGAAGAAAACTGAATTTAATGTTACTTCAATAAAAAATGTAATTGGGAAAGCAAGATTGCAATAAGAAAATCATATAGACCGCCAAAAAATCTGAAGTCTAGAATTTAGATATTCATTTAAATTCCACATATTATAGGATAATAAATATTATGAATATGTATGGATAAATATTTCTGAATATGTACAAATTAATATATATGAATTCTATATATTACCAACATCTATACCAGCTTTTAAAATTTAATTTTTATAAACAGTGCTCAAAGACAAAAGGGAAAATACAGCATAAAGAAAACTAAAAATTTAAGAAATTTTAACCTAGGACAACATAAATTTTAACCTAGAACAACATAAATCAGGGAAAGAAACTATTTCAAACAAATGAAATACAACTATGACTGAGAAGAAAAAATAGATCTTATTTAAAATCATACGCCACAGATTGGATTCCTGGCCTAAAGGTTATTCATTCCTTTAGAAAATATTTTCAGAAAAGGCAATGGTGTAACTATACTGAATCCATCCAAGCATTCATTGCTAATAGATAAGACATTTGTGGAAATCACTGTCCTTGATTTTCTTAGGTCCTAAAATATGTCTACCCCAAAGTCTAAGCACTTTTAATGAAATATTATTCTTTTGAAAGAAAAGTTCTGTTTGGTGTTCCCAGGAACATAATTCATTAAAAAAGAATAAAACTCTAAGACTTGTAATACAATGTTATATGGAAGTGCAGCCTCCCCCAGCCCTCCAGAAGCTTTAGCCATGCTTGCTAACATAATCTCCCAGTTTATCCTTCAAAGCTGCTCTTATCTTGGCCATGTTCCTCCAAGCAGCTGTGGGCTTTGCTCGTAGTGTTTGTGACCTCCCCCATCTTCATTTCAGACAGTGCATCTTTGACAAAGTGCCTAGAAACTTTGGCAAAAGGCTCTATATATGTACTTAGGAGAAGGGGTCACCACATTTCTAGAAGCGTAAGAGCTGATTACCTCTGTATTTGAACACAGGCAATTAATCGGCAGTAGAGATGGACCAGAATGCACTGAAACAGACAGTAGCCTGTGGTTTAGTCCAGTTCACTCCTACCAAAGAACAGAAGAGATAAGAAGCTACTTTATGTGATTAGGGGAAAGAAAAACCCATACTTTCCATATGGGAATTTCTCACGTGCTTTCTTAATGATACAGAGAGAAGTTGAAAGAGACTTTTAAGCTGTTAAAACTTTTAACATATTCTCTTTGGGGCTGGGTCTGAATTTCCTAATTTCATCAGTACCATTAATGACTTCAGTTCCTTCCTTTTTCAACAAAGGAAGTGGAGAGATTCTTCACTGCACTATGATTTTGAAAAGCATTAGACAGCAGGAGAAATGATTTGTAAGCATGCTGTGGAAAAAAACAATTTCTTTTCCTTCTTCTCACTCTAGAAATGATTCTCATTGTTGGAATTCTAAAAGCTCTTTAAAGGCTACATAATTTATTGTAATGGAACATACTTATAAGTTAGCATTTCATAATAACTTGGATGTCATTTTTTCTCTCTCTGAAGGATGTCTTAGCCTCTACAGAGTTTGCATGCTTTTATCTCAACTATAAACTAAGACAGAACTGAGGAAATGTCAAGAGCGGCACATCCCCTCCCCGGTCCTTTCATTGCCATGAATTTTTAGAGTCTTTTTCTCACCCAAATAAGTGAGCTCAAGAGAAATAAGAGGTCAAATGTCAGATAAACAGAGCAGAACTAAGAGACAATTCTTGAAAACAGGATGAGGAAGACTGTTCAAAACCCAGGTAATTTGAAGTGCAGCAAAAGGAGAAAAGGACAAGCAGGGAAGGAAGTACAAGGTCCTGAAACCAGAAAGAGCAAGGAACTACAACCTTGGATCTGACATGTAGGGCTTCGAACACTCCGTAGAGCAAGAGAGAGTGAGCAGAAGAAAGCGGCAGCCATAATGCTAGCAGAACCAGGCAAAGACTGAATTAAACTAATACAACTACCAGGAATACATTTTTTTCTTTCTCTCTCTCTCTCTCTCTCTTTTTTTTTTTTTTTTTTTTTGGATTTAGAAGTAATTTATTTGAGTAAATTAAGTCAAATGAGGCATTTTTTAGTCTTGACCACCTTTTGCAATACATACATATACATGTCATATACATACATATAGCTATCCATATAGTTATAGCATTGAAGAGGAGACAAACCCTAACATTGTAATGAGCTGCTCTATTTCACATGGATAGTCCATAAGTAAATCACTCTTAAAAAGCAATATTACTGGGCACCTGGCTGGCTCAGTGGGTTAAAGCCTCTGCCTTTGGCTCAGGTCGTGATCCCAGGGTCCTGGGATCGAGCCCTGCATTGGGCTCTCTGCTAGAGAGGGAGCCTGCCTCCCCTTCTTTCTCTGCCTGCCTCTCTGCCTCCTTGTGATCTCGTCTGTCAAATAAATAAATAAATTTTTTGAAAAAGTGAGATGCATTTTTCTGCACACTAATATAATCAGAATGAATAAAAATTTAACTTAATTACAAAAAATACAGAACTTTGATTTTTTATTTATTGTAGTTGGTATTTAATGAACTCTAAATAATAGGTCTTTACACTTATTCAAAAAATGAAAGTAATGGGTCAAGGAAGAATTGTTGAGAAAACTTAAAAATATTTTGAGCTAAATGTAAATAAAAACAAAACTGATAAATTTGTAGGATCCAGCAAAAGCAGTATTTACTGGGGAATTTATAGTACTGAAAGCATGTATTAGTAAAAGGGAAAAATCTAAAATCAGCAATATACATTTTCACCTTATGAAAATAGAAAAAGAAGAGCAATTGTAAGCTAAGGCAAACAGAAGAAAAGGAATAACAAAAATTATAGCAGTAATCAATAAAATTGAGAAGAGGTAATCAGTAAAGAAAATTAATAAAAACTTAGGTAATAAAAAAACAAATTAAAAAAATATCAATAAAATCAATTAACTCCTAGCCAGGCTAACCAAGAATAAAATAAGACACAAATTACTAGTATCAGAAATGAAAGGGGCCATGACTACCAATTGCATCCTTTTTATAAAGGATAATCAAGAAATGTTATGAATAGGTAAATGTACCAACTTCCTTTTTTTAAGATTTTTCATATTTATTTATTTACTTAAATATGTATGATATTATCCATTATTATTTATTTGCTTTATATATATGGGGGGGGGAGGAAATGAGTAAGCAGGGGGAGGAACAAAGAGAATGGGACAAGCAGACTCCACATTAAGCATGGAGCCCAATGTGAGGCTCAATCCCAGAACCCTGAGATCTTGACCTGAGCCAAAATCAAGAGTCAGGTGCTTAACCGACTCAGCCATCCAGGTGCTCCTGCACCTATCTCTTCAAAGACACAAATACAGAAAACACAAAACACACAAAAGGAAAAATAGATAATCCAAGTAAAACTACATCTATTAAAAACATTAAATCATTAATTAACACAAAAAAGAAAACAAGGCCCAGATGATTTCCCTGGTGAATGCTACTAAATATTTAAGGAAAAGATTATACCAATTTTCTATAATCTCTTCCAAAAAACAGAAGCAGAAAGAACACTTTCTAACTCATTCTAAAGGCCAGTATTATCTTACTACCCAAACCAGTTAAACATTACAATAAAAGAAAACCACAGACCGAAATCTCTTATGAATATAGTTGTAAAGATCCTCAATAAAATATTAACAAATCAAAACCAACAATGTATTAAAAGAATATCCACCATGACCAAAAGGGATTTATTGCAGGTATGCAAAGCATGTTATATTCAAAACCAATTAATGTATTATTTCAGTAGTACATATAAGTCAAGCCACAATGCTTCATACCTTAAATTTATACAGTGATGTATATCAATTATATCTATAAAACTAGAAATAGAATCGGTTAATGTAGTCTATCTCTTCAAAGGGCTACAAAGAAGAAAAGACACAGTAATTCATAAATAGATGCAAAAAAAAGCATTTAATAAAATTCAGCAATGATTCACGATAAATACTAAGCAAACCAGGAATAGAGGGGAATTTCCTCAACTTAATACAGAATATCTACCAAAAAAACTAAGAGTAATTATACTTAATAGTGAGAAACTCACAGCTTTCCCATGAAGATCAGATACAAGGTAAGCATGTGCCCCCTTACTACTCCTTTTCAACATCATATCTGAAGTCCTAACAAATGCACTAAGACAAGAAAAGGAAATAACAAGAATATATGTTGGGAAGAAAGAAATAAAACTGTCTTTGTTTGCAGATGATATAACTGTCTAGATAGAAAATCCAAAAGAATAAACAACAAAAACAAAAAACCTTCTGGAACTAATTGGTAATTATATCAAGGTTTCAGGATACAAGGTTAATAGGCAAAAGTTAATTGCATTCCTATATGTCAGTGATGAGCAAGGGAAATTTGAAATTAAAAACCTCTTACTATGTACATTAGCACTGACCCCAAATGGGATATTAGCTATAAATAACAAAACAGGTATAAGATCTATATGAGGAAAACTACAAAAAACTGATGAAAGAACTCAAAGAAGACCTAAATAAATGGAGAAAGATTCCATGTTCATGGGTAGGTAGATTCAATATTAGGATGATTGTTCTTCTCGACTTGACCTCTAGATCCAATAAAAATTCCCAGCAGGTTTTTTTTATGGATACCAAAAACTGATTCCAAAGTTTATATGAAGAGACAAAAGATCAAAAATAGTTAACATGATATTGAAGAAGAGTAAAATCAGAGATATGGCACTCCTCAACTTCAAGACTTATTATAAAGCTACTTTAATCAAGACAGTGTGATATTTATAAAATAGACCAAAATAACCAATGAACCAGAATAGAGTCCAGAAACAGATCCACATGAATATAATCAGTCAACCAAGCTTTAGTAAAGGAGGAAAGGCAAACAATGGAGCAAAGAAAGTCTTTTCAACCAACGATGGAACAACTGGAAATCCACACGCAAAAAAAAAAGAAAAAAAAAATCTAGACATAAGCTTTACACTCTGCATAAAAATTGACTCAAAATGAGTTTCACACCTAAATGTAAAACAGAAAACTATAAAACTCCTAGAAGATAATATAGGAGAAAACAGTGACCTAGAGAATAGTGATGACTTTTTAAATGCAACACCAAAGGTACAAGCATGAAAAAAACATTTGATAAGCTGCACTTTATTAAAACTAAAAACTTTTGCTCTGCAAAATCTAGTGTTAAGAGAATGAGAGAAGCCACAGACCAGGAGAAAGTATTTTCAAAAGACACATTTGATAAATGACTCGAATCCAAAATACACAAAGAGTTTTTAAAACTCAATGAGAAAAAAATTCCAATTGAAAAATGGGATAAAAACCTTAACAGATTCCTCATCCAAAAAATATATGTATACAGTTGGCATATAAACATATGAAAAGATGCCCACATCATATGTCATCAAGAAAATGCAAAGTAAAACAGCCATGAAATACCACTGAACACCAACTGGAATGGCCAAAATCCAGAACACTGACAGCACAAAATGCTGACGAGAATGTAGAGCAGTAGGAACTCCCATTCATTGCTGATGGGAAGGCAAAATACTACAGGTATCTATCTTGAATGCTTATTTTTGGATTTTTGCATTTAATAATTTTTGTTCTGTTTTCAAAATTTATTTTAATAGGTCTCCCCCTTTCCCTTTGATTTAACTCCTCAATGAAATAAGAAAGCATTTACTGGGATATGATGGATAAATCCAATAATTGATCTTTCAAAGTGAATCAACTTCTCTAAGTAAAATATACAGGGTGGCTATAAAGTCTGTCAACACAGATAAACAAGGATACTAAATGGTTTATTATTATTATGTTACAATATGTAATCTGCCCAATGTGTTGTTCCTCATCATCAGTGAATACAGTACATTAAGGGGGGATTTTTATCAATCTCTCATCTCCAGTGTGGTGCCTTAGATGGCTTGTGTATTAGTTCGCTAGGGCCACTGTAAAAAGGCACTGCAACTAAGTGGCTTAAACAATAGAAAGGTATTGTCTCCCAGTTCGGGAAGTAGAAAGCCACAGTTGTGGAGGCTGATTAGGGTGCTAATAGATTTGATTTCTTCTGAGGGCTCTGAGTAAGAATCTTTCATCTCTCTCTCTCTTGGTTCTGGTATCCAGCTGGCAATCTCTGGCTTATCCTAGCTTGTAGATGTATCGTTGCCATTCTTGCCTTCATGTTCACGTGGCATTTTCCCTGTTATCTGTGTCCAAATTTCCCCTTTTTATAAAGACATAGTCATATTGGTAGACTCACCCTACTCCTGGATAAGCTCGTCTTGACTTGATTACATCTATGATAACTCTGTTTTGAAGTAAAATCGTATTTTTAAGTACGGACGGTTCAACATATAAATTGAGAGGGATAAGTCAACAACAGTTTGTGTGTCTAATCGTCACTAAATAAACCTACACCTTAAGTATATTTCAAAAGAAACAATCAAGATGTTTCATCTATTTTTTAAAAAAACTATCTTCCCAGTCTTTATGGCTATCCTGACTAGTGTGGCAGCATTGGGCACAAGCTTTGAACACACGGATTTTTAATAATATCTCAAGCACTTATAGGCAATTTAAACTTTGGCAAACAGTTAAGTGTTTTCCACTTCCATCTCTTTATCTATAAATAGGACTAATAATTTATATCTGAATATAGGATTATTACAAATATTAAAATAATTTACATACATTTATGACAATGCCTATAATCATTTTAATCACCGTCATGCTCCAGAAAACTTCCTGTTGGATATAAGTTCTGATTCACAGTTGTACCCAAATCCCAATGCCAATTACAGTACCAAAAACATAATGGTGTTCCATAAAATCTTTCTGGAATGAATACCTGATTTTCTACTTGACTATAATTATACTTCATACTGAATTATTGATACCTGTAGACATAAAAGTACACACACACAAAATCTGCTCAACCCAAGTGACCTCTACAAACAAAATCCTGGTTCTAGGATTTCATTTTTTCACACCAGGAATAATTCCTAAGCATCCACTTAGAAATCTCTAATGCTATTGAAATGGGAATAGTTACTAAAACAATGTAACAGGGGCACCTGGGTGGCTCAGTGGGTTAAAGCCTCTGCCTTCGGCTTGGGTCATGATCCCAGGGTTCTGGGATGGAGCCCCATATGGGGCTCTCTGCTCAGCAGGGAGTCGGCTTCCTCCTCTCTCTCTGCCTGCCTCTCTGCCTATGTGATCTCTGTCAAATAAATAAAATCTTTAAAAACAAAACAAAACAATGTAACAGAACAATCAGATGATGAAGTAAATGGCACTTTTTTTTTCCTATAGACTCACCAGGAAAATGAGAACCATTTTTCCTCTTCCCTCTTCAGGACACATGCAAGATTTTTGTGTTCTGAAAACTTTTGCTCTTGAATTTAATTTAAAAGAAGCTGGATTATTTTAGAGAGAGACGGTCTCACAGGGATTAAAGAGAGAAGTGTCCTAACTTCAGAATGAGGGGAGACTTTAGGGAACTGGAAAACATTCTGGGAGGAAGTGGTAACCCAGTGTAAGTGAGCTTGGAATGTTTCAGGACTAAACCCCAAAGACCAAAACCTGGAAGCTTCATGGAAAGTCCGATAAGCCAAAAATGCATTCTGTCAGTCACAGAGCCTCCAACCTTCCTACAGGCTATGTAAGCCTAGACAATAGACATATTTTGAGGTAGTATAACCTCTCTTAACTCTAAGGAAAGGAAGAATTTAATTTAAAAAAATTAAATCAGTTTGTTTCGAAACAAACTTATATCTGGAATAACAATACAACAAATTTCCAAAGCTACTGCTTGACCAAAACTATTCTGAAACACTATTCTGTTCTTATCAAGTTATATCTAGGACTCAACTGGGAATTTCTAAGGATTTCAGGTTATTTCTCTTCTGGGAAAAAAATAAAAGAAAAATAAATATTAAGTGGGATGATGACGTTCTATCATCAAAGTGAACATCATCTTATTGACCAATAGCAGAATTATAGGAAGATGCACTCCTCAGCATTTAGAAAGGTGGTTTAATATGTTATCAAAATATTTGATAAAACAGGTAGTAAAGCCATGTTTTGTGCTTGGTATACTGGGGATGACTCAGGTAAAACACAAAACAAAACAAAAACACAAAATAGAAACAAATGAAAGAATGGATAGAAGGAGGGAAGGAAGGAAGGAAGGAAGAAAGGAAGGAAACTGAACTCTGGATGGGACCTGATAAATTCAGGATACTAAATGAGAATGTTTGGAAATAAGATAGAACTTTCTCCATACCAAAGGCAACCATGAGGTGGTAGGGAAACTCTCGACAGGGTAGACAACTGGACAGATTACAAACAGCATACATTGACCCAATTTTTTTATTAACTTCTAAGAGAAGATGAGATATATGCCCTCTTGTGGTTGGGAATAAAAGAGAAAAATGGGTGAGAGGTTTTTGGAATCAATCTATATAGGAGATTGAATCTGACATTGAGACATTTATAAATATCTAGACATTCTGTGGGAGAAAATTGTGTTTTATACTTATAACAGAAAAAGTGCTAAGTGAATAATGACTTAGAAGAAGAGAGAGGTCTAGGGTCTCCTGGGTGGCTCAGTCAGTTAAGCATCTGCCTTCAGCTTGGGTTATGATCCCAGGATCTTAGTCCTACATGGGATCAAGTCCCACACTGGGCTCCCCACTCAGTGGGGAGTCTGCTTCTCCCTCTCTCTCTTTGCCTCCTGTTTGCCTGCTTGTGCTCTGTCAAATAAATAAATAAATAATCTTGGGGCGCCTGGGTGGCTCAGTTGGTTAAGCAACTGCCTTTGGCTCAGGTCATGATCCTGGAGTCCCAGGACTGAGTCCCGCATCCAGCTCCCTGCTCAGCAGGGAGTCTGCTTCTCCCTCTGACCCTCTCCCCTCTCATTCTCTCTCTCCCACTTTCTCTCTCTCCCACTTTCTCTCTCTCAAGTAAATAAATAAAATCTTAAAAAAAAAAAGAAGAAAAGAAAGGTCTAAAATACCTTATTTTAGGGTCTAAAATACCCTTATTTCAAAATACTCAGTGAGATATGGATGTATTTACTCAGCCAGCAAGTCATTATCATTTGCCAACTGCATGCCAACGACCACTTCCTTCTTCCTTTCTCATATCTTACCACAATAAAAAAAATAATATTATTATAAATCACATCTTGATGTTATCCTCTCAGAGCCAGAGGAGGAAATATATTTTAGAAAGTATATTCCTTCTCTAGCTCTCATTTCAACATCCTTAGCTGAATTTTGTCTTAACTGGGAAAATAAACCAATAGAGATAAGCTATTTGGAATATAATGTATTTCTAAAGTAGATATAGAGATGAGGATTAAATAATACTAATTGCAGATAATGTAATAGTAAGAATGGTAATACAGGTCAAATTACTTTTCTCTGGACTTGGTCATGTTAAAGACTTATGAGGTACTTTACTTTTATATACCAACATAATCTCTAAACACAATCTAAGAACATTTAGAACTTTAAATCAATTAAATCCTATTTTTAAAAATTTTTTATTAAAGATTTTTATTTTATTTATTTGACAGACAGAGATCACAAGTAGGCAGAAAGGAGGCAGAGAGAGAGGAAGGGAAGCAGGCTCCCTGCCGTGCAAAGAGCCCGATGCGGGACTCAATCCCAGGCCCCTGGGATCATGAACTGAGCCAAAGGCAGAGGCTTTAACCCACTGAGCCACCTAGGTGCCCCAAATCCTATTTTTTTAAAAAGATTTATTTATTTGAGATAGAGAACATGAATGAAGGGAGAGGCAGAGCGAGATAGAGAGAGAGAGAGAGAGAGAGAGAGAGAGAATCCTCAAGCAGACTCCCCATTGAGCACAGAGCCTAATGCAGTGCTCCATGCCAGGACCCTGAGATCATGACCTAATCCAGAAATCAAGAGCCAGCCACTTAACTGACTGAGCCACCCAAGTGCCCCACTGGATTGTATTTTGTAAAAATTTCTGGAATCTGTTGACTTCTTCCTTTGACGAGATGTTCCTCTTTCTTTCTTTAGTTGCTTTCAACTAAAATACTCTCCTTATTTCCCTAGGGCCTTTCTCAAACATCCTTCTCCTTTGGTAAGCATCCTAAGCCATCTCATCGCTCCCTAAAAAGAATATAGTGCATCATAATTTGTGAGTCTCTGATATTTTACGCGTACTTCCTTTTTCTTTCTTTTTTTTTTTTTTAAGATTTATTTATTTATTTGAAAGAGATCACAAGTAGGCAGAGAGGCAGGCAAAGAGAGAGGAGGAAGCAGGATCCCCCCTGAGCAGGTAGCCCAATGCAATGCGGGGCTTGATGCAGGGCTTGATGTGGGGCTCGATGCAGGGCTCGATCCCAGGACCCTGGGATCATGACCTGAGCCGAAGGCAGAGGCTTTAACCCACTGAGCCACCCAGGCGCCCCTCATGCATACTTCTTTTATAGCACTTAAACTACTTCACTGTAATTCTTTGTCTACAAGCTTATTTTTCCTCAGGACTGTGTTCTAAGTACTGAGCCCACTGGTATTTTGTAGGTGCTCAAATTTATTTTATTTTTAAACAGAAGTTTCAGTTGCCATTAAAACAGCAAAAATACCAACACAATCAATAGGCAAAGAATCTATTAAAAAGAACATGGAGTTTTGAAATAGTCCATGGTCCTTGAAATGTTATCTGAATAATTGCACATAAATATCTGCAAATATACTTCCTCACAAAACAGTCCAAAAATAACCATAATCTAGAAAGGCATAAAAAATATAGAATTCTGATACTTTATTGGGATAGAGCACTAGATATTTCAGGAGGTTCTGACCGGGAATTATAACAACTTTAAAATTTTAAATCAAACTTTTTCCAGAATGACCCTCTGTAATGAGTGTGATAATGAGTCTAACTTATCAACTCTCATAATAAATCAAATCACACAGCAGCTGCCAGTAGCAATTCCATTTTACAGAAAGCACAGATCCCTTCCCAAGAGAATAAGTATACATTAGATAAAGCATATAAAGAACTCCATAAATGTTAGACAAATAAGTTAGAATGCCCCTGTATGAAAAGAATACATTTAATTCCAAAGCAAAAGAAAAATTATCCCTTAAAATGTTTTTACATTGTTGGTTAAAATTAAAACTAATAAAGCATTGAATGCATAGAGCTTTGTTTCTCTATTTAAAAAAACTGGCAGAGAATTTCTTGGTTGTGAGCATTTCAAAGACATTGCCTAAGAGGAATGTTTCAATACTCTAATTCAAACAGTAATTGTTTTCCAAACATCGGTTTAAGAAAGAATGCTTCTGTAAACTTTTTAAAGTGTTAAAGTATTTTACAGTTGTCAGATCTCTCTTTTCCCTTCCCACTGGTCCCCTGGCCAAATTATACTCACGTCAAGACCCAAGAGACAAGTCTCTCAGTAGCTTCTCCTAGCCCTCCCCTGCCTACCTGCATGAGAGCAGAGTTAACTGCTTCCTAGGCTCAGTTCCACTGACACCATTATTTTAGTGGTCGCTTTTGATTATCACTGTTTATCTGTGACGCTTTCTCCAGCTAGACTGACAGCTCAATGCAGACAAGGACCAGTCCTATTGTTAGGTGACACATTAACTAAGAAAAATCTTTCAAAGGTGTCATGTGAAGTAGCGGCAATTTAGCAGAACACAAATGTATTACGGTATTATTCCTTTACTCAGGGAAAAATTATGGCAGTGCTTTATCCTGTCACTGTAGCTTACAGCTGTAAAAATCCAGGGATTAAAAGAATAGAGGTATTCCATAAGTATTTGTGGTAAATCACTGAAAATCCTAACACTGAGCTTTAGTGCCCCCAAATAAAGATAGGATAAGGGAAGGAGACATGTTGGAGGAAGCAGGAAAAATCTATCTTTTACTAATATGCATGCTTAGGAAACATGAGGTATTCTAAAATTGCAATAAATTTCGTAATAAATAATATATATAATATATTGTATATTGTATATTATATATAAACTTGTATATATCCTACCCTGGAAACTTAAGAGACTACAAGATTTCCTTGGAAAATTATATAGTTAGGCTTAACCTTGAGCTATTTTTCTCACCCTGAGACAGCTGTGAATGTATAATATATCCTTCTGAGGAGTAAGTATATGTAACCATCTCAGTTAAGGGGAGGACATTTGGTTAAGTGCTAAAATACTGCTGAACTCCTTGGACTCAAAGCAAACAATGCTTTTGACTGATACCCTTACCTGGGCAGGAAAGAAAAGAATTTAGAATGCCTTAAAGAACCAGCAAGCATACCAACTCACTAGGACAAAGATCCCTTTCTGGGTCCTAGGATCTTCTTAAAACCTGACGTAGGGGAGGGAAAAAAAAAATATATATATATATATATTTTTTTTTAATATATTTTTTTTCAAAAAAAGTATGCATGTGCATATATACACACACACACTTCCATGCATGATATATAGATATATATATCATGATATATGTATCATGATATATATATGGTATATAAATCATGGAAGTACAGGGTCTCCAAAGCCCATCCATTTATATGGGAGGAAAGACCCTTGAAGAAATCAGAGCAATGCCTGTAGAAGCAACCAAACTGGTGGGTTTTGAAAATGACAAGAGCAAAGATGACTTTTAAAGGCTGGGTATAGATCTTCCAGAGCCTGAGTGAGTCCTCAGCTGAGCATGAGTAGTTGAGAACTGAACAAGTGGCTGCCAGATACTAAAAGCATTTGGGATTCCAAGCCAGAGACAGACAGACATAGAGCTACATGAAATGAGCTCAAGGTAGGTGTTGTGAAGCAGCACTCTGTTTAAATGACATTGACCTGGGACAGCTTCTAGGCACATGTATAGGAATGGCCCTCCTTTGCTTTTCCTTCTTGGTGCTCTCTTTAAAGAGACTTTGCAGAAATCTTTGAAGCTAGTTTTTTTATAGTCAAGCATAGCAGCCATTGAAGAGCCCATGAGAAAGCTAAATAGGTGACCGTATTAGCTAGGATTCTTCAGAGAAACAGAAACAATACAATATATTTACACAAAAAGAGATTTATTATAAAGAATAGCTGATGCAATTACGGAGGCTGAGAAGGTCCAAGATATGCAGTCTGCAAACTGGAGTCTCAGGTGAGCCAATGGAAAAGTTTGGGTCAGAGTCTTAAAGCCTGTGAACCAGGCTCACTGATGGTATAAGTTCCGGTCTGACTCCAAGGGCAGGAGAAGACCGATGTCCCAGCTCAAACACCCTTAAGCAAAGAGAGCAAATTCTTCTTTCCTCAAGCCTTTTTGTTCTAATCTGGCTTTCCACAATTCAGATGAGCCTTATCCACACTGAGGGGAGCAATCTGCTTTACTCATTCAGCCAATTTAAATGTGGATCTCACCCAGAAACACCCTCAAAGACACATCCAGAATAGTGTTTAGTCCAGTATCTGGCTACCCTATGCCTCGGTCAGCTTGACATAGAACAACGCAATGACCTCAAATGGAAAGATGACCAGAGAAACATTTAGGGGAACCAACCACAGTCCAAAGTGGAACAAAGAAAGACTTCAGATGCTACTGCTGACTATTACAAACAGGTTAACAAAGTAGTCAAGGCCACGTATTGGTATTATACCATTCCTCTCTAACATGAGCAAACCAAACAACACAAACATATGAGTTTGTGCTTCTTCAATCTTATCCCAAAAGATGAGCAAGAGTATTTTCTTTTTATATTCCGTTTAAGATAAGGTATGGGTTAAATGTCTCTCAAGAAGGCATTGCATTGTCTGCCTTGCTGATCATGTTTTTTCAAAGAGATTGTTTTCTTTTTATTTATTAAGTTTACTTCTGGGCCTTTATAATAGTTTAGGGAGTTATACAATATTTGTCTTGGCAGAAGTGGTCTAATTCTTACAAAAATGTATATGTAATAACTCTTATCCATCATAAGCATTGAAAACTAAAAGATTTTGAAATTACATATTTAAGCATTGCTTGGATTTTAAAATGAGACCAAGAATGATTCTGAGAAATAGCAAAAGTTTGGTCATTTAAGAATGTGGCTAAAGGGTGGTTTTATAGTATTTTGATAGTCTTCTTGCTTATCTATGAGTTCCAGGCAATGGGATTTGGGCAATTGGCAGTTATCCATGGTAATGAAGAGGAGTAATTTTAATGACATAAATAATCTCAAACCATAGATGACCTGAAGCATAATGTATTTGATTTTAGATGTTTTGAATGTTTGAGTTTTGTTTTTCACATCAAGTTTTCCTATGTTTTGCTGAGACACACCACAGCATTCTCCATGATTCCATATCAACTGCACAATGGAAAGAAATTCAGACACTAAAACCCTACTTAATATTTGGATATTCAAGAAGGAGTCTTAGATAATTCAGGAAGTAAATAAACCTTGTGCAGTTAATTTAAAATTGAATATATACAGTAAACACAGCTTAAGAAAAATGCTGATGGTGACTTTCGTTCAACTAAGGCCCATGAGAATGGAGGGGAACAGAAATATTCTCATCCCCATTACTGTAAGTTTTCCTCACTAGTGTCTCCCCAGTATGACTCTAATGGACTTTGGTCCCCTGCCATGCAAGGTTTTAATGGCAGAAAAGAAGAGGACAGAATTTTTTTTTCTTTTTTTTTTTTTTAAATAATGACTTAAGGAAAATCCTCTGAGGTCCTTCTCCATTAGGTACTGAAGACTGGAGAAGGAAAGGGGAAAAAAAAAAGAAAATTTGATTTTCATATCTAATACTTGAATTTATTTTTATGAACTTTCATAAGTATCTTAAGAGATATTTAATTATTTATTAGAAATGCCTCTGTTTTGAAGGCTGTTAAATTACAGAGAAGTTCTCTTCCTAACCAACTCTTCCCCTTCTTTTCCTTCTCTGCTCTCTTCAATTTTTCAGCTGATATTTTCTTTCCCAGATAATACCCATATGCCCATGACAGAATGTCATGACATCCTGTGAGAAAATCTCTCATCTGCCAAGCTTTCTTTCTTGAAGCCTTCTCTCTCCTAAGATTCCCCTTCTAAGGTCCCCATTTTCTAAAATGGTGCTCTTTCAAGTTTCCTGCAGGGGGCCACGGGGTGAGGGGGTGGGGTCTTTGGGAGCTTGTTCTTTAATTCTATTTCAATTATGGTCCCTCACTCAGCTTCTCAAGAGTCACTTTCCAGCTCATACTCTTGTAACTAGTGATGAGCTAAAATGAAGAAAGGGAGGCCAGAAAAGTAAAGGAACTTAAAAGCGAAAAGACAAATTAACAAGTTTATTCAATACTGGCTGTGCATCCCAGGGCAGGGGAGCTGGTAATAGGTCGCAACATCTAGAAATCACTTTGACAGGACCACACTGGTCATGACTAAAAGCCAGGCCCTGTCTGTGCCTGGCGCCAAGTCTGTGGCCCCGATTTGTATCTCCCTTTAAGGCTTCTGACTCCTGCTACAATCACTGACGTAGGGCATGCAGTGTCGGCCACAATTCATACTCACGTTCACCTTCTAATCCCAAGAACTGGACTACTGACTAGCAATAGAGATTCTTTTTCCCGCAAAGATTAAAACTAACTATGCATAAGGCATATCATCTATAAAACTCTCACTGTTTGGGCTAGAATGAGGCCAATATGAAGTGGATAATTTTCAACTTGATGACAGCAAATTAAGTTAATCTTCCCAGAAGTGTCTCTATTTATTTTTTAAACTGAAAAAGTTCAAGGAGGAGAAAAAAATATTCAGAGCTATAGAAGCACTATGGATTGTGAATTTTTTATTCATGAATCACTGCTACTGAGTGTGGCTTTGTACTTCTTAATCTGAAGAGAATTTTGAAGACGAAAGCAGTGACTAAGAAAAAACAGATTGCAAAGCAGGCATTGTATCAATGGCAGAACTCCAGGGTGATTGTGAAAAACAACACTGTGACTGATTACAAAGTCAGATTGTTTTTTCCATCAAAATTCTCTTTTATGAGATCTGTCAATCAAATAAACTCCATTCATCTTTTTAAAGTCAGATGACCTCTCAGAGTTCAGTCTCTCTGTTGCCCATCTTTTTTTATTGCAATCAAATAGTAGTCTTCAATGAATAAAATTTAACCCTCATCCCATCATATAGGGTATAATATTATGTAAAATGACATTGAACAGGATATCCCTATCCTTAAGAACATTTTTTAAATGTTAACTTACAGAATGTAAAAGTATGATAATCCTGTTTACAAAATGGATAACCCTAAATAGGAGGCATTGTGAAGACACAATATACTATGACCAATCTAAGGGGTCTAAGTTTGCAAAACTTTGGAGATTCCCTTTCCTTTAATATCCAGATAAAAATCATTCAACTCTTCCCCTTGCAAGATTGCAGACATGCATGCCCTTCTACCTCCCCCTTTCTTAATATCAGAGTCCACTTTGGAGAATACTTGCCTATTCTACTGGCCAGTCTAGGGTGTTACTACTTACGTCTTGCTATTTCATAAGCCTCTTTCATTGTTGCTGGCCAACTCACAGAACTCATTGGTACCACCCATTGATGGTTACCTTCCCATTAGCCTGGGGCGGAGTGGGGAGGTGGGGGGCGGGGGTGATGGACAGCTACTCTCACATCATGAGCTCAGTACAACTGTGATCAAAGAACTGTTTCATAATTTCTCAACAAAATCTAATCAGGCTTTAGTGATAAACTAAGCTTAATTATAAGGAAAAAATATCAGATATGATTTGAGCTCTTAAAGTTCATGGGCCACACTTTTTTTTTAATCGGTTGCATTTTCTTTTTTAATTGTGTGATGTAAGTCATCATAAAATACATCATTATATTTTGATGCAGTGTTCCAAGATTCATTGTTTTTTTTGTTTGTTTGTTTGTTTTTTTGTTTTTTAAAGATTTTATTTATTTATTTGACAGGCAGAGATCACAAGTAGACAGAGAGGCAGGCAGAGAGAGAGGAGGAAGCAGGCTCCCTGCTGAGCAGAGAGCCCGATGCAGGGCTCGATCCCAGGACCCTAGGATCATGACCCGAGCCGAAGGCAGAGGCTTTAACCCACTGAGCCACCCAGGTGCCCCCAAGATTCATTGTTTATGTACAACACCCAGAGGTCCATGCAATCCATGCCCTACTTAATACGCACCACCAGGCTCATCCATCCCCCCACCCCCTCCCCTCTAAAACCTTCAGTTTGTTTCTCAGAGTCCACAGTCTTTCATGATCTGTTGCTCCCTCTGATTTCCCCCAACTCATTTTTCCTTTCCTTCTCCTGAAATCCTCCATGTTGTTCCTTATGTTCCACAAGTAAGTGAACTATATAATAATCGGTTCTCTGCTTGACTTATTTCACTCAGCATAATCTCCTCCAGTCTCATCCATGGTAACACAAAAGTTGGGTATTCAACCTTTCTGATGGCTGAGTAATATTCCATTGTATATATGGGCCACATCTTCTTTATCCATTCATCTGTTGAAGGACATCTTGGCTCTTTCCACAGTCTGGCTATTGTGGACATTGCTGCTATGAATATTGGGGTACATATGGATGGACCACACTTCCATGAGAAATTCCCACCTTTTTCCCTGATCTCCAGGGCTGAGCCTTAGATCTCTGCAACTCAAAGTCTTTTACTCTCTAATCATCCCCCAGTGACCGCTGTCCCCTTTCCCTATCATCCGCCAGCCAGAGGAAGTAGTCAGTTAGCCTAACGATTACTCAGAATTCCCTGCTTACTCAATGAACACTACCTTTCCCACTAGGTAGCATAGTATTTTTTCTTCTTTGTGCAAACCTTGCCCAACCTACACTGGACTTTGCCTTGCCATAAGCAGCAGCCCTATTAAGGTGATTTTTTCCAAACAAAAGGAGAGTCTCCACTTAAAACCGAAACCTGTCTCCCCTCAAGCTGCCCTTGCCATAGAATTCATAAATAGCGGCACTTTTAAAAATATGGCCCCACTAAAAATAAACAAATAAATAAATTAAATATGGCCATACTACTTGTATCAAATCACTGCAGTCTATGAAAAAATACTATTGGGTCTCAAATGTATTAGACATCAGTCTTCAAAGGAGGAAGGAAGAATGAGAGAAGACAGGCAAGAGAGGGAGAGAAAAAGGGACAGCAATAACTCCATAGCTCCAGTACTAGAAAAGAAAAGGAAACATAGCCATGAAGGGACACAGTGTCTTACAAAATGCAACTGGGACTTTGGTATCCTAAACACCATTAAGAAATTTCAGGGGGTTGTTTGTGTGTGTGTGTGTGTGTGTGTGTGTGCATGTGGTTATTTTTGTTATGGTTATGATATACTAGGCTATACCAAATTGAGTAGAGTGTTGCACAAAACAGAGAAACCACATTTTTATGTCCTTAACAATTGTAATTTTAAACAAATACAAGAAATTCTCATGAATTTCTGTATAGTGAAGTAGCAAAAGTATGGCAAGCCTTCTACCATTTTTCTTCTCTAGTCTGGAAGCAGAGAAAAAAGTCAACAGAAGAGACAATTTCTGTCCTGATGTTTTTGGCAACTGGTTGCTAACTGCTTTCTCAGCTTAGGGTGTGACATTCCACAAAGTTAACTCTCAGTCACTGTTGGCCAGCAGATGGGGAATCTGGTCCAAAGAACCAGAACAAGAGCAAAGCAAGCTTGCAGGAGGTCTGACTACCCAGCTGTTATACAAAGACGGGAGGTGAGAAAGATCACACCCACACTAAAGGAAACTTAGAATTTCAATAATCTCCAGCATTAAGAAACTAAACTTTTTTACACTTACAGCACTCCCATCATTACTCGTGCTTCCCCTACCAACCCCATAGGGACAAATAATAGAAATTTTAATGACTGCTGTACTATCTATCACATTGGCAAGGATTCCTCCCATGGCTGACACCTGTGACCATTACCCACAGGAATTCCTGTCTCAGATAAGCATCTGAAGGTTTGATAAGCTCAGATTTTAAAAGTTTGCAACAATAAACACAATTTCACTAAAGGCATCTTACTTGGTGGGACCAGGCACAACTCTAAACAATATAATAAAGAGATTTATTTACAGGGAAGTTTCTCCTTCACAGTGCCATGTCATGCTTACAATCACACATAACACAGAATCCTAGAACTGGAAGGGAATGCCAACTGTCAGCAGAGAAAGTGAGTATCAGAGAAGATAAACTATTCGTGCGAGGCCACCTAAACAGGCCTGCATATTCCCAAGTTAGTACTCTTTTGTATGTGCCAATGATCCTCAAATGTTGGTATATCTGAGCATTGCCAAAAGCATTTTTTTTAAGATTTTTATTTATTTATTTGATAGAGAGAGATCACAAGTAGGTGGAGAGGCAGGCAGGGGTGGGGGCGGTGGGAAGCAGACTCCCTGTTGAGCAGAGAGCCCGATGCGGGGCTCGATCCCAGGACCCTGAGATCATGACCTGAGCCGAAGGCAGAGGCTTAACCCACTGAGCCACCCAGATGCCCTCAAAAGCATTCTTTTAAAAATGCAAGCTCCCAGATTTGACCCTCAGAGCATCCTATTTGGTAGATCAAGAGTGGGACCTGGGAATCTGTATTTCTATGGCGTACCTCCTTATGACTCACGTACAAGAGGACTACACTCTGGGAAAGTATATTGTACCATTTGCCTGCTGAAAAGAACACAAAATTTGGCTAAATGTATTTTACACACATACATACATACATATTCTACCTTTGCTCACATTTTTCCTTTTACCAATAGGCTCATGATTAAAACTAACTTGTTAACAAGTAGATGTTTAAACCCTCAATGCACTATATACTTTGTTTAGTATTTTGTGTGGGGTAGTTATGGAAAGGAGTCTTTCTACTCCAGAAACAAATATTGTACTGTATGTTAACTAAAATTTAAATTAAAAAAAAAAAAGAATTGCCTAAGAAACACATGAATAGATGTTGACTGAAAATTTTATATAGTGCAGGAGAATATAAATAAAAAGTCCCTTCCTTAATCTCATTCACCCACCCAAAGTTATTCACTAACAACTCCCTTCAGATTTTTCTATACGTTTACACACACAGATACATAGGTATGTATGTTCTTTCTGTCCTTTGGCTTTCGGACAAAAATTCTGCTTATAATGATATCAGCAATTTTTTTCATCATATAGGTGACTAAAGTTACTATCATCAGCTCAAAAGCAATCAAATGTAAGTCAAGGACTTCTCAGGGTCGGTAAATGTTATTGGTAATCAGAGCACCTACTCTTGATGTTTTTCAGAAATGAACACTTCCTCACTCACTTCCTCCAACACATTTCGTTCAGTAAGTGGTATTCCTCAGTCATAAAAAGCATCTGGGAGGGTGCTAAAGGAAAAGGAAAGGACTTGCAGTTACATTGTATAACTCGTGAATACTATTATAGAATTCTCATGTGAGTACAAGATACTAAATTAAGTCCATTTATTGTAAGCCCTGCATGACTGCGAATCTGTTTCTGTGGAAAGGATTGCAGGAGGAGGGGCCGAGGGTGCAACAGGGGATGCTGCTGTGCATTCATATAAAATGGCAGAACATTCAGTTTGCTTTCTCACCTTCTGTAGACCTCACAGTCTAGCTGTCACCTCCAGCACCCAACTGAAATATCTCTTTTTAAGGTCACCTAAAACTGAATTGTTCATTCTTTTGACTTCTGCAGCAGTTTTTGGTTGATGATTCATCCTTCTGCAAAGATTCCCTCCCTCTCCCTTCTCTTTCCTCTGGTTCTAGTGAAACTGAGTGTTTATTCTCCTTCTTTACCAGCTCCTCTTAAATATTCATGTACCTCAGAATTCCATCCTAGGAGTGCTTTTATTCTTGCTTTGTACCATCTATCTGATGGCACTCATAAAATCCTATAGCCTCAGCAATGACACCCAAACCTTCTTCTACAGCTCCATTTTACACTGAGCCTAGGGGTCATCGTTCTAATAGCATCTCACAACTCAAACACAACATGTCTAATAGCAAACTGGTGTCTCCCTCCCCAACTTCCCACCAGGCCTGTTCCCTCTACCCCATGTATTAGTCATATGAGTTAAAATAAAACAATATATTAGTTCCCTGAATTAGAAACTTTGCCATTCCTTACTCCTTTCTTCAAATCCTACGGATTCCACCTCCAAAATATTTATTTACTCTATTACCTCTTCTCTGCTCCCATGGCTGTCATCCTAGTCCTCATCATCTTCACCTGGACCAAAGTCATGGCTCTCTACGAGGCATCTCTATATGAAATCTCCTTCCTCCTCCATTCCCAAATATTTTGCACCAAAAATGTACCTCACTCCTCACTTAATAACCTTAAGTAGCTTCCCATAACCCACTGGATACAAATTCAAAAAAAAAAATTTTTTTTAAGATTTTATTAATTTGACACAGAGAGAGATCACAAGCAGGCAGAGAGGCAGGCAGAGAGAGAGGAGGAAGCAGGCTCCTTGCTGAGCAGAGAGCCCGATGCAGGCCTCGATCCCAGGATCAATCCCTGGGATCACAACCTGGGCCAAAGGCAGAGGCTTAACCCACTGAGCCACCCTGATGCCCCAAAATTTAAAATTCGTAAGATAATTTCTAATCCTGCCCCAACCCACATTCCCAATCTATGGTCACAAATAACTCAGCAGTTCTCCCCAAGTGATTTCTTCTTCTTCATTTATATTTTTGACCATTTAGTGCCCTCAGCTCAGAGTGACCACTGCCAAGAACGCCTTTGGTATATCAAATAAATGAATCTTCCTCAGTAATTCCATGCCTGCCGAGATCTCTTCAAACCTGCTTAAAGGCACTCACGGCTTCTTTGCTCCTGCTTTACATGCCCCTCTATCAGGATTCTTATTCTAGCATTCACTTGTGTATTCCTTCGGCCAGCATGTAAGTTACGCATCCATAAAGTATATCATAATAACACCCATCACTTCTGAACCTTACTTACCCTAGCCAACCCACTAATCTCGAACTCTGCACCAACTTCCAGCATACAGAACAAGGCCTTTATGCAAAAGGTTCTCAACAAATGCTTGTTGTTAAGAGATGAATGAATGAAGCTGAAGCACATATTTACAATAAAAAATAGCCATGCATGGAAATTATGTTCATCTTATTTCTTATGAAGCTGGCTACTAGAAAGCCACAGCTTTGATCCTATTACCAGCTCTGAACCCTACCCTCCAGAGTTTATTCACTCATTCTTGTATTCATTCATGCATTCAGTAACTGTCTAGTACCTACTGTGTATAGGCATGGACTTAGGTGCGAGGAACACAATAATAAACAACACAGACATAACCCCTGATCTTCTGCAATTTACATTCTAGTGGGGAAAAAATTGTAGACAAATAGAGAAGTAGAATATAAGGCATTCCAGTCAGTGATGGATATTAGGGAGGGAAATAAAGCTGAAAAGTGGATAGGGAGTATGTGAAGCTTGGTTAAAGGTTTGAGGGAAGGCAATACTTAATAGGAAAGCAAAGAAATGGCTTAGGGTAACATAATACTAGTTTATACTCCAGGGGTGGCTTCTCACAAAATTCAAGGGAAATGGGATACCAAACCTACCTCCCCAGCTCTTAGGAAAAAGAAAAGGCAGGGCGGTGGAATAAACAGTTCATAATGCTGTGGTAAACAAATAAACTTACAACTCACAAAGAGGCTGACAGCATGCCACCACAGTGTGTGGATTCTTAAGGAGCAGGACCAAATGTTGCTGACCTGGGCCTGCAGCAATAAGTTCATGCTTCTTTTGGGAGAGCCTCTGGACTTTACAAGAAAGAGAAAGCTTGAAGCTCTAATGCCTTGGGAAGGACTTTGGAGAGGAATCTCGGGGACATTATCAGAGACAGCTCGGACTTGAAATCTTCAGCCAGGTGGAGACAGACTTGGTAGCATGGGAAAGCAATAGAGCAGGGTTAAGAGTTATGGAATGAAAAATGAAATGGGTAGGTAGGCTTGGCAGGGTGCCTCTTAAATTAATATTTTAAATTTTCATTTATTTATCTTATATTATTTTATTTATTGTATTTTTTTTTCCTTCACAGGAGACAGAACCCCACCATAAGCTATTTCTAATTCCACAACTTCTGATGATTCTACATAACTAATTGTGTATGTATATATATCATTTTTTAAAATTGTGTCAAGTTTTTAATGGTATAAGGCAGATAGGTATCTTTAGAAAACACTATTTCTACAGCTATATGCATAATAATATTTAGTTCAGGGTGCCTGGGTGCCTTGGTTGGTTAGACGACTGCCTTGGACTCAGGCCATGATCCTGGAGTCCTGGGATCGAGTCCCGGCGTCAGTCTCCCAGCTCCATAGGGAGTCTGCTTCTTCCTCTGACCTTCTCCCCTCTCATGCTCTATCTCACTCTCTCTCCCTCAAATAAAGAAAATCTTTAAGGGCGCCTGGGTGGCTCAGTGGGTTAAGCCGCTGCCTTCGGCTCAGGTCATGATCTCAGGGTCCTGGGATCGAGTCCCACATCGGGCTCTCTGCTCAGCAGGGAGCCTGCTTCCCTCTCTCTCTCTCTGCCTGCCTCTCCATCTACTTGTGATTTCTCTCTGTCAAATAAATAAATAAAATCTTTAAAAAAAAAAAGAAAATCTTTAAAATAAAATAAAATAAATAATATTTAGTTTAACTAACAAAAAACATTTGAAAGGAAAGGGAATATTCTAATGAAATTTTTAGTTTCAATCTTTAACAGAATTTGGATCCTTTAAATACCATATTTAATGGTTTTATTGACATTCAGGAAGGCCTCTCTGGGTTTCCCTAAACTTCTAACTAATTGGCAGAAATTATCAATGAGAATACTATAACTATGAGCTCATGGCTCATATAACTTTCCAGAGGCCAAACTCATAAAAAATATTGGTATGTTTGGACGCCTGGGTGGCTCAGTTGGTTGGACGACTGCCTTCGGCTCAGGTCATGATCCCGGAGTCCCGAGATCGAGTCCCGCATCGGGCTCCCAGCTCCATGGGGAGTCTGCTTCGCTCTCTGACCTTCTCCTCGCTCATGCTCTCTCTCACTGTCTCTCTCTCAAATAAATAAATAAAATCTTAAAAAAAAAATATTGGTATGTTAAGGACAGTTATTTTGAAAACATTTGCTAAGTGATGAAAACTACAGTTATCAGGTCATTTTAGCATTCTTTTTATTATTATTTAGGTTGTAAATTTCTTCTGGAAAGAAAATAATTTCAAAGATTTTAAACACTGAAACCCCCATCCTAGAATGTGAGCTAAAGAATATTCTTATAATACCGTATTTGTGAACGGTGTCACCTGGAATGATAGCTCGCTTTAAGCAAGGCAGAACATGAGTGAGAGAGAGAGAGAGGTAGGCTGAAAGACTTTTGTACAAATTATCTCATTCTAAAAACTGGCTAAAAGCAGGCAACTCACTACCAGATAAAGAAATGCTTTTCTTCAGGGACTACTTTTTCTTTTTCCATAATTACCAAGCTGTAAGCTTAAGAATGAAGCCTCTAATCAGAAGGAGGAGCCAAAGCCCTACTAATGACCCAGAAACCCATGCTAACTGTCCAGGAGAGAGAAGACCATGACTGCCATGATGCTCAGAACTCAGGTAGATATTCCAGTTTGCCTCCACCTACCTCTGACCTACCCCCACAGAGATTAAAGACAAGAACAGAATGGGGCCCGGTGGCTCAGTCATTAAGCGTCTGCCTTCAGCTCAGGTCATGATCCCAAGGAGATCAAGCCCCACATCAGGCTCCCTGCTCTGCAGGAAGCCTGCTTCTCCCTCTCCCACTCCCCCTCCTTGTGTTCCCTCTCTCGCTGTGTCTCTGTGTGTCAAATAAATAAATAAAATCTTTAAAAAAAAGAAAGAAAAAAAGAAAGAAAAGAACAGAGGGAGGCCACAGCTCATGGCTCATATAACTTTCAGCAATATAACCAGCTTTTTCTTGCTGATGATATTGGTATATATCACCCAGATGCCTTGCCTGGATTCAGACAACTTCTTGCCTAGTCTGTTTGCCTAATTCCCTGATCTCTGGTCTATTTTCCCTGCCTGGGTTACAAATCTCTGTGGCGGTACTGGTAGTGGGCTGGAGCTGGCCCATGCTGGCTCATAAGAATGGACTGTTTCAATTTCAAAATTTTTGTGAGACTGTTGATCCCACTTTGGTAGCTTAAAATTGACTGTGGTAGGGGTATTTACACCAGGGAAATTGGCATGTTACAAATTCTCCTCTCCTCTCCCAACCCCATCCCTCCCTCACCACCCCCCATGACTGCTTCTAATCCACTGTCTAGTTTATATTTGCATGCTGATACTTGTTTTACCTAATATCTGCAAACGTATTATCATGCCTATGAGATCCTTTCTGTCTGCCAGGTTCACAGTCCTGTCTCTTTTAACTTACCCTGTCTTAGCATAGGAGTTATAATTAGCCAAAAGCTGCCCCAGTAGGGGAGATACATACCCCTTTCATCCAGAGTATGATCTGGTATGATAGTATGATCAGAGTATAAGTAAGCCAGAGCCTTCAGGTGGATTGTATAGTCACTATTCAACTTATCCTATTTCTAATAACTAACTCCTCTTTCTTGGCACCCCTAATAAGTATGTTATCTGCTTAAGAAAGTATGTTTTGACAACATAGGTGACTACTTAAAAAATGAAAAACTATTTAGAGCAAAAAAAATTTTTTCTTTCCTACAACTTCTCCTATGCTGTGTTGCCATATTATTTGCCTAAAATATAAATCTTATCATGACATGAAAATGCTCAACAACTCTGATGGTTCCCTGTAGCTTACCAACTCAAGCCTAACCAAATAAATGGTGTTTTAGATATGATCTAATCTCAATTTACCTCTCCAACTATACTCCAAGTATTGGCCCTCACACAGAACTATTCAAGCCAACCTGAAACAGTCAAAAGTTTTTACAGGCATCTGGCATTTTTAGCCATCTGTTTTTGCACACATAATTCCCTTCATTTGAAATATTCTTTCTCCAAACCAAATCCTAATGTCCTAATTCTATCCTGTCTTCAAATGCAATCCCAAACAACCTTTCTCCCATTGGACATCCCTGGTCTTTCAAAACACAAGTGATCTATAGAAATGCAATACTTATCTATTTAAAGTGATGAGTTGCCCCAGGAATTCATCTGGGGTGGGCTTTTTGTTTTTGTTTTTGGTAATTCTTCGTTTTTTTAAATCATTCTTTTTTTAATTATCTGTAATTCTCTAAAAGTATTTAGTACTTTCTGATATAGTTACATGAGTCCTTACCCCTTTGTGTCTGATTTCAAACTTTCTCTGATTCTTTACATTATCTCACTACCACAACCTGTATCACAATGTGGTTCAAACATTTATGCTGAGTAACTGACTGGCATTAAATTAGGTTAGGAAACCACAATTTCAACAAGACAGCAAGCTGAATATTTCTGTAGTAATAAATTAACATTCGTTATGCTTGAATTTTTTAATTATGTATTATTATTCATTATGAGCACAGATGTATATTAATTCTTCAAATATCTAGTTTCAAATTAAAGTCATTATTAAAAAAACTCAAAAACTATGTAATCATTAAAACAAGACACTGAAATATTCATCATGTCATTCACTAGAGGCATAAAAATTCTGCCAAGAATTAATTAACTGTCCCACAGATGTTATACATATATTTTAAGTATTAAAATTTTCTTTACATCGCTCTCACATACCTCTTGTATATTTTTAAATATTTTTATATTATTTTAAAAACTATTTTGAGGTATATTTGGAACACAGAAAAGGACATACTTAATGTGTACAATTTGATATTCTCATGGATCCATCAGACTAGTCAAGACAATGAATATACTCATCACCCTCAGAAGTTTCCCATATGTTTTTGTATCCCTCTCACTCACTCTCCACTTGTCCCCGGGCAAAAACTGATCTGGTTTTTGTCACTATAGATTATTTTGTACTTGCTAGAATTCTGATTAATGGACTCATACAGTGTGTACTCTGGTTCTTTTTGTCTGACTTTTTTCATTCCATATAATTATTTTAATAATAGAGTTCCACCCATATTTTTATGTGTATCACTTGTTGGTTTTTATTGATTGTTGAGTAGTATTTCATTGTATGTATATAAAATGTTTTGTTTATCCATCTACTTATTGGAAATTTGGATTTCATTATTTGGTTACTATAAATAAAGAAGCTGTGAACATTTGTATCTAAGTCTTTGTATGGACATATGCCTCCATTTCTCTGAGGAGTAGAATGACTAGATCATATGAGAAGTGTATCTTTTTAAAAAAAATTTTGATGGAACTGTATATGGTTAAGGATCTTATAATTAATACTAAATTTTATATCTCAATGAGAAAGAATAATTAGGACTGTATAACAATAGACAAAATAATGCAGAACTCATTGAAATTGAAAAGGTAGAAAATCTGGAGATTATTCACCCCTTTGAATTATTCTCTCTTGCTCCCATTGTTGATGATAATTAAGAATTAAATGCAATCCTACTGAGTATGAAATCTTCCTACATTAAGAAACAGAACAACTAGAAATTACTCCTAAAACTTTTTTTTTTTTTTAATTTTTAAATTTTTATTTTTTTGAGAGAGAAACAATGAGCAGGGTAGGGAGCAGAGGAAGAGGGAGAAGCAGACTTGCCGCTGAGCAGGAAGCCCCATGTGAGACTCAGTTCTGCAACTTTGGGATCATGACTTGGGCCAAAGGCAGACACTTAACTGACTAGGTCACCCAGGCGCCCGATTGCAAATTCTTTTAACCACAGAGTCATAACAGGATCTTGTTAAAAAAAAAAATTTTTTACCAAGGTAATTTCATGGTCATATACTGACTTGGTATAACCTCCCATTTTTCCATAAATGAAGAAACTGATCTAGAAAAGTAAAATATTTATAATTAATAACACCCAACATATTAATGAACTTTTCAGTATGCTATGCTTGCTTATGTCATACTTTAAGACAGTAAACAGAATGATTCAAGATTAACGAGATATTACCTCCACAATAAAACAGATGGCTATTCTCTACTGAATGGACAACAGACATATTAGATGAGAACATCAATATTTACTATATGAAACATTAAAAAGAAATAAAGTAAAATTTTGAACTATATGCAACATTAAAAAAATCCAACATATCTGAAGAACTTATCTAAAAATAGTCAAATAAGTAAATAAAAATAACTGGCATGTAGCCTTTTAGGACCTGTTCTCAGAAGTCCCATCATAACCCTTCTGTTGCTTCTGTTTATTAAGGCAGTCACAAAGGCCCACCAAATTTTAAAGAGGCAGGTGGATGACAGGCAGAGACACAGACTTCACCTCTAGACTGGGAACTGGCAAGAGTGTGTGGAACTGGAAACCTTGTCACAGCCACTTTTGGAAGATTTAGTCCACAGCAGCAAGGCTCTTGCTGAATGTACTTGGGGTAACTTCTAACTCAGTAGAACTGCAGATAACGTATTTTAGTCTATATAAATATATCCAAAAACCAGGCTTAATGTAACATGAAATTGTAAATTACCCTAAAAGAGAAACTTAATCAAATGCATTCTTAAAAAGAACGCTCTTAGCATGGTGAAAATGTGTGATTTGGGTTATTCACTTGGTTATATCTAATTGGTTACTAAATGGATGCATGCTTTTGGTTGTAAACGTGTGAGCGGATAAAAGGTAGCTATAACCATAGCAGTCTCCCCGCCTTGCCTGTGTGTGTGTGTGTGTGTGTGTGTGTGTGTGTGTATTTATATATCCACACACAGATATAATATATATTACTAAAGCTAATTCAGGAATGTCTTTTTTTTTTTTTTTTTTTTTGGAAACTGTTTCTTCTTCATGAACCTCATTTCCATTTTTCTGTTCAAGAGTGTGCAGAAGAGGGGGGCGCCCGGACGGCGCAGTCTGTTAAGGGACCGACTTTTCCATGAATTCGGGGTCCTGACAGGGAGCCTCCTGACCGCCTCGGACCAGCTCGGACCAGCTCCACGCTCATCAAGGAGTGGGCTTGAAGTTTCTTCCTCTCCCTCTGCCCCTCCCCCACCCTCTCAAATAAATAAATACGTCTTTAAGAAGAAAAACGATTTAACTTCGTGTCAAAAAAATAAAGTGTGTGTGGAAAAATAGCTTAAGACCACTGGGTGGTTGTTCCTACCCATTCGGGAGCCGGAGCAGAGGCGCCGCAGTCCAGCGTTCAGGGGCAGGCTGGTGACCCCAGGTCAGCAGAGAACCACCGAAGAGACGCAGAGGACACCTGTGCGCCTTCCCACCTGCCCGGACCCTCAGGCTGAGTTGGGAGTAAATTTGGAAGGCAGAGCCATTCTTTCACCCGGAAATTCTATCTCGGTCACAGCCATTTCAGTCGCGGCGGCCCCTCCTTTCCAGTCCCTTCAGGATCTCTGCAGAAGCACAGACCGGGTGCGACCTCCCACGGGGGTTCACGGACGCGGGGCCCCGCATGCACAGAACTTCCGGTCCAGCCACCACCCCAACTTCCGGTCCAGCATCCACCCCAACAAAGCCGCTGAGGGAGGTGACAGTGTCCACCTCAGCCCAGGGGTGTCTGTGTTCCGCAGCACCATGGCGAGCCGGTTGACCTGGGAGGCCTCTGGGAGCGCCCGGTGCTGCATTCTCAGATCAGGAACCACCGGAAGTCGCGGTTTTCAGAGTCGGCCTGGATCCGGCAAGGGAAGGTTCCAGGAGCCAAGCAGCCAGCCACAGGGGTGGCCTCAGTGGCAGCAGCAAACTTCAGCTCCCTGGCCAGTATTACTGGGGACTGTGGCACTGACATCAGCGGGGTTTTCAATGGCGACAAGGGCATGAGCTGCCTGCAGAAGCTTCTCCCACATTGCCCTCAGATTTATGACGTAATGACATCGCTTCCTCCCCCTACTACCCCCCCCCATAATGTACTGCGCTGTTTGGAAGTCAAGGTCGGTGCCACCTCAGTGGGTTCTTGCTGCAAGGAAGTTGAGCACGTCCTCCTCTCCTTCATTTGCAGGACATTTAGTGCTCCATTGTGGAAATTTCCCTTTAATTTACGAGGGAAACCCAGACAACGTAATGGGGACCCCACTCTGCATAGCACAGAAAAGAAGGAATATCATTTTTAATAGATTAAGAAAAGCACTTTATTAGTAAATTAGATTGTGCTCAATGTATCTACAGTCAACATTTTGGGAAAGAGACATGAAACTCTAGATCTGTAAGAACTCAGCTCTTTGCAGCTAAAGATCACTGCTATGGGCTGAATTGTGTCTTCCCTCAAAATTCATACATTGAAGCCCTGATCCCCGGTAGCTTGAATGTGATTTTATTTGAAGAGAGGACCTTTAAAGAGGTAATTAAGCTAAAATGAGGCCAATAGAATAGGCCCTAATCCAGTATGAGTGCTGTCCTTAAAATAAGAAATTTGGGCATGGCAAAGAGATACCATGTATGTATGCAAAGAGGGACAACCATGGGACCACACGGCAAGACGGCAGCCATCTGCAGGCCAAGGAGAGGCCACAGGAGAAGGCAACTTCCAGCCTCCAGAACTGTGAGCAAATACTCTGTTTAAGCCACCTAATCAGTGGTAGTTTGTTACGGCAGCCTAATAAACTAATACACTCAATCCACTATTTGGAATTAGATATCTCTATTTTTCTAAATATTCTATCAAGAGCTTTCCATCTGAAAACTAAATAAAATGGGGGCAGGGCAGTGGGGGGAGTCTATTCTTTTTAAAATTTCATGTTTCTCTGAGTTTACCTCATATACTTTTGCCCCACATGCACTCATGTCTAAGGCTTTCTGGCCTTGTGTGTTTGGGATACTTTTTTTTAAAAGACAGTTTTTTTTTTTAAAAGATTTTATTTATTTATTTGACAGAGAGAGATCACAAGCAGGCAGAGAGGCAGGCAGAGAGAGAGGAGGAAGCAGGCTCCCTGCTGAGCAGAGAGCCCGACGTGGGGCTTGATCCCAGGACCCTGAGACCATGACCTGAGCCGAAGGCAGCGGCTTAAACCACTGAGCCACCCAGGTGCCCCTTCATAATTTTTTTAAGTTGCAATTGTTTGTGTCTACTTGCATAAGTAAGTTGGTTTGTGTCTGCATATTTGTGTTAAGATATGAATTAAATGAATAAATTAAATTATTTATGAGCTGTGTATCCCTGGATATATTCCCTAATCTAAGCCACTGTTCTCTTTCCTATAAAATGGTGTTAATATATCTCGAAAAGATGTTCGGAGGGTGGTATTAAATAAGAAAACATGTGCAAAACTCTTGGTGGAGTGGCTGATGCATGTAAGTGATCAATAAAAGTGAATAACTATATGCTTTTATTATCATAAAACTCAGACATTGAATTAGTCAAAGATTTTAGTTATCTTAGGGCCAGCATTATGCTCTAGAGAGTAGACTCTTTATGAGTATTATAGGTTGAATTAAGTTATTCTAGGTTGGACTGATCTGAAATAGATAGTATATTACATTTACCATTGCTTTATATTTCTGATACTTTCTAGAAGTATTCTAATAATGAGAAGAAAATGTTATCAAGTAGTCAAGTATTTAGTTGGGCAAAATAAGCTACATTAAGGAATCTAATGCAATTTAGGCTTGATTCTTATAAACCCAATGCTTTTAAGCAATATGTACTCAGTAACCATGTCCTATAAGCAGACATGTTTCAAGGAAAATTAAATAACTTTGTTGATACTCCGATTTTCTCTGTGGATCAAAATATTTTTCCTTAGCTATCTAAAGTTGATGAATTTGATTTGTGATCTTAAAAGCTTCGATCTTTGTTTCTGAAAAATGGCAAAACATTTTGCTAATTTTCAACTTTCAAGGGTCTGAAATCAGGTCAAGGCTCAAAATTGATAGTGGCACGAGTCTACTCAATTTAGCAAAAGTGTGTTCTCTCTGTTCCTCTCTAAATGTTACAGAGAATTCATTATCTCTTTTTTTACATTTAAAAAACTGAAACAATAAGCCAAGGATATCAACACATCATGAACTCATAATAGACTAGCCTATTTTAATTATTTTTTTCTTGCTCTTACAGTTTGTCATAGCGGAGGATTTCTAAAAAGGTGTGCCAGACCCACAGAACAGGGAAATTGCAGTATAGTGAAGAGATCACTAGGATGGAATTCAGGAATCCAGAATCCAAACCTGACTCCCTAATTAATCGCATTATCTCTGAAATATCACTTAATTTCTCTGGATCTCAGCCTTCTTTTCTGAAAAAAAGAGGGAGTATGATGTATGTTTATTCTCTATAAACATATGATTATGCTTTCAAAAAATGGAGAACACAATTTAAATGTGAGAAATTTTTTGTCTCATAAGTTGTCTAGTATGGCATATTTTTTTTCTATGAAAGGAAGTATTGAGTAAGACAATGTCACCTATAGATCTTGTGTGAATTTAATAATGTAGTTCTAATACTTACTGCATGCATAGTATGTACCATCTATCGGCTGGCTACCATAAACTAGGGATCTGAAATACATTACTATCTAATCTTTAAAGTGCCACTACTAGGTAGTCATTATCATTTCCTATATGTTTGGTCCACATGTGCAGGGTTTCCCCTCTGTTGGAGCTAGAAAGCATTATTATTCCCATTTTAAAGATGGAGCTTCTGATGCTCAGGAGGGTGAGTTGACCAAAGTCAAAAATGGAAGATTAGTGACAAATACAGACTCCAACATTGTTGGGAGACAGACACTGAACTCCCCATTTAACCTCTGGGGAAACTGAGGCTCAGAGAGATTAAGGAATCTCCTCTAAACTTCCCAGGTGGAAAATGGTGAAGCTGGGTTTTAAACCCAGGTCTGTCTACTGAAAAGTTAATGTTCTTCCCACTAAAAAAATGAAGCACATTAGATAAGTAAAATGTGCCTCCTCCTTTCATTTAATGAACAACTGTAAATAAATCATTTTGTGTTTTATATCTCCCTTGTTCATTTTCTCCTCCCTCTTCGGCTGCAAAGCCTCTGTCTGTTCTTCCACCTGATTTAGCTGATCTCCAAAACTGAAACCTGTTCTATTTTCTTTACAGAGAGGAAAACTTATGTAGCATTACACCTATTTTTTTTTTTAACTAGCCTTGCTTATATTGCTAAGAGTTCTTAGGATTATCTTCCTTAATGATGCCAGATCTTTGATATATTAGATTTAGGAGAATAGCTTCAGCATAGGGATTAATTGACAAAAACTCTTTCTTGAAGTTCAGATAGGAAAACTTTGTACCACTGCAAGTCAAGATTTTAGTCAACCCTCTTTGTTCGCTATGTCCTACGGTGCCAATATTCTTTAGTGAACCTTCTCCCTAGGAAGCCTTCCTTCTTCAAATACCTTCTTTAGATTCACTGTCAGGTGCTTTAATACCTTGACTACTTTATTTCTGCTCAATGCAAACTTTTTAGTTTCTCCTTTTCTAGTTAGCACCATTGGAAACCAGATGAAAGGCAGCTTCTCACTTTGCACTGATAGTTGATCAAGATAAACTGAGAAACACAAAGGTTACAGAGATGATATTGTTCAAGCTGTACTAAGGTCAGGTAACCAGAAACCCAATAACGGGGATTAGGGTAAAAATCAGCACAGATAATCTTCAGCTTCCAGTGTTTGCCCTGAAAAGACTCAGTGCTAGCCTATTTCCTTTGCTCTACATAAAAGAACCTTGTTCTGCTTTCAGGGTCCTTCATTGTCGTGAAATCAGTCATTTGAATCAGAGTCCTTAAGGACATTTTCCACGCTGAAGGTACTCCTTTGAAAGGTAACTAATTATCCTATAGTCCTGACAGCTACCCAGCATGCCCTAGGACTTGACAAGTTATTTTCCACCTTTTGACTGCACAAAAAATCTCTACAATGTAAATACTATATTATCAGAAATATTTAACTTACTTCTTAGTCCATAAATTCTTGTATTTAACAAGATGAGTCATTAGCGGATGCAGTAAAACATCATGATTAGAAGGAAAGGTTTTTAGAGTCACTCAGGCCCAAGTTAAATCCAAGATTGGTCACTTCCTAGCTTTGTGACCTTCAGTACTCACTCAACTCCCTGTGACTCAATTTCCTAATCTGTAAAACAGGGTAATCATACTCACCTTATAGGTGGATTTGATCATCTTGCTTCTCTTTCTCCAAATAATGGCAAGGATTAAGAGCACCCTATACATAGATGATTTACCAAAACCAAAAAGTAACAGTTGTGTTAGGAGTATTGCAAGGATTGTTGTATAGATCACTCTAAAGATTAAATAATATACACAAAGTACTCAGCATTTGGTAAGTGTTCCATAAACAGGAACTGACCTCAAGCCAATTTAATGTGCACAACTTTTAGGTTATTTGTGGTTTGTTATGTAGCCACCAGATCACACTGAAAGCAAATCACCAAATTCTGTAACACATACAGACCAGTACACTGACAAACAGACACAATTCAGGTCATATTACCTATTCTTTAAAGCTTGATAAAGTCCCAACTTTTTGTAGTTAAGTGCTGTCGTTAACATCTTGCATGAAATATTTACTCAAGACAGACACATCATTAGAAATCCTCCCACCTAGTGACTGGAATCAGTCTTTATGGCTCAAATTGAGAGTATCATTTCCACTGCCAAAGGCAGACTTCCTTGAATTCTTATACCTTATTCATGTCTATACCTCTAAAACAATTTTATCCAATCCATACATCCTGAGGAACTTTAATATTATCAATGAGCCTTTCTTACATGAATGGTGTTAAGTCAATAAGCAACCCTTGTCCTGCCTAAAAAAATTATTTGGCCATATAGTGTGCTATGATTGATAATCTAACATTCTTATTTCTAACATATTTCCAACATTATAAATAAGGTAGATTTGTATGGTATAGATACAGATAATAAAAGTGATGGCATTAGTATTCTCTAGAGCCCAGAACTTCTAGTTAGAAAGCTAGCTGGCTAGCCCTGGTAGCCCTCAGTAGAGTGCTTACAACACCTAGGGGATGTACCTTCAATTAAATCTCACACACACACACACACACACACACACACACACACACATCCTACATATTTTAAGGTAAATGAACAGTATCACAGCAATAATCAGTACAATTTAAGTATGCATTCTTTACAAGTGAAAAGAAAGTACATGATAAAAAATTAATTATTAAGACAACAATAACCTTACTTTTATTAACTATCTCACAGTCTCACCTGGAGTGTGGTCTTCAGAATAAGAAAGCTGATATCTCAGATTTGCCATAGGAGCTGTCATAGCATGAAATGGCAGCTCTGAATGGAAACAATAAAGAAAAGGAAGGTAGATGAGGGTGGCTGGTGTATGTGCCCAGTGATGACAATGTCTAGGGCTTAGTAGCCATTTTTAAAGTTGGTTCTCAAGATTCTGAAAGCCCTTCTTTCCTCAAGGCCTCTGGAGAATAGGTTGAAAATTGGTCAAGATCCCCATAACCTCTAAAGATGGGGTCATTACAGTCAGTTTCTAGCTGAGGGAAAACACAGACAATGAGGTACATTGTGAACAAATGTCTTTTATCCAAACTTGATAAGTGGTCTGATGACGCTGAGAGAGACATGAAAAATCTGCTACTTGTCTAATTAAGTTGCACATCCACCAAAAAAAAAAAATCTACACTGCTTATTTCAGACTATGGAACCCACAATGGTAAAGTTACCTGCTGCCTAGCCACCTTAATGTCAAACCCATTCCTTATCACCTGAAGACACTCCCCCAAAAACGAAAGAAAGAAAAAAAATTCCAAATATGTGACAGCTTCTCTGGCATTCCCTGTTTATAGTTTTTGGAGAAAGAGATAATGAAGGGAGTTGCATTATATCTTGTCATAGAGCCTTATAAAGTAGCGTATTGATCTATATCTCTGCCCTCGTTATTAACAGTGCCATTCAAAAGTTGTACAGAACAAACATCAATTAGGAAATAAGCTATGCTCTAGAAACTTCTCATTTAAGTGATTCATTAGAGAACACATTTCAAAAGAAGAATATAGAAAAGAACATTGCTACAGTTGGAGCCTCAGATCTCTTTTAAAATCAGATAACTGAAGAGGGTAACATCACTGCCAAAAACACCAACATAAATTAATTAATTTATCTAGTATACATAAAAGTTATGAGACACACATGAAAGTCATAACCAGGAAAATTATGCAAAAGTGTACAATTAGACATATATTTTTAATATGTCATGAAGCAGAGCAGAGGGAGCTCTGGTAAAATATATAAAATTTGTAACATTTCATGGTATTTGAGCATCTAAAATATATGTATGTTCAACAGTGTCCTATGTTCTGGGAATACAGACTATAGAGAAGCATATTCCGATACACATATTTAGAAAACCAATTTTAACTTTTCTTCTTCTCTAGAAATCCTTCTCTGAATAATCTTTAAATCATTTTCTTATTAATAATAAATCACTCTTTACTATAAATAAAGGTGGCATATTTACTCTTTGATCTTGATTCCTTAGAGGTAGTGCTTCTGGACTAGTGTTTCATAAGTCATTTCTGGAGATGTAGATTCTGCCCCTCATTCAGATTAGCCCTTTGTGGCCTCAGTTTCTGCATCTGTAAACTACATTTATCAAAACTGTCTTCTAGTTTTAAAAACTATGTGTTGGAGCACCTGGGTGGCTCAGTCTGTTAAGCTTCTGCCTTCAGCTCAGGTCATGATCCTACAGTCTGGGATAGAGCCCTACGTCGGGCTCCTTGCTCATCAGGAAGCCTAATTCTCCCCTGCCTGCTGCTCCCTCTGCTTGTGCTTGCTCTCTCCTTCTCTCTCTCTCTCTCTCTCGCTCTCTCTGTCAAATAAATAAATAAAGTCTTTAAAAAAAATAACAAAAAATAAAAACTATGTGAAATAAATTTCTGAAATCTCTAAGGATTAGAAAGAGACAAGCAAAATGTTTTTATAAGTGAATTGAAATAATTATACCTCTTTTATTAGAAAATAAATTTTGAGTCAAAAAACGTTTGTTAAACCTTTAGTAGCAAACACAATGACATGAAAACATAGTTGTTTTATGAAGCCTTGTTTCATATTCGCTCTCTAGAATGTTCTCATGAAATTCCCACAGCTCACTTTACTCTTTGACTTAATCACATTTTTTTTTGTTTTTTGTTTTTTGTTTTTGTTTTTAAAGATTTTATTTATTTGAGAGAGAGATTGAGAGTGAATGAGAGAGGCCATTAGAGGGGAGAAGGTCAGAGGGAGAAGCAAACTCCCCATGGAGCTGGAACCGATGCATCACTCGACACCGGGACACCAGGATCACCACCTGAGCCTAAAGCAGTGGCTTAACAAACTGAGCCACCCAGGCACACCTGACTTATTACATTTTGAACAATATCCTTTTCTCCTTCACTTTGTGAGGATTTGTGTATTACAAATTAATTTTCCCATCAATTATAAACCTAATTAAGGTTATAAAGAATGAACAAAAACTCTGCTTCAAAGAGGAAGTGTTATTTGAATCAGGATTTGAATAATGAAAAGGAGGTTTCAGGCAGAAAATAGAGAAAAACTATTGCAGGAACAGTGTGAACTCAGGAACAAAGGTGTCAAAGAGGAAATGTTAAGAAGTCCAGTATGGCTAGTTGAATGAAAGTGGCTGATACAGCAAATGAACCTAGGCAGCTCTAAATATTGTGGCCAAATTGTGAGGAATTTCAGATCATTCTGTAGGTACTGAGAATCAAAATACATTTATAGACAGTGAAGTGGTGTGACTAGATTTTTACAGATGCTACTGAAATGTTGGCAGTGAAGTTGATATGGAATAAAAAAAAAAAGACCAGGGGCAGGAGGACGATTGGTGGATCTGCTGAAATAGTTTAAGTGAGATTCATGAGACTCTGAAGTAGGGCCATGGATAATGGAAATGGATATGATGTTTTAAAAGGAAATTATTAGTCATCTGGAGGTATTCAAAAAAATTTGTCAAATTGGTTAACGAATAAATAATATGAATTATTTCTATAAAATTAAACTAATAATTTTAAATATGCCAGGAAATTCCTTCTTGAAGATCCATTGGATTTCTTTTCTCTCATATTCCTACTAAAATGTTTAAATAAGATTATTTCCTTTAGAATTTCTTGATACTACTTTTTCTTTGGGCCATAATGGTTAATATCTTCTTGATTATTTGATAGATGTAGAGGATAATGATCTATCTGTATTATAATTATCTCCTTGAAGCACTAATTTTTTATTTTGCCACACTACATTTGATATGTGATCAATATTTATTGAAAACACTAAATAATTTAGACCTTTCTGAATTAATATTATGAATAATTCTAGAATTTCACATAAGAGTTTACCAATAATTTAAGTATTTAGTATCTTTGGCAGTGTTTACTAATCTTTTTTCCATAACGAAGAAAAAAATGAACTAAACAAATGGGTTTGAAGATATTCCCTGAATACCTGGAAATATGGGTTATTCAAAGAATACTCCATAATTTTTTTTTTCATCAGTTCTAAGGCTGATAAAAATCACCCACCTATAAGGATAGGGGAAGATTCACATTTTTATAGTTCGGCAATTCCACAGGAAAGAGGTAATCTTTCCAATCAACTTCAGTAGATAAGTCCCACAGTGGATGCTGACTGGTCCATTTTAGCTGTAGTACTCCTATTTCACCATCCACTATGTGGAGCTGCAGAGGCAGGGGGTGAGGTACAGAGCCTTGTGCATTATAATCCCTCATGAAAGACATAGAATCCACTGTGAATTCTGCTGGAAAGAAGTGGGGGTGCTGATAGCAGAGAAGAAGAGTAGGAAAGTGTGCTGGGATAATAAATTCTTACCATAGTCCATATGCCTGGGTTAGAGCAATGCTTTTTCTCCTTAACTATTTGAAGGACCTTTAAGAAACTACTTTGCCTTGTTGGTTCTCAGTTTCCTTATCTATCATATAGAAAGATTATCTCCCTTCCATGATTGTTGTGAGAAGTTAGTGACATAGCATAAAGTAAGGGCCTAGCACAATCCCTGCCTCATGTCTGGCATCAGTAACTTAATTAGAACTGTATTAAGAGATTCACTATGTTCTGCTTACTGGACTTGACATTGATGATAAAATAACGAGTGAGGACAGGCATATTCAGTGACTTTAATCAAATAATCACCCAGACAAATATTAAACTGCAGCAGCTTTGTAAGTGCAACACTGGAGAAGGAATGCATACTTGAGTTTATATTAAGAAAAGAGTTGACTAAGAGTTTAGAGAAAGCTTGCCTAAGGAAGAGAATATAGAGAATATTGAATTGAGACCTAATAAAGATGAGAAGATATTTACTAGGCAAAGAGAAAAGGGTTGAGCAAAGTGATGTAAGCAGAGGCAAAAGGAAGGAGATACGCAGAAGCTCTGAGATTGGAAGGAATCATGAGGAACAGAAAGAAGGCCCATGTCTGAGCAGGGGCACACAAAACGCACTGACTTTGGAAAGGCAGCAAGGGGCAAGACCCTGGAAGCCATGAAGCCTTTGCTAAGGTATTTATTTCCTTATCCCAAGAGCAATGACAAGTCACCAAAGAGTTTTCAGCAGAGGAAGATACATAATCAAAAAGTGAATCTTGTCCTTCTACATTTCCATAACCCCCAAAGATGGGAATGGTTGGCAACTCTCTGGTCTGGCCTGGTCAGACCATAATAGTTTCAGTCTGGGGTATCTTTTTTAAAGAAAGGTACTGAAAACACCTGTATCTAATAGAGGGCAGTCACAAAATGGTGAATGAACAAGAGATGTTTCAAATGAATGAGACAAGACTTACAAGACTTTTTTACTAAATTAAACCGTCTCTTAACAACAACAGATGTTAAACTGAAAAACATAAACTGTTTCCAACCATTAATCAAAAAAAGCATGATGGACAAAGTAGCATTGAAAGAATGCAAGTAAAGACGAAATTATCATGGAGAGACTTTTCTTCCAAATGTACCAAATGTTGAACTCCCTGAACCCTAATGGGAGCCTACTATCTCTGCAAGAAAACATTCCCTGTATCTCCTATCCACTTGCGGCATAGCTGACACTTGTTCACTTTTAAGTAGCTCCTGGATTCCTTCTGCTAAGGGACTGGATACTTGCCTGTGTCTCCTCCAAAGGCATGCTGCCTTTAAGGGAGATCTCAGTCTTTCTGACCCACTTTTGACCTCCCCATGGGCTTGCTGGAGAATCTTTGAATTGCATACAAGCTCTTTCTAATCTCTTAGATATCTGCTTCTTATTCTCTTGACTTGCTTTCAAATAACATGATTATACAGAAAAACTGGTGCATCGCTATGAAGGAAACAGAAGATATGGTTATGGATAAGAGAGTCAATGATGATCTAAATGTAGCTAAAGCCACTGATCTGTACAGGTGGGAGAAGGAGACAGAACAGAGAAGGACAAAGAAGGGAAGGAGGAAGGAAGGGAGGGTGAGAGTACAATGTAGAAGGTGAATATATTGAATACTGAGATGAATGACTTAGTTGAATAAAAAGAAATTCACCTGAATTTCTGAGAGGTTCACCATCTGGCTTCTTTAAACCTGGCCTAATTTATTAGCCCTTCCTTCTTATTGGTTTCATAAAATTAATATGGTTATATTGATGTTTGCCTGTTTTTGTAATTCTACCAACTTCATTATTTTTATCACATATGCCTTCCCTTAGTACTAGTTATTATTTATTTAATATTATACACTGAACTGTCTTTAAATTGACTCTTAATTTTTTTCCCCAGAAACAACTTGTAATCATCCGTTTGATGTGATATATATACATATCCTATATGTATACATTTAAAAATATATACATTTTAATCCATAATCATTTGATAAAACAAAAATATTAATCTGTGCACCACCTAAAATCATCTTGGGAACATTTATAGCTATGCATGTCATACTGCTATACCCACAATTTGAGGCAAGGTAATAGAGCCTGCCGCAGAATCTGAAACAACTTTCTCATACTCAATTGCCATTCTATTAGCGTATAGTAAGACATTCAGGAGTGTAGATTCTTTATGCACAATATCTAGGCAAGTATTTGGAAGATTTTGGCATAACAAAATTACCCACAAGGGCTGGTTAAAATTGGGATTATTTGGGAGGAGTCTTTAATTAAATGGTTTCCCAATACTGTCATACACGTTTCTGTTTTCAGGCTTTTTTCCACTTCTGCTTAAAGTGGTTTGCAGCACAATTCTAATTGAAAGTAAAAACAATCATTTAATACTACAAACTTTTCTTGTGGTCCTTTTTTTCAAATATTTGTTTTCATAACTATGGACAGGGATGTATTCTTCTAATTGGAAGGGGCAGCCACATGGAGCAAACCCCCTGATGAAGGAGGGCACAGTGACATACCAAGTCCCCAAATTTGTTTGCTATTATGTGAATGTGGTAGATGGAATAATGGTAGATGGAATAATGACACCCCCCCCCTCCCGCCAAAGATGGCAACATACTAATCCCTGGAACCTGTAAATGTCCTCTGTTACATGGCAAAGGGGAATTAAGATGCAGTTATTATTGTAAATCAGCCAGCTTTTTTTTTTTTTAAGATTTTATTTATTTATTTGACAGAGATCACAAGTAGGCAGAGAGGCAGGCAGAGAGAGAGAGAGAGAGGAGGGGAAGCAGGCTCCCTACTGAGCAGAGATCCAGATGCCGGGCTGGATCCCAGGACCCTGAGACCATGACCTGGGCCAAAGGCAGAGGCTTTTAACCCACTGAGCCAACCAGGCACCCCGTCTGCCAGTTTTTCAAAATAGGAAGATTTTCCTGGGTTATTCACAAGGTCCTCAGATATAAAAGAGGGAGACAAAAGGGAAAGTCAGAATGGTTCGAGGCCAGAAGAACTCAACTCACTTTTACTGACTTCCAAGATGAAGGAGGCCATGAGCCAAAGAACGTGGACAGC
Source organism: Mustela erminea (assembly GCF_009829155.1). Classification (NCBI taxonomy): domain Eukaryota; kingdom Metazoa; phylum Chordata; class Mammalia; order Carnivora; family Mustelidae; genus Mustela; species Mustela erminea. The sequence continues at coordinate 30,728,043 of NC_045619.1, forward strand.
TTCTATAAGCTGAAACAGGCAAGACAAGGAATTCTCCCCTAGAGCTCCTATAAGGAATGCAGCACAGCCAACACTTAGCCCAGTGAAATCCATCTTGGTCTTCTGATCTCCAAACCGCAAGATAATACACTTGTGTTGTTCTAAGCCATTAAATTTGTGGTTATTTGGTACAGCAGCCATAGAAAACTAACTCAGTGAGGTTCAAATTTTACCTAGTTTCTGCTGTCATGGTTATAAGTTTGGCATATTTATTTGTTAACAAAGGCACACTGAGCTAATTAATGCAAATTTCGAATCCTACTCTCATTAAAATACCTAATTCCTAAATTTATACATTATTCTTGTTCCAAAAAAATTATTGATGTTATGTCTAACATTTTGTTTTAAAAAATTAACACAATTCTTTTTAATTATCTCCAGTTATAAGAACAAAAATAGAAGAGTTTTGCGGAGGCAATAAAATACTTGTTCTAAGTATTTTTTTTTAAGGCTATAGAGCCAGACGACTCTGGATTCAAATTAAGATGCAGCATTTACTAGCTGTAGTTTGGGAAAATTGACCTAAGCCTATGTTTTGTCATCCATAAGATGGGAATAAAAATGATAGTTTTGTTAAGTAAAATCTTCAAAAAAAAAAAAATGATAGGTTTGAGGTTACTATAGGTTTGAGGGAGAGAGTCAACAGAAGAATCTACCAAAAGTCCTTTGCATGACACCTGGTATGTACTTAAGTTAATCACATAATGCTGTTAGCTACTACCACTGTTTTTTTCTTATCTTTCTGATTTCCAAAATATCTCTAAGAAAAAAGTACAACTTTCAAACACTTGCTGTTATCGACCTGCATATTTAATAACCTATAGCTTCTCTTTTGATGTTAATTTCTAAAGAAGCAGCAGGAAACCATTCTTAAAATAGCATCTCCCTCAGAATACTTAACCCTGAGTCAACAATTCTTTTAAAAATTATAAATATTCATTCATTCACTAAATTGTTAAAAAAAATAAATAAAAATAGAGGGGTAAGACAATGGCCTAACTGCAGATTCCAGTTAAGCTCTCCCACCCCAGTCCCCAAGGCGGGGCGGGGTGAGTTCTTTGCTAGGCACCCAGTGAACTCCTCTCGCGAACCGTCTCAGTGTAAAAGGGGGGAGCTCCCAGCTCTCCTCAGCGCGCGTCTGTCCCCGGGCGGTGCCAGGTGAATCCTGGCGGAGCGGGGAGGCCGAGCCGGGACTGGCAGGACCCGGCACGCGGCGCGAGCTGCGGCTGCAGGTTAAGCTTCACCCTCGGCGCCCTCGTGGCTTCCCTCTGGTGCGCGCCCGCTGCGGCCAGGCGAGAGGAAGCGTTTGGCCTGATTCGTTCAACTTCGGGGGCATTGGCCGCGCTCTGGCCGCCCTCCCGGGTCTCCCCCCGCGCCCCTGCAGCGTCTCGCTTCCCCGGGGCTCCGGAAGGGAAGGAGGCGTGTCCGGAGCAGGCGGGAGGGACCGGTATAAAAGTGCTGGCGGCGCGCCGGGCCGGGCTTCACTTGCCGTCTTGCGCCGGGACGAGGAGCGCCGCGGGAAGCACGGGCCGTGGAGAGGGCGCTGCGCTCGGGCTACCCAATGCGTGGACTATCTGCCGCCGCTGCTCGTGCAATATGCTGGAGCTCCAGAACATCTAAACGGAGTCGCCACACCGCTGCCTGGGCTGGATCACAGCGCTGCCTTTCCTTATGAAGAAGACACAAGTGAGTAGGGCGCACCGGGAGCTTGCCGGCTCTCCTAGAAAATCGCTCCCGGAGCCCGGGGAGGGGAGTGGGGGGGGAGGCTGGCTCGTCTCCGCACCGGCTGCCGGGGCGTGTGGGGCTGTTCCCGCGGGACGAGCCAAGAGGGTGCGAGGGAGGCGGGCGTGGAGTGCGAGTCGGAGCCGCCCTGGTCGGGTGAGCCCGAGAGACGGAGTGGGAGCGATGAGACGGAGCTGGTGTCAAGTTTGGAGTCGAAGCCGTTAAGTTTGGAGCTGTCAGTCGGGAACCGCAGTTCCTTTAAAATGGAAGGATCTGCTGCTCTTTGGCCGGAGAGTTATCACGGGAGGGCATTTCTTCGCACGGGAGATATTTTCCCGTGGATCCCGGGAGATTACAAAACAGCTCCCAGAGCACCACGCTCGCTCCCTCTCGAACCCAGGTTTTTGTGCAGCGCCTAGGTTGGTGGGCGCGGGGCTCGTGCGGACTCGGGTGCAGCCGCGGGAGCGGAGCCAACGCGAGCTCCTTAGCAGCGGCGCTCCGCGAGGCGGGGAACCTGCCCGCCAGCCCCGGAAACTTGGCTCTGCGCGGTCTTTGCCAGGTTTGCGGCTCTGGGTGAGTTTCCAGAGAGCCATCGATGGGGTAATACCACCACAGTGCACCCACCTTCTTCCATTACAGAAGAGAGAAAAAAAGTTTGTTGTTGTCGTTTTGTTTTGCTTTTTAAACAGGCACCTCTAATGATAGTTATTGAGGTAATTCCCAGTGCGGCTAAATTGTGCATTATACATAAACACTGTGAGTAAAGCACCGCCCAGGGGTACAATTAGACTTTTTTCCCCCCCCCTTGAAGCAACTATCTGGCTTACAGTTTGGAAAGGCCTGCCACGGTACTCCCACCCACAGTTCCTTTCTCCACTGCAGTTCTTACCTCTTCCCATTTCTCCCCTTAGGGATTTATCTGTGTGTCTGCCGCGAATTGGGTAAAGCTGCCCTTTCACCCCCCAGGAGGATCTATCAGAGACTGCAATTCCGAGGGGTGGAAGTGGTGGGGTAAAAGGAAACTGAGAATTTGTCCAAATCGTCTGTTTAAGATGAAGATATCCATGTGCTGAAAATGCCTTGCTGAATGAATTGCTTTGTATCCTATTTTAAATTGATGTGTGGGCCTGAGAAATGTACACACTCAGAAGGAAGGAGGAAGAATGGAGCCCGATGCACAGGTGTGGAAAGGTCAGAGGAAAGGGACCTTTCCTGGCGGAAAGGAGGTTTGTGCTTCTGGAGACCGAGGAGCAGAGCACAGGTTCGTCTGGAAAGCGGATTAGTTTACAGGCAAAGCATTGAACACCACACCCAGGATCACGGCACTGTGCTCTTGAAATGCAAATATTAGAGACTGGCACCGAAAGAAAAGTTTTAATGTAATTATTTGACTGGTGCAAGCTTTCTGCTTTGTGGAATAATAAGCGCAGGGGACCAATTCCTTGTTCTAGGAGCATCTCCTCACATGAATGGTAGTGGTGAGACCCAGTGGAGAAATTGCTATGTTCTAGTTTAGGAGGGCGGGGGGAAGCCTAAACCTTCTTATTTAAACAAGAACACAGGAGCCAGATCAGGTTAATGTCCAACACTCCAAAGGGAGACGATGGACTACATGTCACTTTGAGAGTCAGTAGGATTGATGATCCTTGCACCCTTCCTTTGCAAAACAAATGTGAGCTCTCTAATCTCCTTTCTCGCTTTGATTAAATGGCTGTGTAAATCGGATTACATGGAATAATTCCATTGAAAACTAGAAAGAGGTCGATCTAGCCTGAAACGCGGTGGCGTTAGTGACTCAGTGCTGCCGACCAGGGACATTTGAGACCGCTAAGTATTTTAGAAATGTGACCTGCTCCAACCAAGTTAAAGTGCAAGCCCTTGGGGGATCTTGCTGATGTTAAAGGGTTTGCAGGCAAAGGAGGGCAGTGCCCTTGTTGAATGAAGGCATTCATTGCCTGGGATCTAATGACCTTCAAGGTTTCCTTTAAGGATACTTCTAGCAATTCCACATTCTTGCCACTACAAAGGAAGACACTTGGAAATAGTAGGAAATAAATAAAATCATGGAAATAGGGGAGGGGAATTAGATCCTTCTTCATATTGTTAAATTTCCTAATCTGGAAGTTAGAAAGAAATTTTCTGTGCAATTCTATGTGGGTGGAGAATAGCATAAGGAAATTAGACATTAATAAGTAAGGTCTTCTTTTTTTTTCTACTGCATCTAATGATATCCTTGCCAGGGAGGAATGTCTATTAATGTTCAACAGCTTAAGTAATCATTTATAAATATGGTATCCATACCAGAATTCTGTCATAAGGCAGCTGGTTCTGTATGTTTCCACTACCCAAGATACAAAATGAGAATTTAATAATAATAATAATAATAATAATAATAATAGTGATAAATTTTAACTTGAATTATAAGCTCTCCAAGAATCCCAGGGACACACAGGCATTCTGGCTTTTCACTCGAGCCCAATAAGTGTGGAAATTCCATCAACAACCACTTGGGGCTTGATAAATGATTCTGTCATTTATTTAGCTTGAGTGATGGACTTCAGTATTTGGAAAAGAATTACACCGGCAATAGTCCTTAGGAGCAATTGTAACAATAAATTGAATCACGAACCTACAGAAATGAATGTGCTTTGTATTCTTCAGATTTCTGCTTTTATTTTATTCATATTGTGTGGTTTTACATCTTCAGAAGAGAATTGTGGCTCTGGCTTAGAAGGAACATCTATTTCAATGTGTAATTGTTTTTTCAATGTAATGCTCTGATATACTGGTATATTAAATAACAATTGTGCAGTTTATTTGGCAAGGCTGGTTAGAAAGGAGCTGTCAGTTTAATGGGCCCGGAGCCATGTTTATCAATGTTGTACTTATATTTTAGTTTTGAGATGGTTTGTGAGAGTTTTCATGACTGCTGTCAGTTTTAGAAATACCAAGACAGGAAATATTCATCTTGCAAACAGTGTAGAAAGGCCATTTTAGGCACACATTAGTTCTCAGAAAAGAAACAAATAGAATGCTTGTTAGTTTTTGTTATTCCAAAGAAAATACCCTCTTTTGTCTTTATGAAATTTGTCATCTGCGTGATGATGCAAGTTTTAGAAAAAATTAACATTTACGAAAAGAGCATTTCTAAATTTTGTCCTTAAAGTCACTCAATTTGGAATGCGTGCTTTGAATTATTCTAATTTATATACTTCTAATTGATACATTCTGCCAAGACTTTAAAAGTCAAGTGCTAAGTCAATTACATTTAATAGAAAACAAGGAAAGTAACCATATGGAAATCTGAGAGCCTGAGCCAAACAAATTAAAATTGCTAAATTTTTTTATTTATGTCTAACTACCGATTTGAAGATAGCAATTGGGAGTCACATTTTTTCCTTTAATGGTAAGTGACTGAAATTCCTCCATCACCATAAATAACATAAAAAAAATTAAAAAAAAAAAAAAAAGCTCTGCCCCAATACTTAGTCAGAATATTGAAGGAAAGTTTCTTGCATGGTCCATTGAACCCAACTGCATGGGCCTTCCCCATCCGTGTCTAGGGAGTACCTAAGCTATTATGGAGAGATCGTGGGTTCTTGCTTTTGAGGACTTAAATTCTGATACCTGTTTTACCACTAGTAAGACAAATGACCCTCAGGCAAATGGTTAAACTTCTTAGGATTTCCAGGTTATAATCTATATGATGATTATCAACTAGTTATAAAGATTCTTCTCATATGATGATTGTAAAGGATTAAACAAAATTTTTTATTGGTCTCTATCCCAGCACAGTTCCTTGCTATAGTACAATCAGAATTTATTGTCCCTGAGAAGAAAATCCCCTTGCCAGCAATTTATAAGCCAGAGAAATACGGACTGTTGCATCTAAATGATGCTGAACCAGCAAAACAGAGAGGCCAAGTTTTTATAAATCTGGATCTATGGATTCAGTGCCTCCCATTATAGGTTGTTATCTGTTTATAGACTGTAATTAACACACATCAAACTAGGACTGTGTGAAAACAAAGGCACTATAGCATGAGCCATGTTAAAACCTTTAAAGTTTTTCTTTAAAGGTAAAACAGAGTAAGAGCTTTAGAATTGAAAACAAAGATAGGAACTGGAAGTATTATTACCATATCTGATTCACTTCCATATTTCCACATTCTTTTGAAGTTGCCCTGGTGTGATTCTGTTTATTGTGGACTAAAGGTACTTGCTTTTCTGAGGGAGGCCACACATTCGTTTCGGCAGGGTATCTTTACCAGGCAACGTGCAGTGCCTTTTTTTTTTTTTCTTCATTATGCAAGTTTGTGAGTTGTTTTTTTTTTTTCCTTGATTACCTTAATGTTCCCTTTTATAAATTAGGGTGTAAAGCATTTGGATATGAATCTGAGGAATGATACTTTATCTTTGTTTTCCAGTACATGAATCACAAGTGGCTGCAAGAGACTCTTTTTTGGTGTTAGTCACCTGTGTAGTCAGAACAGTTTATAAAACAAATTGAGGGAACGCCAGGATGCTTTTATAATCTACACTGTTTCCAGAGTTATTTTGTATAGACTTCGTCTCATAGAAACCATTGACTGTAGCTTACTAGTTTATAGATGCAGCAAGATGTTTTTGCCTTTCCACTTAAGTATGTGTATACTAAAAACTGTTTACAAGTGTTAGGAGTTTGAGAAAATTATCATTATTTCATCTTTACCTATTTCCTTCTGTCCAGGAAAAAAAGAAGGTGGGCGGAGGTGACTGATTTTCTTATAATTAGGCCTCATGGTTCTTTTTTTTAAATCACAATGTATGTCATCTAAAGAAAGACTGTTCTTTATGTAGCTCTGTTTCTCTTTTGGCTACATTTTACTATTTTTCTAGGTTGCCACATTGACTTGGGTGTTAGGGGATGGAGTTTCTTTTGCTAGCCCAGATACTAAGTTGTATGACTTTGGGAAGGCATTTTTTTTTTTTAATATTTTATTTATTTATTTGACAGACAGAGATCACAAGATCACAAGTAGGCAGAGAGGCAGGTGGGGGTGAGGGGGAAGCAGGCTCCCTGCTGAGCAGAGAGCCTGATGCGGGGCTCAATCCCAGGACCCTGGGATCATGACCTGAGCTGAAGGCAGAGGCTTTAACCCACTGATCCACCTAGGCGCCCCGGGAAGGCATTTTAATCTCTTCCCACCTTGGTTTCCTCAACTGTAATGTGAGAAAGAAGATGGGAATAGGTGATTTCTAAGTGCCTTTCAGTTCTAAAGTTTTTGATTTCTGATATTATAGTAAAATAGAGTTTTGAACCACATGGCATTTTAGCTTCCTTTAATTTGGAGAATAATGTAGCCATTGCTTTGGTATGAATACAAATTATAACCATTGTTTTATGATTATGAACCAGCCAATGGGGAGAAGTGAAAGATTTAAGTGTAAGATGTTGTACTTTGGGCCATTCCATCTTCTACTTGATAATTCTCTATAATAAGAATGCTATTTATAATTCCTATTTTAGCCATATCAATAGTTGAAGAGGATCTTTCTTTTTTCTTAATCTTTAAATTCTCCAGGGGAGGAAGAACCCTAAGGCAAGGTCAGACACCCAGAGGAGGTAAGCTTACAAAAGGTCATGAATGCTTCCCAGTATTTGCTCCTCTTTGCTGCCCTTGCAGTCTCCAACATCTGTGTGCAGGGAGTGGAAAATGGAGAGAATCTGGTCATGCAGTAGAGGTATTAGTGGGCAGAATCAGAAGAATGGGTCCTGTGTGCGGCTCTGGCTTCAGTGCCCATCACTGAGTCTTAGTAGGCTTGGGCAAGTCTTGGGCAAGTCATGGGCAAGTTATAGGCAAGTCTCTGAGTGGTAGTATTACCTGTGACTTGCACCCTAGAGTTAATCCTGAGAAGATCGTGAAGGGGAGGGTGTGTAGCTGGACACAGAGAAGCTGAAAGAGGGAACAGCCCTTTTGCTTCAGGGAAAAGATAGTTCCTGTGGATAACCCTTGGCTGAGTCTTTCCTTGCCCTGGCTTTTTGCAGATCTAATACAGTCTCTGGAACACCTCTTGCTTGCCTTCTTTCCTTAGCTTCTCTCTAAAACTGACGTTAGCTCAGGGTTGGGGCAAGCCTGGTAGCCAGCACTAGGTTTTCCTTAGCGATCAGAAGCCACGGCAGTCCTTTTCTTGTTGACAGGAGAATATCAGAAGATCAGGTGGACCTCTCTTCCAGACACGGGACCATGGATTTCTCAGAAAATACAATCATGACAATGATGCCAGTGCTTGTCTCCTCTAAATGCCCTCAGTCAAGTGAACTACCTATTGAAACAAACAAAAGGCAGGGATGCAGACAGTTAAGCAAGTAACAGTAGCGATAGACCAGCTCCTAGGATGCAGGAATTCAGCCCCTGACTTTGCAGGTGTAACTGTTGCCTTGGGGCTTTGAGTGCTGCCCATTAGAATGTGGTCTTCATGGGGGCCCTTAGGGTTTCTTTTCTTTGTTCCTGGTGCACAGACAGCAGCTCAAAAATCCAACAGTCACCTTGCAAAGGATGCCTTGCTCCCATGGGAAAGGGCGTAAAAGGCAAGCAAAAGTGCAAACCCACCGCCCCTGCTCACTTGAAAAAGTAAGCCACAGTCTCCATCACCTTTACAGAAAGGGCGTCTGCACTGCGTAATGTGCCTCCCCCTGCGGATTTGGGAGGAAAGAGCACAGCCCAGAGGGGGCCATTGTGTTTGTCTTGTATACACACACACTCTGTCACCCTTTCAGGAGCAAAAGTTCATCTTCTGAACAAAAAGCCCCGTGGGTGCTGAGAACTTTTGCCTCTTTTTTTACCTTGACGTAAAATCTCTGAAGCCAATAACCTTTCCATTTAAGTGCCTTGACTAAACTCCAGTATGCAAACGCCTCTTGTAATTGGTTTCTTTCTTCTAATGCAAGGTTTGAATGGTGTCCTAACCAGCTCACTTATAGCAATGACAACTTAATGGTGGCTATTTACTGTGAGGTTCTCTCTTATGATGAGTTTTCCACCACCTCCTTGGGGTCCCTTTCTCAATGTCCTCCTAAGCAACTGTGTTGTGAAAACACACAGATTCCTTGATTTCCAAGAAGAGTGTTGCCGAGAAAGTAGTTGTGTTAGAGATGCCTTGCCTTCCTCCTGGGATGTGTTGTCCATATGGATGGCTATTAAAATTTATATTCACTGCAGACCTTCGGATGAGGGCAGAGGGAGGAAGGGTGGCGAGGTTTCATATGAAATGATTTTCTAATGTGATCTCGAAAACCCAAGGATTGCAAAACAAGCCTTGGCAGTCACACATCATTATTTATGGTTCTGTGTCAACCTACAATTTAATGCTTCTGAAACCGGCAACACGTTAGGGATTTAGGTTTTTGATGGTCAACTAAAACTTCCTGTGATTGCTTTAGTTTGGATCTGGTGATTTTAGAAAACTACTCTATTTATCTGGCCCTGCCCAGGCATTTCTGATGTGTTCCATTAAGTAGAGGATGGACCAACACATGTTATTTGACTGCTTGTTAGAAAGATAAATTATCACAGTAGAGGGGAGTGGTTGGTGCTTTCTGCCTCCAGGTGGTCCAAAATGGGCACTGAAATGCAGGAATAAAAGGGAGTTAGAAAACATTCATGAAAATTGAAAAGCAGGTTATTAGCATAGTGTTTTTAATATTAGATTAAATAAATTCTATGTAGAAAAGCAAAGGGCTACAAAATAGGGTTCCTATAATTCTTGTTTTTGCATCAATTGTAATAGTTTTTTTTATTATTGTCAAAATTTTTCATTTTTTAACCCTTGCCTGGGAAAATATTTTTAAGATTCTAGAACATATTTGTTTATGATGTTCTATGACCATAGTATTATGTCTTAACAATATTCAGAAAATAGTAGACTTCTCCCAACTATTTGAAACCTGGATCTTTTTACTCCTAAACAATTCAATACACTTTAAAATCCCAAACTGATTTGACCATTATTTTAATTCTGTAGAAACGTCACACACAAATGATTCAGCTTGAAGAAAGGAAATTTATTATAGTTATGTGTCCAGTGTTTGACATTTAAATGTGTGGCTGTTTTAAAGAGCGTCCATCACTGTTTTATAAAATCAAATCACCCTGATGCTAAGATCATGCCAAAATGGCACTTAGTAGAAAACTGTTCCAAGATTGATTAATTCATAGAACTTTTCTTCTGGGAGGTAGGTTCTGTTTTTTCACAGATGAGGAAACTGAGATAAGGTCTTTCCTCTGCCAACTCCAAGTGGTTATTGCCAAGACTAGCAACCAAAGAGATTTAGCTGGCTCAACCCCAGTGTATCCATGAGGCTTATTCAGTACCTCAAAGATACACATTCTGGGGTGTCTGGGTGGCTCATTGGGTTAAGTCTCTGCCTTTGGCTCAGGTTGTGGTCTTAGGATCCTGGGATGGAGCCCCGCATTGGGCTCTCTGCTCAGCGGGGAGCCTGCTTCCCCTCCTCTCCCCCGCCCCCCACTCTCTGCCTGCCTCTCTGCCTCCTTGCAATCTCTTTCTCTCTCTGTCAAATAAATAAATAAAATCTTTAAAAAAAAAAAAGATACACATTCTGTTTATAGGAACAGTGATTCAGGTAGTAAAACAGCTGCCAGCGATATTAATTTAGACAACAAAAATTTCACAATTCTAGTTGCCTAGCAGATTCTATAAGCATCTAGGCTTATCCTAGATGCTTAATAAATACATGTTGAATGTTGTGGAATGACTGGATACTGGATTCAGGTTGTTAGGGGCTGATAAACTTTTAAGAACCTTTGTTGTTGTTGTTAAAACAGAAAGCAAATTTTAACTACCATATAGAAAACATGTCCATTATACAAACATGTGTTTGGTTGGTGATTGGAGGGGCTAGTTGGTTCACCATTCACAGCATTAATTTTCAGTGAATATGCCATGTCATTTACTAACCAAAATGGGAGACCATGCAAGAAAATAGAAAACAGTGGATTGGGTTCTAGATCAAATATATTATTGGTTCTGCCACTTACTAGCTCTATATGACTTGTAGTATTTCTCTCTGCACTTTACTTTCCTGATTTTTCAAATAGGTGTGGAAATAACTACTTATTATAGTATTGATGTGATGACTAAGTAGGATAGTGCCTAATAGCACAGTGATTTCCACTTAGTAGATAATCATTTCATTCTCTGCTAGAATAATCCTGGAGCGTTACAGCAAATCCCGTAAATCCAGCAAATGCTATAAAAATTATTTCATTATTAGCCATACCTGGCTTTGGCTATAAGACTTGCATTCTGAACAAATGAATTAAAGTAATCCCTAGAGATTGATGGCTTAACTGTCTTGTTTATATATTATCCACTTTTTTTTTTTTTAAGATTTTTATTTACTCATTTGACAGACAGAGATCACAGGTAGGCAGAGAGGCAGGCAGAGAGAGAGAGGAGGAAGCAGACTCCCCGCCGAGCAGAGAGCCCGATGTGGAGCTCGATCCCAGGACCCTGAGATCATGACCTGAGCTGAAAGCAGAGGCTTAACCCACTGAGCCACCCAGGTGCCCCTCTACTTTTTTTTTTTTTTTTTAACACTTATAAGCACTCAGTAAATTCAATAAAATTTTCCCCCAATTTGATCTCCTTTACCTTTCTTCTCTTCCTGAGAAAGGAGACACTTATACAAAATAGGCCAAAAGACAAGCTGCTTTCCAAGAGAAAGAATAGCTTATTGAGTAAGGAAGTGATAGGACTAGTTAGTAAGTTAGTATCTGGCTGCTCAGCACGGATGAGGCACCATGCCACACACTGCACAGGTAGGTCTCATTTGATTCTAGTTAAAAAAAAATTAAAAAAAAAAAAAAGAAGAGAGAAAGAAAGTGTTAAGAGAGAGAGATGTTGATTTTTTTTTTACACAAATAAGGAAACTAAAATTCAGAGAGATTAAGAAAATTTGTCCAAGATTAAAAGAAAAAAATGCAACTAAGTGGAAGAGTTTGGTTTTCAAACCAAGCCTGCCTAATTCTAACGACTAGATTCCTCCTAACGACTGCAGTAGAATGCACCCATCTTTCAGTATAAACGTACGTAGCCATTCTATCTGAAAGGCTTGCACTTGTGTGTGTGTGTGTGGATGATGTCCTTTAATCTTACATGGGCAAGACTGAGAGCAGGCCAACCTGAGTTTCCTTCCCCATGAGGGATGGGACCGGTGCTTCTGACCACCAGCACCACCTCAGCACCACCCAGGAACGTAAATAGTTGTGCTGAGTAATGAGACCCCCACAAGTTAGGGAGCCTGGGCTTGGTCACCAGCCTCTTCCACTCCTGTCTCCTTAGCCATAAAATGCATGCCTCATCTGTTGTGAGGGAGGCCCCTTAGAAACTCTAAAAATGCCTTTTACTTTATGGAATTCAGAATTACTGCCAAATCCTTGGTGTCTTTCAAAGAAAACGATATGGTTCTTGGCAGAGGGCAGATTTTAAAATATTTCTAAATTGTGTTTCAAAAAAACTTCTTGGGGGAAAAATAATGCATCAGGGATTACTGTAATCAATTTGCTCTGACCCTCTTTCATGCTATTTTTGAAGACAATTTTAAGTGGCTGCGATCATATTAGAAGACTATTTAATAATAATGTCCTTATGCTTATGTCTGGCTTTTAAAACTACCAGCCATTTAAGCTGTGACCTTTGCTTTGTGATTCCTTGTCCGTTCAGTTCAAGTGCATGAATGGTAAAAATAATTCTTTATGTTGATGTTTTGATTGTTTAAACAAATGCCTGTCAGAGTACGAGTACTTTTATAAGCGGTATCACTGGGTAACTTGACAATACTTTACTGGAAATGAAAACGTTAGCTAGAAGGAACCATTTGAGAGCAGGTGAAGGAGACAATAGAACAGAAGTGTGATGAACCAAAAAGACATCAGTTAGGGATGCCTGGGTGGCTCAGTTGGTTGGGCGGCTGCCTTCGGCTCAGGTCATGATCCTGATGTCCTGGGATTAAGTCCCACATCGGGCTCCTTGCTCAGCAGGGAGCCTGCTTCTCCCTCTGCCTCTGCCTGCCACTCTGTCTGCCTGTGCTCTCTCTCTCTCTCTCTGACAAATAAATAAATAAAATCTTAAAAAAAAAAAAAAAAGACATCAGTTAGCGGACCTGCTTTGGTTGGCTAAGCTGGTTGCCCTTAGCCCCAGTTTCCCCATTTGCCGAACAGGAAGACCAATAGTACCTTTCTCAAAAGTGGTTAGGCGTAAATGAAAAAATCCACAAAAAGCCCTTAGTCCAGTGCTTGGCACATTGGAAATACTAAATAAAATGTTTGCTGTTATCATGAGCATTAAACAAATGGTAAGTTTATCAATATCCATGACTTTTCTTAATTGCAAGCTCTCCACTGTCCTCATGAAAGGGAAAGTTGAAGCCATTCATCCAAACAAGTCAGGCTTCAGATTCACTTTAGTCCTGAATAATTTGATTGTTTTCATTCCCTACTTTAACAAAAATTGAAAAAGAGCTAAATGTGCCTAATTGTAATCGCAAGATAGTTTACCAAGGAGCACAGTTACTTCTTCCTATCATGTGCCCAAGGTCACAGAGCTAATACAAGGTAGAGCTGCTTTATGAACCAGGTGGTCTGAAACCAGAGTCTACATTCCTGAACTATGTGCTACACCTGGAACTGGAGGGACAGAACATGAGTCCTTTCCATGAACTGGTGAGTGCTTTCCTACTTTCCCTATCTGGGAGAAGTCATTTTCAGCATCCGCAGAAATATAGCCCTTTGTCGAAGGAGAATGGAAAGAATGCTTGTGTCTGAGCTCCAGGGCTCTCCTTCTGGCTTTTGACTCTATCTTGCAGGGGGATCTTAGGCAAATTATGCAGCTTGGCTTTCCTCTTTGTAAAATGTAATTCTTAGCACCTTTCCTTCCTGCCTGCCTTTCCTCCCTTTTCCTTTCTCCAGCCCCCTTCCTTTCCTTGTTTTCCCCCTAACTCACTTTTTTAACTTGGAAACAGTATGTTGTATACCTGCTTTGTGACTGTCACTCGCAGAATCACACTACTATAAATAATTTCCACTCTTAACACATTTTCCTACTGTATTGTTAAGCACAAAATTATGTTTGTGCAAAGTGCTTGACTCATTGGCCTCAAAGACACCTTTATAGTTAGAAGGAAGCCCAAGTCCTAGTTCTGTTATTCACCAAGACTGTGTGCATGTTATGAACATTCTTTCTCTAGGCCTTGATGTTCTCATATGTATAATGGGATAATAAGGGTAATAGTATGCAGTTGAAAAAGTACAAAGATTAAATGAGATAATAGATGGAAGTTGGTTGACCCAGAAGTAATGTTTGATAGGTGGTATCTGTAATCTTTCTGGGTGTATTTTACCAGCAAAAGATCAGAATACACCAGACTATGTACTGTTTCAGTGTGTTCCATTTGTGTGGTGGCTATAATAATTTCAAAATCTGTTGTCATTGAAAAGCAGAAATTATTATGGGTGATTATGGGAAATAGGATTGTGTAACAGTAAATTGAGGTTAGTAAGGGCTCTGGATCAGGGAGGATCACCATCCTCCAATGTAACTAAGGATGCTGACTGACATAGGGCTTGACTACCTCACAAGCTTGTGTCTGAGAGAGAGTTAATTATTAGAGTAGTGCTCTGTAGACTGTGCTGTTCTACTCAGGGGCCTAGAGTCATATTATTACTCTAAGCCTTGAGTGATTAAAAAATTCAAACTTTCCAAATCCTTAAAAGCTTTGTGTTTATTAATGTCTTCCAGAATAAGCCTGAAGCAACTTGATAGCATGTGTTGATAGCTTTGGAGACTTCTGGATCTGGAGTCACCTTTTCAGATTGGATGACTTTGATTCACTTAATTCTTGGAGTATTCTGATTTTCTCATTTGTAAAATAAAACTTATAATAGTGACTAATTCCTCGGGCAATTGTGAAGATTAAATGAGCCAGTACATGCAAAGGGCTAGTACCATACAAAATACCTGGGTAAATGCTGGTTGCTTTCAGGCAAAATGCATTTTTGCATTCAAAACCTTTTTTTGGGGGGGGGGAGGGTGCATGGGTTGAATTTATTTATTTATCATTTTTTTTAAGATTTATTTTAAAGATTTATTTATTTATTATTACAGAGATCACAAGTAGGCAGAGAGCCCGTGGGGGTAGGGGGTTGGTGAAGCAGGCTCACTGCTGAGCAGAGAGCTTTATATGGGGATGGATCCCAGGGCCCTGAGATCATGACCTGAGCAGGAGGCAGAGGCTTCACTCATTCAGCCACCCAGTTGCCCAGCATGTGTTGAATTTAATACGTGTGTCAGAATCAAGAGTTTGGGAGTGTTTTCAGGGTGAATTCAAGTTTTATTTTCTTGTAGGTAATTGTGTTTCAAGAGTAAGGCCTGGATTGTCCAGGTTAATCCCCAAGTAAGCTTTGTGTCAATCAAGACAGATGCAAGTTACTTTTATCAGTCCATTACTTCAGGTAAAGAAGCATTACATTCTTTGACAGAACATGAAACTATTATGTTCCCTTTTGATAAAGCGTTGACTTGTTCAAAGCACTTATGAAAGACTGAAAACAGCTCCTGTTTTCTAACATTGTATAATCTTGAGGCCATTTCTAGAGGTTTCTTGACTGAATCTTTGATAATCACTACCTCTGTGATTAAATTACCAATGTAGAAATGTGTGAAGTAATTTGGGGTTCAGTTCAGAGTAGACCTAACACAAAAACTTGAAACAAGACTGAAACCAAGGAGAAAATTTTCTTCTACATGCTAACATATATATATATATATATATATATATATATATATATATATATATATATTTAAAGTCCATTAATTTCAAACTCAAAGGAGAATGGGATGGAAACACTGACATTATACTATTTTTGTAAAGGACTGAGGAGGAGAGCTGGAGTACAAGGAAGCTTATTAGTTTGGCATCTTTCCCTGAAAATCTGTGTCCTGGCATTTGAGGGGTTCTGCAGGAACATCAGAACAAGAATTTGCTAACTCTGAAGATCATGTCTTGACTTCAACCATGTGGCATTGGTGTTTTAGTCCTTCCTCCCAGGGGTGCCCATTTCATTATCCAACAAAACAAATGGTGATTTCTGTTGTTTCAAAAGTTCCAATGCTCATCATCTAGAGTGATTAGAGGAAGTCTCACTATGTAACTGCTCTGGTTAAAAGCCTCCCCTGACTTTTCATTATGAGCAGTATAAAGTCCAAACCCTCAACATTCTATACAGGGTTCTCTGATTTGATTGTTGGCTATTTCCAGTACTCTGAGTAGTACATTTTATTACAGTGTCATCGAACAACGTACAGTGGTACAGGGATATACCCTGTACCACAGGATGCAGTACCACAGACTGCACTTGGCCTTGAAGGCCCTGTTGGGCCCTTCTTCGTCCATCTTCCAATTGTCCAGCTCTTCTCAAAGCCTTCTGTGATGATTGTTTGCTCTTATTCTTCACTTCCACTTCCCTTGTGTTTAGCGATCTGAACTTGTACTTTCTTTTTTTTTTTTTTTTTTTTTTTTTTTTAAAGATTTTGTTTATTTATTTGACAGAGAGAAATCACAAGTAGATGGAGAGGCAGGCAGAGAGAGGGAAGCAGGCTCCCTGCTGAGCAGAGAGCCCGATGCGGGCCTCGATCCCAGGACCCTGAGATCATGACCTGAGCCGAAGGCAGCGGCTTAACCCACTGAGCCACCCAGGCGCCCTGAACTTGTACTTTCATAACATTAAAAAAAAATGGGGGCGCCCATGTGGCTCAGTTGGTTGAGCATCCCAGCTCTTGGTTTCAGCTCAGGTCAGGATCTCAGGGTCGCAAGATCGAACCCTGTGTTCTGCTCTAAGTGTAGCAGGGAGTCTGCTTAAAATTCTTTCTCTTCCTCTCCCCTTGCCCTACCCTTCAACTCTTATGCTTTTTCTCTCTCTCAAAGAAATACATTTAAAAAAATAAAATCATACTGGGAGGCTGGGTGGCTCAGTTGGTTAAGATCCAGGATCTCGGGGTCCTGGATTGAGCCCCATTTTGGGCTTCCTGCTCAATGGGGTGTCCATTTCTCCCTTTGCCCCCTCCAATGCTCTCTCTCCCTCTCTCTGTGTCTCAAATAAGGAAATGAAAAATCATAAAAAAAAATACAGTGTGAAAACACTGTACTGAAATTATCTTCTTACTCACCTGTCTACCAAGATAAATTGCCTCATATTGCTGTCTCCTGTTAGTAGCTCAGCACCAAAATCTTGGCAAAGATTTTCTGAACCAAACTATGATCAGATGTTGCATTCTGAACACCTACCAGTAGTCTAAGAGTGGATCTGGGTACTTAACCATCTTTATGCCTACTGATCTCAGTTGATGTGTGACCTCAGCTGATATAGGGAGAGTGATTTGGAAGGTAGGAAAAAATTTAGAACATTACGGTTATGCCTTGATGTCAGTAAGAAATGTGTATAACCTTTCATGCAGCACTGGCCCAAACAAACATACATTGTTCAAACATAATTCTGTTTGGAGAGAGAAATGGGCCACTTAGACTTGTAGAAGAGCATGGAGACCATGGATTTTAAAAAAGGTGGGGGAGGAAAAGGTGGACAAGTTGCTGGCCATCTTTAAGGAAGTAATACAATAGGTTGAATGGCAAGTGCCAGTATCTACTAATTCAAGATGTATAGAAGGTTTAACAGCCAGAAAAGATGTTAGACCTAATACTGTTGCTGATGAAGAAAATATACATTTTATCTTCCCTAGTTCTCTCCATCTATGATAGTGGTAATATGGATATTCCTCGTTGCAGGAGAATATGAGCTTGGGGAGATGGAGAAAGTTAATCCACATCTTAACATCAAGTCAGTCTTCAGACCCGGTCTGTTGGCTCCTAAGCCTTTGCTTCATATCAGTATTTGTCATCTCCTTGTACTGCCTAGCGAGGGTGTTTTTCTTGATATGTAATAGTAATGACTACGTCTATTGCAAATGGAGTTAACATATCCTTCTTTCACACCTTACCCACATTCAGGATGCTTCCTTTCAGATTGTGTTTCCATAGGAAAGATGGGGTATCCTATAGATTCTATAGGATGGGGTATCCTATAGATTCAGACTCTGATGTGTATAATCTCTATCGATGAAAGTGAGGGAAGGGCACCCTGGTGGCTCAGTTGGTTAAGTGACTGCCTTCGGCTCAGGTCAAGATCCCAGAGTCCCAGGATTAAGTCCCACTCCCAGCTCCATGGGGAGTCTGCTTCTCCCTCTGGCCTTCTCCCCTCTCATGCTCTCTCTCACTCTCTCTTAAATAAATAAATAAAATCTTTAAACAAAAACAAAAACAGTGAGGGAAGATAAATATGACCATAGAAGCTTTAGATGGTTCATTTTGAGTATTTAAGAATTTAAGACAGGTGTGGTTAAGGAATTCAGGAAAAAATGATGTTTCAATACTTAAGATCAAAGATCTCTTTATGTGTGGAGGAAGGTCAGAGAAGGATGAATAAGTGAAGTTTTCACATTTCTTCTGTGATGAGAATCCACCATGTCACGGAACACAACTGTACAGACCTGGAGCGGCAACATATAGTGCACTTCAAAACTTCCCGATATGCTTTTGACATGCCAAGTTTTCCAAGTTCTGAAGTTTTAAACTTAGGCAACCTTGTAGCATGGTCTATTTTCTTTTTCTCTTTTTCTTTTTTCTTTTCCTTATATCAGTTAAGTTCAGTTTGGGATGTAGAATGAAAAGCTTAACATTTCTGAAACCTATAAAACTTCTCAGATTTTAAGTAATTAATGTGTCACAAAGAGCAAAGTCTACCGCCTGCCCTAAGTTGCAAACGAAAGCTCCAAAAAGTACCGTAAATGAGAGATGACACACAAAAATTACACAATGAAGTAGATGTGCAAAATTATTTGTGCAGATTGGGCACTTAAATCCTACAGCAGCTGAAGCGTGTCTTTTCAATTTCACTTAAAGCTGGATGTGCTGCTCACACAGTCCTCTCTTCACTTCCTGAGGAAGTAGATCCCCATTTTCCCCCCAATGAGGAGAGTCCTGTGCTACCCAAGCCATCCCCCTGTTTACATTCATTCCCCCAGCAAAGCAGCTGGATTCCCCAGCAAAGCAGCTGCTTTGAAAAGAAGGCCAAAGGATTATCATGCAATGGCCACCCACTCACCCTCTTTGCTGACCCAAGAAGAAAGTTCCTTTTTCCCCCCTCCCAGCATTATTTAGAGTAAGAACTTAAGAGTTTCAAGTACATTTTTCATATTCTTCTGTGGCATTTTTTTGTTTGTTTGTTTTTGGTTTTTGTTTTTAGTCTAGGGAATATTATCAAGTAAGCTTCCAAGTGAGACTTGAAGGAGAATTTTGAAACACAAAATAGTTTACATTTACTTTGAAGAGTAACTCAGAACCCTTCTTAACATCGTAAAAATCTGTGATGCCAATACTTACATCCTGATATGTTGGAAAGGTCTTGTTAATTTCTGCTGTGCATCTTCTTTATTGAATTTGGAGTCTCTACTGCTAAGTATAATTTAATGAACATCATGGTGAAAAATTGGAATAAAAGAGCTTGCCTCTAATTATTGCATTTTCACACTAAAAGGCACAACTGAGGCCTATCAGCAGGGCTGATCATTTGAATCAGCTGATGAGTAGTCTGGCATGCAACTTTGTTTCTTGCATCCAAACGTTGGGAGAGGAGAGCAGTAATAGTATGCCTCAGTTACTCTGAAGAAAAGTAACGTTTTTATTCTTTAGTCAAACTAGGATTGGATCTGGATTACAAAACAAACAAACAAACCATCAATTCTATGACCTTTTTTTTATTTTTTTTTAATTTTTTTTTTTTTTTTTTTTTTTGCCTGCTTTAGTAATGGATGACCACTAGATAAGTTAACCAATGCTTTGGGAAGGGATAAGATTAGCATTTAAAAGCTTGACCTAATGTCATCACTTCTGAACATGATTTCTCCCAAGTGAAATCCTTTTCTCTGCATGTGTTCCCAGTGCAGAATCCCCCTGAATAGTTTTTTTTTTTTTTTTAAATTGGCTACTTTAGAAATTTTGATGGATTGCAACTCACTGGGGAGACAGGGAGAAATTTATACTTGCCATATTCTGAATTCTAAATGAAGTACGGAGTTGTAGAATTCTCAAAGACTTCCGTTCAACTTACTATAGGGAAGTGCCTGTATTCCAGATCCGTGGGGGGGCTTTTTGATTGTGGTTTTTGTTTTAATATCTTTGGGTCAATAAGGGAAAGTAACTTCATAATTGAATTTACCTAATTCCTTTGGAGGGGGGCTTCTGGGGATTTTATAGGCAGGAGAGCACTTTGGTCTATTATCCTACTTCAGCCACATCTAGAAAGGCATTTTTCTACTAGTTGTTCATTAAAATTTGTTTATTTAGATCTCACTGGGCTCTGTGCTCAGCAGGGAGTCTGCAGGAGATTCTCTCCCTCTATCCCTACCCACCCCCCCCCACCTTGTGCATGTGAGCTCTCTTTCTCTCTCAATTTTTTTTTTTTAAAAGATTTATTTAGCATTTACTACAAGACACTGTGCTAGAGGCTAGATATATAATAGTAAAAATTATTTTGTTGCTAAGCTTCATGGAGCTTACAGTCTACCCTTGGTTTGATATCCTACTGTATCATTTTCATGAGCTAGAGAAGTATCTAAGCGCTGAGAGAAAATGGCTCAAAGTTCAACCCAAAAAACCGTTAGCTGATGTCCCATTTTGAATAATTAAGAGAATATTGCAACATGACTCAAACTTGTCATTAGGAGTTAG
The DNA here is from genome assembly GCF_009829155.1 of Mustela erminea. Classification (NCBI taxonomy): domain Eukaryota; kingdom Metazoa; phylum Chordata; class Mammalia; order Carnivora; family Mustelidae; genus Mustela; species Mustela erminea. Next base: position 30,748,645 of record NC_045619.1, read on the forward strand.
TAGTTATTGGACCCTAGAGGGAGAAGCGTGACCGTGGTTTATGGCCACCTGTTGAGTGAAACTCTTCTTTTTATCCTGCATTCATTCATTTAAAAAATATTTATGAGACACTTCTCTGTACTCAGCCCTGCTCTACCCACTCTGGCCAGAACAGTGAGGTCCTGAAAATTACCGGCCTTATGCATGGTTCTCCGACTCAAATGTGCGAGACAAATTATAAACAAAACTGGTGGGTAATGTTGCAATTCCGTTGCGTGAATATGGACACCATCTGCTGAGGATTGAATCATACATTACCCAGACCTCATCTGTGCTCCAGTTCCTAAACTCAAGTGACCATGTGCTAAGACACGAGCATGGAAGTAGGCAAGTTTACATTAAATAGGACCTGGTAGGACTTCTGGTAGGACTTGATCAGCAGCTTGCCTGTTGTCGTAAATGGAATAGAAAGGTATTCCGAGATTTTAAGCAGGCAGTGAGTGCTGTTTTATAATCCCAGAGGACCACTCTTTTGTTAAGTAGCAAGCATGAAGGCTAAGGAGGGTACTTAAGGGCCCCTTGAAAGCCTTCTGGGCAGGAGTGGAGCCTGTACTGTGGCGGTAAAGGAGGAGATGGAGAAAGGTGAATGTTGCAAGATTGATTTTGCTGGTAGAACTAACAGGACATAACCACCTGGATGTGGAAATAGGGGAACAGGAAGAATCAAGGATGGGGCCCATAGTTTTGGCTTGAGCCACCGTGATTTGAGTTTGGAGATGCTTGGGCTAAGTGTGGTTGGAATGGCGACAAGGATAATAACCATGGAAACATGGTTGGGGGTGTGCTATTTCCCGGTCCTCTATCAAGTGCTTCCCATCTAGAGCTCCTTTCCAGCCTCAACAAGCCTGGGAAGTAGGTTCTACGATGAGGCCCATCTTTACAGGTGAGGAAACTAAAGCAGAGAAAGATGAAGTGACTTTTTCAAAGGCCACAAGAGTGGTCAGTGGCAGAGTAGAGATTCAAAGTTGGGCTTCTCTGTGCGTGAGTAAACAGGGTTGTTTTCTAAAACTCTCTTGAATTTATTACTGAAGCTCTAGTTGACTTTTGAAACTCTGCTGTTGAGGTTAGCATCACCCATTACCCAAACAATTCAGCCTCACTTTTCCGCCAAGTCAAGATGGGCCTGCGTGCTTTGGGAGAGCTGATCCAAATCCAAGCCCAGGGGCAATTTCACAACCTCTTTATCCTCTTCCTGTGCTGATCTTTCATCCACAGGGAAGCAGAGCATATATGGAATGTGACCTTCACTATTAGTACAACTTTTAGTTTTGACTTCAACATCTAAAGGATTAGTAATAATGATTAACTATGGCAGTCATGTCGTGATCTGTCATGTACCAGGCATCTTGTGGGTGCTTTACATAACACTGTCTTACTTAATCGTTTCAAAAACCCGAAGAAATGCCATCCTCAACAGAAGACTGAGGCTCACAGAGCTTACATAATTGGTTCAAGGTTACAGCACATTTGTGATGGAATTAGGATTTGAATCCAAGTCTTTGCTGATGTTTTTCTGGTCTAAACATCAAGCTCATCAACAATGAACTTGCATTTGGAAGTGTCTTGTTACCAAAGGAACATGTCCCAGGCATGTCAAAGATAAGTGCTTTGTTGTGCTTTAGGTAGTAGAAATACATTAACATTCTCGTGGATTGCCAATCAAAAAATTCCTTTTTTAAAAAAATTTTTAAAATGATGCTTATCTTACAATTTGAACTTTGAAACAGTAATTGAAAATTCCGAATGAAAGTTTAGACTAAACTTTATGAGAAATAAATGCTTAATAACTTGGGTTCTTTTCTCCTAGCATTGCTTAGGGTTTAGGTGCATGCAGTATGATTCATTCTAGCTAGACAGAGGGGGGGAAATGATGAAATGTATTTGGTGGCTTATAAGACCACTGGAGGGGCCAGAAGAGGAGGCTAAACTTCCAGAATACTTTGGTCACTTAGAGCCCAGTTAAGTCCACTGCTGTCTTTAAAACTGTTACAGCTAGTGCTGGAAGCTGTTACTGGTCCTGACTGAAGGGTCTTTGTGCTCTGGCTACCATCTATATGAGCAAAATGCATGCCCAGCACCTAGCTCTTTTCCCAAGACTGTCCTTCCCCTATCAGTCTTGCAGGGCTGTACCTGACTGGCGCAGTCATCTCTGCAACTGTAGCTAATTGCAAAGGAGCAGGAGAAGTTTGGCAGCCACCACAGAGGAGGAGAATATGCGAGGAGAGGGCTGGGTGGGAATCAAAGAGCCAATTCGCAGTTTCCTCTACACTCACTACTCCTACACGGTTCATTACATTTCCCTTTTCTTTTTCCAAGTTGCTCTAAATCAGGAGCATCTAATATGTAGCCCTTGAACTAAATGCAACTTTGTATACCTTTTTAGACCTCTCTTTTTTCCCAAATGATATAGTACCCCTGAGCTAGGAGAGCCTAAAATAGCCTGTCTCAGACTTTCAAGAATACCTTAAAAAAAAAAAAAAATCACACGGAAGGCTTGTTAAAAGTGTACATTCCTGAGATGCACTCTCAGAAATTTTAGGTTCTGTGTGATGCTGGAATCTGCAATCTCAGTAAACATCCCCAGATGATTATACACTTTCCTCTAAAGGTAAGACAGCTGACTCCCCATTTCAGTAAGAGCCCTTTGAGCGAAAGGGGGAACGTTTCAACAGTTTATTCAACTTAAGCAAAGGCAGTTTGGTGTGTCCAGCACACATTAAGTAATCAGGAATGCTTAGGCCGTGACCTTTGCAAATCGGGCTTGCCATGTGATGTGATGGAGAAAATGATCAAGATTGTGAGTGTGCTTTAGCTCATGCCTTTAACCCCCACTGGTTTTCATGCTGTTTGGAAGCACTTAAAGCCGAGTGTAAAGATTTAGTTTATTTTAATGTCATTAAAAAAACCTAGGTGGGGAAAAAAACTTCGGAGATTTCCTGAGTGTGCTTCCTCAGATTAAACTTTTTAAAACTTAAAAGGCCTGGAGAGATCAAACTTGTCAGAGCCTTGGTAGCTGATCTGACAAGACATCTGAACATATTTAATTGCAACCATAGGAGAACAAAAAACACAAGAAGGTCTAGGAAGTTCAGTCCTTCAGTCCAGATTCAGCACATGGCATCAGAGAGCAACAGGAACCAAGATTTATTTCTCCGTCTCTCAGTTGTTTGGAATGCAAAAGATTTTATGGATTTTGAAAAAGTTTCAGAGCTTTTTGATTTACAAGAGATCACACTTTCAGAAGTGAGTCACACAGTTGAAAAAGTACGAATTAGAATTTATGTTTTTATATATATATATATATATATATATATATATATATTTTTTTTTTTTTTGGAAAGGTACAGCGCTCAGAGCACTTATTGTGGTAGTGAACAATGCCATCCAAAAAGAAACCAGTGCCCATAAGGTTCTGAAGGTGGCAATGTGCATTTCAGAACTGTCATGTTTTGTTTTGTTTTGTTTTATTTTTTTGCTATATTCCTATACTTTGGCCTATTTTGGGGGCCTGTCTCCCTATTTCCTTGAAAATATATTTACTTGCAAAAAGAATTGGCAACAAATATGTAAATCTAGGCTCAACCTTAAACTAGTACCCACCAATTTTCTAGAGTAGTCTGGTTTGTTACATATTCTCCTCATAAAATTGATTAGAATTAGTCATCAGTATCTCCCTAACATAGAGCAGATTATATTGTTTGGGGAAGTCTCTTGCTGTGTTTTTATAGAATTGCTGTATTTGTGAAGAGCTAATGACCTATATTACACTTGTTTCTAATGAAATAATGTCTACTGCTGGCATAAATGCTTCTTCTGTCATGTAAGTGTCTTACAAAATAGTAATAACAAAACTTGAACACCTGGGCCTTAGATTCTCGCCTGAGGTAGTTCATTGCACAGATTTTCACACCGTGGCAAAGCTTCTGAGCTTACCTGGCTTCCGTTAGCCACTGAAGAAAGAGAAAGGCTGAGTTTATCATGACAGCCCCACTGCTTTTGAGCTGCCTTCTTTTCTACCAAGACCAAAGTTAACACCCTAGCCTTTCCGAACTACTTGCTCTCCTTCCTTTTCAAGCTGCCCTGGATTACCCTTGAGATTCCCCCCACTTGTTTATCCCTGTGTACCCACTGTGGATGGGTTCCTAGTTCTGTCAGTCCCACAGAAATGATCCTTGTCAGTGTCCGCTCTGTGAGGTGTTTTCCGGCAATGGTCAGGTTGACATCTTTATTATTTTTTTTTATTTTTTTTTGTCAGAATACACAAGCAGTGGGAGTGGCAGGTAGAGGGAGAAGCAGGCTCCGCACTGAGCAAGGAGTCCCATGCGGGGCTCCATCCCAGGACTCTGGGATCATGACCTGAGCTGAAGGCAGACGCTTAACTGACTGAGCCACCCAGGCGCCCCAAGGTTGACAACTTTTAGTGCTTCTTTTGTTGTTCACATTTGCCCTTTTGTGGTTTCTTTTAACGGTGGCTGCAGATCCCGCAGTCCGCTGATTTCCCTCTCCTGTGCTTGGCTTCTCATTGTCTCATCTATTCAGTTAGTTCCTTCTCCTCCTCAGATGTGGGATCTGTCCTGCAGAGTTTTGGGTGATAACTTACGGTCTCCAGCTGCCACTTCTCTTACGTTATCCTGACTTGGTGAAAAGCAGGACTTCTTACCCAGTCGCCTAAACTGGAACTTGAGGTCATTCATGACTCCTCTCCTTTTTACCCCACACATTTTGTCAGTCAGCCAAGTCCCAGGCTACTTCCATATCCTCTTGAACTGACCCATTTCCCGCCATTACCGCTGCCTCTGCCCCAGTTAATGACTTTGGTGACCTCTGTGCCCCTCCAGTCTATCTGTCCTTCATGCTGATGTTTGATAAGCCTTTCTAAAATAAATCTGATCTTGATACTCCTCTGCTTAAAGTCTTTCCAGAGCTCCTCATGTCTCTAAGATAAAATCCAAATCAATTAGAAAAATTGGGAGGACCTCTGCCTGTCTCTCTAGCTTCATCTATTCTGTTGTTGATTCCTTCAAGTTCATTTTCCCTGGTCCTATCATCAATGTGAAGTTCTATGAAAATGCCTTGTTTTCTCACTTCTGTGGGCACCAGCTCTTTCCTCTGACAGGGGTCTTCACCCCTGCTCTCCTTGATCCGTTAACTGTGATTCACCTTTAAAGAACAGGACCACTCCCAGGAGCCCTCCTCGAGTCCCTCCTTCAGTTCCCCGTCCCCAAAGTCAGGTTTAGCTTTCCCTCCTGGGCCCGTCCCCTCCCGGCAGTGTTCTCTAGTAGTTTGAGCTCCGAGAGGCCCAAATCAGTGTCTTCTGTCTTTATCTTCTATACTTACATATTTACCCAGTGTTCCATAAATGTCTATTAGATGAATAGGCCGCTTTTCTTAGAAATCAGAAAGTAGTCAATTTTGCTTTTATCAGAAGGAACCACTTCTGCTTCATTTTGTTTGTTGTTTTCCCTTCCCTCTAGCTATGAAAAATTTTAAAAAGCTCTAGTGAGGTGTAGCTTGATTTACCTGTACAACTTGTTTACCCAACCTCGTAGTAATTTGACACTGTAACTCCAATCAAAAATTGATTCATGGGCACCTGGGTGGCTCAGTGGGTTAAAGCCTCTGCCTTCAGCTCAGGTCATGATCTCAGGGTCCTGGGATCGAGCCCCGCATCGGGCTCTCTGCTCAGTGGGAGCTGCTGCCTCTCTCTGCCTGTCTCTCTGCCTACTTGTGATCTCTGTCTATCAAATAAATAAATAAAATCTTTTAAAAAAATTGATTCTTTAAGAAATCAAATCTTTAATTTAAAAATTGAATCTTTAAAAAAAAAGTGGACCTATATGCCATCCACTGTGTAGATATTTTAGGTAAAATTGAATAGTTCATTAAATACAACTGAAATCAGTTTTCTTATCTGTCTGACTGGGTATTTTTCTTTCTAATATATAGTATAGGTCTTGGTTTGAACCCAGCCCAGGGACTGACTAGCAGAGCGGCCCTAAACAAGTTACTTAATCTCACTGAAGCGTGTCTTATTTACCTGCAGACTCCAGTTGGTGGGAAGGTTACAGGTAATGCTATCTGTAAGCTGCTCCTAGGTGTTGCCCTTAGTTAAATGTCAGTATATGGGAGTCATTTTCCCTTTATTTATTTATTTATTTTTAAAGATTTTATTTATTTATTTGACAGAGATCACAAGTAGGCAGAGAGGCAGGCAGAGAGAGAGAAGAGGAAGCAGGCTCCCTGCTGAGCAGAGAGCCTGATGTGGGGCTCCATCCCAGGCAGAGGCTTTAACCCACTGAGCCACCCAGGCGCCCCATCATTTTCCCTTTAAATAGGGTTTACATTTACAGTAAGGACTGACCATCAAGGGTAACTTTTCTCATTGTTTTCCCAGTGAAATCCTTAAATTTACTGTTTACCTTAAAGCAGTTGCCTATCTTTTTATATTAAATAATTCATTTCCAGGTGGTTCAGGTTTTGTTACTAGACCATATTCACCATGTGTTTTAGGGATTATCCATATTTTAGAATATTTTCATTTCACTTCACAAAAGGATCTACATGGAGAGATGTGGATGTGTCATTTCGCAAGACTTTAGGGCACCAAACTGGACTTGAAGAAGCTGGTTTGAGTTTCACTGAGCTATCCTGTGAACATCTGCTTTCCTGGTGGCAGATTTTCTAAGTTTTACTGCTATGTGTTTCCTCTGTCCCTTTGAGCTTATTGGACAATTGCTAGAGAAGAATTTGAGTCTGTGTAGGGATGATTAGGGATAATGTGTAACAGTATATCTCTTAAAAATTAAAAAATCTGAAGAAAGAAGTCACATAGAAGTAACTGGTTCTTCCCTGAACCAGAATCTGTTGTTGGTTTACATTAAGGTTATTTTTGAAGGATATTGTTCATATGACCTCAGAAGACCTGAACTCAGGACTAATTACTATACCCATATCTTGGTAAATTGCTTTCCTGGTTCTGGGTAGCTAAGCCAGTTGGCCTGCTTCCAAAGCACATTTGGTCTACAAGGGAACTAACTGCCTGCTTCGCTAGTTGGCATTCAAGATTAAAGAGAAGATGAATGTTGGTTTTGGCAGCAGCTGCTGTTTTGTTCAGGGCAGACCTAATACAACTCTGTAGGTCTGTGTATTAAAGAAAACAAGCTACACAGACACTCCTCTACCTTTCCGACTTTGGGAAGTGTCTAATGTGGGCCCTGGCGACACATATTTTAAAATATCATTTCTCAAGTTCATAGAGAGAAAAGTTTGATTTTTGTTGTTGTTGTCTTCCTCCAAGTTTAGAAACTTGGAATCTTCTGATATCTCAAACAGCGTATGTTCCCCTGATGTACTTGGGCTACCTGCATGTCCCTCTGTACTAAAAGAAAGAAATCTACGAAGCAACTTCTGTGTTATAACACACACATGTTCAGATCAAGTAAATTGTTTGCTTTAGGAGGAATCTGCAGCTCCTTTTCCTGCCTTGTGGCTTTTTATTATAAGGAAGGTTCTTATGTTCAGAAAAAACTGGTGACTAGGTAACTATCCCACTGGGGTCTGCTGTGACTGATTCTTAACAAACATGAGACCTTAATAAGATCTTTGCCTTTCAGGGTCTCCAGCCTCATCTTCCTGTCACTTTGCCCCTCTTGTTCAAAGTATCTTTATAGAACTATCTGCCACTGTAAAAACCTCCCTGAAAAAGATCTACTCTGTCTGTCATTCACAATGGAGTATGAATGTTTGTCACTTCTTCCCGCTACCAAAACGGTTTCTGTTGTATGGCTTAGTTCTAGCAGCACAACCAGACGTCTTATTCTTTTTCTTTTTTTATCATGTGAATAATGTAAAGGCAATTTTTAGCAATGAAAGAGTTATCGGAATTGTGTGTGATGTGGGGAGTACGTGGGGGACACTTTTGACGCATGCCTCTAAATAAAAAAAAATCGAGAACTGCCGACAATGAGATTAGTTTGGTGTGTCTGTGCAATGAAAGGTTATCGTGAAATGAGAGGTTATCACACAACGAGCGTGACCTAGAGAGAAAAGTTGTACGATGTTAAAACAAAGTAGCCAGAGAAAAATGTCATAGGCAGAAGCAGAGAATGTTAGAGGGGGGAAGAAAAAAACAGTGAGATGATTGCCCAAACTGAAAAGATACATTTTAGAGCAGAAGTCACAAACACAGGGACATTTTGCTTCAGCATTCTATCTCCGATAGGGTGTGTGCGCGCACACACCCCCCCACATTTAGGCACCCGTGTACCCTTGTTGGAGTTTCCAGAAATTAGAGAAAGAGGAAGAGGGAGAAAACAAAGATAAATATTTTGGTGATACATGGTAATTACCTCCGTTAATTGGAAGTCACGTGTTAACTAAAGCTAAACACAGTTGAGAACTAAGAAATAAATTGAAAAAGGTTCTGAATCCAAAATCCGTGCAAAATACCCGTGTACTAAAGAGCATCCTCTTTGTTCCTGGAAGATTGACTCTATAAAGTCCTTTTCCCTCCTTTATTCAGTCTGAAAAGTCCTTGTTTCCCTGGTTTCCTAGACTATCCCAAACCCATAAACCACACAACAAATAATTGCACAGCTCCTATGACTTGAAAACTTTTCATTTGATCTTCACCATTGCTGCATGAAGTGGGTAAGGCAAAAATTATTCTCATTCTCATCTTTTAAGACTGATAAAACAGAGTCCTCGAAGGATTAATTGGCTTCTTTGAGGTCCCACGGTAAGGGGCTCAGAGGTTTTCTGGATCCACGTTCTGCTCTCTGCCATCACACAACCGGTTTTTCAAAAGCATGTGGTTTTTTTTCTTCCCTTTTTTTTTTTTTTTCTTCTTTCCTGCCCTTGGAAACCTTTGTTCAAATAAAATCTTACCCAGAAGCATGAACAAATAAAACAGAAAAAAAAGCCAAGCTGCTTTGCTTAAAGCGGGGTTGGGGGCCCAGAATACTGACAAGGGCAGTTTATTTTCCTTACTAGGAAAGCTTGGACATCGCAATACTATACCATTCATCCATTAATTCATTCAAAAGTTTCTTGAACTCTGATTTTTCTATTGCTGCTATAACAAATTGCCACAAACTTAGTGACTTATAGAACAATACAGATTTATTATGTTACAGTTTTGGGGATTCAGAAATCCAAAGTTGGCAGGCCTACTGAGCTAAAATCAAGGTGTCCGTGGGACCATATACCTTCCTGAAGTCTCTCAGGTAGACTTTGATTCTTGCCTTTTTCAGCTTCTAGAAGCCACTGGCATTCCTGGACTCCTGCTCCCTTCCCGGGAATGGCAAGTTAATGATGTCACCGTTTGCCCTTCTTCCTTTATTCCATTTCTCTAGCCAGAACTGGAAAAGGTTCTGTTTGTAAGGAGCCATAAGATTCTTTTGAACCCAGGGAATCTGGGGTGGTTTCTCCACCTCAAGGTCCTTCGCTAAATCCCATCTGTAAAGTCCATTCTGTCATATAAGGAAAAAATCCTCAAGTTCCAAGAATTAGGGTGTGGCCATCTTTTTGCCATTACTGTGCCTGTGGGACTCAGCCTCCCATGGGCCATGTGTTGTGTGTTGCCATTGAGACTACAGGAAGCTAGAAATAGGCATACTAATAGTAAAATATGTTGCAAGGAATGACCTGACAGCCTGGGAGAAACGGGTAAAGTGAGAAGCTGACAAAAAATAAAATTTTAAAATAGTCGTCTTTCAGACAAATACAGTACTTTGGAGCTACTTAGAGGAAGGTGGTCACAACCACATACCTGGAATGCTTTCTTCCCCCACCACCTTTATTTATTTATATGACAAAAATCATATGTATTTCAGGTGTACAATGTGATGTTTGAGGCAAGTGTACATCACAAACTATCCCCTTACAGTTACTCTTTCTTTCTGTGTGTGGTGAGAACACTTGAGGCCTACTCCCAGCATATTTCAAGTGTATAATACAGTCTTATTAACTATAGTGTTGTGCATTAAGTCCGCAGAACTTACTCATCTTGTAACTGAAATTTTGTACCCTTTGATCTAGATCTTGCCCGGCCTTTGGTAACTCCCACTCTTAATTCTACTCTTTTACCATGAATTTCACTTTTTTTTTCCCTTTTATTTCTTTTCTTTTCTTTTTCCTTTCCTTTTTTATATTCCACATGTGAGATCATACAATATGTTAACATCTGGCTTATCTTATTTGACGTAGTCTTTTATCTCATGAACCTGAATCATCAAAAAAGTAAGGTTTAATACTTCTACCCACTGTTTCAGAAATAAAGGAAATGTGCATCCTATATATTAGAAAAAATGTCTGTAATCAATACAGAATAATACTGAAAGATTACTTTCCGACATGAAGAAGTAAGTTCTGTATTTCAGCCCTCTCTCCTCTCATGAGAGTACTGATGAGGGACATTACTCTCATGATGGCTCCTCTGTTCTAATGTTTAGTTACGGCAGAGTGAATTGTTGAATTTTACAAAATGCGAATATCCCATACTACTAGCTAGGTATATATGAAAATAAATTACAAATTATTTAACAGCTTTAAAATAAAGTGCTTTAGGAAATATAAGCTTGTCAGAGATGTGTGAGTGTATGAACAGATTTAATTTTAGCGCTGGCCAAACATTCCTATAAAAATGAGCAGATTATTTTGCAATTATTAAGTCTGTATTAGGATATTTTTTAAAACTGTGATGGAACATATATTAAAAATTATGGTAACCTGAGAAATGTAGAATATTCTGCTGTGGCATGGATTATGAAATATACTTGCCTCCATACGCTTGACATCTAAAAAATTATTGCAGTTTTAGAGCTTTGCTATTTGTAGTCCTGACCAGTGATCTGAGCTTTGTGGGAATGCTGTGATAGTATGGGGTGGTAAAGAGGACAGGATTTAGAATTGGAAAGACCTGGTTTTTTGTTTGTTTGTTTGTTTTTTGTTTTTATTTAGAAGTCCCCAAATCTCTCTGTAGCTCAATTGCTTCACCTTTAAAACTAGGATTTATGAATAAAATCTTAAGAAAAAAATCTTTTAAAGGGCACCTGGATGGCTCAGCCGGTTAAGCAACTGCCTTCACCTCAGGTCATGAACTTGGGGTCCTGGGATGGAGCCCACATTGGGCTCCCTGCTTAATGAGGAGTCTGCTTCTCTCTCAATCCTTCCACCTGCTCATGATCTCTGTCATTCTCTCTCTAATAAGTAAATAAAATCTTCAAAAAAAATTTTTTTAATGCAATAAGGATATATGAAACTTAGTTTGTGAGAAGATATACAAAATGTTTGGTACATAATAAATGTCCAGTAAATGGTAGCTGTTCTTCACTGCGTTGTTGAAACAACCTCAGTGTCTGCACTCACATTTTTAGACATCCCGTCTGATAGTACTGATGTACTATACAGGCTCTTATTTAAAGCTGAGCCCTGTGATTGACAGCTAGATCTCACCCCTTCTTGCCATTGCAGGAACATTGCTCAAGCAGTTGCCTCCCTTCTGGCCCACGTTGCCAGTTGCACCCTCTTGCTCTGTCATCCACATAGGCATACGGACAGCCTGGTCTGCTTACAGAGAACCCCCCCCCCCCCCCCCCCCCAGTCCTTGCCAGTCACTATCCCACTTTTTTTTTTTTTTCATTTGTTTATTTGCTCTCCTTTGGAGGACAACTCTTTAAAAGAGCTGTCACATTCACAGTTTCTAATTACTCTCTTATGTTCTCTTAAACCCACTCCAGATAGCCTTTTTCCCATAACTACTTCAGCAAAAATGTTCTTGTTACTGTCACCAGTGAGCTGTCTTCTGCCAAATCTAGGGGTCAGTTCTCCGTTCTCCTCTTATTTGACCTATTACGAGTATTTGACATAGTTGGACCTCCTCCCCCAGGTAATTTTTCTTTTTTTTAAACTTGGCTTCCTCCTATTCCTTTGGCTTCTCTCTCAAGCTCGCCAGCTCTTTTGTGAGTTCTAAATCTTCTGCCAGACCTCTTCCAGTTAGAGCACCATAGGACTCAATTCTTTGTTCTTTGTTCTGTTGGTCCTCACTCCCTGGAGTGAGGCTCATCCTGGGCTCATCCACTCTTTTGAATGATGAATAAATTCCATTTATACATCAAAGGCTATCATTTATATATCTAGCCCCAACTTCCCTTCTAAATCCAGATTCAAATATCCTAACCTAGTATCCTCCCTCAGGTATCGCAAAGACATTTCAAATTTAGCCCACTCAAAATTCAGCTCCTGATCTTCCCTCTAGGCCTTCTCTGCCCTCAGCCTTCCCCATACTAGTTGATGGCAACACCATCCTTCCATTTGTTGAAGCCCAAATCCTTGGAGTCATCTTTGATTCCAGCTCTCAGGAAATCTTAGTGGTTGAGCCTGTAGGAGATATCCAGAATCTAACGACTTCTGGTCAATGCATTGCTACAAAATTCTTGCTTGGATTATAACAGGAGCCCCTAACCGGACTGTTTCTACCTTATTGCTACCCTACAGCAATCACCACAGCAATCAAAGTGATTTTTTTATTTATTTGAGAAAGAGACAGAGATAACAACAGAGAGCACAAGTGGGAAGACAGGGAGAAGCAGGCTCCCATTGATCAGGGAGCCCAACGTGGTGCTTGATCCCAGGACCCTAGGATCATGATCTGAGCCGAAGGTAGATATTTAAACCAACTGAGTCAACCACGTGTCCCCAGAGTCTTTTTTTTTTTTTTTAACAGTTATAGGTTCACAGCAAAATTGAGGGGAAAGTACAGAGGTTTCCCCCTTGCTCCCTGCCCCTACACAGGGCCAGAGTGGAGTATTTGTTATAGCTGATACATCTACATGGATAAGTCTTAATCATCCAAAGTCCATAGTTTGCACTAGGATTTACCCTTAGTACTGTACATTCTGTGAGTTTGGACCGGGGGATAATGACATACCTACCGTTTTACAGAGTATTTTCACTGCCCTAAAAACCCTGTGTTCCACTTATTCATCCCTCCCCCTACAGCCTCTGGCAGCCACTGATCTTTTTGCTGTTTTGACAGTTTTGCCTTTTCCAGTAAGTCATAATAGTTGGAATTGTAGCATGTGTAGCCTTTTTGGATTGGCTTCTTTCACTTAATAAAAATATGCCTTGAAACTTCCTCCATGTCTTTCCATGGTTTGATAGCTCGTTTCTTTTAGTGCTGAGTAATATTCCATTGTCCAGTATACCACGGTTTATTTATCCACCTATCAAAGAACATCCTGGTTTCTTCCAAGAAATCATTTGCACAACTTAGTCTTCATTTCATTCCAAGGGAGACATTGCTATGAAGAGTGTGACCCCACAGTGCTGAAAGGAGCTTACCAAACTTTAACGGGATTACTGCCAAACTAGGAGAACACATTGGTAAAACAATGAAAGGGTTTGAGTTTTGTTTACAAGCCGCTGTTACCTATGTAGGGAGCATGTAGTCTCAGAAATCTCAGTAAATGGCCATCATCATTTGGTCCGATGTAATATCTAGTTAGCATGCAGATATTAGTGGAAAATAATCCGGTTTTTAAAAAAATACATGGCAGCTGTGTAAATAGGAAGGATTTCTAGCCATGCGCCGATGGACTTTGTGTAACTTTAAGATGCCGTAAGTGCATGTTAACTCATAAAAGAACTCTCCCATTTTAGGGTATCTTCACATCTTCATGCCTCTGCTCATGCTGTTTGTCTTCCTGGAATGCTTATCCTTTCCTTGTCAACTCTTGCAGACTCCTTGTCCTCCAGAAGCCAGCCAGAGTCACATTTTCTCTCTGGCTTTTCTTGGCACGCTCTTCCTGCCAAAGGGTTCTCCTCGCTAAGGTTAATGGATTAATTGCTTCTGCCTTTGTGTTCCCAAAGCATTTGTCACAGAGCGTGCACATTATTTATGTACCTGCCTCTGAGTTACAAGGGCACCTTCATCACCTTTGTCTCTCTAGTGACTGGCACAGTCTCTGTCTCGTAATATCTGCTCAATAAAACGGATTTGAATTTGAAACATTAGACTGTTTTTTACCGTCATCACTGATTCATCCAGCAGATATTTATTAAGAACTTTTAATATGCAAGGTGCTATGTTACGGGCTACTAAGGTACTAAAAAAAGAGAACTGGATGACTGATTTCTTAAAAACCTCAACTATAGTATAATAAGAAAAAATAAGTCCTGAATAAAAGTAACTATAAACATGGTTGCGTTATTTTCAAGGAGAGGCATGTGTAAGTGCACATGTATGTGTGTGAGGACCTCACAGTAGGGCTCAAGAATGTCTTCCTATTTGCTAAGAAAAATGTTTCCCCCTAGTAAATGGCTAAAAAGCTATGATTAAAAACAATGATTCCTTTGATGTCTCATAAATGAGGTTAAGTCCTGTCCTAGATCTAAAAATATATCTCTCTTCCTCACTTTGGTGTACTGTCCTACACTATTAGAATTAAAGCACCGTTCAGGTTTGCTGCTACTTGCCAAAGAGTCTACACTTAAAGTATAGAAAGTCTCTTTTGGTGCCTTGAGGTATGAATTTTATACATTCCTAGTTTTTAGAAAACACCTCAAGTGGTAGATCTTTTACATGTGGCTGCACGTTCCTTCCTAATTGCCATTAGGAAATTGGCTCTAGAAAGCTTCTGACAAAAACGAACAGTAATGTCATAGAAATGAAAAATCCAAACCACATTTTAACTGGCAGTTTTTAAAAATTTGGTGAGCAGACTTCAATTACTCAACATTGAATTGTATATAAGCCAGTAGCATTTCTTTTTTTTTTAATGTAGATGGGCTTTTCCACATTAAGGTATAAGATGTAATAGCTTGAGTGATTACAGCTGTTAACTGGTCATCACCAGCAATCTTTCTGTTTTCATCTAGACTTGGATTATCACTTGCATTTATCTTCAACTACTCCTATTTAATCCTCTGGTGAAAACTAAAGGGATCTGCAGGAACCGTGTGACTGATGATGTAAAAGACGTTACAAAATTGGTAAGTAAGGAATGCTTTCAATAGCTGAGTTTTGTTTTGATTTTCTTCTATTTTTTTAAAAAAGGTTTCATACTTTTTTTTTGTCCCAACTTAGTATTTTTCCAAGACAAAGAAAGAAATCAAAGAGTTATTCTAAAGGGTGTATAGAGAGCAGGCAGGGAGATATTTATGATCAAGGAGAATCTATTGGTAACATTGGTACCTCACTGCGGTGACTTTGTTTCTTGTTTTTTTCATCTCTGTCACAGGCAGTGAAGGACACTGGAGAGTTTTCTGTGTGCTGATGTGGCATACCACCTTGTTCCCCATTATCTCTTTAGTGGGTTTCTCAGTGTCTTATTTCCCTTCCATATGCTCTCCTTCTCTTCTCTAACAAGCCTAACAGAAAAGACCTGAAATGGCCAATCTCCCCCTTCAACAGCATGAAGACCCCATGACATGTAGGTGGGTATGTGCTCCCTCTGGGAACATAGCTGGAGGAGTGATTTGTTACCCAAATGTTGAACAGACTCCTCTTCCACATTTGTCATGTTGGAACTCATCTCTCAGCAAAAGCCATTTTACGCTGGTGCCCCTTGGTTACAACTAGCTTCATGCCATGTTTCTCTTAAAATGCATACCATGGCATGAGAGAGAGAATACAGCATCTGGAATGCATTCCTCCCAGCTCTCCTGATCTAGGGGAGATTTTACACGCCCATTTGAGCTACTAGGTGTGATTTCAGGGTAAGCACACTTTGAGAAGCATTTTTGTTAAGTGCCCAGTTCAAAGCAACCAAGTGGCATTCTGTTATTTGAAAATTGTCTAGAGCACAGAGATGATACAAACATAGGGAAGAAATAAAGGTCGTGATATGGACAAAAGAAAGAAAATTGTTTTTGTTGAGATATTTGTCTTCCCTACTCTTGATCTATATTTCCTGGTTTATGTTTTATTTGGGACTTATAGCCAAACTTCAAAACAGAAGTTTAATTCTGTGGTCCAAGTCTTTCTGACTTAGCCTCAATGCAGTTAGAAACAGACACACAAACCACAGACTCGCACGCAATTTAGGTGGATTCCTTAGAAGGATGCCCAGAGGATCCAAGTTTAAAAAGTGTTCTGTGATGCAGTATTCTGTGATGAAGATCTACCAGCACATTTTATTTGAGGGGCTGGTGACCGAAGCAAAGCAGCATTTGCCTGCTATATGCCCTGCTAGGTCTTAGGGAGCAAGTGAGGAAAGTTTTTTGTTTCTTAAAAATTTTATTTACTTATTTAAGAGAGAAGCAAGTATAAGCACAGGGAGGGACAGAGGGAGAGGCAGAGAATCTCAAGCAGACTCCGCACTAAGCACAGACTCCGCACTAAGCCCCAAGGTCGGGCTCCATATCAAAACCCTGAGATCATGACCTGAGCTATAACCAAGAGCCGGATGCTCAACCGAGCCACCCAGGCACTCCTGCTTTATTTTGTCTTCAAAGACTACAGAGCATGAACCTCTCCCTCAAGCTGCTTATTAATCTGTGACCCAAGAAACTATACTGCAAAGAAAATATGGGACATCTGGGTAGCTCAGTCAGTTAAGCACCTGCCTTCAGCTCAGGTCATGATCCCAGGGTTGTGGGATCAAGCCCCACGTTGGGCTCCCAGCTCGGCGGGGAACCTGCTTTTCCCGCTTCCCCATTTCTGCTTTCTCTCTCTCTCAAATAAGTAAGTAAATAAATAATAAAAAGAGAAAATATATGCTCATATTATCATTTTTATATTTGTAAAAAGTTGCTCACTAAATGTTTGTTCAGTGAAGGAAGACCTGATGTGCTTTACCGTGGTAAGCATTATGGTCCCCTGTGGTGCTTATTAAAATTAAAGGTATCTGGGCTGCCCTCTAAGAAACTAATACAATGACAGGTCTGAGGAAGGACTCCAGGCATCTACATTTTAAAGACATTTCTGAAAGGATATTTACGAGCTACTGCTCTAGGTGGTCTGTTGGGTCTCCAAAATTTGGAGACATAAGTGTCTTGATCCTAATTTAGTCCCAGTTCTTATTTTGACTAGCTTTATCTATGTTACATAAATTTATAGGGATCTCAGATTAGTGTGAGTCTCAAAAATATGCTTAAAGTAGTTCACAATGGGGAAATTACAGCTCTCATGGGTCTGTGGGTATAACTGGAACTGAGGATGATCGATGGAGATATGCAGTTATCGTAGGGAGCAAATGTCAAGTACATTGGCAATGAACTATAGTTGGAAGATGGTGGTATATTTGATCACAGGCCAAGCATATCCAAAATTAACATGGTATTTAAGAAAAATTACTTATATGTTCTATTACTTGCTAAGTGTTTAAGGAAAACTTCTTAATGAGCATTACTTCCTGTGAAATGTCGAACCAATATTTTCAAGAGGCATAAGTAGATATTACAAGCACCTTCCAAGATTTCCATCCTTGTCTTTGACCATCTGTTTATTCTCAGTCTGTTACCTGTCTGCTGATACAATGAAAAATGGCAAGAACCATTACAGAGAAAGAAGAGCCTGGGATATTCATTAATATTGACATGAAAGGATAAATCCTCACCCGAAGGGCAAATGTGAAATCATTAGACTGAGAAAAAGAGGGTTTTTTCCTCCCTTCCAGCAACTGACTCGGGAAATTTTTTTAATTTCAAGAGAACAAGATTTCAAGATCTAGTACACACACAAATCAAGAGATCAAGATTTTAAGATCTAGTAAACACACTAATTTCAAGAGCTGATCTAGTAAAATTAGTGTGTTTACTTTGGATTATTGAAAAAAAAATCAAGTTAATAAAAAATATAACTCACCAGGGGTGACTGGGTGCCTCAGTCAGTTGGACGTTCGACTCTTCGTTTCTGCTCAGGTCTTGGTCTCAGAGTTGTGAGACTGAGCCCCGTGTTGGGCTCCACACTGGGTGCAAAATCTGTTTAAGAGTCTCCCTCCCTCTCTCTCTGCCTCCTGCTCCCTCCCCCCCAAAAATAGGACTCAGCTGACTTCTAATTGAATAAAGACCTACATAATTTGCAACCCGTATTTCATAGAGTAGGAAATAGGAGAATAATCCCTGACCTCAAAATGTTCATAATCTAGGGGCGCCTGGGTGGCTCAGTGGGTTAAGCCTCTACTTTCGGCTCGGGTTATGATCTTGGGGTCCTGGGATTGAGCCCCTCTTTGGGCTCTCTGCTCTGCGGGGAACTGCTTCCCCCTCTCTCTCTGACTGCCTCTCTGCCTACTTGTGATCTCTCTCTCTCTGTCAAATAAATAATTAAAATCTTTTAAAAAAATGTTCATAATCTAGTTTAGGAGATAAGTCATTTCCATAAAAATATAAAAGCATATCACTAATACCACAATACATGATACGTGGATGCCATTTAAAAAATTTCATGTAGGACCAACCTGTGCCGATAAATTGGTTAAGGAATAGATTTTGGAATTTGGTAGACCTGAATTTAAATCCCAGCTTTTTGACCTTAAATAACTACCTTTCTGAATCTCAATTTCTACATCCCAATTTTTTCTTAGAGAATAAATAAAAGAATGTATATATGATGTTTCTTATCACAGTTATTGTTATATAACTTCTTTGGGCCTCAGTTTCCTTATCAGTATTAAGATTAATAGTATATCATAGAGTGATTATAAGGATTGAATCAGTAGAACAGTGTTAGGAACACAGCAAGTGCCTGCTACATATTAGCTGTTAGTAGTGGTAGAAGTGGTGTTGTAGGATCAGAGGATCATGGAGCTGAAAAGAAATTTAGACACAATCTGGAAAAACTATTTTTTTTTAAAAAATAGGGGGTGCCTGGATGGCTCAGTTGGTTAAGCTCCTGCCTTCAGCTCAGGTCATGATCCCAGAGTCCAGGGATCGAGTCCTGCCTCAGGCTCCCAGCACCATGGGGAGTCTACTTCTCCCTCTGACCTTCTCCTCTCTCATGCTCTCTCTCACCCTATCAAATAAAGAAATAAAATCTTTTTTAAAAAGGGGAAAAAAAACAAAACTGAGGGATGCCTGTGTGGCCCAGTGGGTTAAGCCTCTGCCTCTGGCTCAGGTCGTGATCCTAGGGTCCTGGGATCAAGTCCTGCATTGGGCTCCTTGCCCAGCGGGGAGCCTGCTTCTCTTCTTCCTGCCACTCCCCCTGCTTGTGCTCTCTTCATTCTCTCAGACAAATAAATAAAACCTCTAAAAAGTTAATAAACAAGGAAACTGAGACCCAGGAATGGTGAAGCCCAGCTCCAGGTCCCGTTACCAGCGCGGTGCCTTCTATGACAGTAGTTTTCAGACTGGCTCCTGGAGCTCACACAGCCATTCAGCCTTCCTTTGTGTCTCTGGATTTCCAAATAAGACTTGATGTGGAAAAAAGAATCAGCTGAAAAAATGTTGGAAGTCACTGCTATCAACCACCATGTGTAGGGTATCATTTGAGAATCATTTGTTTGCGGTGTTTTAGGGTACTTACTGAAAGTACAGCTGTCAGGGCTCCCACTGCAGAAATACGGAGTCTCAGCTTGTGAAGGTGGGGTGTTTCCAGCTAGCATCCTGGGTGGTAGGGATCTGCATGTAAGTGTCAGAACTGCTTAGGCAATCATACCTCTAATGTGGGGATTTTTTCGTTTGGGGTAGGGGGGAACAGAACAAAAACAAAACAAAATTGTGTTCTCATCCTTAGCCTAAACTCATTAATCTAATTCAATGATGTGAGTGACTTCTGAGTTCCACAGATACAGAGAAGCACGGCCTCTCTCTAAAGTACCATGGGGCAATTCCATCATGATACTTTGTCAGTTCAGATCTTCTAGAATAATTCAGTAATGCCCTGACTCAGGGAGGTTACATAGAATAAGAGGGGTTTGCTTTATACGCATAACGTTGGTACATTCTGTTTGAGAGAAACAAAGTAGGTTGCCTACCTTTCCTACCTTGTGCGCCCAGTAATCTCTTTGACTGAAATCCTTTCTTTGCAGTCTCTACCAGTTCCTTCTCTCTATTAAGTGTCAGCTGGTACTGTGCCCAGAGACCTGAAGTCTGTTTGCTTGGGGTGATTCTCATGTCACAGAAGTACATGATTTATGACCTTACTGTCATTTTTTGGTTGTTGTTCTTTTAATTTCTTCTTGGACACTTTGTGCTGCCCCTACAGTCCCCATGGTTTTCATTTGAAATCTCTCCGGCATGTTTGTTCAGCATAATAGTTCCATTTATTTATAGAACATTTTGCTTTGTTTCTAAAAGATGTTGTAAGACTTGTTTTAAATGGCAAACTCAGACCTACCTAAGGAAAGGGTCAAGGATCTGGGAAGCGATGAAACAAACTTTAAAATTTGTGGTCTGTGGGACAACGAGGCTGCAGATTTAACGGTTGTGTTGCAGGAGGAGGCATCCAGTTATTGAAATAGTTCAAACTGGTTTTTCCTTTTGTTCTTTGTACGGATGCCTTCGTTTGTAATCATAGTTTTCTTTCATTTGGGGGAATTTAATTAAAGGTGACTATGTTACTTTTTAAAAACCTTTTTTAAGTATCTATTGAGTAATTATTTTTCTTCCTCAAAATGTTTAAGGCAGGTTGCTACCCCAGCCCCGTTTTCGAAAGGTGGAATTACTCTGTCGTTTCCAGGCCAGTCTACAAATCAGAACAGAATTAAAACTCAGGCATTCATGGTTTCCCTGGTCTTCTGATAGGTACTTATTTTAACACATGACTCTTAGAGTTGAGCATAATGGGAGATGGAGAAATACCGCAAATAAGTTTCACTCTGGACAGTTTTGAATAATTTCTGATTTTTATTCTTCTTCAAGAACCGTATTTTTCAAATAGAATTACCACAGCATTAAAAATGAAGTTTCGGAGTCTTAGTGTTTCCATTTCTAGATGAATTCTGAGCTTTTCTAAGCATATCTTCTCTTTAAAAAGCAGAAATCTCAGGGGCACCTGGGTGGCTCAGTTGGATAAGGGGCTGTCTTTGGCTCAGGTCATGATCCCAGGACCCCGTGTCAGGCTCCCTGCTCTGTGGGGAGTCTGCTTCTCCCTCTGCCTCTCCTCCTTGCTTATACGCTCTCTCTCTGTCTCTGTCTGTCTCTCTCTCAAATAAATAAATAAAATTTTAAAAAATCTTTTAGTTAAAATAAATAAATAAATAAATAAATAAAATAAAAGCAGAAATGTCAAAAGCACCTGGGTGGCTCGGTCACTTAAGCCTCTGACACTGGATTTCATCTCAGGTCATGATCTCATGGTCAGGAGAGCAAGTCCTTACAGCTGGCTCCTCCCTCCACAGATTCTTCCTCTCCCCTTCTCTCCCTTACTCCACTTCCGTGCTCTCTCTCTGTCTCTCTCAATATATCTTAAACAAACAAACAAACAAACAAAAAAGATAAAATAGAAGTAGAGATCTCTTGGGGTGCCTGAGTGGCTCATTTGGTTAAGCATTCAACTCTTGATTTCAGCTCAGGTCATGATCTCAGTCTTGAGATTGAGCCCTGAGTCAGGCTCCAAGCTGAGCATAGAGCCTGCTTAAGGTTCTCTCTTTCTCCCTTCCCTCAGCCCTTCCCCCGACTTGTGCCCGCATTCTCTCTCTCTTTCTCTCTCTCTCTCTCAAAAATAAACTAAATAAAAGCAGAGGTTTCTCACAGTTTTTTAGGGTTGGGTTTCCCTTTTCTATTTTGGACCTTTGAAGAATAATGGTTTGACAGTTGGATAGTTTTTAAAGTTTATTTTTATTAGTTGGCTACACTTAGCATTTTAATTTCTTCTCCTGCAGTTAGTAGAACTTTCCTTTTATATTTGAAAGTAAATTTTGAACTTGTAGTCTTCAAAGAAAGGACAGAAGTGTATCGGAAATAATATTTGTAAAAACTGACAAATGTCCTGTTATATTACCAGATGTGGGAGTCTTAATTTTTTTTTTCAAGATTTTATTTATTTATTTGACAGAGATCACAAGTAGGCAGAGAGACAGGCAGAGAGAGAGGAGGAAGCAGGCTCCCTGCTGAGCAGAAAGCTGGACGAGGGGCTCGATCCCGGGACCTTGGGATCAGGACGTGAGCTGAAGGCAGAGGCTTTAAACCACTGAGCCACCCAGGTCCCCGGGAGTCTTAATTTTGAAGAAGAAAGTCATTCTTCCTTTATAGGATGAATCACTTAGGTACTATGGCTCCTGCTCCTTGACTTTTTAGAGCAGTAGTTACTGTGTGAATATCTAGGAACCATGTAAAGCATTTTATTTAGATTCTGTCCTTTAATCATTACAAACCTAGGAGGTAATTATTTTTACCTCTGGTTTATTGATTAGGAAGCTGAGACCTAGTGATAAGTAAACTGACCATCCTTACCTGGAAAGAGGAAACTGAATGGAGAAGTTCACACCCATAGCTACTGGTCTTTGGAACACACGAACCTAGCTCATAATTTATAATATCTTAATTTAAGATTTAAATGTCAACTGCAGTTTAAGAATTACCATTGTAGGAATTTTATTCCCTAGGTAGTAGTCATCTTATGATTAAGAAGTGATCATATTGTAGATGTTCTTTTAACCTGCTTTTAATCTTTTATTATTATTTCTGGAGGGACATGAGTCCTTTAACTATTTAGGTATTTTTCACTAAGAAAAGACTCAGAAAAGTCTTGTAAAATTGTCATCTTAATTTTTTTTTTTTAAATCTCTGCGTTATCAAAAAACAAACACCTTTGAGAACTAAAGAGTTGTCTTGTTGCGTTGCATTGTTAGTATCAACAGAGGATGACTTAGAAGGAAAACTAAAAAAGCAAAAAGCTTTTTCCTGCGTTATTTCTGAAAACCAGCATTACGCTAAGCGGCTATACATGGGTGAGGTGGGATATTTAAATATAAGCATAGATACTCTTCCCCTCTTGCCCCCACCAAAGCAGTGATTCTTAAGCTTATCTGGGTCTGATGAGACTCTGGAAACTGTGGACTGTTTCCTCAGAGACGTGCACTTAGGCACAACGTCTTATGTAGAGTACCAAGGGAATCAGGAGTTACTGCTACTGTATTTTGATTCTTCCCTTGCACTGAGGAGAAACAACTGAGACAAGGAAGGGTCTCAGCAAAGATGTCCAAGAAGTCACTGCCTGCATGAGATTTAGAGACCTCAATGACATTTGAACCACGTGATCCAAAGATTTTAGATTAGTGATCTAGAGAAGGCATTAAGTGTTCTCACTTTGAGTTTTTTTCTTCTGAGTCCAAATACCTTTAGGACCTGGTATGTAGCCAGTATCTGTTTGGTGTCAAAAGACTTTTTCTTGGCTGAGTTTTCAGCATTTCAGCATGCTTTTCTCTTATGTGTTTGCTTTTGTTTTTGTGCTTCCCAGTGTCACCGAGTATGATCAATCCTAAAGCTACCCAGTGGGGCCCATCTAGTAGAATGAGCCCATCATAAAGTGACTTGTTTTTGCAGTTTTATGCATTTTACAGTCTAGCATAGTATTGACATCTTCATACACCAAACCACAAAAGCTCATTGGGATAATTTGGCTTTTGGCAAAATTCACCATCAATTAACTTCCTTTTTGTTTTTTTTTGTTTGTTTTTTGACCTGAACTTATTTTACCAGAATGGATTTGGTTTTAAAATCTATAGTTTTGATTAGTCATCCATTTAACCCTCCCAATAGGCTACTTCCCTCAAATCTAAACCTCATTTCTGGTTATTTTGGCTTCCAGTTTCTAGATAAATATTTAATTCATGTTCAGTACTTTTCTAGTGGTCTTCTAAACTGTTCCTGGGCTCTGTTCTGTCTTTGGCCCAATCCATACCTTCCAGACCCGTCTTCCTGAATTTACTGTCCTGATCCCTCCGTGTTCAGTATAGCACCACTACTTCCAGGACAAAGGTAGAGCAGACTACATTTTTAGTAATTACCCAGTTCACTCCTTTTATTTTACAGACAAGTATAAAAGTTCGTCAGAGAGGAAATGAGGCAAAAGCGACTTGGTGGGTTTGGTGGTAGAACATGTCCTCCTGAACTTTACTGCCTCCCATTTGGCCTCCTTAGCCCAACATTTAAGTCCTTCTCTAATGTGTTTTTATTGACATATTTCCTGTCTCTTAACGTTCTGGAACCTGATTTATCTGCCCGTGATCTCCTGAACACACCTGTGCTTTCCCATGCCTTTGTCTTTGCATATGACCCCTTCTCCGTCTAGAATGTCCCACTCTCTTGCATTTAATATAAACTCGTCTTTGTGTACATACCATGCTTAAGCACCAGGTGTTTTAAATGAGTTTTTAGTCCTTATTTAGTCTTTATAAATTCACTGGCTAGATTTTGTTATGATTCCCATATTATACATGTTGACATTAAAGCAGATTAAGTAACTTGCCAAGATCTGAGTTAACATGTGGAAGGGCCTGGATCTAACAGTGTGTCCCCAGAACCTGTGCCATGACTCCCCCATCAAACTAACTGAAAGGAACATCTTCTAAATCCCAAAGGCTCCCTCCCTCTACAGACTTTCTGTTACGATCAGTATATATCAAAGAAGCTGAATTTATCACAGAGTTATCTGTGCTCTCTGAGGGCTCTTCTACACACTACCAAGCGCTTAGAAAGTCATACAATAATTCATGAAGCAACCATAAAAATCTACAGCTTGACTTCTTAAGTTCTTTTCCAAATGTAACTGGAAAGGAACCAATGGCAGCCAAGAGAGTAATAAAAGGAGACTGCTCTGTAGGGGACGGTGCTGAGCCAGGCACGGAGGGCCAGGTTGGTATACTCCCTCCATCGGGAACTCCTGATGTCTGCTACCAGTTAGCCCCTCTGTGCCTCCATGTCTTCATCTATAAAATAGGCTTAATAGTATATATCTCATGAGACTGTAACAAAGACTGTATATATGAAAACTTGTTTTAGATTGCAGAGTATTTTTCAAAAATAGTATTTTCATCCCATTGGAAATTAAAATCTTAATAAATCAGTTTAAGGCAGAAATTATTATTATATACCGCCCCCCAAGTATAAGGTATGGAGATTTCAGTGTGTTTCAGTAAGCTGACTTCTTTCCACTGATTGTTTTTTTAAAGATTTTATTTATGTATTTGACAGAGAGATCACAAGTAGGCAGAGAGGCAGACTGGGCAGTGGGGGTTGGGAAGCAGGCTTCCTGCTGAGCGGAGAGCCCAAAATGCGGCTCAATCCCAGGACCCTGAGGCTATGACCTGAGCTGAAGGCAGAGGCCCAACCCCCCTGAGCCACCCAGGTACGCCTCAACTGATTTTTATATATAAATTACTAATAAAATAGAATTGGCCATATATCCCTTACATGTTTTTCTGCTCATTAGGTTTATGTATACTCAGGTCCTTAGCTTTCTGAACACTAAATCTGTCAATTTTATATAGGTAGATAGATATAATGTAAATTCTTAAGGAGGGGCTAGATTGTCAAGCAGGTGATGTTCAGAACACCTGCCACTTCTTGTCACATTTCTCCATCTGGAATGGCTTTAGTTTACACGGTTGGTTCATGACATAATAAAATGTTGCTGCTCAGTTTAATTCCAGTGTTTCTACCCACAGAAGTGTCAGCTGTGTCTTTGCCAGGAGGGCTTACATAAAATGACTGGGTCATTTTGCTTTTCAAAGATGAGCATGAAGATCCAAAGACAAAGAAATTTTAGAAGTCTGGTGGGAAATTTGACCGACAGGAAGAAAGTACCCAGGACAAACGTGCAGAGAGTAGACGAAATGTGTAGTAGATAGAACAGTAGTGGCAAGGGAGGCTCTCCTGTCAAGAGATTTGAGTTCTAGTTCATACTTTACAAGCAGTAACTGTGGTCTGGTTAGTTACTTGACCTCTTTGAGCGTTAAGTTCCTTGACTGTTCGGTATCACAGGGATTGGAAGATTGGATGTGATCATGCAACATAAGCCCTTGTTGAACACAGTACCTGGCGCATATTGAGAAAATACTAGGCTTGAGCCTCAGATGAGTGTGAGGTGGTACCATTAGAGGGAAAATAGTTGTAAGCACAGAGGGATCAGTTGCTACCTTGGCTTCCTTCTGACTCACTTAGGCCTGTGCCTGTATTCCTTTCTCACCAAATTTTTCTCAGATTCTAGAAGCTCTTGGCATGGCCAGGAAGAAGCCTACAGATTGTGTTATGGGAGACTTGTCAGAGGTGACCTAATCCAGCGAGCATGAGCTAGATCTAGCTTACTATGGGGAAAAGCAAAGGGTTCAGAGAAAGGATGAAGGGGAAAATCGGTAAAAGTAGGGCAGACTTATTGAAGACATAATAGTACAAAATCGCTTTTTTATACCATATTTTGTCTTAAGATAAGACCTATGGTCTAAATCAGTTGTTGGCTATATGTAGCTGGAAATTTGCATTTGTGGTGGTATGAGGGAGCTGGTGCTGTATGTGGGAAAGGAGATAAGGGAACCTAGCACTCTGTGACGTGCCAGGATCTGTACCTGGCAAGTCAGTTGCCTGTATACCCCTCAATACAGCATATGGATTGTCTATGATGTGTTTAGCACATGAAGTTATCTCGGTTTGTAAACTGGCTATTTTGACATGGGTACTTTCATTTTCTATTTTATAGATGAGACAAAGAAACCAAAGTACAGAATTTATCCTGATTTTCATCATCGTATGATTGTTGTGTATGAGAATATATAAGGTATTAAGGGCTAATGGGATATCAAATTACCAAATAAATTCCAGATGGTTCAGGAAAAAAGTTCTTTGTTCTGTACTAACTACAAAAGAATTTGTGACTTTTCTTAAAATAAAAACAAATTAAGAAAAATGAAAACAACAACAACAAAACCCTGAAGTACAGAATTTAGATTTGGTTCCAGATCAGGTGTTTGTTCAACACATGCCACAGTGACTGATGAAAACATGTTAGATATTTTTTAAAAGCCTTTAAAAGAAGCTAGGTAGACATTTGAGACATTTCTAATGTTCAGGCCTATGTAAGCAGATTACATTATCGCACAGAACTGAATCTCTACAAATTATTTAAGTTAGAAAGCATTTGCATTTCATGGGTAGTAGTGTTCTTTTGAGGTTTCACTGACATTTTTTTCTAAGATCAAGTTCTCAAACTTGCATCAGAATCACCTGGAGGACTTAAGTAAGATTCAGTAGGGCTGATGTGGCCTGAGAGTTTGCATTTTTAGTGGTTCCCTGGTGATACAGCACTTTGAGAACCACTGGCCAAAAAAACCAAAACAAAACATTGTATTACTGATTCTTTGGTGAAACAGTAGGAGAACAGTCCTGGAAGGGAATTCTAAGACCACAGATAGAAACTGAAATTTAGATGTTTCCAAAACTCACTGGATTATACTTATTACTGAATTTAGAGACTAAAAGACTTGTATTATTACTGTATTTTTGGAGAGTGCTTTTGGTTACAAAAGGAAATCAAGAAAAGGTAAATATTGAAATGCAGTGATAAATTAAAAATAATATAATAGGTTTGTATTTTTCTCCCACTAAAAACAATATTAATTGCTATGTATGAATTTTCTCATGGCTTTTTTTCCTTTTTTTTCTTCCCCTTCTTCTCTTGTCTCTGTAGGTGGCAAATCTTCCAAAAGACTATAAGATAGCCCTCAACTATGTCCCCGGGATGGATGTTTTGGTGAGTAAAATGTACATTTCTGAGTTCCTTTTTAGTAGCTGATTAAAGGGGTGGGGTCATTCTATTGAGACATGGAATTACCGCCCATTTAGAAGTTAGCTAATGCTCAGTATTTGAAGAAAGTATCCTTGGAATTCAACTTGCATGGTTATTATTTTTGTTTTATCCTCAAGTAACTGCTAAACTTTACTTATGGGTAAGCTTTTCAGTACATGTTGTCTTAGACCTGTTACTTCTAAAGTAAATAAGATCATCTTCCTTAGAGCTAGCCACAGATTTCTCTTTCCTGTAGCTTCCTCCTAAAAGCTGGAGTGTGAAATTAGGCAAATTTTTTGCATATTCTGCAAAGGTCCTTTAAAAGTCTTTTTCCTATTTAATTTGAGACCACCATGTATTAGTCAATAGATTTTGAGAAATTTACAATATAAATAGGAGGTTATGATTATAAATATGCTTTTATTACCGTAACCAAGAAATTTTAATTATTTTTCTGATTACAAATTACCAGAATTCAAACATGAAGAAATCTTGCAAGCATAGAGATGCCTACATACCCACCATGTAGCTTGTTAAACCTTACCATGGTGCAGTATTTGCTTCAAATCTACTTTCTAGTGAAACATTATAAATATTACTAAAGACCCTTGTATTGCCTCTTTCTTGTCTCCACGAATCCCCACTTTGTTCTTATACACAATTTGACTATTAGGAACAAGTCTTCTGAGCTGGAATTTTCATCCCACTGCATGTTTTCACGGCTTGGCGTGAGGATAGCGTCCTCGGGGGTTGTGCTAGGGCAAGAACACGAAGTAGCCCCACCTGCTTTTTTCCATTTCCTGCAAATCTGTACTCATACATAAGTTACTGTATTTTTGCACAATTTCATACTTAATAGCATTACACGGTATTTACCACTTTGCAACTTCTGTTTTGCAACACACCTTTGACAGGCGCTGATCCATGCTGATTCATTTTGACTGCTGTATTGTATTCCTTGAGTTAAACTTAAAATCATTTGGGTGACTCTGCAAGTAGACCTCTTTCCATGACTTATGGACCACTTGGTGCAAGCTATCTCAGGCTTTGCATACTTTTTGTGGATTAGCCAATCAATCCATTGTTACCAGTTGAACTATGTTAAGCCCATGGCTAAGCGCTTATGCTTAAAAAGTCTTTCAAAGACAGACTCTAAGGCTGTCATTTCAAGAGAATGTCAAAGGCCTATTTCTTTTCCATAAGAAAGTAATTATTTAAGTTAGCATGAGCTATCTAAAGTTCCTTAGAATGTGTCTCTTCATGCTAAACCAGATAGCCTCAAGTCTAGGTAGGTGTCTGTCCTGTTGAATTAGGGGGCATTCTCTGGAGATAGAAATGTAAAATCATAGCAGACTGGAAGTTAATTAATCTAATCATTCAGTTACTCAGGGAACAACAAGCACAGCATTTGTTTAGGAAAAAAAGAGGAGTCAGCACCTTACCAGATACTTTAAGAAACAAACACATCACCTAGCCTTGTGTGCTTTAATAATAACTAAGGGTGGATGAAAGGGGCCTTTTTATAATGTGATTTTTTTTTTGAACTTTCAAAATGATTTCCCATATTTATCTCCTTGGATGTTTAGAAAAACCCTTCCAGGAAGGCAAGATAGCTACCATAATCTGTGTGATTTCTGTTTTACAAATGACACACTGAGATTTGCAAGAATATTTCACTGAAGGTTATACAACTAAAAAGTGACACTCTTAAAAAAGAAACTTCAGGTTGGGAGGTTGGGTGAGCCTAGTGGTGGGTATTATGGAGGGTACATATTGAATGGAGCACTGGGTGTGGTGCATAAAAAATGAATGCTGGAACACTGAAAAGAAATTTTAAAAATACATTTAAAAAAAAAGAAACTTCAGGTCATCTGACATTTAACCTTGGGTTACAGTATATGAGTATCTAAATAATTATAATAGCAAGGGCAAGGGAGGGTATTCTTTTTTTTCTAATTTTTAAATTTTTTTATTATTATTTTTCTTAATAATTTATTTGAGAGAGGCAGACGGAGTGAGAAAGGGAGAAGCAGACTGAGCAGGGAGCCTGGTGTGAGACTCGATCCCAGAACCCTGAGATCAAGACCTAAGCTGAAGGCAGACACTTAACTGATTGAGCCACCCAGGCGCCCCAAGGGAAGGTGTTCTAAGTGAAACATTTAAGTAATAAAGATGTACTCTGCCCTGACTGGAGAAGCATTTAGTTGTGTGATTGCCAAACTGACTCAAAGAAATCATGCAGCTCTTAATGTTAAACTGAAAATAACAAAATAGATTATTTTGTGCTGGTATAATCATAGATTATGCTCAATCACAGTTTTCAGTATGGGCTGGTGGTAGCAAGAGCCAAACTTGTAAAAATAAAGCTGATTCATTGCCACATTTTTTTTTCGTGTTTCTGTAATTGAGAAAAGTCCACTATTCTTTGATCTTGGCATACTGTCCTGGCACAACTGGAGAAACTTTGTTCTTGGCCACCATAATTGGCAAGAAAAATAAGCCCGTGCAGAAGGCTTTGGGCAGAAACTGGTCCTAGGCTTTGTTTTACCTTTATTTTAAAAATGTGGGTTTCTGCCAACACCAGAGGAGTTTCCCAGTGGAGAGGCCAGTGATGATTTGTCAGGGGTCAGAGTCCCAGCTGCTTTATCTTTTGTTTCTCAACAATAGAGGGCAGAGTAGGAATCAGAGTGGATACCAGAAAGATTCTCTGGGGCCAAAGCAATAAAATTCTGCCTGAGGCACCGGGCAGAAGGCTCTAGAAGAGAATACAGTTCATTGTCATGCTTTTGCTTTAAAAATCTGCTAAATACTCCTGAATATTTAGGGAGCTACTTTTCTAAGAAACCTCCTAGAAAATTACCTAGCGGATTCTCACAGATAGCAGGGTGTGACCAACCAGTTGGTGTTTAAATCTGATGAGAATTACCAATTCTATTTTAAACTCTTGAAACTATAATATTGCCAGACAGTTAGGATTTTAAGTCACTAACCATAAAAATCCTAACTTAAAATCCTAAACATTTCTGCTCCTTCCATTCACCAGTAATGTTGCCACAGAAAGACCAAAATCTGTGTTGCTGAATTTGTGTCACAAATCCGCAGTCATTCAATGTTTATAAAATAAGATAAACTATGACTTGCTTACAGTATTTGAGTTTAGAAAAAAATTATCAGTTTTAGTTATAGATTCATCAGTTTTAACTTTTTATTCAGGAATAATTTCAAATATACAGCAAAGTTAATAAGCATATTCTAAGAACACTCACAAACTGTAATCCATATTCATCTGTTTTTAGCATTTTGCCCCATTTGCTTTACTAAATGCTTGCTTTCTGTGCTCAGGTGTGTGTTATTTTTCTAAACTCATTGAGTCACTTGTATACTTAATGGCTGTTTATCCCTAAATACTTAAGTGTGTATTTCCTAAGTAAAGGATTTTCTCTTACCTAACCACAGTATGGTTGTCAGTTTCAATAAATTTAGCAATAACAAAAATGTTTAAATCTATTGGCTATATTTCAGTTTTATCAAAATTTTCCTTTTTTTTTTTTTTTAAGTATTTCTTTCCCCCAGTACAAGATCTAATCTAGGATAATGATTTCCTTTTTTGACATTATGTGTGATAGACAGAATCATGGCTCCCCAAAGATGTCCCAGGCTGTGAATATATCTTTTACATGGTAAGAGGGATTTTGCAGATGTAATTAAGGATGTGGGAGATGGGAAGTTTATCTGGGATTATCCAGATGGGTGTGGTCTAATCTCGTGAATCCTTAGAAGAAGGAAGCAAGAGTGTGAGAGCCAGAGAGAATGATTAAAAGATGTCGAATTGTTGACTTAGAAAATGGGGTTGTTATGCCCCAATTATGGGTCCGTGATTGAAGGAGCGAGACGGATATAAAGCGAAGGTCAAGCAAAGCTTTATTTTGCGCCAAGCATCAAGAATCTAACCGAACGTTCAGGGACGCACGTTTTACAAGAGAGGGCGACCCTTCTCTGTTTCACAGACTAGCTTTTAAGGGCAAAGGCCTTTAAACCAGCCTATTACACCTTGATTGGGATTGGCACCCAAAAGGCTCCCAGAGGGCGGGGCCCATACTCCTTGGTAACCAGGAAGACAGTATGCATCCCCCCCACTGATCGGATGTCTCCACCTGGCCTGATCCACCCTTGTATCTGGGCTTTGCTACCTAGAGCTGTTTTTCCTGGACTTGTTTTTAAGTGAATCCCTTGGGAGAAGGGGAGCAGGGACAGTTTAAGGGTTAAAAAACAAGGTTTTTGTTTAACCTCAATGAAAGCCTCTTGCTAAAATATAAAAATATAAAATAGGTCCTTACAGGGTAAGGGACCACCCGCCAAGGGATGCAGGTAGTCTCCAGAAGCTGGAAAAGGCAGGGCTCCTGGGTGGCTCAGTTGATTAAGTGTCTCCATTTAGCTCAGGTATGATCCCAGGGTTCTAGGATTGAGCCAGAACTCCCTGGTTAGTGGGGAGTCTGCTCCCTCTTCTTCTGCCCATCCCCTAGCCTATACTCTTTTACTCTCCCTCTATCTCAAGTAAATAAGCAAAATCTTAAAATAAAATAGAAGCTGGAAAAGGCAAGGAAAGGAATTCTCTTGAAGAGCTCCTAAAAGAAACCCAGACTGCATGAACACCCTGATTTGAGCCTAGTAAGACCTGTGTTAGATTTCTGACCTCAGGAACAGTAAAATAATAAATCTGTGCTGTTTTAAGCCCACTAAGCTTGTGTAAGCTAATATCTCCTGTCTCTTTACTCTGCTTTAAAAGCTCCTCAGCCTTTCTTTTGTCTCTATGACATTAAAATGTAAAGTAACATAACCATCCCCTTTAAGTAAGAAGTGTGTCTTTGAAACATTTGATTGATGTTTCTTAATGATTATATTCAGATTATGCATTTGAAGCCATGATGCTACATAAGTGATGAAATGTCTTTAGGTTATCACACCCAGAGGCACACAGTGTCCATTTTCCCCTCAAGGTGCTTAAACAGATCCCCTGGTGAAGATATTCTACTAGTTCTATGTATTTACTCATTAGCAACACATGAGCAATATTAGAGGGAGATGTTTTAAGACCATGCACAGTTCCTCATCAAAAGTTTTTCCCCCAAATTTAGCATCTATTGATGCTTACCTAAACCATTCTTTACTGTATGTCATGTCAGTTTTTAATTATTTGGTTTTTTAAGTAAGATTTTATTTATTTGATAGAGATCACAAGTAGGCAGAGAGGCAGGCAGAGAGTGAGGGGGAGGCAGGCTCCCTGCTGAGCAGAGAGCCCAATGCGGGCTTGATCCCAGGGTCCTGGGATCATGACCTGAGCTGAAAGCAGAGGCTTTAACCCACTGAGCCACCCAGGTGCCCAGTTTTTAATTATTTTTAAAGGCAAGGTTAAACAAAGAAGTCATTGGGAATATGTAACCTCATTCTAACCATAATCCTCCAGGCCACCGTCCCCCTGCAGCCCCCTGCCCCAGTTGTGCAGGATTCCTAGTCTCCGGTCTTCCTGCCTTCTTTTGCTGGGCTCTGCTGCCTCTGGGCTCCTCCCAACTCCCTGGCCATTCCAGGACTTCTCATTTGAGGTTTTGACTCTTCTTGAGTAGACACAACTGATTAAACAAGCAAACACACACCTAATTGTTTTACCCTTCCCTCTTTCTATGCTTTGAACGCCGGAGTTCTTAGGAAACAGAAAAAAGGAGCTCCTGAAACCAGGCCTCTGAGACCCACATTGTGTGGCACCTTTCCAAACCCTCTTCCAGCCCTACGTCCTCATGGGTTCCCATTGCGTGGCAGACCCTCTACCAGCCGCATGCACATCCTCACGGGTTCCCTGTGGCCCCTGTTCCTCTGCACATGGTGGGACCTTTGATTCCAGTAACTCCAGACTCTAGGTTTCATTTTCGCTTCTGTAAGGGAGCCTTCCTTTTCCTCCTTGATGAAGCCAAATCCTCCAGTTGGAAACTCCCTTTGTGACCGTCTTCAAAGGAACAGTTTCCCGTTTATTTGTGTATTTACTTAATTGATAACCTTCGGCTTAGACCTGTAAACTTCATGAGGACAGGGATTGTCTGTGTTTGCTCTGTTTTTATAGCATCAGTGCCTAATGACTGATAGGAACCTAATGAATAACTTGCTGAGAGAAAGTGCAGAAGGAAGGAGAAAAGTTGTCACGTAATCTCTTGTTATTCCTCTAAGGCACAAATTTGACCTGGATGGAGTCCACAGGATTATTGTGAGATGAGTGCCTATAACGCCTCACACAATACCTGCACCTCAACATTATTGCCCTTCTTTTTTTAGATATATGTACATTTTATTAAAAATCTTATGCATAAGGCATTATGCAATTTTTAGGAATCAGGGTTTCCTTGAGGCTCCTATTAAACTACTTTCATTGAGGACGCCTGGGTGGCTCAGTGGGTTAATGATCTGCCTTCGGCTCAGGTCATGATCTCAGGATCCTGGAATTGAGTCCCGCATTGAGCTCTCTGCTCAGCAGGGAACCTCTCCGCCTGCTTGTGATCTCTCTTTGTCAAATAAATAGATAAAATCTTGAAAAAAATAAAAACTAAACTACTTTCATGGAGTCATTTCCATAATCAAGGACTTCCTCATTGTTCCAGAGACTAAAGGATCAACGCCCAATTCCTGAATCTGATGCTCATGACTCTTCCTAATCTTGCCTCATCTTACTATCTTTTATTTCTCAACACCAACCTGCCATCCCAGGAAGATGCATCCCTTTCTCCTAACATTACCGTGCTTATTCTTAACTCCAGGACTTCTCTCAGGGCTACTGGCCTTCGCCACGAATGCCCTTTCTTCTTCCATCCACTCATGCCACTTCTACTGCCCAGTCATGCAGTATCTTGCCCCTGAAAGCAACCTCATGATCCTCTTCATCCGAGGCCAGGAGGAGATCCCCCTTTCTCCCCAGGGCCATTTCCTACTGTTCGAGACCCAGCTCTCTTCTCTGGAAAAACTGGCATTACCCCTGCTCTGCTTGACTCGGGGAGACACGGTGGTCAGTAACACCAACATGGGATCTGGTCTGTGGACCCTACCTTTTAGTTCATCATCTCTGCATTTTTATAGAATTTGTCCATTTTGGATACCTGTTCATTTTGAGTACCTGATCGTATATGGCTTACAGAGCTGTTTAAAATTGTATGTGTTATGTATTTGTCTCAACGTGTTGTGAGAAATAATTAAGATCGGAAAAAGTCCAAGATATAGGATATATACATTTGTTAGGGGCTACCATTATTTTGTCATGCTTTCTCTTTTTACTGTCTTATTTAGGGATTTATTTAGGAAAGATTAGGGGTCAAATCTTTCACTCCTCTGTATTTCTCTGCCATTCAAGGAGGTAGGTATTACTCAAAAAACTGCTCACCAATAAACATTTAACTGTTGTCAAAATATGTCCCGATTCCCAGATGTTAAAGGAGTCCATGTTACTTGTTTAGAATTCTTTGGTTCTCACTAACAGTAATGAATTGAAACTTAAAGAAGGAAAGCAGAGGGGTACCTGGGTGGCTCAGTGGGTTAAGCCTCTGCCTTCGGCTCAGGTGATGATCTCAGGGTCCTGGGATCGAGTCCCGCATCGGGCTCTCTACTTGGCAGGGAGCCTGCTTCCTCCTCTCTCTTTCTCTGCCTGCCTCTCTGCCTACTTGTGATTTCACTCTGTCAAATAAATAAATAAAATCTTTAAAAAGAAAGAAAGAAAGCAAAAAAAAAAAAATTCTAGTTATAAGGATGCTTAAGAGAACAGCATTCTAGTAAAAGGGCAAGGATGTGGCCAGGCTTCATGAAGGGATTCCAGCCAGGACCGGAAAACTACCGGGTTTCCCTTTTCCTCTCTCTGAGTCTCTGCATCTCTGCCTTATGCTGTTCTGTCTGTGCAGAATTTCTTTGTGTTCCGGTCATCTGGTGAAATGTAGCTACCCCAGACTCCCAACTTTATATATCTGCGGTTGTGGCGCTGCTCAGAGATGGCTTAGTTTCTATTAGCTACCGGCTTGGGGTAGGGACTTTCCGATTGGTCCAACTGGATGAGGATCTACCATTATCCAGTTAAGCCATAGGGCAAGTTTCCTAGTTGTTGGTAGGGATCCTGAGGCTCAACCCCTAGAAGTACTTCCTATAGAAACAGATTAAATCCTCCAAGTAGATACTGTACTTACCTACTTATACTTCCTATATAAAAAGAAAGTATTTTTTTAGTGCATAGGTATAAAATATTAAATGAATAAAATATAACATTAAATACTATTTTTAAGTAGCTCTTTTGTGTACTCAAACTACAGGACCCATCTTAATTAGTGATTATATGAAGATACTCTTCAGAATAGCTAGGCCATTACTGTCTGGTAGAAACATAATGGAAGCCATATGTGTAAACTTAAAAATTGTTCAGTGGCCACATTTAAAAAAAAAAAAAAAGTAAAAAGGAACAGGAGAATAAGTAAAATAGTTTTTATTGTAATATATCCAAAATAACATTTTACCTTCTCAAACTAAATTAATGGAATATTTTAAATTTTTTCATATTCAAAATCCACTGTGTATTTCACACCTATAGCACACTTCAGTGCAGACATTAAATTTTCATCAGAAATATTTACTCCTTTCAATTTTCATAAAATTTACAATTGAAAGTGCAGATTCATATACCAGAGTTTTTCCAAATATACTTAAAGTTTTCCAGGCCTGGGGCAGCTGGTGTGGCTTGGTCAGTTGAGCATCTGACTCTTGATTTGGGCTCTGGTGGTGATCTCAGAGTTGTGAGATCCAGCCCCACGTGGGGCTCCATGACCAGCACAGTCTGCTTGAGGCGCTCTCTCCCCTCCCTCTGCCCCTCCCCCAGCTTGCATGTGCTCTCTAAATAAATAAATAAAATCTTCAAAACAAACAAACAAACAAACAAAAACTCAAAAACCACACTTCCTCCAGTCACTGAATTGTATTGATTTTTTTACTTTAAACAAGTTAAGTAAAATTAAAATTTTCGTGCTTCAATCAGCCAAGCTACAGTTTGTGTGGTAAGTAGCCACAGGGGCTAATAGCCCCCGTATTGGCTAGTACAGATTAGACAGACCCGGTATTTTATGGAGAAACATGAAGCTCTGAATAGATTAAGTGACTTGACTAAAAACCACAAAGTGTGTGAATAGTTGGGACTAGACAGTGAGCTTCTCGTTCATCATTTCTGTCCTTACCTGGCCATGCCATTCCTTCATCACTGTGCCATTTTGGGTGAGGATCAGAGACCATTTATAGGCCTGCCCTGGGAAATAACACGTATTTATAGTGTTTGGACTGATTACCAGCTTAATCAGATTGCGGTTTCTACATCACCTTAATCCAAGCAAGAACATGAGAGTCAGATGCCTGAAGAGAATACTGAAGACCCAAATGAATTGTTTAGGCAGAAGACCAAAATAAATCATGACAAAACCAGCTCCTCCAAAAGGTAGTTAGGATTTTAGAGATTCCATACCAGCATTGGGAGCACGCACTGTTTTGCAAAGTGCTTTTATAGAAATGTTTGAAATTTGCCTGCCATGGAATGTTTGAGAGTAGCAGGGGAGTGTGTTCTCCAGCCCTAAGGGTAAATACTAGAAGGAGAATAAAGAAAGTCCACTAAAGACGACTGGCATTTGCTGTCTGGGTGTGACAGTTGGCTCGGAGAAATTTATTTTCATCATTAGGACTCTGAATTCATTGAACTGACACAGAAAGAGCCATTTCCACTCACCAGAGCTCTCTTACTTGAGTCGAAGGACCAGTATGCGTGGTCCAGATGTGAGACCGTAAGACTCATGGTCACCTTTGTGGAAAGCAAATACTGCAACTGTACGTGCTTTATACCACTGATGAAAGAACTAGGTGAGTCCTGGCATTCTCATGTTTGTTTTACACTTATTGTACAACCTTGAACAAACCACTTCACGGCTCTAGGTCTTGGTTTTCCCATTTCTGAAATTGGTGGGACTGGAGCAGGTGGTCTTCCGCATTCCTTCCAGATCTCAACTCTAGTGATTCTCAATGGCATGGCTCTACGTTCTTTGGATCTCTCAGCCTGGAGGTCAATGCTGGAAGCACAAGAGGAAAGAAAGGAATGCTTTGTGCCTTGGGCATTCGTACCTCTAATTCTGACCAGACTGAGGTTTCTCACACACACACATTAAAGCAAAGAAAACTAAAACAATCTACCTGGGCAGTAAGGCTGGTAATAAGATTAGCTAGATTAGAAGAAAGGGTGCACTACCTGGGCAGTAAGGCTGGTAATCAGATTAGATGGATTAGAAGAAAGGGAGCCCTCCTTAGAGGGCTCATGGTTTATGAGTCAGGGCTTTTCTCCCTAAGAATCACTAATGGAGTCATTACCCCAGCTCCTTTGTAGGGAACTCTCACAATGTAGATACGTGCGTTAGGACCACTAAGGAAGGCCACAGGTCTCTCTCTCTACTGAGAGCTACCAAATGGAGGGTAGCACCAAGTATGCGTGAAATGTTCTATGTTATAGTATGTTTTGTCCAGTGAAAGCTAATGGTGCCTGCTCTTAGAGACTCCTTGTGCATCTAAGACTGATGCAGAATAATGTGTAAGCTTCTTTTAGCTTATAAACCAGAACAATTTCTTGAAAGGAGGAGGGGATAGAGAAGAGAAAGGCATGCCAGACTGAGGAAGTCCCCAGGACATTTGTAAAGCACCCAGTTTCAGCCACGGTCTCAAATGTATCAGTTCTGGGACTGCAGAGGTGTTATATCACGTATCATATAGTATCTATTTTATATGCTCATATAGGACCCACTTTAAATTTATGTGTGGTTTTAGAATGTGCATAGATATTTTCATTATTGGTCTTTGGAAGCAGTCCTATTCCTAGTTATGTTTAGAATCTTTTAAGTATAGTAGTTTTTATATCTTTTATTTCATCATTTAGTTAAATCATTAACTTGGTCATGGTACTTTAAAATCCCTTAGGAAGTTTACAGCTTTTTTTTTTTTTAAGATTTTATTTATTTGACAGAGAAAGATGCAGCGAGAGAGAGAACACAAGAAGGGGGAGTGGGAGAGAGAGAGAAGCAGGCTTCCTGCCAAGCAGGGAACCCGATAGGGAGCTCGATCCCAGGACCCCAGGATTATGACCTGAGCCGAAGGCAGATGCCTAACCATCTGAGCCACCCAGGAGCCCCAGGAAGTTTTCATCTTTTGAACAAATCTTCAGTGGTGATGGCATGATAGCAGGTCAAGAATTATCGATGAATTGATTCAGTTAGCATTTTAGAATGATACATATTACATAGGAATTGAAAGCATGTTTTTCCAGTAGTCTTAGCCGGAGTTGCTGTAATTAACCCAGCAAATATAAGACAGAAGCTACCAGGAAAGAAGATAAGAAATTGAGAGTCTGGGGTTAAGGAAAACCCAGGCAGATTTTCCCTTTCAAAGCAAGGAATATGTTTTGTTTTGCATGTATATGTAGGAATGGAACTTTAAATTATATGTACTTCAAGAATTTGACAGGTACCTCTTACCTCACTTCTTTGGCCTCCTGTGTGGTTTTACCAACTTTCCTAATTCTTCACATTCTTCTGCTAGTAAAATAGAGAACATTATTTGTATCTTACATTCTTCTGATGAATGTTGTGAGTTGATATTTATACAGAACTATTTAAGCTTAAAATGGTTTCTGAAAGCTAAGGAATAGTGATGATAATGCCTGTTATTAAGGCAAAGGGAAAAATTACATTTGGGAAACTTACAGCCTTCAATCATGTTTCTTAATCATAATCTTAGAAGAGTCAGAAAGCAGACATATTATCTCACAAATGAAATGATGAGTTTCTTATGTTTCGTTCTCTTTGCAAATCATTGACTATTATATTTAATTAAAAAGAAAATATGATCTAGTCAAAGCTGGTTTTCTTGCAGACAGGTCAAAACTGGCTGATACCTAATTTTGTTTCAGCTTCAGAGCTATCTTTAATAAGTCCAAGAATCCTAAAAAGCTAACATGTGACTCTTTAAGCGAATTAATGAAAAGATAGAACTCTGAATTGATTATACAGTTTTTTTCCCAAGGAAATTTGGCAAGAATGAATAATGAATGAAATACAATTTACAAGATGTTTAGAAATGTGATTTTCAGTAGTGTAGTAGTACAGAAGCTCATATTAACAAGCAGAGAATTCTTCATAAGTTGTAAAGGGCAAGTTCTGGGCTAAGATTAGATGTGAGAGTTCCAGGATTTAACTGTAAGAAATTATAAGTTAAGGCTAGAAAATTTTTGCTAGGGAAAGTTGGTTGCTTCAGTTGTTGATTGGGTATGTGAAAGCTGGGGACCATGGGGGACTGTGGTTGGCGGTGAGGGCATTGTCGTAGCTAAATAAGAACTTAAACACAGAATGGAAACAAAGAGTTCAGCTGAAAATAGAGATAAACAGAAATGGTGGCAGTAAGCACCCCAGAGTTCCCTGGTTTAAAAATAAGAAACCTATAACCAAAATCATTTCTAATCACAAAACAGGAAAAGGGGGAAAAAAACCCAAAAACAAAACAAAACAAAAAACCCTGCTCACTTAAGGCACCAAGACTGCAGAAACTAAGGGAGTACCTTAGTTCAGAATAAGGGAATTTGATTTTGGTTTTTCTATGTCAGAAGATTTGAGGGAAGGATAGACAAGCATATTGATAAAGTGGAGTGAAGACAGGGTTTAAAGAGACTGACGCCTAGAATCTGCTTGCCACAGAAAAATTTGCACAATTACAACGGAATGAATTAATTGGAGAAGGCTGCACCACCATATAAATACTCTTCAAACAGTTATTTGCAGTTTGTGCTGTATCCCATATCCTAGGAAATCTGCCCCTTGCTGACAGGGCTGACTGTCTAAAAGGGAATTATCACTGTTTAAATGGAGGGAGACTTGGAGAGTGATTCAGTCCCAAAGGAAAGAGTGACATTTTGGAAAGAGACCTGTGAATGATGCAAATGTGAACTTACATGTGCTTGAGATAAGCACTGATTAAACAAAACAAAGAATCCATTCTGAACATACTTTGGAAACACATAGTCTTTGAGAACTTGGTTGATGAGTTGAGTGAAATGGCCTAATTGAACTAATTCCCATTTGGGGGTTTGTTTATTCTACTTTTCTGAAGCCAGAGCCAACACTTTTGAAAGTTTTGAATGACATTTCGTGCTTCCAGGAATTGGGGCTTACCAATTTGTAGATAAACCCGTTTCCTTTTTGGCTGTGTTATATTAATTAAAACTGTTCTGTTAAATGAATAGAAGATAGCCCCCTTGTATAATTTAGGATAAATTACTTGGCCTTCCCCCATAGATATATTCTGCTGGTAGGAAGGGAAATCTAGTGGTTTGGTTCGTTTTACATGGCATCAGCTCCTCCCTATAATATTTTTATTACAGCAGAAGTTATTTTAAATTTGTTAGGATCTTATAAACCAAGGCAATTATAGCTATCCCCAATCTTATTTTTCTCACTTGTTATATTTTAGCAGAGTTAAAAAAAAAAATTCAGAGCTTCTACTTAAAAGATCTTTAAAGAAGAAAACATAGTGTTAAAGTATACAAAGTATATGAACTTATTTTATGTAATTATTTTAAGTAATGTTACACTGATTTTAAAAAATAGAATGGGTTTTAATATATCAAAGAGATTTTTTCTTAATAATCTAAGCCTTTATTGGCCCAGAGCCATTTATAACAGAGGCTGGAAAACTATAGGCCAGATCCAATCCAATCCACTGCCTGATTTTAATGGTTAGTCAGCTGAGGTTGGTTTTTACAGATGAACGTTCATAGTCTATTTGATAATAGAGAATATTTTGAAACCCAGCTAAACAAAATGTTGACCCAAAATAAAGAATTTTATTCTTATTGGTAGACCTATATTACAAGAGATGAAATTTGATTATTATGCAAAAGACATATTTAATTATTGTGACTACATTTTAATTTTGTAATAAGTTTTATAGAAATTCGCTTTCTCTCTATAATTGCACCTACATAATATCCTTTATTTTCGTCTCTTGGTATGTAAAGCCTAAAATACGGATTACCTAGCCCTTTATAGAAAGTGTCGACCCCTGACACAAGAGTATTTTTTTCTCATTCATTTTTTATTCACTCATGCATTTGTTCAACAAATAGTTTCTGAGCAATTTTCCCATGCCAGACAGTTCTAGGCTGTGTCTAGAACTGCCTTCATAAAACTTACTTTCAAGTTATGTGCATCATCTCCTCACAACTAACTTATTCTATTATTCCCATTCTATAGAGAGATTCAGAGACTTTATGCAGCTTGTCTGGAGTTTCTCAGCCCAAATCGAACCCCAGTTATACCTGACTGTACAGATTTGAACTTCTAACCTAATGGGTGGGGCTCACTTCAGGGGCATGTCTCCATGATTGGTTTAATGCTCTGCTGTCACCATCTTAATAATTATTCATTCTTGAACAAATTATTCATTCTTGAACAAATTTTGCACTTGGCTCTACAAATTATGTAGCTGGCTTGCTGCAAAGACAAAAGTGCTTCTCTCTGAGACCACTCTCCTGCCAGGGCTGTTTGTTTTTTTAAATAACCACATGAATTTATCTATGAAGAAGTCTTAGAATCTATCAAGCACTTTGGAAAAATAAGCTATTTTTTATCCACTGTTTCATATTCCAGTTCACCAAAAGACTTCAAGTCCTTGAGGGCTAGGACTCTCTCCTACAATGTTTTTTTCTTTTTTTCTTTTTTTTTGGATAACTCCCTCTATGGCTAAAACTGTTCTAAGAACATTGTGAGTGAGTAAAGTGAGTAAACCTTGTCAAGGCTAAGACTTGGTTCCATCTTTAATTTACTTCCATGGAAGACAACATTCTTCTTCTTCTTCTTCTTTTTTTTTTTTTTAAGATTTTAACACAGAGAGAGAGAAAGTGCACAAGCAGGGGGAGCAGCAGACAGAGGGAGAGGGAGAAGATCTCTCCACTGAGCAGGGAACCCCATGGGAGTCTCAGTCCCAAGACCCTGGGATCATGACCTGAGCCAAAGGCAGACATAACCAGCTGAGCCACCCAGATGCCCAAAAGAGCAACATTCTTTACCATCAGTACTTTGTTCACATCTTTATTCATTTGCAAATTTAGAAGCAGATGTTACATCTGAGTTAAACAAAACACAAGAACTGACCTGTTCTGATACAAGGAAATTCTTTGTCCAGCAGTGACCAAAACATTCATGTCTTTGAAGAAGGATGCTCCAAGTTTACTGTATTTATAACAGATTCCTTTATCTTCCTTTCTTTCAATTTCTTGCAGCCTAGTCATTGTTGGATAAGAGTGATGGTGGAACAGTTGTCAGTCAGCTTAACTGATCTTCTGGACAAGTTTTCAAATATTTCTGAAGGCTTGAGTAATTACTCTATCATAGACAAACTTGTGAAAATAGTGGACGACCTTGTGGAGTGCATGGAGGAACACTCATCCGAGGTAAATTTGTATTCCTTGGGATGGCTTCTTACTACTCTTCTCTAAGACCTATGCTGATTGGGGGTGGCAAGGGTGGGTGGTGTCTTTTATTTGTGAAATGTTCCATTAAAGAAAGTTTTTCAAGGTGAGCACAGAAAATAGGTGGTTATAGTCACACTGAAATCCTGGAATATACCTTAAGGCTTAGATGTCATTTAATATAAAATAAAATTTATTCACACTACAATGTAAAAAAAAAACAATACCCTTTATTTTGTGAGGGAAGTCCTCATAACTCACCTTTTAGGTTACAAATGTTCATTTACCTTTAAATGGAAAATTGCCAGGGCACCTGGGTGACTCAGTGGGTTAAAGCCTCTACCTTCAGCTCGGGTCATGATCCCAGGGTCCTGGGATCGAGCCCCACATCGGGCTTTCTGCTCCACGGGGAGCCTGCTTCCTGCTCCTCTCTCTCTCTGCCTGCCTCTCTGCCTACGTGTGATCTCTGTCAAATAAATAAATAAATCTTTAAAAAAAAACAAAGGAAAATTGCCTATAACGAACACTTAGACTTAACCTATTCATAGTAATCATGTCACAACAGTGAATTTTACCATCGCCAGGCCATTTGATGATTAGCTGTCACCAGCTTCAGAATATGGGCCTGGCAGGGCTGTGAGATTGAAGTATATTGACGAGGCAATGTATAGAGATTAAGAATAATGTGTTAGAGTTCAAATTCTGACTTTGTCACTAGTTACCTTTGTGAACTTAACCTCTCTGTGTTCACTCTCCTTATCCCTAGAATGACAGTGACGGGGTCCATCTCATGGAGCTGACATTAGATGATCCGTGATTAGTGCCTTAGGACCCGGTCTGGCAAAATAAATCCTAATAAACATTTTTATTATAATTTTAGAATACCACACTCCATAATAAAATAGGTCTTGGGAGACCTGCTTTGGCATAGAGTTCACAATTCATTGTCTGCCCTACAGGCCTTCTAGGTGTTTAAATCTGTTTTAGAGATCATTCTGTAGTGTAAAACTTAAATACTTCTCCTCCAAATTCCAGTTTCTCTGTAAGACCCAATATTCATCCCCTTTGTGTTCACACTCGGAATTCTTACCGCACTAAGAGCCTCCTCACTACATCTCATCACATCTGTTGCTTTGCTTTTTAATTTCTAAATTAGTGTGTCTTACAGTCTATGATGTTTTAGAATTAACATGTCTTTTTATATCATAGTAGTCCAAATAGGGGTCTGATGGCAGTGATAAGAGGTAGAGGTCACAAAAAGTAGGGCATCTGAGGAACAATGTCGTGAAGGAAATAATCCACCACTGGGGCTTGAAAGATGAGTTAAGTATTAGGTAA
Organism: Mustela erminea; assembly: GCF_009829155.1. Lineage (NCBI taxonomy): Eukaryota > Metazoa > Chordata > Mammalia > Carnivora > Mustelidae > Mustela > Mustela erminea. The sequence goes on from NC_045619.1 coordinate 30,793,236, forward strand.
ATGGTGATGTCAAGAAGAGCATCCCAGATACTGAAGAGTATTCATTTGCTAATCATGACACTGTGGCTAGAACCCAAGTGGTATTTCTCTAGTGTTTTTGGAGATGGAGTTAATATGTATACAGCACTTAGTGTGGTTCATAGCAAGTGCTACATGGGTGTTATTGTTACCTACTTTTATTTATAGACAGTCATGCATGTATGAATTCCTAAAACACAGTCTGGTTTGCTTTCCTGGGGAATTTCTAGAAATTAATCCTACTTATTTCTTTTATAACTTGGTTCTTTTGCTCAGCATTATGTTTATAAGATATAATCCACTTTGAGGCATAGAGCTGAAATTAAGTTTTTCCTGCTTATAGAATGGACTTAATATACTGATATTTATTAAACCACTTTTTTTTTTAAATAAATTTAAATTCATTTGACCAATATATCGTATCGTCCATCATTAGTTTCAGGTGTAGAGTTCAGTAATTCATCAGTTGCTTATAACACTCAGTGCTCATCACATCACGTGCCTTCCTTAATGCCCATCACTCAGTTACCTGATCCCCCCCCGACTTCCCCTCCAGCAGCCCTCAGTGGGTTTCCTTTAGTTAAGAGTCTCTCATGGTTAAACCACTCTTCTGTTGTTTGATGTAAGGGTTATATTACACTGTTGCTAAGAACTTTTCTTGTATGTCTCCTCGCATGTATGTGCAAGAGCTTCTCTAGCGCATTCACCCAAAGTGGGATTTCTGGGTTACAGAATGGGCACATGTCCAACCTTACCAAACGCACCAAGTTATATTATTCTACCAATATATAAGAGTCCCCCTTTTCCGATTCTTCCCACTATTTAGTATTATCTGACTTTTTAATCTGGGGCTATTTGGAGCATGTGTTATAAGAGGGATTTTTTAAAATAAAATAAATAAAAGTTTAAAAAATACATAAATATGTAAATAAATGTATAAAATATAAATGGCATATATTTAGAGCATATGTTATAAGAGGTATTTTTTAATAAAAATAAAATACAAAATAAAATATATAAAAATAAATATATATAATATAATAAAGTTATAAAAAAATAAAAAATAAAAGAATCATTATCTTAGTGAGCATCTTTAAAGAACAGTGTCTATAATTTGTTGCTAACATTATTTTGTTTTGATACCCTATTCACCTTACCCCCACCACCACTTCATTCCTTTATCTGGAATTGAGCCCCAGACCAAAGTGGGGCTCAATTCCAGTACCAATTTGAATTATGTAGGTTAAGGTAGTTGTCTAAAAGTGTTAGTTTTACTTGCATCTTTGGGGGACATTTTTATAGTCTGTTACCTCGACATCAGTTAGATCTGTAAGCTGTCTGAAGAATATAATCCTGTTTTCTTCCAGAATGTAAAAAAATCACCTAAGAACCCAGAACCCAGGCATTTTACCCCTGAAGATTTCTTCAGAATTTTTAACAGATCCATTGATGCCCTCAAGGACTTGGAGACAGTGGCATCTAAAACTAGTGAATGTGTGCTCCCTTCAACATTAAGTCCTGAAAAAGGTAAGACAAATAAGAATTTCCAATTCAAATGTGAAAAGCAAGCTTGAATCTTGTATATATAGGTAAGACTCTACCTTTGACTCAAATATATGTGTAGCTAGAGAAAGATGTATGTGTACATGTCTAACACAAAGACATATATAAATGGCATGAAAGAAGTAATCAGTTGATTTGTTGGTTTTCAAACCAAAGCAACACTTGTCATTTTCAAATATAAGAATTTTCTGTTGGTAAACAATATGGGAGGTAGATTTATCTGATACTTGCTTGTATTGTATAGTGTGTGTTACTCTTCATCTCCAGTTTTCTTAATGTCCCCTTTTCAAGCCTTTTCCTTAAGGTCTACCTCTGAGTCATGAATTCTGATCTTTACCAGTTACTCAGTATTGAGACTTGTTTTCCCACTGGGAAAATCTGTGTTACTTATGTTTGTTAAGTATATAGGCAATGAATCTTTGCTCTGTAAGGTGACTGTGATGAATTTCTTAATAAAAATAGAACAGGACCCAGTAAGAAATAAATAGGATCTGAATAAGCAAAATTTGGGAAGCAGACCTTGAAAGTACTCTGGTATTGCACTTCAACCTTTTGCACACTCTGTAATTTATGTAAATCACCATGCAACACTGACACATTATTGCTTTCTATTTAGATTCCAGAGTCAGTGTCACAAAACCATTTATGTTACCCCCTGTTGCAGCCAGCTCCCTTAGGAATGACAGCAGTAGCAGTAATAGTAAGTACATACGTCTGATTTAATGCATGCATGGCTCCAGTTAGTACCTATGGGAGTATTGCATGGGCTTTAAAGGAAATTTCTGCAATTATAATATTAATACTGTTCTGGTACTGTTCTTCCTGTTACAATCTTCCTGAGAATTAAATATTAGGTTTCTATGTAAGTGATGAATCAGTAAATTCTACTCCTGAAATCAATATTACACTATATGTGAACTAACTAGAATTTAAATGGAAATTTGGGGGTGCCTGGGTGGCTCAGTTGCTTAAGCGTCTGATTCTTGGTTTTGGCTCAGGTCCTGATTTCAGGGTCATGAGATCAAGCCCCGCATGGGCTCCTCACTCAGCATGGAATCTGCTTGAGATTCTTTCTCCCTCTCTGTCTGCCCCTCCTGCTTGTGTGCACTCTCTCTCTCTCTCTCTCTCAAATTAATAAATATTTTAAAAAAATTTTTAATAAGTAAATAAATATTTGGTTTGTAGGAATGGGTTTCCCTACAACCCAAGATGATCTTTAGAGTATTGGGCCAAAATCTGTTAAGATTGTTTTAAATAAGTCATATAGTTACTTTTAGGAATATGATTTAAGCTTTATTCATTGTCAACTTAATATATTTGTTGTGGGATTTGCCTGACAAAATGGAATTTTAAAATTGAAAGTACAGATGTTGGTTGTATTAGAATTCTAAGGATATTTTCAGTTTTGCTATATCAGTATTTACAGTTTTATATTTGTGCATCTGATGATTTTATTTACTATAAAATAATGTTAGAAGAGAATATGCTTCTTCGCCTTAAATTTCTGTGCTCTTTGACTAAGGACCCAATTTCCTGGTAGTCTGATGTCCTCCTTTCAAATACAGGGAAGGTCGTTATAAAGGTCATTGGATTTTACTAAATATTCTGATCCTCTAGTTTCAAGGAGATTTTACTAAATATTCTGATCCTCTAGTTTCAAGGAAGCTGTAGAAGGAAAAAAATCATCCTATGATCTTAGTTAAAAAAGTTATCCCTTAAGACTTAGTAATGGGGGGGCATCTGGTGGCTCAGTGGATTAAGCCGCTGCCTTCGGCTCAGGTCATGATCTCAGGGTCCTGGGATCGAGCCCCGCATCGGGCTCTCTGCTCAGCAGGGAGCCTGCATCCCTCTCTCTCTCTCTCTGCCTCTCCATCTACTTGTGATTTCTCTCTGTCAAATAAATAAATAAAATCTTTAAAAAAAAAAAAAAGACTTAGTAATGGGGTACTGTCCTATGTTCAAGGACATAAAGAGGACCTACCTATAAAAAGTAATAATCAATTTAGTACAAATCCACAATACCAGTTCTGTAATTCAGAAAAAATTTTAAAACCTCTAAAATCCATTTGTTTGGGAATTTTTGGCACCAAAACCTGACCTGACCTAAACTGAGATAAGGCTGTTTATAGTCTTTCTCCTTCTAAAAGTGAATATTTATAGATTTCACTATAGAAATATTGTGTTTGATCACAGCATGCTACCTAGACTTTGCTGAGGATATTATATACAATATCTGTAAGACAGAATCTTCTAAAATCTCAAAATTCTGAATTACAAAACACATCAGATCTGAAAAGTTTTAGAAAGAGAATGTGTTAACCAGTCAAGGTCTTTCTTACTTTATTTTATTTACTTTCTTATTTTATTAATCTTTTCAAAGATGCAAATTTTGGCTTCTTAATTTATATTTCATTGGTTTCTCATCTTTATTATTTCCTTCTTTTTACTTTGGGCTTAGTTTGTTCAGCTAAGTTGTAGCTGAAGTCCTTAAGGTTGAAAAGTTTGATTAGTGATTTAAGCCATTCTAATTTTCTGTTGGAAGCACTTAAAGTTATAAATTTTCTTGTAAGCAACTTTAGTTGCATCACACACACTTTGACATATTGTGTTTCCATTATTTCTTCAAAAATATCTTTTAATTCTCCATGTGATTTCTTCTTTAATTCATGAGTAATTTAAAAGTGGGTTACTTAATTTCTAAAAATATGTATTTTTTTTAGATATCTTATTGGTTTCTAAATTCTATTGTCAGAAAACATACACTGTAATCTTTCAAAATTTATTGAAACTTATGTGTATCATTCAAATAATGAATGTAGCATTCTAAAATTTGATCAAAATGGCTGATAATGTTCAGATCTTCCAAATGCTTATTAAATTTTTTTATCTAATTTTTTTTATCAACTACTAATAGAGGAACATTAAAAATCTTTTATTTGTGGTTTTTGCCATTTCTCCTTTTGGTTATGTATTTTCTACTTCATATTTTGAAGCTGTATTATTAGGTGGTTATAGATTAATTATTGTTATGGGTTCCCTGATTAACAGATCTTTATATTGTTAGTGAAATAATCATCATTATCTCTGCTAGAATTCTTTGTCTTGAAGTGTATTTTGTCTGTGTTAGTGGAGCCAGTTTTTCTTACGCTTACTGTTTTCATGGTATACCTTTCTTCTTTTCAACCTACTGTCTCTATTTTTAAAGATCATCTCTGGTAGTCAGTGTATAGTTGGGCCTTGCTATTTCAGCTAGGCTGTCTTTGACTTTTAATTAGAGTATTTTATCTATTTATATTTAATACAGTTATTGGTATGGTTGGATTTGGGCCTATCATTTTATTTCCTATTTGCTTCATTTGTTTGTTTCTCCTTTCCAGATTGATTTTGGGTTAATTTTGTTAATTTTATTTTCAATAGCTCTCTTTGCAGTATTTTATGGTTGTTTTAGGAATTACAGTATACATCTTGCAGTGTTCTACTTAATATTGTAGCACTTAAGAAAAAAAAATGAGAATCATCTTTTGTGCTGTGTTGACATATAGATCTACATAGGTTATAAGCCTCACTATAGTCTTATAATTATTGCTTTAAGCTATCCTATGTCTTTTTTAAAAAACAAAAGAATATAGTTGTCTTTTATATTTACCCATATATTATTTCTTAAACTTTGCATTCCTTCTTGTAAACCGAACTTTCCATCTAGTGTTAATTCCTTTCAGTCTAAAGTACTTCCTTTAGTATTAACTGTGGTGTAAATCTACTGGCAACAAAATCTTTTTTTTTTTTTTTTAAATTAAAAAATGTCCGTCGGGGGGGCGCCTGGGTGGCTCAGTGGGTTAAGGTCTCTGCCTTCGGCTCAGGTCATGATCCCAGGGTCCTGGGATCGAGCCCCACATCGGGCTCTCCGCTCTGTGGTGAGCCTGCTTCCTCCTCTCTCTCTGCCTGCCTCTCTGCCTACTTGTGATCTCTGTCAAATAAATAGAATATTAAAAAAAAAAAATAAGTGTCCATGGGGGCACCTGGGTAGCTCATTGTGTTAGTGGCCATCTCTTGATCCCAGCTCAAGACTTGATCTTTGGGTCATGATTTCGGGCCCCACATTGGGCTCTGTGCTGGGCATGGAGCGTACTTAAGAAAAAAAAATGTTGGGGCATCTGGGTGGCTCAGTAGGTTAAGCCACTGCCTTTGGCTCAGGTCATGATCTCAGGGTCCTGGGATCGAGCCCCGCATCGGACTCTCTGCTCAGCAGGGAGCCTGCTTCCTCCACTCCCTCTGCAGGCCTTTCTGCCTGCTTGTGATCTCTCTCTGTCAAATAAATAAATAAAATCTTTAAAAAAAAAAATGTCTTCAGTACTGCAGGTGCTTTTTACTTGATACAGAATTCTGGGTATTCAGAATTTTTTTTCAGTCCTTTAAAGATGTCACTTAATTGTCTTCCTGCTTTTATTGTTTTCTGAGAAAAAGGCATCCAGAGTTTATATTTGTTCTAATATGTACTGGGTCATTTTTCCCTCTGCCTTTCAAGTTTTTCTTCTGTGTAGTAGCTTGACTAAGATGTGCCTAGGACTGGGTTTTGGGGTTTTTTTTTGTTTTTTTTTTTTTGTATTTTTTTTTCTTTTGCGTATTGTCAAGCCTCTTTGATACATAAGTGTATTTTCCCAAAAACTTGGGGAAAATTTGTCCATAACTCTTTCAAATATTTTTCTTCATTTTCTCTCCTCTCCAAAAGGAATCACACATAGTATATTTAATCACACCCATAGCAATCACATATTTATTAGGTAGTTTGATCTTGTCTCACAGATTATGGAGGTTTTGTTCAGATTTTTTTCTCTCTCTCCCCAATCTCTCTGTTCACCAAAATGCATAATTTCTATGCATTATTGCATAAAAATTATGGACTATTTATGCATTACTGCAAATATGCAATAATATGCATTATTGCAGTATTTCTTATTGTTTTCAAGTTTCCCTACTCTTCTGCCATCTGTAAGCTGCTGAACGTTTCATTCAATACATTTTTTTTCATCCAATACAATTGTTTTTAATTTTTTTTAAACCAGTTTTGGTTCATAGCAAAATTTAGGGAAAGCTACATAGATTTCCCACATACCTCCTGCCCATACCCATGTGCAGCCTCTCCCGTTATCAATATTCCCCACAGAGAGGGAATATTTAACCTTTGTTAAAACTGATAAACTTTCCTGGACACATCATAGCCATTCAAAGTGCCTATTTTACATAGGGTTCAGTCTTGGTGCTATACATTCTATGGGTTTGGATCTAGTACATTTTTTCATTTCTAAATTTGTATTCTAAAATTTGCATTTAATTCTAAAATTTGCATTTAATTTTTTATTGTATATTTTCCTGCTGAGATTTTCCATCTGCATATTCATTATGATATTTTCTTTTTTGGCCCCTGGATGTATAGTTGACCTTTGAACAACAGGGGTTTGAACCACATGGGTCCACTTGTACACAGATTTTTACAGTACTGTAAATGTATTTTCTCATGATTTTTTTAACATTTTCCTTAGATTATTTTAATATATATAATAGCTATAATGTATAAAATACGTGCTGTTTGTTATCGGTAAGGCTTTCAGTCAATAGTGGCCTATTAGTAAAGTTTTAGGGAAGTCAGAGTTACATGTAGATTTCTGCTGTGCAGGAGGCTGGTGCTCCTAACCCCTGCATTGTTCAGGGGCCAACTGTTGTTCTGAATCTCTGAAGTTCTCATCTCCTGATCTCAACATACAGGTCATCTCAGTGTTGGTATGTGTTGACTGCCCCCAACTCCCTGATTATGGGTCGCATTTCCCTTTAAGTGGCTGGTTATTTTTGAATACATGCTGGATATTGTGGATATTATGTTTATGAGAATGTAGATTTTATAGCATTTCTTTAGATACTTCTGAGTTTTATACAGATAGGCAGTTCAATTAGTGGCAGATTATCTTTATTTTCCTTCCCTGTCTTGTTTTTGAGCTTTCTTAGAAGGAAGGGGGAACATAGGCTTATTGCTAAGGCATAGAATTTCTAAGGTACCTCTTGAGTGCCTAGGAAATCTCCCCATTCTGGCTTGTCAGAGCTCCTTTGTCTCTGATCAACAGTCAAGATCATAGCTTCCCAGATATTGTTTATTGCCAGGTTTTGTGAAGTCTCTTCCTTGCATGTACAGCTTATTTTTTTTAACCATTGACTTAGGGAGGTTCCTCCAGAGATTTCTGGTGCTCCTTTTCTGCACAGTTCCTTTCCCACCAATAACCCTGCCCCACAAACTCCAGACACATCTGCATCCCTGAACTTCAGTCTCTGATTCCTTATTTCTGTGAAACTACTGAACCCTAGTTGGCTTCTATCTTCCATAACTCCCAGCCAGAAAATGAAGACAATCATGGGCCTCACCAGATACGTTTTTATTCTAAGGGATTACATTCTTGATGTACCTATTGACTAATGTATGAAAGTAACTACCTCAGGTAATTTGTTTAGTATAACAGTTATTTAGGTTGGGAAGGCTAATATGCTATTACCATGGTTGGAAGCAAAGGTCTTTTCTACTTAACCTCAAAAGACATTGAATATAAAACACCTATTCATTTTTTTTTATTACAAAATGGTCAGCCTTCTTTTTTTGTTTTGCTTTCCTTTTTTCCTTTTTATAAAAAAAATATGAATCTTGCATAATTTGCAGCTTTTTGCCAGGAGACGTTACTCATCAACACGGCACTTAGATACCCATGTGCAAAGGCTTGCTTTTGTAGAGTTTACCTTCTTGTAAGAGAAAGTCCTAGTATTTTTATCATATATATATTACAATATATATTATAATAGAAGTATGTCAATATTTTTAGTCATATCATAAAGGAGATGAGACTTTTTGGAGGGATATGGCCAGGGAAATTTGAAGGGAAATTTGCAGGATAAAATCCCAAAAAGTGGTCGTGGTAGCTATATGAAGGAGTCCTGAGACATGAGTGTTTTTTTATTATGCCATGATTCTCCCTTATAGAAGTGTTCAAGTTATCCAGAAAGAGTTGTGTTTTCAAAATAATAGTAATTTCCTTTGTATCAAGCTAAAAGAATGTTTAAGATCCTTGCAGACTATATTTAAATGATACGGAAGTTATCCTTACTTTGACATTACTTTATTCATCTTCTAAAAAGACAGTCTTTGAGTCAGACAGACTGCCTGGGCTTCTCTATCAGTGTTGGCCCTTGGATAACTGTGTGACCTTGAGCAAGTTAATCTCTCTGGACTTGCCAGTCAAGTGAAGGATGAAAGTACCTCCTTCATAGAGTTTCTGTGAGTTTTAAATGTGTCAACACACACCACCTCAGAGCTATGCCTTATTTATAATACATGTTCATCGTTATTAGAATAATTAGGTGCACCAAGGCTGTGGGTCAGTACTTATGGCAACCTGCAATGAGCTTTGAATCTGAATTAAGGAGGGGTACTGATTTGAAGGTTTTCTAAGCACCAAGAGGTCCATGTTCACAGGCATGGTGATGCCTGTAAGTAAAATCATTTGAAAAAGCAGGTCAGCAAAATCGTAGCACAGTTTTTTGTGTTCTGTATTTGAACAGATGTTGGGTATTATTGGTCAAACCAAACAAGTCATTTTCCATTAATTTTGGACATTCATAATAAGGAGACAGAATTATGACAACAGCCCAGAGATGTGGGATTACTCAAATCCTATCCAGATGAGCTTCCTCACCCTACAAGTTTTATGTGGCAGTCTTTACATGAAAGCAAAGCTTTGTTACTAGCTTGGGCATCTGTAGGGCCAAATACCCACCATTTGGCCTTGAGGCACACAGTTCAAATTTCACTGATCTCCAGTAAGTAGCAGCAGTAGCCTTGGGAGTCATGCCCTGGAGGTATGAATAAGCCTTTTCTGATAACATTCTTTTTTTCTCTCTGCAAGAGGGACTGTAGTATTTCTGGAAAGAACCAAAGGCTGGCTATTAAGCTCTTTGCATTAGGGAGAAATAACAAAAGCAAAGTAATATTGACTCCTCCAGGAGGTGAAGCTCAGTTCCTCTGGTCCATTTCCCCTCCCAGTCTTTACGAGGCCCCCTCCTCCCTCTCTCCTGCAGGTAGACTGCTGCAAAGTCCTCCCCCTCTCCTGCAGGTAGAATGCTGCAATGTGTTAGTCAGGTTCTGGGACTTTGGGGCCAGAGTTCTGGGGGTGGAACTTTTAAAGTAGTTAAAAAGTGACTACTCTGGAAGAGTGAGGTGGGTGAGTTCTCTTTAATTAGGTCTCTTGTCCAGCATGGATTTGTTTGGAAAACCTTTAGGGGCTGTCCTACCTGAGAAAGACGGTGAGCAGGGAATCCCAGAGTATCTCACTTTGGTAAGCCACTTCTGCTTGACCAAGTGGCCCTGGTCTTTCCTGTGGTCTGAATGGCTCAAGTCAAGATTTGGCTTTGGGAAAGAACAGGAAGAATTTATGATGTTGCTTGCCTTGATTCTAGGGCCTCTGGTAGCCGAGTATATGTAATAGAATTCTCCATAGCACCATCCCAGCTCCTTTGTTTTTGACTGGAGTCTGGGGACAAAAATATTAATAGCTTCCTTTGTTCTCTGTGTATATCTTCATGAGGAGACCCCTCTCGGATCCCTCCTGGTCAAATCTATCATAACCACAGAAGTCCCAATAGACACTGTGGGCCATAGTGTTGCAGGAATTTTTTTTCCCTCTGTCTGTGCTTATGGTTCTTGGTCATGCCACCTCAAAAAATGAAGAGGTAGACCAGACAGAGTGGTGGGCAGCAAAACAAGCTTTATTGAGTGATAGCAAAGTGATAGTACAGAGCTCCCAAGGTAGGAGAAAACCCGAAGGGGTTGCCACTGGAGTTTCTAAGCCTAGGTGTTTTTATGGACTTACTGACTGGCTGTGTCAATCTGATGAGCCCTCCCACTCACTGCCTGTCATCCAGTCAGGGTTTTGTCACATGGGAAGGGAGGGAGGATTCCTTCCACAAAGTCAGGGTAAAATCCTTTTAAGGGTGGTTTCCTCATCCTGGGGGTTTGGGGGAGGGGCTCCTGTCCCTGCCTTCCAACTATCCTTCATCAACAGCACAGTGGCCCACAAGGAGAATTCAGACTTGTTACTGGGATACAACCACAAATAGCCAAGTTACGTACAGATAGTGATATGAAAACTCCTAAAATGTCAAGAATTGCTTATAATTCTGAGTCCATTTTCTGAGAGAAAATACTTTTATAAATGGTAGTTAAATTCCAGACTAGTATACACAATCTTTGCTATAACCCTTAAAATAGCTGTATTAGTACAACAATGGTAGTACCACTTCGATTATACCAAATTCCACGTTGTAACTCTTTTTTTCTAATGAAAGAATTGATGTTGAATTCTACTTTAAAATGCCTAAAACTTATTTCCCACAAGGCTATAGGATGGTTGGGGTGGGGGGCGATCAGAAGGTACGCTAGTTTAGTCACAAGGAAGTGATTTGTAGTTATATGAATGGAAGACCCCACTTCCTTCCCCATTGCCCTTCCTTAAGTGTAAGGGGCACCCATGACTCACCCTTCCCCAACACACACACACACACACACACACACACACACACACACACTTCCTATTAGAGCCCTTTGGAAATAGGAGTCCAGCAATTAGTGAATTCCATGCTCCCAGTTTACAAATGGTGGGGAAATGGGCAATTCCTATTCTCTCTGTAGTAGATAAGATTTGTTTCTGGCCTCTCAGGTTAAATCTGTAAGTTCATGTTCTCCCTGTAAATGTTTACACATGTACAGTGGTTTGGATCTTTTATGTTATGTACTTAATATGTTAAACAGGTGACTATAGGCTGACACCGTATCCCAAATGTTGCATAATATAGCCCCAAACAATCATTTACCTTGGATTAGTTTGCATTTGATCCTGTAATTGCTGAAAATATATAATTTCTAAATGTATTCCTTCACCAAAAGAAAACTGAAGACTTTCAGTTCTTTTTGTACAGGTTGGCACATGTGTCTTTGTCTCTAACAACCAGGTTGTTCCTTGTAAGGAGACAGAGAGAAGAGAACTTTGTGGTAGATGGTAGATGTGTTTTGTTTAATTCATGAATCATTTTGCTGCTCACGGAGGAGCTGAGCAAGGTCAAAAGGAGTCCCAAGTTAATCTTACATGTTTTTTCCCCTCAAACAGCACCCCCCCGCCCCCGCCCAATCTCTTGCTGTGAGAAGACACTGGTACTTTCAACCATTCTTTAATGTTTAATGGTCTCAGGCTTTCCAACATAAAAGGTCCGAAAAATCAAACCTTTAGTCCTTAGCGCAGAGCCAGCCACGCTCTGACATCCAGTAAAGGTATACTGCAGATGTCATGAGGAAACGCCATGGCTCTAAGCGCGAGGTACCTAACTAATAGCTAAGTCCACTTAATGACTTACTACTTGTGGCAGGCAAAGCAGCTTAACGCCTACTGTACTCGATCCGGGTTGCAAAATGTCCTCTTCCAAATTTCTTGGCAAGATGTGAAGAGTGAGAAAACAAAAAAAGTTTTCGAAGATAAAGTCATGGAAAATGGATTTGCTCGAGCGTACAAATCGCCTTTAGGAATATGTCATCTGTGTTCCAAGTGTGTCAACATCAGCCACGTCAGAGATCCTTCTGTGGCTTTTCTTTTATTTTTCAACTTAACGTGTTTTGGAGACAACATGGACTTGTCTGGCTGTCCCAAAACAACACTCCGCGGAAAAATCAGGGTTCCAAATATTTTAAACAGAGCTGGGTCAAGAGTACATTATGGCAACAGTTGGGAACAACCATAGGTTAAGAGCAAAACCGCTGTCAGGGATGTGCCGCTCACCACTGCACTGTTTGAATTACAGGGAAGGCCGCAAACCCCCTTGGAGACTCCAACTTGCAGTGGGCAGCCATGGCCTTGCCAGCATTCTTCTCTCTTGTAATTGGGTTTGCTTTTGGAGCCTTATACTGGAAGGTAAGGGTTGCTACTCCTTTTTTATTCTCATCAAAACTTCATGAACTTTAGATATTTATTTGTGCATACTTGATTTACATAAACGATTACCAAACTGCCCTTTTCTGAGAAAAGGTCCTACCTTAACTTAGTCTCCATAGACTCTAAATCTAAAGGTTTTCCCCCTTATTCCTTATCATGCTTAGGAGACAACCCTCCCACTGAAAAGGTACACTTAAGAAATGGGAACTGATTTTCATAGCCCGCAGCAAATAGAAAAAGGAAGAAATAGGTTGCAAATCCTATGATTTGCTTTTAAAGCCAAACAGAAGTGCCATTGTGTTATCTGCTATTTTGGATTTCTCTTCTTCTGTTCTCTTCTCACAGAAACCTATCCAACATTTTGAAATGCACTAAATCATTGTGGTTCAAATTTTTGAACTGTCTTTTGAATTTGATACTACTTTTTCACCTCCAACCCCCTAAAAAAGTTGATAATATGGTGCATTTTTCATATTTTTTTATTGCAGAAGTATTTTATATGCTGCATGCTGGGGGGGGGAACCCTGATATTGGAGTTATTGACATAAAATATACAAGCTGATACCATTAACCTCTTGAATATGATACAATTCATTGACATTTTTATAATACATATCCTGTTCTTTTCCCAGAAGAAACAACCAAATCTCACAAGGACAGTTGAAAATATACAGATTAATGAAGAGGATAATGAAATAAGGTACTTTATTTGCTAAATATGTGCAGAAGTAAGCTTGACAGTTGCCATTTCCCCAACCATGCACATGCTTGTATGTCTTTAAGAAGTTACTTGCTCTGCATGGCGTCTCCCAACGCGTATCGGTGATCTTTATCCACATTTCCTACCTCTCACACTTGCTTCGGTGCCGCATCTCCACTTACCTGTAGAAGACCTTCACATCTTTGTGACCTATCTTCAGGCATCAGTAGCGGTCCTCTCGGCTCCGTTACTCTAAGCAGCAGAATCTTACTTGGACGCCCCATCACAGAGCTCTGGAGGCTCATCTACACGTTCTCCTTCATTTCCAAGCCACCCATAGGACTTACTGATTCCTCCTCCCTGTGTCTTAGCTCTTTGGCAATAGTATTTATCTTCATCCATATCTTTATGATGTCTTGGTTGAGCTGCCACAGAACCTTGCTTTTCCTTCCCCTTTCTAAACTGTACCCTTGTCTCCTTCTGCCGTAAACCCCAGTTCATGAGGTTACCTCCTAGTCAGGATACTTGCAGTGACTTTCTTTTGCATCCTTGATATATATGGCTTCCCTCTAGCTTTTGGAGCCCTTAACTCTTCTCAGTCTGTTTAGTATTTTCTCCAAGCCCAAACACAAAAATTGTTTTGAAAACTGCATTTACTGTAGCTGATACTGATCACTTTTACCTTACCCCATATTGCCTAAATACTAATATTTTGCTTTACCTCCAGTTATAGTTTAGTTTGGCATGTTACTTTCTCTTCAGTCATGACTTTGTATATACATATACATGTATGAAGTACAGATAGGAATTTTTAGTATGTGTATATGCATAGGCAGAGAGAATTTTTACATTACTTGGGAAGACTATATTGAGGCAGATAAAGTCTTCCTTTTTCTCTTCAGTATTGTTTATGAAGGTAAACTTCCCACTCAATTTTGTCACCTTTTCTAACTGTATTTACAGAAAAACTGCCTTTTACAATGCCAAGATCACAGTGTCCTGCAGAATCTCTGTCCAAAAGCAAATAGCATTTTTCTCTCTGTTTTTCAGTATGTTGCAAGAAAAAGAGAGAGAGTTTCAAGAGGTGTAATTGTGGATTCTATCAACACTGTTACTTTCGTACCTTGGTAAGTTTTTCAAATTCAAGATGAAAGATTTAAAAAAATAATACAATATCTTAGATGCTTAAACTCAGAAACAAAATATAGTAAATTGACTATTAAACTGATGTCAGTATGTTAACGGAAGCTGTTATAGTGAATTACATATGCACAATTCAGTTACGTGTGTTCGACATTTTGAAAGACAAGAAGAGAATAGTGGTCCTGATTAGTGGATTCGTCTTGTGTGGGAGGTATACAAAAAAGTAACAGTGGAGTGTTTGCTATTTAGAGGCCAGAAAAAAAAAATTTAGGCAAGGGGAAAAAAATTAGGACTAAAGTAATATTAAGAGAGGAAGAGTAAATAAAACCCATTTCAGCTAGGTGTGGCTACTATAGCATAATAAAAAAAGTATCTCAGGGGACGGCTGGGGTCCTGGGGTCCTGGGATCAAGTTCCACATCGGGCTCTCTGCTCAGCAGGGAGTCTGCTTCCCCCTCTCTCTCTGCCTGCCTCTCTGCCTACTTGTGACACCTGTCTGTCAAATAAATAAATAAAATCTTTAAAAAAAAAAAAAAAAGTATCTCAGAAGCTGAAACAAGTGAATGCCAAAAATGTTTCCTTGCTATTTAAAGGAAAAAGAGAAAGGACCAAACTATCTTAGGGATCAGGAGAAGAAAGTTGTCAAGGTAAAGTGCTGCCTGCCACGGGACTGGCAGTCATTGTGCCTCATCCCAGTCCAGAGCCCAGGATGCCGTAAGCATAAACCAGAAACAGAGACCTGTTGAGATCGTGAAGGACTGTGGAGGGCTCGTGGGAGAAAAGAGTAAGAAACCATGGCCAGGAGGTGCGGATTCTCCTGTTTGCTCTCCTGTCTCCTTTCTCCGGGGCCCAGCTGCAGGCTCCAGATGAGCGGGGTCGGGGAGGGGCTGGGACAAGCACCACAACGGCACTAACCTGACCCAGCCTCAGTTCCCGCTCCGCTCATTTCTACCTCTGCCGCTAACTCCCTGCTCATTGTGCTGTGGCTCTGGGGTCCCGGGCATTTATCAGAGTGGAACATGAGTGTCCTCTCATTTTCCTCAATCTTTAGTTCTTTCCCTGCATTCCCTCATCATCAGAAGATCATTTACTCTCCGGGGTTCTTAGATAGATGGTCTGTTGGTGAGCTTTGCCTTTGCTTTATAGGTCACTGTCCTTCCAACTTCATTTTTGTCCCAGATTCAGAAATTTATCTCCAGATTGAACCTTCCCAGGGAAGCTGGGTCACAGAGCTTTTTAACTCCTCCAGGGGCTCACTTTGGTAGCTGGAGAGCATTTTTCAACAGCCGCAAATAACATAATATAATAATTATGTCACATATTTCTCTAACCCTTTAACCCTGCTATTACAGGGACTTCTAAATTAGGCCTTTAATTGGGCCCTTGATCCTATCCAAAGTATAAACAGCACCTTTTCCCCCCGCCCTGCTCACCATCTGACCTTCTCTCTAAGCTCTTGTTTTCTGTCAAACAATGTTAACAAGTAGATATTTTCTCTTGATACTTTTTATTTTCTGGAGCAATACTCTGCAAGGTGAAATCATAGGTTTCTAGAAAACATAATTTCTCTGCTCTTCAACCCCAACATGAGCCTCGCAGGAGGTTCTCTGCCGTTTCACTTCCCTAAAGCTAGACATCCACAAACCACACATTACATGGTTAATTGAGTCTTAAAGTCTCAAGTAACGTCCTCTGTTTGGTTTTGGACTGCATTGATCACTGGGATCCTCTTTTGGCACACAGGTCTTTAATCATGTGGTTTTTAATTGAGGCATTTATCCTGTGACATTTGGAAAATGGATTATGATGGGAAAACCCAGGGCACGTGTTTAGGAGGGAAAACAATTGCGTGTTAAAGCAGCCATAGTCAAGCAGCTGGGGCGTAGTTAGGGAGAGGAGCAGAGCTTGGCTGGTTCTTGCCATGTCTCCTTCACAAGTGACTCTCTTGTAACCTCTGTGTTGTAGACCCTCACTCAAGGCTTGTTGAAAGAGTGTGACAGGGTGAATAAACCCGGAATGAACATTTAACCACTAGTAAGGAAGACAGTCCTTCTGAAGTATGGGTTTTTTTTATTAGTTTACAAGACGAATAAGTGCTAGAGACCGGTTGTGACACATTATGCCCATAGTTCACAGTGCTGTAGTGTGTACTTAAATAGGTGGAAAGAGGGTAGAGCTCACAGTAAGCATTCTTACCTCAGTAAAATAAAGTTTTAAAAATCTTTAAGAAAACAAAGTGGGGTTTCTTTTTATCGCATATGTGTGCGCACATGCGCACGTAATTTGCTGAATTGGGTCAATAAGGAAGTGAAATCTCCAAAGTAAGGGGAAGGAGAGTTGTGGGAAATGACAGTTTTTCTTAAAACGTGAAATACTGTTATGTTTACAATGAATCAAGCTGGGTTTAAAACGAAGCTCTGGACTGATTGGAAATGGACTCCTCACACATTACGAGTGGTGAAATCGGAGGTGGCATTCTTCTTCATAAAGTATTACTCATCATGTCCACTGAGCTCGCTCAAGACTGAACTCCGGTACCACCACTTCAAAAAGCCGACTTCCCAAATTTATGGCCAGCTCATTATATTTCATGTGACAGCTCATACATCTTAAAATGCCCATGTAATACACACTAATAGGACTTCTCAATTACTTTTATAGACGTTTTGTGTCCTCTGCTAAACCATAAGCTCTTACAGGGCATGATTTGTTTCTGCATTTCATTTTGGAATCCCACCAAACTATATAGCTTATTATACTTTGTGCATGCAACTGATGAATAAATATTTGTTGGGAAGGAAAATGGAGAAGATGGGAATCTCAGAATTGCATTAATGTGAGAACAAAATTTATGAAAATAAAAACAAAAATAGACACAGGAAGGATAAGAAAAAGACAAAAGATCCAGCTCGTCATCCTGAATCTACAGACCCTAAATTCAAAATGTATAGGTATCATGTGTAGTCATTTACTGAGTACCCATTGTGTAAAGCCTTTTGCTGGTCCCTGTATCAGCAGAGGTTTTTAAAACCTGCCAAGGATCTTGAAGTATAATTTGGGAAGAGGGGTATGATAAAGGAAGAGGTTGGTGAGGGCAAAATATAAGGTGGTAGGAGAGGAAATATACCAAGAAATAAAATAGTAGTAAAAAGCACCAAGATTGAAATGTCATTCGCAGTTCTTGCTATGCATTTTTAAAAGTAGATATAATTTGGATTATAGCCATTTTTTTTTAGCTTACAAGGAAGGGGAAAGTTCAGGGAATGACTCAGATTTATGGCAGGGATTTCTCCCTGAAGTGTAGGTTTCACCAACTAAAACAAATTAAGATAAATATTGTAGTACTACAATAGAAAGTGGAATAGTTAGTTCTTTAAGTGAAATAACCCATAATTGGAAGATGAAGAGAAGGAGGGTTTGGTATTTTAAAAACAAGGAAAGAAGGTGGAAAGAGTATAAGGTAATGAGCTGGAAATAAAAGAAATTGGCTCTAAATGAAAAAAGACTAGAGTGGTGTCTATTTGACACCGAACATGAAAATATCTACACAAAAAGCTAAAAACAGACTTAATCACGAGCTGATTTCAAGTATTCCTACATCGCATCCCACAAGAATTTTTCATTTATTAGCAGTATATAGCCATTTGAGAAAGAAATAAAAGAGAGTATTTATAGGAAAATTTTGCTCTTCATTCTTCCCACAAATGTGATTCCAACACACTCTAGTAAGTAGGTACATGGTTGGATGCAAAGCTTAATATAACCGAGTTATGTCCTCAGATTGCTTATAGCCTACAAAAGGAAATAAGGCAAGGCATATGCATAATAACCTACTTTTAAAAGGAAACTAGAGGTTTATGAACTTAAAAAAAGCAATGAAAGGAGCTTACAAGGCAAATGCAATAAGAGATCAAAGGCAAGACCACTGCTTACGTTGTAGAGGATGTATCCTTGACATAGGTGTGGAATGGATGGACCTCCTAGAACTATACACAGGTATACCCATATACAGTTGCCTTATCTGAAAGGAGAGAAATCACTAGCAACGGGAGAAAGGCTCCATCACAAGCTAGATGTTGGAGGTGGCAGATATACTGAGCCAGATCTTGGATGATGGGTAAAATTTTAATAGCAATAGGAAAGGAGTCGTCTGGATACTGCAGATGGCATAAACTGAGTCAGGGAGGCCAGAAGATGCAGAGAGTGTGTTCAAGAGTCCATTTGTACAGTTAGTTAGACTCCCAGTGGAAAGTCACACATGAAGGGTTAAAAAGGCTGAGAAACAACGATATGGACATCAGTTTGAAAAATTCCAAGTATAGGACATATACTTTATGGAGTCATGTAAGGAGATGTTGGAGGGTTGGAAAAGATGTGAGGGATACCGTCAGAGCCAAGGTTTAGGAAAGTAATGAGAAGTTGGTGTGGCCAGATAGATGGTTGGAAGCAGTGAGCTGGAGTCATGGAGTTCCTTCCACCTAGGAAGCCAATCTTCCAAACAGATGAGAGAGAATGATGACCTGGACTAGGGTCAGGGCCATGGAAATAGGAAAGCATGAACCACTTTGGAGATATGCAGTAAAAGAATCAACACATTTTGGTTACTGGTATAATGTGAGGCTCGACATCACAGGTAGTATTCAAGGATGATTTGGGGCCTATGGGACTAACCAGGGAGTGGGGCCATTCAAAGAAAATAAGGGAAGGAGGTGTTAAGAAATACTGACCAGTGGCTGAATCTGTTAGACTGGAGATTCGAAGAACAGTCAAGGCTGGAAGTAATAGATTTGGGGTTTGGGAGTCAGCTACAAAGAATTTTCTTTGAGACATTGGGAGAAGGACTGCATTATCACGCCCAGTTTGGTTGACTGTAAATAGTGTGACTTGGTAACACTAGGACAGCAGTGTTAATGAAACTCCCCAGCATGGTAAGTGTTGAAAATAATTATTATAATTAGGTTGATGGAGAAATTCACAAAAGAAACACAGCCTGGACATTTCCTGCAGACCTGAGCTAAGACAGGAGATAATAGATCCTAGAGTTGAAATACGGATGATCTTGAGTCAGGTTTAGTCATTTGGCACACAGGGCTTGGCAAGATCTGTGACTCTTTACCAGATGTTTCCCAAGAATTTCCGGAGCTTTGGAGGATTTGTTTTTGAACCCCTTCTGTAGACACATTATAATATAGAAGATAAGAAGGGATTAGACTTGGGTTCAGGACTTGGCTCTGCAACTAGATAAGCTGTATGTCCATTGTCTTAACCCCTGGTTTTTTAGAGATAGATAAGGGGATAATATGACTCACCCTGCTTATTTCATGAGGTTGTTGCTAGGATCTAGGGTATCATTATAAAAATTGAAGTTTTTGTTCTATGGGAGAACAGTTGTCAAACCTTCAAGTTTATTTTCTTTGCTAAGAGACCTGGGGACAAAATTAGAAATAGATTTCCATTTTTGCTTCTCTACTTAAGTTTAGAATTTTAAGCTCTTCCTAGCTTTTTAAAAATATATATATCCTTTGACTTTTGTGTGTGTGTGATTCCCTTTTACTTTTTTTTTTTTTTTTTTTTTAATTTACTTGACAGACAGAGATTCACAAGTAGGCAGAGAGGCAGGCAGAGAGAGAGGAAGGAAAGCAGGCTCCTGCTGAACAGAGAGCCCGATGCGGGGCTCGATCCCAGAACCCTGGGATCATGACCTGAGCGGAAAGCAGAGGCTTAACCCACTGAGCCACCCAGGCGCCCCCCCTTTTACTTTTTTAATCAAGCTTTAAAATATCTGCTATATGTTTTGGATTTCTGAAGTTTTCTTAATGTTTCTTAATTTTTCTTTCAGGATTTAGTTCTCTTTTCCCAGGTGCAGGTTCTCTAGTTTCTGGAGTTCTCTGTTTGGTAAATTGTCATGTAATATGGTTTTTAGAATATTCATTTAGAGTGACTGGATAAAAATACTGCACTTCTTATCACTTATAGTGTGGAGTTTTACACAATTTACTTATAACCTCTGCACTGATCTCAAATATTTAAAAACTGAGATTCTGGGATTGATAAGGACAAAGAGAAAGAGTATTGAGTAGGGAAGAAAAAGCAACATACATATTCATTTAGGGGTTGCAACTGGAAAAAAAAAAAAAAAACCAGTTAAGGAAGTATAGATACTTGACTTGAAAGTTGAAAATCCTAAAGCAGAGTCCAAAAACTCAGTGGTTTAAAACCAGTTCTGAAGAAATGAAACATTGTCTAGGTTTCATGTTTCAACAAGTACAATAAGCTCTGTTTGGCCAAATGAACTTCCCCAGAGGCTTTGTCAGGATCTGGTGCCAGGATTTGTCTTTCTTTTCTTGGCTGACAGTATTGAAAATGAACATGCGGCTGCTGTTCCTCAGTTGAGAGAAGCGATGGCTTGAACCTGGCTGGGCAGTTAACACACTAGCATTGCTCAGTGACCACAAGGCTGCTGTTTGTTGGTGGTGATCAGCTTTTCCGCTGGTTATCTCCTTCATGCTACTCCATTTCTCTCTAGACACTGCCTGGGTCTTTCAAAGCCTCTCCCCTTACCTACCACCTTCTCATGGCCTGATTAGAGAAATTCAAGGCTACAAGATAACCCTCTTACCACATATGGAAACAATCTGTGGTATGCAAACTGGTAAACAGGTGTGAAAGTCACCGGGTATGGAGTCAACCATCCTTATGTTCAAAGAATATTTACTGAGCATCTCCTTTGTGTCAGGCACTGTTCTAGGTATTGGAGCACAGCAGTTAAAAAGACAGACAAACGGAGTGCCTGGGTGGCTCATCAGTTAAGTGTCTGCCTTCAGCTTAGTTTATGATCCCAGGGTCCTGGGATCAAGCCCCACATAGGGCTTCCTGCTCAGCCAGGAGTCTGTTTCTCCCTCTGCCCCTCCCCCTGCTCACTCTTGCTCTCTCTCTCTTTCTAAAGAAATAAATAAAATCTTAAAAAAAAAAAAATGGCCAAAACTCTGTGTCCTCATGGAGCATACATTCTAATGGGTGGAGAGACTCAAACAGTAAGATCATTTCAGATAATGTTAAATGTTAACGGGAAGATCAGAGAGAGTGACTAGTCATTGCATTTGGGGAAAGATTTGTCAAGTGCTTTTAGGCTGTGTAAGTGAAGGAGTTATTTTAAGTCTATGACTCAATCTGGAGTCCTATGAATTCAGCTATTGAGAATGAAAAGGCGGCAGAAAGCAGATACACCATAACCTCTCTCTCTTTTCTTTCCTCTCTAGGCGGGTAACAGTTCATGTTTGCTTCATAAATGAAGCAGCTTTAAACAAATTCATATTCTGTCTGGAGTGACAGACTGCATTTTTATCTGTTCTTGCTACCCATGACTCTATATGGATGATTCACAAATTGGAACAAAGTGTTTTACTGTGAAACTGGCGCTGAATTAATCATCTATAAAGAAGAACTTGCATGGAGCAGGACTCTATTTTAAGGACCTGGGGGACTTGTGGTCTCATTTAGAACTTGCAACTGATGTTGGGAGAGAAAGCACGTGCCCCAGACTGCATGCACCATTTTGCATGCCTCCAGAAGTGTCTAACTGCTGAAAAGCCACATAGCTTGATTTTCAGTTACAACCTGCAGCTCACAGTTATCTTGGCCTCTGCAAGTAGATTTCATCCTGAATAGTGGGGGGTAATAATTTTTCTCAAAGGGATCCAGAAAAAAATT
Organism: Mustela erminea; assembly: GCF_009829155.1. Taxonomy (NCBI): domain Eukaryota; kingdom Metazoa; phylum Chordata; class Mammalia; order Carnivora; family Mustelidae; genus Mustela; species Mustela erminea. The sequence continues at coordinate 30,815,381 of NC_045619.1, forward strand.
TAAAAACAAATGTCAATAACATCAACAACTCTACATAGAGAAAACAGTGGGGATAAAATAATTGGAGTAGACAACATGTCAGCCTTGTAGACGCTAACGAATGGTCTGGGTCTGATCTCGGTCTCTTCTCGACATAAACCTGTATCCCATTAGACAAATGGACATGGTTAGCTGGATCTAACCATGACTATGAGCCAGTATTGAATTAGAACATTGATGTCATCAACAAAATGAAACACAACCTACAGAATGGGAGAAAATGATTGCGTATCATGTATCTGATAAGGGGCTAATATCTAAAATCTACAAAGAACACCTACAACTCAATAGAAAAAATATATATAATTTAAAAATGGGCAGAAGATCTGAATAGCCAGTTTTCCAAAGAGGAGCTACAGATGCCCAACAGATAAATGAAAAGTTGCTGAACATTAGTCACCAGAGCAATGCAAATCAAAACCACAATGAGAGATTCCCCCCATACCTGTTAGAATGGCTATTATCTAAAAAGATGATAGTAAGTTTTGGTAAGGATGTGGAGAAAAAGGGAACCCTTGTGCCCCGTTGGTGGAAATGCATATTGGTGCCGTCACTATGGAAAATTTTGAGTTTGCTCAAAAAATTTAAAATACAACTGCCATATTATCCAGGATCTCCATTTCTGGGAATTTATCCAAGGAAAATGAAAACTAATTCTAAAAGATGTATAAACCCCTATGTCCTTTGCATTATTTACAGTGGCCAAGATCTAGAAACAATTATATAAGTGTCCATCAATGGGTGAATGGATAAAGATGATGTGTGTATGTGTGCATGTACCTATATGTGTGTGCATACACACACACACACACACACACACACACACACAATCGATTATCATTCAGCTCTAAAAATGAAATCTTGTCATTTGTGATAATATGGATGGACCTTGAGGGCATTAGGCTAAGTGAAACAAGTCAGAACAACAAATACCATATGATCTCTTATATGTGGAGTCTAAAAAAATAAAAGAAAGACAATTAAAAATACCAAGCTCATAGATACAAAGAAAAGATTGGTGGTTGCAAGGGATGGGGTGGGATAATAAATGAATGACCTAGGTTTTTTGTTTGTTAGTTTAAGTTGAATAAAAATGTAAAAATAATAAGCCCTCCCCCCAAATATTGATGCCTTTACAGAGAGGAAAATTTCCAAAAGACATCTAGGACCCAAAGCTAAGAACACTGAATATCAGGACAGTCACTGAGGAACACATTCAACACCCTTTCCCCCTGCCACTATCAGTGTATAAATTGTGCTTGCAAAATATATTATGAAATGTTTATATTCTAAAAATACTACAGAGTTATATAAAGGGACTACAGAGAAATTGCTGACTATATGAAGGTGCAATTTTCAATTTACATCATGAGAGAAAGTAAAAATAAATTATATTTAGTATCTAAGAAAACCACACCCACATTATAATATGAGTATTGAAAACTAGGTTACTTGGCTTTTATAAGGCAGCAAGGAATCAGGAAATTTTAGTTATTTCTCGTATAATCACCATTATCAGCTTAAAGGATCCATTTATTTAAAATCAGTCACTGTATATTCATTAATGTTTATGAAATAAAACTAGCGAGCTTTACATAGTTATACATGTCAGTTTGCTATTTAAAACATGTAACAGCATTTGTCCTATTAAGAGTGAATTTGTAAGAATTCCAAAGATGGACATCATGCTTTTAAACTAAAGTTGTTAAGACATTATGTGAATTTCCATTACCAATTTTTTATAGGCAAAGAAGCATCTGACTGAAATGAATTCTTATGGTTTATTTTGATGAAGATACTTTTACTATATCATGAACAGTACATAAAGGAATCTAAAGCTCTCTATTGTAACCTAATTCTTGTTATAACATTGTTGTCATGTTCTACCCCTCAGATGACCATTTGCAGTGTCGTGATTAAAAAAAAGAAAGAAAGAAATCATGAAAAACTGTGAGCTTTCCTTTGATTTCAAAAGTCCAAGAATTTCTAGCGTAGTTGGATTTTAGATTATGTTCAAAGCAGATCTAAATCAACTCCAGTGAAGTGGCCTTTGCTCTATTTTTATACCAAAGAGCCCAGATGCTTTCTGTGAGCCCTTCCTTCTCTAAAGTGCTGGGGTTCCTTAAAAGGTAGTCATTTCTCTAAGATACAACCCAGGTGCTTTGGGAAACTGCATTGACTTATTCAGGCCCTTAAATATCCCCTGATAAAATCGATTAGTAATAAACCCAGAGATCAGTTTATTTGCTGAAAGGACCTGTCTCAGTGTGTGACATTGGTTATTTTGAGGAAAATAGATATAAATATGTATGAATTATATGTGTAGGTCAGGTGTAGATTGAGAAAATTGATACTTCTCAGTTTAATAATTTGATTTATTTCACCAATGGTTTCGAATCGCTTAGGCATGAGAAAATGCTGTTTAGTGGGCTTGAGAGTACAAGAAAAACACTTTTGTTCTCAAAGCTAGGAGCTGGGTTTTATCACTCAAGGAGATGGTTCTAATCAATAGACTTAAATAAACGAATTCAGCAAGTTATGAAATATGGCATGGTAGGCGAGGGATAATATATTCTGCCTAATTAAATATATTGGTTCATTGAGAGTTGCGTGAATTACCAATTTTTAAAACACTAAAGTTTGATAAAATGCATGAACAGTAGAAAAAGGCTGAACATTATTTTGGATGCTAGCTGCTTGGGAATTGTCATATCTGCTTTGAGATAAATATATAGATAGATATATATATAGAATTATATATCTTTGCTTTGTTTTATCCAGTACATGTGCTGAATATCCTTCAGAAATCATGGAAAACTCACAACTGATACTATAAACCATGAAATCACCTTTTAAATTGGTGCCATGTATTTGATAGTTCTCTTGTGTAACATTTCAAAACTGCCTTTTAAAATGATCTCAGAAGTCTGCAGATTTTAAATTATACTAAAAGCTTTGCACCTCTGGTGGAACAGAAGCCTATAAAGAAACCGGCTCTATGATAAATGGTGCCTGTTCAGTGATATCGAAGGGTTGTTGGATTCTGTATTATAATCTTAACGTGTTCACCACACTGCCACTTTTAAATGAGTCAGACAAATTGGTTTTTTTTTTCAACATGATAATAGCATAAGTACCCTATTCTCTTTAAAAAAGGATTAAGTATGTGAAGAATGAAAATGTATGAGAAAGTATGTGTTTATAATGCAGTGTTTGCTTTTAATAAGAATTAAACACATTTCTTTGAGTATTAAAGTACTTTGGGGCAACTGTAGCATATATTGGTATTCTAGTTCAACTGAGGTTTGAAAGTAACAAAAAGCATTCAGAATTCATGGCTATCTCTTAATGTGTTTGTGCAGCTGGGTTTGGGTTTCAAAATGTAATTCCAATATGAGGCCTTTAGCCATTCCCACCCATTCTTTAAGAAATCTTTTTCACAAAGAGTCTGGAACAGCGAGGTGGTTGTGTGGGAAAATTGTCAGAAGCCTCCCCTCTGCTGTTAACTGATGTGGGTTAAGTCACCTCTTCTCTTTGGATCTCAATTTTTTATTTATCTTTATGGTGAAGTTGGAGGTCACATCGCCTTAGGTGTGAGCCCTATTGATATGTGACTGACAAAGACGATAAAATAGATCTGGAATTATTCCATATAAAATGTTCAACTCTGATCTCTGTGAATAAGCAATTTGAACATAAAAAGTCATTGCTATTCTTGTCTGTAATGTAAATAGGATCCATTAGTAAAAGTAAAATTCAGTCTCATGTAGGGTGAATTGGATAACCATTTACACAAGAGATGGCTTTTTCCTTTGCTTAAGTAAACATTTTTGGATCACCTCTGAAGAACGAAAACCACAATTACATTTTAGAAAGAGATACTATAAGATATGTGTAACTTTTAGAATTGCACCAAATTAAGCTTATTTAAATGCTCTCATTTTATTAAAAGCTTAGAGCACAAAATGTAAGATGCTCAAAGTTTTTGAGTGCCAAGAGATCATTTATAATCCATTAGGAAAGGGGTCATCCATAAATTACATTTTAAAATTAGAAAGTGGTATAAGAATTTTAATTAAGCCAGCTTGTCTTTGAAACAGTATTATTTTATGAGATTGGCAGTAAAATATAAACATTCAGATTGAAAGTCTAGTAATTTATGTGTTTGATCACACAATTTATGATGTTGCTGCTTTCCATTAACAAGTCTGGAAATGCCTTTGTTACAGATAAAATAATGGTACTTTCATTTCCTAACAAGATGTTTTAGAAATAATTTATATTAAAGTGGATATTCATAATCCTAAAATGTTTCCTAAGCACTGTAAATTTATAACTGCCATCTCCAACTATGTCCTTATGATGTTATTTTTAAAAATATAATTAAGATAATTGTTTAAACTAAAAACCATAGTATTTTCAATTACTTGATTTCTCAGCTATAAGACTCAAAAATTTTCAATAAGAATATCCTATTCTATATTCTAAGGATTAATGTGTGATTATAGTGTCCACTTGTCACTATTTTTTAAATCGATGGACTTGAAAGTATTCAAACATTTAGATGGATGCATAGATATATTGCTAGTTCAGTCATAGATTGGAGTTTGCATATTGTAATGTAAATGTATGTCAACACTATTCTAGTTTATTATGACTGAAGTGTAAGTAAATAAAAAAGGTTGTAAAATGTGATGTGTATGTGTATATACTATATGTGTACTTTTTAAACTAGGTTTATGTCCTGACCCCTTTTTATACAGGTTGAATTTGAAATTACATTATATATACATATACTTTATTGTTCTAAATAAAGAATTTTATGCACTCTCAGAAGTTTTCCCTGTTGTTTGATATCTCAAGGCTATCACACATATTTACAACATAATTGAAGGGGTCCTTGCCTGGCAGTCAGCTGGACATCCAACTCTTGGTTTTGGCTTAGGTCAATAAATTGAGCTCATGCTCAGCAAGGAATCTGTTTAAGATTTGCTCTCTCCCTCCCCCTCCTGCTTGTGTTCTCTAAAATAAATAAATCTTTAAAAAAAAATGTTTGAGCATTTATTAAGCTAAAATCAAATTTTTCTACAAAAACTCATTAATCTAGATTTTGTTGCCATTTGAACATGAGATAAATTATTCCAATTTAATAAATATTTACCAGTTACTGCCTTTGATTACCTGACCCATTAAGTTAACATTGTTTGATCTCAACATTATTTCTAATGGGGAAAAAATGTGAAAACCACTGCACTTTATATAAAACAACACTGAAGTCATTACCTAAGTGCAAAGCTTGGAGCATGTCCTTAAAGCATGCAAGAAGGAAATGGATATAGATTAGGCAAGATTATGGAGGAGTTAATATTTGGGCTAAGATTTACAAGGGTGAGACAAATTTTGACAGTATTATACCCAGTTTGAGCAACACTTTCCAAAGCAAGAAGCAATAGAATTTCTTAGCTTATTCTATCAAAACAAGCCAGCATCCCTGAGCATGTAATACAAAAAGAGATAGAGAGAGAAGAGCACAGTCTTGAATACCACAAGGAGGGTAGATAGCCTTAGGGACCATGGGAAACTTCCCATTGTGTATTTCTGAGAAGAGGAATGGCGAGATGAAACACCATGGTGGCTCATGCGATTTAGGCAATAAATCGTTATCTTGCTTAATCTCTGGTTGGTTTTTGATTCTTGAGACCACATCCCCTAGTTTTATGACACAATAATTTTTCACCCATTTCTTTCCAACTTTGCTGATTCTGCCTCCTCTGCTCAATGTTTATATTGCAAACTTTTGCCAATATAAGCCTAGACAACTAAATAGCCTCCTACCTGATTAAACATCACTAGCCCTTTTTCAATCAGTTCCTTAAGTTAGAGTGAATAATTCAGAGAAATCTGATGTTACTTTTCTCTGGTTAAAACATTTAAATGATTTCTCATTACTTTCAAAGAGAGCCCAAATGCCTTAACAAGGCCCTGCTTGGTCCATCTCATTTTTGGGGGGGTAGTAGGGGTGGGATCGGTAATTGATTTCTTTCCCCTTTAAGTCATGAACATTGTGAGGGGTACAACCATGAATATTTATACCACTGTAATTCCCTAAATTTTAATACACATAATAAATGTATAATTTAAAAAATTTGAACTGAACAGATATTACCTAATGTCTGATAAATTATTTTCTATAATGTTTTATTATGAACAATTTGAAATATATGTAACGGGCAGAGTAGTATAATGAAACCCTATGTAAGCATAACTTAGCTTCAACTCGACTCAACTACTGAAGGATCTTGCTTTATCTAAGTCTGCTATCTATTCCCCTTCTCCACCGCCCCTTCATATATTTTTTTAATTTTAAAAAACATTTTTTCTCAAGATTTTATTTATTTATTTGACAGACAGATATCACAAGTAAGCAGAGAGGCAGGCAGAGAGAGAGGGAGGAAGCAGGCTCCCTGCCAAGCAGAGAGCCCGATGTGGGGCTCGATCCCAGGACCCCAGGATCATGACCTGAGCTGAAGGCAGAGGCTTTAACCTGCTGAGCCACCCAGGTACTCCTTCATATTATTTGTAGGTCAATACCTAAGAATATTTGAACTGTAAATATTTGTATGTGTATTTCTAAATTATAACTTTTTACAACATAATTACAGTGCACTTGTCACACCTAAGAAAAATGAACAATTTAATATTAAAGATTCAGTAAGTATTCACATTTCAATTCTCATATCATTGTACATTTCAGTATTGCACTATAGCAGGGTATAAACTAAAGGCAAAGTCTCCCTTTAACATTGAATTTAGGTTCTCCCAGAGATCAACACCAATAACTACTTGGTATTAACTTCCAGAACTTTTTGGCATGAGCATACTGTATATGTATCTACATATGTATATATGTATACATGTATATGTATAATACTATTCTCTAACCTTGCCTTTTCCATTTATTAGAATAATTTGTAACACTCTGGATCAGCCCACATAAACCTTTATCCGCTGTGCCATAATGGCCAGAAAATTACAGATGGACATTGAGATCGTAATATAATATGTGCTCTTTGGAATTCCAGTCCATAATTAGCAACATCCAATGTACTTTTAGAACTTTGCCTTCATCATCTTACTCAAAATTAACATGAGGCTCTCTTCTAAGAATATATCTACCTCTTCAGCCGTCTCAGTTAGGGGGTGTTTACCTTCCATAACTGTCACTGGGTTCAGAAACGGGTCCTCTGCTCTTTGTTGCTTCTTTGGTTTTGTTTTCTACTCCCTAAGCCCTCTCAGATTTGAATCTCATATTATTAGACTATATATCCACTGCCACTCAGTGTTGCTTCCATGTAGAACTCCCAGGTTCCTCTCTCTCATTTCTTAATGGTGTTAGCCCCTGGATCACTGTCAGTCAATTCATTTGTATTCCTGTCCTAATTCTTGGGATTTTGTTATGCACGTAAGTGATCCTTTCAACATCCTGTCTTTTCAGGTCCTTGGAACTTTTCTCCTAATGAATCACTTCTCAACACCACCCTAGCCACTTAGCCTGATGGTCTTCTTACAGACTTTATCATTGCCGTAAACTGTAACCCATTCATATTTCAATTCCATGTATTCCATTTCTGACCACCACTTTGTAGCTTTCCAATTTACTCCCTTTGATCCAGTGGGACCATCAATCTATGATTCTACCATTTTCTACTAACTGTTAATCTTTGATGTCCTCTTTCCTCTCTTTAAACAGGTTAAAATCCACAGTCCAGCATCATAATCACTCTCTTGCATATACTTTCTTCTTGATCCCTCTCAGTTCCTAATATTTGCCTGGTAAGTGATAGTTCTCCACCCACTCTTTTTTTTTTTTTTTTCTTTAAAGATTTTATTTATTTGACAGAGAGAAATCACAAGTAGGACAAGTAGGCAGAGAGGCAGGCAGAGAGAGAGGGAGGAAGCAGGCTCCCTGCCAAGCAGAGAGCCCGATGTGGGCCTCAATCCCAGGACCCTGAGATCATGACCTGAGATGAAGGCAGCGGCCCAACCCACTGAGCCACCCAGGCGCCCCTCTCCACCCACTCTTTATCTGCGCTTGTATGGCTAAACATGACTGGTATAAATTAGACTATCATGCTTATTCATTTCTCTATAGAGTCCTTCCTGTCAAGTGGGTCTTAATGCTGATCCAACAATTGTATTTCTCATCTATTGCTCTTCTCTAGTACTTTTGCTTTTCCATTTTCATAGCTATTTTATACATTTTCTCTCCTCGACCCTTCACTGCACTTCCCATTCTCACTCTTAGCTCATAATCTTGATGGCTGTTTTACCTTGAAAATTGAAAAACTAAATAAATAAATAAAAGAGAACTTCCAAACACTCCTAACACCAGGAGGCTGATTTTCTGTGAAATTAGAGAAACTTAATTTATGGTCCTCATACCTCATAGATCTTTTGATATATCATAGGAAGGAATTAGTAATGTATTCAGATAGTAATATGTTGTAAAATTTGCAGCCACTTCCCATTATCTTTAAGATATTAGTGTTCTGGTGTGGAAATGGCTTCTAGAAACACTACCATTGACCACTGTCCCAGTTCACTAGGACACCATGACCAAAAAATGTGTGTGAGCAGAGGCTGCATTAGGATGCCCCTAGTGAATGTGTCTTATGGACCTGGTACCAGAATTATGTGGGTAATGGATAAGAAACAAGGTTTGAAATGAATGGAGGCAGAAGCCAGTTGGTGAAAATTCTCACGGTCATCACAGTCACCTGATGTGTAAAATTACAAGTGGAAGAATCAGTTTTCATTAATGCCTGCTCAAGTCCTTGGTAGCTTTCCCCAACAAGAAAATTTTAAGTAATACAATTATACACAAAATCATACATTTTTTCCTCTTAATTTGTGAGGAAACACAATAAAATTTAATAAAATTGCTATGTTTATAGAACCAGAAAATCTGTATATGAGAACATGTTTTAGGTTTCTCAATGTACTGGTCTTGACAAATGTGTAGTGTTATACACCCACCACTATAGAACATTCAGAACTGTTTGATTGCCCTAAAAATTCCCTTGTGCTTTATGTATTCAACATTTCTATTTCCCCCATACCTCTAGAAATCACTGTTTTTAAACTTTCTTTACAGTTTTTACTTTTCCCCATTATCTGGATGTGTCACAATTTGGTTATCCATTTACCTATTAAGGACACCTTTAGTTGTTTCCAGTTTTTGGGTGATTATGAATTATGCTTCTATAAACATTCATTTTTTGGGAGACATAAAATTTCAAATCAGTTGGGTAAATGCCTAGGAATATTATTGTGGACTATATGGTATAACTATGTTTAGGTTTGTAAAAAACACAAAACTGTACCACTTTGCAATCCCAACAGCTAGGAATGAAAAGTCCTGCTGTTCCACATCCTCTCCAGCAATTTTTATCATCAGTTTGTTGGCTTTTAGCCATTCTAAGAGGTGGGTAATAGTGTATCATTATTATTTTGCTAATGACAAATGATGATGAACATCTTTTCATAAGCTTACTTGCCATCTGTTTATCTTCCTGGGTGAGGTGTCTTGTCAAATTTTTTGTCTATTTTTAAATTAGGTTGTTTCCTTACTATTAGATTTTAAAATGTGATTGTATATTTTAGATGCAAATCCTATGTTAGATATGTGTTCTGTACATATTTGCTACAGTTTGTGGCTTATCTTTTCATTCTCCTAAGAATGGCTTTCACAAAGCAGCTTCAAGCATTTCTTTAAACTTACTTTAAAATGTTCTGAAGAGGTTTTGTGTAATAAGATGGTCTGCCCAACATAAGGCTGTTGGAACATAATGACATTTTAAGGACTTCTGACTTTTAAGGACATCTAACATATAGTTTTAAAAACTCAAAGGAAAAAATCAAAACACATTAGAAGAAAAAAAGAGAAAACTCAGACATATTATTTAACTCCAACCTGGAAAGGTGTTTTGGAATAGCTCACCAAAACAACTGAGAAATTGTAAACTCCTAATTCAAATATATTAAATGGATGTAAAGATTCTGTAATCTTTATATCTACTTATTAAAAATGTAGGAGTTTTAAGGAGATGGTGGAGTAGGAGAGTCTTGAGTTCACCTTGCCCCATGGACACACATACATTATAGCTACATCCATGCAACTAACTCTGAAAACCACCTGAAGAATTGCAGAACAGACCTTTCACAGCTAATCATAGAAAGGAAGCCACATCAAAAAGGGTAGGAGGGACAGAGACATAGCTGGGAACCAAAGGCCTTCAAGGACTAACCACAAACAAGAAGGACATCACAAGTATGGAAAAACAAAAGGACCAGATCCCACACTGAGCATCCCTAGTATCAGGGACCTGCACTGGGAATACAGTTCCTATAACATCTAGTTTTGAAAAACAGCAGGACTTAATTCTGAGAACTTTATTTGATTTTTTGTTTTTGTGTTAAAGATTTTATTTATTTATTTGAAAGAGAGGGCATGACAGAGAGAAAGCATGAGAGGAGAGAGGTCAGCAAGAGAAGCAGACTTCCTGCTGAGCAGGGAGCCTGATGTAGGACAGGATCCCAGGACTTCAGGATCATGACCTGAACCAAAGGCAGTTGCTTAACCAACTGAGTCACTAGGTGCCCATTCTGAGAACTTTAAAAATCAGTGGAGCTTAACATCAGCAGCTTAAAAACCAGAGCCAGAGGGTGGTAGAAAACTGAGTCGTTCCTCTTAAAAAGTCAACACACTAAATAATTTGGCCGAAGACACACAGTTCAGAAGCAGCAGTTTGAAAAGTGCTTGGGGAGTATGTGAAGGAGATACATTGACTAATCTTAGAATGTTTGCTGGAGGGGCAAGGATGGGCAGGAGATTTCTCAGGGAACAAAGTGCTGGTGGATGCCATTTGCTTTTCCATCCCCCAATCTAGATAGCCAGACACTTTCTGGAACCAGTGCTAACACCCTCCATCTCTCCTGTTAGAACCACATGACCTGCCCCAGTATTCCTCTATGAACCCACTGTATCCAACTCCCTGCCTCAACAGGCATCCCTCCAAAGCAGCTTCTGACCTGCTGTACCTGGCAGGCTGCCCCAGCCATGGCTGACACCACACCAGAGTGTTTCATGCTGTGGTAAGAGGGCAAGAAGATAACCCGACCCACCAGTGCACCTGTAGTTCCTGCAGCTGGTCCTCTTGTTGCCAGCAGGGAGCAAGCCCTGCCTTGGTGCACCTGCTGTTATGGCAGAGAGGCTAACTGCAGAGAACTAGGGTGAACATCTGTCCACCAACCAATGAGCCCAAGTGTGCCCACAGCAAGCAAAGGAGATCATTGCAGCTAACTGGGCTGAAGGCAACCACAGCTCAGCCACAATAGGACAGGGCATGCAACCCACATGGGGCAAACCCTTGGAGTGCCTGGTTCTGACGATTAGAATGCATTGTGCTACAGGGCATCACAGGACCTCTTCTACGTAAGGTCACTACTTTCAAGACCGGGAGACATAACTGACCTACCTAATACATAAAAAACAAACACAGACAGAAAAAATGAGGAGACAGAAGAATATACCCTGAATGAATGAATAAAATAAAAATTATAGGTGAATAGTATGCTGGATAAAGAATTCAAAACAATGGTCATAAAGATATTCACTGGACCTAAGAGTGGAGAAACTCATTGAGTTTCTCCAAACTCAAGGAAAGAAAAAAAAAAAAAAAAAAGGAGTCAGAGCTGAAGAATTCAATAATTGAAACAAAAAATACACCAGAGGGAATCAATAGCAGATTAGAAAATTTAGAAGAACAAATTAGTGATCTGGACAACAGGATAATGGAAAATAACCAAGCTGGACAACAGAAAGAAAAAAATAAAATATGAAAATACGTTAAGGGAACTCTGTGACATCATCAAGTGTGATAACATCTGCATTACAGCAATCTCAAAAAGAGAAGAGAGAAAGAAAGCAGAAAACTTAAATGAAGAATAATAGCTAAAAACATCCCAAATCTCAGGAAAGGAACAGACATCCATCAAGCACAGAGAACCTCTTAAAAGATGAACCCAAGGGGGTCCACATCAAAACACATAATAATTAAAATGGCAAAGAGTAATAATAAAGAGAGAGAACTTTTTGTAAGATTTAATTTTTTAATTTATTTTAGAGAGAGCCAGGGAAGGAGCAGAGGGAGAGGGACAGGCAGACTCTCCACTGAGGGTGGAACCTGACATAAGGCTCAATCCCACAACCCCAAGATCATGACCTGAGCTGAAACAGAGTCAGACACCCTATCAACTGAGTCACTCAGGTGCCCCAATAAAGAGAGAATTGTTTAAAGGTTAAAAAAAAAAAAACCAACAGTTACATACAAGGAAAACCATATTAAAGTAACCAGCTGATTTTTTTTTTAGTAGAAAATTTGTGGGCCAGAAAGAAGAGGCATAATATATTCAAAATGCTGAAAAGAAAAAACTTAGAACTAAGAATATTCTGTTATCATTCAGAATAGAGGAAGAGATAAAGAGTTTCCCAGACACACAAAAGTTAAAGAAATTTATCACTACTAAGCCAGCCTTACAAGAAATGTTAAAAAGAATTTTTTAAGTGAGAAGAAAAAGTCATAACTACAAGAAAGTTATGAAAGGAAAAAATTTCATAGGTAAAAGCAAACGTACAGTAAAGGTACTAGATTAATCACTTATAAAGCCAGTATAGAGGTTAAAACACCCAGAGGTAGTAAAATCAATTATATCCACTAAAAATTAGTCAAGAATATACAAAATAAAAGATGTAAATTATGACATCATAAAATGTGAAATGGAAAGTAAAAAATTTTAGAATGTTTTCTAACTTAAGAGACCATGAACTCACATACAGACTCCTATACATGTAAGATGTTATATCTGAATCCAGTGGTAACTACACACCAAAAATCTATAATAAATACACACACACACACACAAAAGGGAAAGGAATCCAAACATAATTCTAAAGAAGGCCATCAAAGCACAAAGGAAGAGAACAAGAGAAGAAAAGAACAGATAACTACAAAAGGGAATTAAGAGGTACAAACTTCCAGTTATAAAATGTCACAGGGATAAAAAGTACAGCATAGAGAATATAGTCTATAATACTATAATAACATTTTTTGGTGACAGATGGTGACTATTGTGATGAGCACTGTGTAATGTATAAAATTGTTGAATTGCCATACTGTACATGAGAATAATATAACACCATATGTTAATTATAATTCAATAAAAAATAGCTACTTCTAAAAAAAAAACAACTAACAAAATGGCACTAAGTACATACCTATCAATAATTACTTTAAATGTAAATGGACTAGATGCTCCAATCAAAAGACATGGGGTGCTGCACGGATAAAAAACAAGAGTTATCTATATGCTGCTTACAAGAGACTCAGTTCAGACCTAAAGACATACAGACTGGAAGTGAAGGGATGGAAAAACATAGATCATGCAAACAGAGCAAAAAAAGAAAGCTGGGGTAAAGATACTTCTTTCAGACAAAAGAGATGTTAAAAGAAAGACAAAGGCATTACATAATGATAAAGGGATCAATCCAACAAATGATTATAATAATTATAAATATCTATGCATCTAGCACAGGAACACCTAAATATATAAAGCAAGTATTAACAGACATAAAGGGAGAAATTGACAGTGATACAATAACAGTAGGAGACTTTAACAATCCACTAACATAAATGAACTGATCATCCAGACAGAAAATCACAAGGGAACAGCAGCTTTGAATAATATGAGTGACCAGATGGACCTAACAAATATATAAATAGCACTCTGTCTAAAAACAGAAGAACATACATTGTTTTTAAGGGCACACAGAACATCTTCCAGGGTAATAAAACAAGTCTTGAAAAATTTAAAGGGATCTAAGTCATATCAAGTATAGTTTTGTGACACAATGGTATAAAATTAGAAATCAATTACAAAAAAAAAGAGAAAAAAACAGACATACATGGAGGCTAAATAATACACTATTACAAGCCAATGTGTCAAAAAGAAGTAAAAGAAGAAATTTAAGAATACATGGAAACTAATGAAAATAAGAACATAATAGTCCAAAATTTTTGAGATATAGCAAATGTAGTTCTAGGAGAGAAATTATAGTGAGTGATACAGGCCAATGTCAAGAAAAAAGAAAAATCTCAAATAAACAACCTAACCTTACACCTAAAGGAGCTAGAAAAAGAACAACAAAACCCAAAGTTAGTAGAAGCAAGGAAATATTGAAGATTGGAACAGAAATAAATGAAACAGAGACTAAAAAGAGAACATAAAGATCATTGAAAACAAGAGCTAGTTCTTTAAAAAGATAAACAGAAATTATAAATCTTTAGCCAGACCTATTAAGAAAAAAGCAGTGGGCTCAAATATATAAAATCAGATATGGAGAATAACAACCAACACTACTGAAATACAAAGAATTATAAGAGATTATAAAAAATCATATTAAAAACTAAACAACCTAGAAGAAATGGATAAATTCCTAGAAACATACAATCTTCTAAAACTGAATCAGGAAGAGATAAAAAATACAAACAGACCAATCACTAGGAATGAAATTGAATTGATAATCAAGAAATTCTCAATAAACAAAGATCCAGGACTAGATGGTTTCACAGATGAATTCTACCAAACATTTAAAGAATACTTATTCTTCTCAAACTATTCCAAAAAATAGAAAAGGAAGGAAAACTTCCAAATTCATTCAACAAGGCAGATTACCTTGATACCAAAACCAGACAGCAGCACTATAACAAAATTACAGGACATTACCCCTAATAAAGATAGACACAAAAATCTTCGACAAAATATAAGCAAACCAAATCCACAACAATACGTTAAAAAAATAAAAATTAAAAAAAATCAGGTAGGATATGTTGCAGGGGTACAAGTGATTCATATTCACAAATCAGTCACATGAACAAGAAGAAGGATGAAAACAATATGGTCATCTAAATAGATGCAGAAAAGACATTTGGCAAGGTACAACATCTATTCTTGATAAAAACTCTCAAAAAGTGGGTTTAGAGGGAACTTTAAAAATGACGTATATAAGAAAACATGGCTAACATTAATTTCTTTTTATTTTCAATGGTGAAAAACTGACAGCTATTCCTCAAACATAAGAAACACAACAAAAATGTCCACTCTCACCACTTTTATTCAACACAGCAAGTCCTGGCTGTAGCAATCAGAGAAGAAAAAGAAATAAAAAACATCCAAATGTGTGAGGAAGAAGTAAACCTGTGACTATTTGCAGTTGACATGATACCCTAAAGACTCCATCATAAAACTATTAGAACTGATAAATAAATTCAGTAAAGTTGTGAGTTATAAAATACATAGAAATTTGTTGTTTTTGTATAATTTAACAATAAAATAGCAGAAAGGGAAATTAAAAAAAAAACCCATTTACACTTCTAACAAAAGAATCAAATACCTAGGAATAAATATAACCAAAGTGGTGAAAGACTTACACTCTGAAAACTGTAAAACACTGATGAAAGAAACTGAAGATGACATAAACAAACAGAAAGATATTCCATGCTCACGGATTGGAAAAATTAATATTCTTAAAAAGTCTACAATACCCAAAATAATCTACAGATTCAATGCAATCCCTTTCAAAATACCAATAGAATTTTTCACAGAACTAGGATAAAAAAATTCTAAAATTTGTACAGAACCACAAAAGATCTGGAATAGCCAAAGCAATCTTGAGAAAGAAAAAACCAAGCTGGAAGTATCAAAATCCGTGATCTTAAGATAAACTACAGGGACGCCTGGGTGGCTCAGTGGGTTAAGCGGCTGCCTTCGGCTCAGGTCATGATCCCAGCGTCCTGGGATCGAGTCCCACATCGGGCTCCTTGCTCGGCGGGGAGCCTGCTTCTCCCTCTGCCTCTGCCTGCCATTCTGTCTGCCTGTGCTCGCTCTCTCCCTCTCTCTGATAAATAAATAAAATCTTTAAAAAAAAAAAAGATAAACTACAAAGCTTTAGTAATCAAAACATTATGGTATTGGAACAAAAAAAAATAGACACAGATAAATGGAACAGGATAGAGGACCTAGAAATAAACTCACATCTATATGGTCAATTAATCAATGACAGAAGAAGGAAGAATATACAATGGGGAAAAGACAGTCTTTGCAATAAATGGTGCTGGGAAATCTGGACAGCTATATGTAAAAGAGTGAAACTAGACTTTCTTACACAATGAACAAAAATCACCTCAAAATGGATTAAAGACCTAAATCTGAGACCTGAGACCATGAAACTTTTGAAAGAGAACATAGCAATCTTTTAGACATTGGCCTTAACAATGTATTTATGGATAGATCTCCTCAGGCACAGAAGGCAAAAGCAAAAATAACCTATTGGGACTACAAAAAATATAAAGCTTTTGTACAGTGAAGGAAACCACTGACAAAACAAAAAGGCAACCTGTTGAATGTGAGAATGTATTTGCAAATGATATATCCAATAAAAAGTTAATATCCAACATATATAAAAAATTTATACAACTCAACACAAAAAAATAATCCAACTGAAAAATTGGCAGAGTACCAATACAGACTTTTTTTTTTCCCCAAAGAAAACATACAGATGACCAACAGACAAATAAAAAGATGCTTGACATCACTCATCATCGGTGAAATACAAATCAAAACCATGATGAGATGTTACCTTATACCTCTCAAAATAGCTAGAATCAAAAAAAAATAAGAAATAACAAACATTGATAAGAATCTGGAGAAAAGAGAACCCTCATGCACTATTGATGGAAATGTGAATTTGGGCAGTCGCTGTGGAAAACAATATGAGGTTCCTCAAAAAATTAAAATACAGAAATACTATATGACGAAATAATTCCACTACAGGATATTTACCCAAAAGAAAATGAAACCATTAATTCAAAGAGTTATATGCACCACAATGTTTATGGCAGCAGCATTATTTATAATAATCAAGATATGAAAGTAAATGTGTGTCAATAGATGAATGGATAAGAAGATGTGATATATCTATATCTATCTATTCCCTGAAAAGAAAAAACAAAACCCTTTTCAAAGAAGCGTCTTTGAATATGTTTGTTTTATAGATTTGTCCTGGGAACAATGTTTGGGTCCTAATACTCACAATCCAACTAGAAAAATTTTTGAAGCAATTCAGAAAGTTAAAACTCAGGCTGAAAAATGGGTTATAATGGGTTTTTTCCCCCCTTATAGAGTGATAATTGTGTTATCGTTATATATTATAGTTCTCATCTTATGTTACCATGACAAAAACATAGACTGGGTGGCTTGAACAACACAAATTTATTTTTTCACATTTCCGGAGACTGGAAGTTTGAGATTGGGTTGCCACTGTGGTGAGATTCTGTAGAACTCTCTGGCTTGTAAACAGCTGCCATCTTGCTATATGCTCATGTACCCTTTTTTCTGTGTTTGCATGGGAGGAAAGAAAGCAAGCTCCCTGGTGTCTCCTGTTAGAAAGGCACTAATCCCATCATGAATGCAGCACCCTCACTTCCTCACATCTACCCCAAATATTTCCCAGGGTCCTCATCTCAAATATCATCACGTTAGAATTTAGAGCTTCAACATATAAATTTTGGAGAGACGCACTTAGTCCATGACATATTTTAAATAAGATTCTTTACCTTTTAATGATATATGCTGACATACTTACAGGTGAAAAATTATGACAATTTCTTAGAATAATTCAAAGGTGGGAGAGCTGGAGAGATGAAACAAAAGAGGGTTTATGAGTTAATGTTGATTGTTATCCCTGGGTTATAGATAGAAAGGTGTTCCTTTTTGTTTCTATCAAGTCTTTTTTTTTTTTTTTAATATTTTATTTATTTAACAGAGAGAGAGAGACAGAAAGAGATCACAAGTAGGCAGAGAGGCAGGCCGAGAGAGAGGGGGAAGCAGGCTCCCTGTTGAGCAGAGAGCCCGATGCGGGGCTCGATCCCAGGACCCTGAGACCATGACCCGAGCCGAAGGCAGAGGTTTTACCCACTGAGCCACCAAGGCGCCCCCTTTTTTTTTTTTTTTTTTTAAAGAGAGTGAGAGATGGTGGGGGGACAGAGGGAATGAGGGGCTCCATGACGGGCTCAATCTCACGACCTTGAGATCATGACCTGAGCTGAAATCAAGAGTCAGACACATAACTGACTGAACTATCCAGTCACCCCTATTTTTCTATTTTTATGTATGTTTGGAATTTTCCATAATGAGTAACATAAAAAATATAAAATTCATGATATAATTTCATTGTGTCATCATATGTTTCATTTAATTTTGATCTCATTGTCTTACCTCCTCATGTACCTGATTGTTTTACCAAGAGTCAGATGTTGCATAAAATCAATTATATATGGAGGAGGAGCTAAGGAGTAAGAGCAGGACCCTAGGTTTGCATTTTATCTTGAACACAACCAGAGAAATATCAAATCATCCCAAATACCCAAGAAATGATCTGAGGACTGACAGAATAAATTGGTTAGTAAAGGGAGAGAAGAGGTCACATTGCAGAAGATATGAGGTGCAGAAACATAGTTTGGGGGAAAAATGAATTACAGGTGAGAGAGTGGGGAGTGAGGCCTGGTCACAGAGAGAAGTGAGAGAGAGAGGAATGCACAGGGGATTGGGCAAGGAAAACACTTCCCCAAAGCCATTGGACAAGCAAATGTGAGGGGCTGATATTTGTGTCTTTTTACAACCAGTTGGCTCAAAGACTGGAGTTTTAGAGGTCTGAAACATGGCCAGGGTGGAGCCCCGAGGGCACTGCGGTGTTCCTGTGGAGAAGGAATTATATGACCTATTCTTTATAAAGCCATTATGCTTAGGAACAGGAAATATACCAGGCTTTCCTAACACAGAGAAGAAGACAGAGACCTATACAAAATAAACAAGAAAATTCAACCCCCCCCACCCGCTGCAAAAACAAGAAAATGTCACGGCCAAGGATCTAGTCAAAAGAGGTATAAGAAATATGCTTGATCCAAATTTAAAGCAACAATTATAAGGCTACTAGTTGGGTTTGGGAGAAGCAGAGAAGACACCAGGGAGTCCTTTACTATTGACTTAAAAGACCTAAAAACTAGTCAGGCTGAAATTAAAAAATGCTAAAACTGAGATGAAAAACCAAATGGATGTAATGACCACAAGAACAGAAGAAACACAGGAATGAATAAATGATATAGAAGATAAAAGTATGAAAAACAATGAAACTAAAAAGAAGAGGGAGAGAAAAATATTGGATCATAAAGGTAGACTTGGGGAATTCAGCAATTCCATAAAGCATAATAACATTCATATCACAAGAAGAAGAGAGGGGATAAAAGAGCAGAAGGTTTATTTGAGCAAATTATAGTTCAAAACTTCCCAAATATGGGGAAAGAAACAGACATCCAAATCTGGGAAGCAAAAAGCAAGCCAACATCAAAACATACGGTAACTTTGCAAAATACAGAGATAAGGAAAAAAATCCTACAGAAGCAAAGCAAAAGACATCCCCAACTTACAAGGGAAGACAAGTAGGGTTAGCAGATCTATCATAGAAAATTGATAGTCCAAAAGACAGTGGCATGATATATTCAACATGCTGAAATGGAAAAAATAGGCAGCCAAGAATACTTTGTCCAGCAAAGCTAATATTCAGAATAAGAGAGATAAAGAGTTTCCCAGACAGGGGTGCCTGGGAGACTCAGTCAGCCAAGTGTTTGACCCTTGATGAGGTCATGATCTCAGGGTCATGAGGTTGAGGTCCATATCAAGCTCTGTCCTGGGCATGGAGCCTGCTTAAATTCTCACTCCCTCTGCCCCACCTCCACCGCTGATTTCACATGCTCTTGCTCTCTCTCTCGAAAAAAAAGATTTTGCTCAAAAGAACTAAAGGAGTTCATGACCACTAAAACAGCCCCACAAGAAATATTAAAAAGGACTCTTTGAGTGGCAAAGAAAAGACCAAAAGCAGTAAGTTCTAGAAAGGACCAGAGAAAATCTCCATAAACAATGACTTTACAAGTAATCTATGCCATTAAATTCATATCTATCAATAATCATTCTAAGGGCTCCTGGGTGGCTCAATAGGTTAAAGCCTCTGTCTTTGGCTCCGGTTGTGATCCCAGGGTCCTGGGTTCGAGCCCCACATCAGGCTCTCTGCTTGGCAGGGAGCCTGCTTCCTCTCTCTGTGTGTGTGCCTCTCTGACTAGTTGTGATCTCTGTCAAATGAATAAATAAAATCTTTAAAAAAAATTCTAAATGCAAATGGCTTAAATGCTCCAATCATAACATAGAGGGGGTCAGAATGGTTAAAAAAAAAAAAAAAGACCCATATATGTGTTGCCTACAAGTGACTGCAGATTGAAAGTGAGGGGATGGAGAACCAGTTATCATGCTAATGGACATCAAAAGAAAGACAGAGGAGCCATACTTATATCAGACAAACTAGATTTTCAACCAACGACTGTAACAAGGGATGAAGAAGGACACTACATCATAATAAACGAGGTCTATCCAACAAGAAGATCTAACAATTGCAAATATATAGGCCCCCTTCTTGCAAACACCCAAATATATGACACAATTAATAACAGACATAAAGAAACCCATTAATGACAATACAGTAATAGTGGTGGACTTTAACATCCCCACTTACAGCAATGGACAGATCATCTAAGCAGAAAATCAACAAGGAAGCAATGGCTTTGAATGACGCACTGAACCAGGTGGACTCCACAGATACATTCAAAACATTTCATCCTCAGGCAGCAGAATACATACTCTTTTTGAGGGCACATGGGACATTTTCCAGAACAGATCACATGGGAAGTCACAAATCAGGCCTCAACAAGGACAAATACACAGAGATCATGCCATGCATAGTTTCTGACCACAACGCTATGAAACTTGGAGTCCATCACGACAAAAAGTTTGGAAAGATCACGAATCCATAGAGCTTAAAGCACATCCTACTAAAGAGTGGATGGTTCAGCCAGGAAATTAAAGAAGAAATTTCAAAAATGTAGGGAAGCAAATGAAAATGAAAACATGACTGTCCAAGACATTTGAGCTGCAACCAAAGCTGTCATAAGAGGAAAGTATACAGTATTACAGGCTTACCTCAAGAAGCAAAAACATCTCAAATACACAACCTAACCTTCCAAGTAACAGAGCTAGAAGCCGAAGGCCAGCAGAAGAAGGGACACAATGAAGATAAGAGCAGAAATTAATGATAGAGAAACAAACCAAAAACCCACTAGAACAGATCATCAAAACTAAGAGCTGGTTCTTTGAAGGAATTGATAAAATGGATAAACCTCCTAGCCAGACTTATCAAAAAGAGAAAAGAAAGGACCCAAATAAGTAAATTCACAAATGAAAAGAGAGAGATCAGAACCAACACCAAGGAAATACAAACAATTATAAGAGAGTGTCTTATAATAAAAAAAGGGGGTTCTGCATTTTTTCATAGTTCTGCATTTTTCATATCACCCTCTAACATAGAGGTGTCCACAGTACCCTTAGTTTCTCAAAAAATGTTCATAGCACCTCTAGCCAAAAGATGTATCTAACTCCATTCATTAAACAGATAGATCCAAACAACTAAATAGTGCTGATGTCTAAACAACTTAATAGCCATTTTTAAAAATAATAATATTTACATTTATTTCTTAATTCATCATAATTAGTTACTTAATAGGATGTGTGTGTCTGTCGGACCCTGAATGGCTTGTCAACACTTGGAATCATAAAGGACAACACCATCCTCGTTTCCTGATACACAACGATTTTGTGTAGGATTTGCTGGTCATTACAGCAACCACTGAAAAAAGATAAGATGTCATCAAATGAAACTTAGCACGAATCGATGTTGAAACTCTAAGCTACCTGAGCTAGAAATTTGTATATTTTCTGATAGATGCTGCCATGTTTCCCTTAAAAATGTAGACAACTTGCATCACCTCTGTAATTTTGCTGCAGTATTTCAAGATGCCTTGGTGCATAGTTTGGGAACCATGACTCCAACCCATTATATAATTATTTTTTAGGTGTACTGTTTATTGTCCTCTTCACCACCATCCCTCATGATAGAATGAACTCAAGCATAAGAATTTGTGTCTCTTTTTTTCTTTGATATAAGTACATTGAATAATACTGGCTCATATAGGTTTTCAGCACATGATTGTGATTGATCATTTGTTTTTCGGTGAACAGTTCATATTTTTGTCAGTTTTCTTTCAGGTGTTATCTTTATGTTGGTTTCTGAGTATTTTTGCATATCTAGAATATCAGCCTTTGCTTATTATATGTTCAATGCATATTTTTCCCAGTTTACCTTTTTTTTTTACATTTTGATGATACATTTTTCTGCATAAATAGTTTAAAATTTTACATAAGCAATTCTGCCATTTCCTTTTCTTTATAGTCTCTATGTGATACTTCATGTTTATATACACTTTGCCCATCTCATGATCCTAAATAAATTTAAAAAGTTGTATTCAATTTTTCCCCAGTTTATTAGGGTTCTTATTATTTTAAAAATTATGTTACCAAAAATTTATTAGAGATACTGTATAGAGATCCAGCTTGATCTTCATCCAGATGGCTAGCTGGCAGTCCCAACAGTGTATATTAAATAATTGATCTTTCCCCACTGCTTTGAAATAACAACATTGCCACACACTAAATCCCTATGTGTATTTTGGCTCTATTTCTGGAAATGTCAATTCTGTTTTATTTATCATTTTGTTCCTTGTCGAGCCTCAGCCTCTTTGACTTACTATGATCTTGAAAATTGTTTTTAGTTTTGTTTCACAAACTAGTGGATCTTTAATCTGGGGAGGCATAAAATATTTGAAAGAATTAATAAAATTGAAAAACTTGGAAAAATTAGAAAATTAGAAAATTTGAAACTATCCTTTAAAAGTTAATTCCAACAAAACAACTTGGAAAGCATTAAAAATCATAATTTAAAGATCTAAACAATAGTTCTCCAGGAGACTTCTACTTCCTTTTTTTTTTTTTTTTTAATTTATTTTTATTTCCAGCATAACAGTATTCATTATTTTTGCACCACACCCCGTGCTCCATGCAATCCGTGCCCTCTATAATACCCACCACCTGGTACCCCAACCTCCCACCCCCCGTCCCTTCAAAACCCTCAGATTGTTTTTCAGAGTTCATAGTCTCTCATGGTTCACCAAAACTCTTCAAAGTGTAGGGATAGAGGGCACATACCTCAATATCATCAAAGCCATCTACTTCTTTTTTTTTTTATCCATTCAAGTATTTATCACAGTTCCAGACACTTTGTGGGCACATAGAATTTCAATGAATCAAATACCTTCCAGCCCTAGAAACAAGGCAGCATGCATGAACTTCTTATACATGAAGTAAAAACCAGAAATGACTGGATTTTTCTGTGTATGACTAGTAACCTGGTCAGTCACCCTGTCATGATCTTTAAAACGCAAGGACGGTGATGTCATGAATTGTTATCTTATTCTTACTGAATACTCCAAAACCTCACTATATGCAATTAGAAACACAAAGCAAAACCTTAATAATCTATTTAACAATATTTTTGAATGGATTTTGCTCCTATCAATATATTTAATGTGAAATATCACAACTAAAGAGCATCATTAGTCTCAAAAAACTCTACAAAACCTTTATGCATCTATTTGAATTCATTTTTTAAAAAGATTTTATTTATTTACTTGACAGAGAGAGATCACAAGTAGGCAGAGAGGCAGACAGAGAGAGGAGGAAGCAGGCTCCCCACTGAGCAGAGAGCCTGATGCGGAACTCAATCCCAGGACCTTGAGATCATGACCTGAGCTGAAGGCAGCGGCTTAACCCACTGAACCACCCAGGCACCGATGCATCTATTTGAATTCAAAGAAGACATATATGCGTACACATATGCAAAAAATTTAAGGTAGCCTTTGGCCATTTGACATAAACAAACTTACAAAATGTTAAGACTGGCTTAAAAAGGTTTCAGTAATTTCAACACCCAGCCCAAGTGCTCTCACAAGTAATTATATCTCCTTTCTGCCTATCAGTCTACACAAGTCCATTACAAGCAGGAAAGACCTAAATATACAGATTAGAGATGTTTTTCCCCCCATTTATAAATATGGAAGACATAGGCTCCTAGCCAATGAAAAATACAAGGACAATTTTCTTCACTCTTGGCAATGTAACACACTTTCTTGAACTGATGGAAAAATTCCTTGGGAACAGACCACAACAACCTCTTATTTATAACTAGTGGCAAACAGATTAAATGTATAATTGTGCAAATAGGTCAATTAAGGTAAAGAGCACAGCAACACAAAGTCACTAGGTACAGCTTCTATCAAAGTTAAATAACTATATCGCACGCACACATTTCTTTAGCTCCCAGTTTTGAGGACTCTAGCTTGTAACCCCTTATTCTGTGGCATGAGGCTGTGGAAGACTAACTAACAGCATTATGTGTTTTATTTTTATTCCCAAAGTTATCATTGAAATGTCCGGGGCATTCATACCATTGAAAATATAATTCTGTCAGCACAGGGAGGGAGAAGCATTTCCAACTTCTATAGAAAATGGACAAAGCTGGGATGTTTCCTGTGCCAATTAGTAGTGTCGTGGAGCAAGAAGGAAGTGTGTCTAAAGATGCCTGAATGAGAACCCAGCAAGCTCAGTATTTGAATAAGAACAACCCAGCAAGCTTTCTTGGGCTTTTGGCACCCACAGAGGCCACAGTAAAGAGTTCCCAGGAAGGTCATCCAATTTCAATGAGCCAGAGGGATTATGTGGGAGGGAAGCAGTTGCATGGCTCGTTCCCTTCAGCACATGTCCAGGGAGGACATTTGCCAATGCCTGGCACCATAGGGCTTATAAATATTTTCTAGCTGAACTTGTGAATACAGCTTTTCAAACACTAGACAAATGACAGTGCAAAAGAATACATTTAGTGAAACCTAGGAATTGTCTGAAAATTGAATGAAGTTGCAAATTTGTATTTGGAAGCAATACACATGGCTCAAACACATAATTTGATTTAGATTCGAGGGATAAGTTTGTTTAACTGTGAGATACTTATCTGATGATCTGTCTATGCTACTGCTACACAGCCATTCGAGAAATTACTAACTTTCCAACATTTTACCAATGCTTTGATTTTAATGGAGACGTACACCATGATAGTCTAGTTAGTGTCATTCTAGATGTTTGCTTAATATATTTGATTCAGCTAGAATTCTGCACTCCCTTAGCTCTTAAACCACTTAAAAACCTAAAGATAAATTGTTCCTTATTTTAAAACTCCACCCTATATTTATTTATCTACATGTAGGTTTAATTTTCTTCTCTTTTCCCTTTTTACACTCTATTGTCTTTATCGATTTAGTGGTGCTTTCCTATGAAATTAAGCTTAATGTAATCTTTTCAGATTGAATTTAATACAAACATTCCTCTCATGCCTGATGAAAGCAACGGAACTAATTCCGCAGATATACAATTACCTGTTAAGTCTCTCAAACACTTAAAAGTCACAAGCGTGGTAAGATAAACAAGATATAACTTTGTACTCAAAAGGGGAAGAGATCTGAGATGAATAAACAAGTAATAATTATACGGTGTGATAATGTTTAACCAAACTCTAATTTCAATCCAACAACCAGAATGATCCTTTATAAAGAGAAGTATGAACAAGTCATGGAAATGAAAGGCAAAGCATATGGAAGAGAGTCAATGGTATTGTAATAGCATTGTGTGGTAGCTACACCTGTGATGAGCATAGTGTAATGTACAGACATACTGATTTATTATGTTGTACACCTGAAACAAATGTTACATTATGTATCAACTATACTTTGATTAAAGAAAGAAAAGAAACCACACACATAGTAACTGGAAAGAGAGGAGAGAGAGAGAGAGAAGTGGGGGAGAAGAGAGAAGATAGATCCTAGCAATTCTCTGCCCAAACACCTTATTCAGAGGCAATAGCTTAAAAGGTCTTTGTATGGTCTGGCCCTCATTTTAATTTGCAACCCTTCTTCCTCTCCTGGCTCCTTGGTGTACTTATTCTTTAATGACACACTGACACAACATGCTGCATACATTGCTGCCTTAATCTCCACACCCCCAGAGATCCATCTACTTTCTTACCTTTTTAAAATCTTTGCTCAAATTTCACCTTTTTAATGAGACTTTCCCTGACCACGCTATTTTTACATTATAGTCTTTCCCTAGCACTCCCCGTCACCTTTCCTGAGATTTATTTATCTCCATAATACTTTATATTACTCTACACCTTACTATTTCATGAGTGGTTAGTTTCTGTTTTGCCGCCCTAGAAAATAAGTTCCAGGAGGGCTGAGACTTCTGTCAGCTCGCTTATTTCTGTGTTTCGGTGTCTGTAATAGAAGCCGGTAGAGTGAGTTAAGATGGTGGAATAGTGGGTGGACCTTATGATTGTCTCATCCCTGACAACAGCTAGATAAAGATCAAATCACTCAGAACACCCAAGAAATTGATCTGAGGACTGAGAACAAACTGTACAACCAGAGGGGAAAAAAGGTCGAAGGTAGGAGGTATGGAGACATGGTTTGGGAAAGAAAAGACTTGTGAGTGCCGCAAAGGGGATGGAGCCCTGATGATGGGGGGTTATGGGGAGACGTGGGGGAAGGAGAGAGAGGGAGTGGAGGCAGCGCACGGGGCGTTGCACAAGACAAACTTGTCCCCAAAACCACTGACTGGGAAAATGAGAGAGGATAATGATTTCAAGTTTTTACAAGCAATGGAGCTCAAAGGCTGAAGTTTCATGGGGCACCTGGGTGGCTCAGTGGGTTGAAGCCTCTGCCTTTGGCTCAGGTCATGATCCCAGGATCCTGGGATCGAGCCCCACGTCAGGCTTTCTGCTCAGCGGGGAGCCTGCTTCCTCCTCTCTCTGCCTGCTGCTCTGCCTACTTGTCATCTCTGTCTGTCAAATAAATAAATAAAATCTTAAAAAAAAAACACTGAAGTTTCGGAAGTCATCTCTTCATTGCTGGGGTGTAGCCCGGTGAGCAGAGAGGTGCTCCTGTGAAAGAGGACAGAGGTCCCGGAGCCAGCTGTGTGGTCTGAGAATCCCCTGGGTCACAATGGGAGAGCGAGTTCCCTGTCTGGGAGTACATTTGTACATTTGGGAGAGGCGACACTGTCTCTCTGGGGACAAAAGAGCTGGTGGACACCAACGCGCTGCTCCATTCAGTGGCACAGGAGCAGTGAAACAAGCTGAGGACAGTTAACCTGGACACCGGCACTTTGCTGCACTTTACCATGAACTCCTAAGCAGCATGAGCCTGCCAGCACCAGCCACAGCCAGCAAAACCCCAGAGGGTCAGTGTGAGTGCACACCATGCTAGGTCCCAAAAACGTGGAGATTTGAAACCCATACCCCTCAGATGAAACACAGGAGCACTGTGCCCCGGGGTGGGAAGATGCTCTGGACACAGACAGGGGGAAGGCAGGGTGAGGGCTGCATGGGGCACATGAGGAGAGATTGTTCACTCTCCTGAGACAGCTTCCTGAACAGCCGCTGGACAAACTCCGCCTCACAGACCAGAGAACAGACTGACATCATTTTTCCCCACCCAGCAGCACCAACGGATTTCAGTGAGCGGCAGAGCACTGAGCGGAGGCTTCAGTCGCGTACACCCAGCCCCACCCGCATCTGCAGGTGCTTATTTACCAGGGCAGGTGTGCCTCAGAGGCAGAGCAAGAGCCACACCCCGCCCAAAAGACCCGCACAGACCTCCCGCACACACCGAGTCTACTGACCGCAGAGCGCTGCAGAGCTTTGCTCTAGTGGAAATAGGATCTAGCCTCTTGAAACAAGCAAGACCGAAACACACCTTGTGAAACTCACCACAAACTGGACAAGGTCCAAACACTCCCCACTGTAGGCAAACTCTGGAGAGGACCTGAAGGAAAGAGCAGTTGAAACACAGCAACAGAGTGCACTCAGCATAGGCCAGAAACACTTCCTGAAGCACCAGGCCCTAGACAGTATAGGACCTCTTCTTTATAGAGCCATTACTCTCAGAAAGAGGAAACATACCAGGCTTTCCTGACACACAGAAGACAGCAATGGAGACAAAATGCCAAGACCAAGGAATTCATCCCCAAAAAGGAACAAGTAAAGGTCGGGGCCAGGTATCAAATCAAAAGATATGTAAGTAGTATGACTGATCCAGAATTTAAAGCAGCAATCACAAGGATACCAGCTGGGCTTATGAAAGGCAAAGAAAACACCAGGAAGCCCCTTACCACAGAGAAAAAAGACCTAAAAATTAGTCAACCTGAAATAAAAAATGCTATAAATGAGATACAAAATTATAACTGGTTGTAATGACTACAAGGATGGAAGAAACACAGGAATTAATAAATAATATAGAAGATTAAAATTTGAAAGATAACAAAGCTGAAAAGACGAGGGAAAGAAAATATTGGATCATGAAGGTAGACTTGGGGAACTCAATGACTCCATAAGGAGTAATAGCATTCATATCAAAGAAGTCCCTGAAGAAGGAAAGAGGGAAAAGGGACACAATGTTTATTTCAGCAAATTATACCTGAAAAATTCCCTAATCTGGGGAAAGAAACAGACATCCAAATCCAGGAGGCACAGAAAACTCCCACCTCAATCAACAGAAGCAGACTAACACCAAGACATATCATAGTTAAATTTCCAAAATACTGAGATAGGAAGAAGTTTTGAAAGTATCAAGGGAAAAGAAACGCCTGAACTAAAAGGGAAGATAGATCCATCCACAGAAACTTAACAGGCTGGAAGAGAATGCCATACTATACTCAACATGTTGAATGGAAAAACATGCAGCTAAGAATACTTCATCCAGCAAGGCTGGTATTCGAATAGATGGAGAAATGAAAGTTTTCCCAGAGGGGTACCTGGGTGACTCAATTGGTTAAGTGTCTGACTCCTGATTTCCACTTGGGACATGATCCCAGGGTCGTGAGACTGAGGCCTGTCCCGGGTTCTGCACTGGGCATGGAACCCGCTTAAATTCCTCTTCCCTCTGCTATTCCTTGCTCCCTCCTGTGTTCTCTCTCTGTCTCTAAAAAAAAAAAAAAAAAAAAAAAAAAAATCCCAGACAAACAAAAATTAAAGGAGCTCATGGCCACAAAACCAGGCTTGCAAGAAATACTAAAGGGGACTCTGAGTGGGAAAAAAAGACCAAAAGCAATAGACTAGAAAGAAGCAGAGAAAATCTCTAGAAACAACAAATTTACAGGTCATAAAATGATGCAAAATTCATATCTATCAATAATCACTCTCAATGAAAATGACGAAGTGCCCCAATCAAAGCACATAGGGAGTCAGAATGGATTAAAAAAAGAAAAAGACCCATCCATATGCTGCTTAAACTCATTTTAGACATAAAGACTCCTGCAGATTGAAAGTGAGGGGATGGAGAACCAGTTATCATGCTAATGGACATCAAAAGAAAGACAGAGGAGCCATACTTATATCAGACAAACTAGATTTTCAACCAACGACTGTAACAAGGGATGAAGAAGGACACTACATCATAATAAACGAGGTCTATCCAACAAGAAGATCTAACAATTGCAAATATATAGGCCCCCTTCTTGCAAACACCCAAATATATGACACAATTAATAACAGACATAAAGAAACCCATTAATGACAATACAGTAATAGTGGTGGACTTTAACATCCCCACTTACAGCAATGGACAGATCATCTAAGCAGAAAATCAACAAGGAAGCAATGGCTTTGAATGACTCACTGAACCAGGTGGACTCCACAGATATATTCAAAACATTTCATCCTCAGGCAGCAGAATACATACTCTTTTTGAGGGCACATGGGACATTTTCCAGAACAGATCACATGGGAAGTCACAAATCAGGCCTCAACAAGGACAAATACACAGAGATCATGCCATGCATAGTTTCTGACCACAACGCTATGAAACTTGGAGTCCATCACGAGAAAAAGTTTGGAAAGATCACGAATCCATAGAGCTTAAAGCACATCCTACTAAAGAGTGGATGGTTCAGCCAGGAAATTAAAGAAGAAATTTCAAAAATGTAGGGAAGCAAATGAAAATGAAAACATGACTGTCCAAGACATTTGAGCTGCAACCAAAGCTGTCATAAGAGGGAAGTATACAGTATTACAGGCTTACCTCAAGAAGCAAAAACATCTCAAATACACAACCTAACCTTCCAAGTAACAGAGCTAGAAGCCAAAGGCCAGCAGAAGAAGGGACACAATGAAGATAAGAGCAGAAATTAATGATAGAGAAACAAACCAAAAACCCACTAGAACAGATCATCAAAACTAAGAGCTGGTTCTTTGAAGGAATTGATAAAATGGATAAACCACCTAGCCAGACTTATCAAAAAGAGAAGAGAAAGGACCCAAATAAATAAATTCACAAATGAAAAGAGAGAGAGATCAGAACCAACACCAAGGAAATACAAACAATTATAAGAGAATATGATGAAAAATTACATGCCAACAAATTGGGCAATCCAGAAGAAATGAATGGGTAAATTCCTGGAAACATACAAACTACCAAAACTAAAACAGGAAGAAATAGAAAACTTGAACACATGGATAACCATCAAAGAAAGTGAATTAGTAATCAAAAATCTCCAAACAAAAGTCCCAGACCAGATGGTGTCTCTGGAGAATTCTACTAAACATTTTAAAAAGAGTTATGACCTCATCCCCAACTGTTCTAGAAAGTAGAAATGAAAACTTCTAAACTCATTCTCAAAGGCCATCATTACATTGATTCCAAAACCAGACAAAGACCCCACTACAAAGGAGAATTACAGACCAATATTGCTGATGAACATGGACGCAAATTGAATCCAACAGCACATTAAAGAATCATTCACCACAATCAAGTGGAATATATTCCTGGGTTGCAAGTGTGGTTTGATTTTGGCAAATAAATCAACAGGAGACACCATATTAATAAAAGAAAGGGTAAGGACCATATGATTCTCTCAATAGATATAGAAAAATCATTTGACAAAATACAACATCCATTGTTAATAAAAACCCTTAACAAGGTAGGGATAGAGGGAACATGCCTCAACTTCATAAAGGCCATCTACAAAAGACCCACAACTAATATCATCCTCAATGAGGAAAAACTGAGAAAAAAGCCTTTCCCCTACACTCAAGAACAAGAGAAGGATGTCTACTCACCATTACTATTCAACATATTGGATTGAAAGTATTGGAAGTCTTAGCCTCAGCAATAGGACAAGAAAGGAAATAAAAGGCATCCAAATTGGCAAAGAAGAAGTCAAACTTCCACTATTTTCAGACAAAATGATACTCTATGTAGAAAACTCAAAGACCCCACCAAAAAATTGCTAGAACAAATATATGATTTCAGTAAAAGCACAGGCTATAAAATCAATATACAGAAATCTGTTGCATTTCTATATACACAAAAAGGAAGCAGCAGGAAAGGAAATCAAGGAATCGATCCCATTTACAATTATGCCAAAAACCATAAGATACTTAGGAATAAATCTAACGAAAGAGAGACAAGATCTGTATTCTGCAAACTATAGAACACTTATGAAAGAAATTGAAAAGGACACAAGGAAATGGAAAAGCATTCCATTCTCATGGATTAGCAGAATGTTGTTAAAATGTGTGTACTTCCTGGGGCGCCTGGGTGGCTCAGTGGGTTAAGCCGCTGCCTTCAGCTCGGGTCATGATCTCAGGGTCCTGGGATCGAGTCCCACATCAGACTCTCTGCTCAACGGGGAGCCTGCTTCCCTCTCTCTCTCTCTCTGCCTGCCTCTCCATCTACTTGTGATTTCTCTCTGTCAAATAAATAAATAAAATCTTAAAAAAAAAAAAGTGTGTACTTCCCAAAGGAATCTACACATTTAATGCAATCACTACCAAAATACCACCAGCATTTTTCACAGAGCTAGAACAAACAATCCTAAAATTTATATGGAACCACAAAAGACCGTGAATAGCCAAAGGAACCTTGAAAAAGAATACCAAAACTGAGGACATGCTCATTCTGGATTTAATGCTATATTACAAAGCTGTAGTGATCAAGACAGTATGGTACTGGCACAAAAACATATACATATATCAATGGAGAA
The DNA here is from genome assembly GCF_009829155.1 of Mustela erminea. NCBI lineage: Eukaryota > Metazoa > Chordata > Mammalia > Carnivora > Mustelidae > Mustela > Mustela erminea. The sequence continues at coordinate 30,847,676 of NC_045619.1, forward strand.
GAGTAGAAAACCCAGAAATGGAGCCACAACTATATGGTTAACTAATCTTCAACAAAGCAGGAAAGAATATCCAATGGATAAAAGTCTTTTCAGTGAATGGTGATGAATGGCTCAGTGGGTTAAAGCCTCTGCCTTCACCTCAGGTCAGGATCCCAAAGTCCTGGGATTGAACCCCGCATAGGGCTCTCTGCTCAGCAGGAAGCCTGCTTCTCCCTCTCTCTCACCCTGTCTCTCTGCCTACTTGTGATCTCTGTCAAATAAATAAATAAAGTCTTAAAAAAAAAAATAAAGCTCTGCATAGTGAAGGAAACAATAACAAAAACCAAAAGGCAGCCTACCTAATGGGAGAAGATATTTGCAAATGACATACCTAACAATGGGTTAGTATCTAAAATCTATAAAGAACTTATTGCACTCAATACTCAAAACACAAGGAATCCAGTTTAGAAATGGGCAGAAGACATGAATAAATAGTTTTCCAAGGAAGACATTCAGATGGCTAATAGACACATGAAATGATGCTCAACATCACTCATCATCACAGAAATACACAGCAAAATCACAATGACATACGACTACACACCTGTCCGAATTGTTAAAATTAACAACACAGGAAATACAGATGTTGGAAAAGATGCAGAGAAGGGAGAACCCTCTTGTCCTTTTGGTGGGAATGCAAACTGGTGCAGCCATTCTGGAAAATAGTATGGAGGTTCCTCAGAAAGTTAACCATAAGACTACCCTACAATCTGGGAATTATGCTACTAAATAGGTACCCAAAGGATTAAAAAAAAATACATATTTGAAGGGATACATGCACCCTGATATTCATAGCAACAATATCAATAGTAACCAAACTATGGGAAGAGCCTAAATGTCCACTGACTGATGAATGGATAAAGAAGATGTGGTGTGTACACACAATCGAATACGACTCAGTCATCAAAAAGATGAAATCTTGCGATTCGCTATGATATGGATGGAGCCAGACTATATTACATTAAGTGAAATAAGTCAATCAGAGAAAGACAAATATCATGATTACATTCATACATGGAATTTAAGAAACCAAACAGGTGAACATACTGGAGTTGGGGGGGAAGAAAAAAGAGAGGGGAAAACAAACCGTAAGAGACTCTTTAAGAACAAACTGAGGGGTGAAGGAGGGTGGTGGGGGTTGGGCTAGATGGGTGATGGGGATTAAGGAGGGTACATGATGTGATGAACACTGGATGTTGTCTGTAAGTAATGAATCACTGAATTCTACTCCTGAATCCAACATTGTACTGCATGTTAACTACCTAGAATTTAAGTAAAAATTTGAAAAAAAAGAAAAAATAACTAAAAATAAAAGAGAAAACGGTAAACCTAAAAAATTAAGTAAGATGTTATTGTAAGAGTCTATGATAGGCTCAACTGAGGTAAAAAGAAACTTGGAGAGCTATTTTTCACATATTATCAATGTAATTTTCACATCAGTTAATTGGATGACGGTTGGTACATAATAGGAGAAAGACTAAGATGACTCTGGAGTCTATCATTTGTAGGACTGGAACATAAAATGGTTTTCAACAGATACAAAGAGGACCAGGATTTGAAGGAGTATATTGGAGTGGAAAGTCATGACTAAATCCTACAAGGGATTGAATCAGAGCCTAGTGGGAGAATTGCAAAAGAGAAGAACAAATTCTTTCTCAGAGATAGGAAGGATAGTGGATTTCTACTGTGTTTCAGTTGTTCAGCCTTCAGTTTTCCTTTCTTCAGAGCATTCCAATTCCCTTTGGGGGAATTATCACTTTTCTGGTAGTTAAGAGTCTGGTGGATGTATAATTGAGAGTCCTACTTCTACTTAGCCAAGAAGCAATTTATATAATCCAAACTAAGCCACTTGAATGTTCTTTTCCCAGAAGTTTAATACTGGGCAGATTAATAAGAGACTAGAAACAGCTGGATTCACCACAGATGTCGGGACTGGAACACCAAACTATTTTTGTCACTCAAGAGACTGTTTTATAATTTTTTCTGGGGCTCCCTTGGTTCTTGAAGATTTCCAAATCCACATTTTTAAGCTTCCTTTTGATACTATTATCTGGTACATGATATGATAATTTATGGTAAATTCTATTTTTCTTTCAGAGAATTCATTTGTGTCATCCTAGCTGATAAAGAAGGGATAATGATGATGAAAGAATCGTATGTTAGAAACAGTAAATTGTAAAATTCGGGATGTTCTTATAAGATATATGAATTCTAGGGTTACATAAAAAGTAGGTTATTTTTATTAATCAGAGGCTTGAAAAGAACCATAAAGGTTTTTTGTTTTGTTTTGAGCAGTTACTAAAAGGCATATGTAAGGGATCAACTAAGAATGAGTAAAAGAATTGCTTATCTCATTGAAGCTGACAACTGTAAACATTAATGGAGCCCAACCAACATGATTATGCAATTTCTTTAAGAGTATTTAAAAATTTGGAATGGAATTAAAGAATGTGAATCAGTAGGGTTTGGAAATTAATGGAGCACTTCCACTAAACAGTCAAGAGAGTAAAAAAATGAAAAGGGTCCAATGAGTATATAGACTTGACATGATGAACCCTGGGATTCTGCCCGTGTAGGGAGCTCTCTAGATCATATACATAGGGATGGGTGGAATCACTAACAGCTTCACCTAGAAGGCTGAAGCAAGGCTAGGATTCAGGATTGAACAATTCTAGGAAAGATATTTATCCAGATGCCTATAGGTAGCACAGACAATGGAAAACCCAGACTATGATCCAAGACGAAAAACACAGTTGTAACACTAAATGTAGGGCTGAGCCACAAGACCGAGAGTAATAAAGTGCTATAAATGTGAAAATTAGTGATAAATTCAGAAATCTAGGGGAGCTGGAGTAGAATGTGGCATGTTATCCCTCAAACTTGGCGGATGTTTACAGCATCAGGGAACAGGTACTTTCTTGTTGAAAGGTGACAAGCAGAAAATAAAGCTTAGATTCCAATAAACTGGAAGATAATATTAAATAAGATGGGAATAGGGAAGATCACAACAAAAGCAAAAATCAATCTTACTGAAATTGAGGAAGTAGGGAGGTGGAGTCCTCATTCAGAGAGGAAAAAATCTCAGGGTTGAAGGTGTTAGAGGTGTAGACAGACATGTGAGTGATTAGACGTAAAGATTATTAATGTAAAGATCAAGGAAATGGAACTAGGGTATTAAATGAGTCATAACCTTAAAAATTAATTATGATTATTCAAAACTTATTAGAAATAAAGGTGGGGAAAAAAGTGTCAACATCTTCATTAAAAGAAAGTTACTGAGAGTTTAGTCAGTTATGAAGGGACAGGCTGAGAGATAATAGCCAAGAGGGAAATGAAACTGGATAGCATAAAGACTAGTTGTGCAAAAGGATTGTACTGAGAAGAATCCTGATTTAGTAGTAACTATGTCTGTCCTCTGTCTCTTCTTCCCCTACTGGATCTCTAGATCAATTTCCAAAAGCAAACTGGCCTCCTGAAATTAATAAGCTATTATAGCATAATTATAGGATGCAAGGTATCTAAGTCTGTTGTTGCTGCTATAACAAAATACCATAGACTGGTTGGCCAATTTCTTTTCTTTTTTTTTTTTTTAAGATTTTATTTATTCACTTGAGAGAGAGATCAAGCAAGCACCAATGGGGGGAGAGGTGAATGGAGAAGCAGACACCTTGCTGATCGGGGAGCCTGACACGGTGCTCGATACCAAGGATCAGGAGATCATGACCTGAGCCAAAGCCACATGCTTAAACATCTGAGCCACGCAGGTGCCCCAATGTGGCCAATTTCAACAGAGATTTATTTCTCATAGTTCTAGAGGCTGGGAAGTCCAAGATCAAAGCCCTGACAAATTCAATGACTAGAGAGTGTTCACTTCCTGGCTGCTAGATGTCCATCTTTCCTTCTGCCCTTAAAAGGGGCGAGGGAGTACTGTGGGGTCTCTTTCATAAGAATTCTAATCCCTTTCATTATGGCTCTGCCCTCATGACCTAATCACCTCCAAAGACCCCACCTCCTAATTCCATTCACTTTGGGCATTAGATTTTGACATATGAACTTTGAGGGGACACGGGCATTCTGTCTATAGCACAAGGCTGATATGCAAAGTCAATCACCTTTCTATACACTAGCAATGAACAAGTAGAATTTGACAATAAAAACACAGTAGCATTTACATTAGCAACCCTCAAATTACAAACTTAGGTATAAATCTAACAACATATATACAAGATTTATATGACGAAAAACTGCAAAACCCTGATGAAAGAAATAAAAGAACCAAATAAGTAGAGATATTCTGTGTTCATATATAGGAAGACTCAATATTGTCAAGGGGTTCTTGACTTATGGATTCATTATAATCCCAATCAAAATCCCCACAAGTTATTTTTTGAATATGGACAAACTGATTCTAAAGTTTATACGGCGAGGCGGGGCACCTGGGTGGCTCAGTTAAGTATCTGCCTTCTGCTCAGGTCATTATCCCAGGGTCCCAAGATCGAGTCCCACTTTGGGTTCCCTGCTCAGTGGAGAACGTGCTTCTCCTTCTGCCTGCTGCTCCCCCTGCTTGTGCTCTCTCTCTGTCAAATAAATAAATAACATGTTTATATGGAGAGACAAAAGACCCAAAATAACCAATTCAGTATTGAAGGAGAAGAGAAAAATGGAAAGACTGGAAGCCACTGACTTGCTTGGAATTTTCCACAGGTACAGTAAAAATACAATGTGATATTGGTGAAAGACTAGACAAATGAGATCAGTGAAACAGAATGGAGAGCCAGGAAACAGACCAGAATAAATACAGCTGATGTTTGATAAAGGAACAAAGGCAATTTGATGGATTAAAGATTGTTTTTGCTGCAAATACTGTTGGAACATCTCATCAGCCACATGCAAAAAATAAATAAATAAATAAATCTAGATACAGATCTATATCCCTCACAAAAATTCACTCAAAGTAGATCTCAGACCTAAATGTAGAGCACAAAAACTATAAAGCTTTTGGAAGATAATACAGGGAAAACCCTAGATGATCTTGGGAATGGTGATGATTTTTTTTTTAAATACAACACCAAATAAATGAATACATACATACAACACCAAAGGCGTGATCCATGAAAGAAAGAATTAGTAGTTAGACTTTGTTAAAATTAAGAACTCCTGTTCTGTGAAATGCAATTTCAAGAGAATAAGAAGATAAAACACAGACAGGAAACATATTTGCAAAAAAACACACCTAAGAAAGGATTACTATCCAAAATGGGCCCAAGACATGAATGAACACCTTACCAAAGAAGATATATGGATGGTAAATAAGCATATGAAAAGATGTTCCAATCATACAGCATCAGGGAAATACAAATTAAGACAACAGTGAGATACCACTATACCACCTATTAGAACGCCCAAAATGCAGAACACTGACATCATCAAATACTGGTGAGGTTGTGGCTCAATAGGAACGCTCATTCACTGATGGTGGGAATGCAAAATAGAACAGCCACTTTGGAAGGCAGTTTGGAAGTTTCTTAGAACACTAAACATACTTTAACCATGCAATTCAGCAATCATGCTCTTCGGTATCTAACCAAAGGAAAACATATGTCCACACAAAAATCTGTGCTGAGATGTTTATAATAGCTTATTTATAATTGGCAAATCTTAGAAGCAGCCAAGATGTCCCTACGTAGGTAAATGGATAAACTGTGTTATTTTCAGACAATGGAATATTATTCAGAACCTAAAAAAAATGAGCTGTCATGCCAGGAAAAGACACTGAGGAAACGTAAATGCATATTGCTAAGTGAAATGCTGATCTAGAAAGACTACACAATGTGTGATCCCAACTATGATTAAGGGGGGAGAAAAATTATGGAGAGAATAAAAAGATCAGTGCTTGGCATCATTTTTAGGGGAGAGGGAGAGATGAACAGGCAGAACACAGAGGAATTTTAAGGCAGTGAAACTATTTTGTGTGATATTAATAGTGGGTATATGTTATTGCAAATTTGTCCAGATGCATAAGATGTAAAACACCAAGAGTGAACCCCAATATAAATTACAGACGTGGGATGATAATGATGTGTGAGTGTAGGTTCATCAGTTCTTACAAATGTACCAGTCTTGTGGGGGATGTTGATAATGAGGAATATTACCTCATGGGGGTAGGGAATACAAAGAAAATCTCCGTACCTTCTGCTCAATTGACTGCTATGAACTGCTCTAAAAATAAGGTCAATTAAAAATAAACAACAAGTCAGACTAAAATATTCAGGAAATAATTTTCTTAATTTAACAAGAAATTGAATCTTGGCGATCGGAATAATTTATTTATAACCTCATCACATGAACTTAAAGAGTCATTAAGTAAATTCAAATTTACTAGAGATGTTGAAAATAGTTGCACCCTTCTTAAAGATCAAATTAAGTGGCCTATTTCCAAATGCACATATTTTTGATACATGACTTCCATGTTTCCACTACTCATGATTGTAAAGTGCTTGACATACTGATACTGCTCAGAGATTTCTTGCTCATATAGGACAGTTTTCTACTGTTCCCTTGGGGTTAACAAAAGTTACTTCGTGCAATTTTTATGAGGCTTAAAAAAAGTAAGATCTATAAAACATCTGGCAGGAAGGAGATGCTCCTCATTAGCTCTCTCCTCCTAATAAATGGTCACCTCTCACCATAGATGTCTAGGCAATCATTTATTCACTAGTTGCATATTACCCTTTCTCACTCCAGATTTAAATGGATACTCATTTCACGAACGATTGAGTTATAATTCTATAGTTATGTAGTCATATATACACTAGTTTATACTTAGCAGTAAATGGATGTTAACCGTGGACATGCATTTAACATACATATATTTTCTTAAGAACAATTTAAAAAAGAATAAAAGACTAACAAAAAAAAAAACCCAAAAACAATTCTGCACACCATTCCCGTCAATAAACATGGGCCTCAGACTGAATCTGAGATGGGAGATTGGATGTTGGTGTTCAGTCTTTAGAGTCTGCTTTGATTTCTGTCTCAGCATGCATGTGCCTCCCAACCATGAGTGTGATGGGAGTGTGTAAAGACAGAATTTGCTATCCATCATGGCCTCTAAACTAGAGACAGCTCACTGCTTCATCCACTTCTAATCTGAGAAATCAGAAATTCATTCTAATTTTGGAGGCACAACTAGTTGCTTGGGACTATGGGACACAGCTGATTCCTAGTAGACCGTGAACCATAATTTTGATTCTTTGTGATCATGGGTACAATCTTGAGACTGATTTGAAAACCTAAGTTTGCATGGAAGATAGGACTTCATTTTACATTGCATTGTGCCAGATAAAAGTAGGTGTTCAGTAAATACATGGAGGCAGGGGGAGACAAGTTTAGAGTTTTAATAGGCTTGCTGATTACAGAAAACCAAACATTCATATCTGTTGTTTCTCTCTCTACTCATGATATAAGAAACTTTCAGGTCTGGTCTTCTCTTCCTAGCCAGAGGTTAGACTATCTGTGAAATTTCTCTAGTTTGCTATCTCTTCTCCTCTCAATAAAAATTAAGACGACTCACTACGCATTTCTTTTTCCAGATCATTGGACTGTCTCAGCCTCAGAGGGATACAGATAAAAGAAGACTGGTTTGGGGTAAAGAGGTCTGAGATCAAGTCCCACCTCCCCTATCAATCAAGCAACCTCCGGCAACAGTCTTAGTCTTCTCTCTCTGGGCCTCAGTCCTTTCATATCTGCAAAGAGGGAGCAAGATTAGATGATCTTTACAAGGTCATATTGATAAATAGTTGTTAGATTTATATGCTACTTATATAAGGCCTTTCCCAGATCATAAAGACAGAAACACAGTCCCTGCGTTCCTTAAAGATTTCATGGGGAATCCCATCTCTCTCACACAATGATAAACTTTTCCTTCTTTCCAAGACTGAGAATTTTTTTTAAAAGATTTTATTTATTTAACAGAGAGAGAGAGAGATAGTGAGAGAGGGAACACAAGCAAGGGGAGTGGGAGAGGGAGAAGCAGGCTTCCCACTGAGTAGGGAGCCCGATGCGGGACTTGATCCCAAGACCCTGGGATCATGACCTGAGCCGAAGGCAGACGCTTAATGACTAAGCCACTCAGGTGTCCCAAGATTGAGAATTTTTAATCACAAACTGGAACAAATTTAATAGATCTTATCTCATCTTCAATAAGAAAAGGATTCTATGTGCTCCTATTTTATATTCATATCTAAAAAATATGCTAAAAATATATTTTAAAAAACTGTGTATCTCATAATTGCTTAAATGGTAATCAGGTTAGAACCATACTTTGCTAGTAAATCTTAGGTTGATATTTTCAGAAAGATCTGGTGATAAATTGATATGTTACATTTTAATGTAATTGACAAACAGTTGTGACCATTTATGACAGAAAACATCCATTACCTACATACCTACATTCCTTCTTCCTCCCTGATAATAGGACCTTGGTGTGTTCAGCTAGCATACCAAAGATGGTCCTATTGAGAAAGCTGATCCCTGCCCCAGTTCTGGAAGATAAATCACAAGTGACCTGAATTAATTATAGTAATACCATCCTTCTTCCCTCTTCTCCTGCCCCACAGTGATTTATCTCGGGGGCATTCATGTGACTCAGTTCTGATCAAAGTGATATAGGAAAGGTCTGGTGAACAAAAGCTTCTGAGAAATTGTGTTCTCTTAAAAAAATGAAAAGACAGACTCCCTTGGTGTGCTCTGTAATCTGTTGGTGCTCCTCTCTTCATGCCTGTAGGGATATAAAACCTCAGTGTCCTGTAACCATCTTGTGGCAATGCGGCAATAAAGAATGGAAGCTAACACACCTACGATTGTCCTTGCTGACATCTGTGAACTGCCTTGCTGTCTTGGGCTGCCGACTTCTTAACTTCCTGTTATTGGAGAAAAAGGATTACAGCAAACTCTAGTTTTGCTTTATGTTCCTTGTAGCTGAATCTATTCCTAAATGATACAACAACCAACACAGACAAAGATACGTAGCTAACCATGATAATAAGGCTGGACTTCTGAGAATCTCCAGATCTTTGAATGGCTATATTGTGCCATTTAAAGGTCAAAACCCCACAAATTCGATGCTTCATAGTCTGACCCCTCAATTGCAACTACAAGCAGAAAGCAAAAATGTATGATTTGGTAAACTAGTATAGAAAGAAACAAGTCCTACTGGACTACTAAATTCAGGAATTCAGGCCAATCTCTGACCTTCAGTTATTGCATAAAAGTAAATATTAGATCATTTTAATGATGCTGATGATATTAAAATATTAAATAATATTAACTGTTATTTACTCTTTACTAAGTGGTGAGCACTTTTCTAAACTATTTACAACTGTTGTCTCAATCCTCACAAATCTATAAAGAAAGGACTATTGTTCCCATTTTGTAGTCAAAGGAACTGAAGTGGGAATGGGTTTAGCGACCTGCACAATTTCACACAGTAAATGGTGGAGTTCACACCCCAATCTCAGTGTAGTCAGTCCTACTCACTGATAAACTAGTAGAGCTTCTTCCTCTACTTTGTTCCAATTTTTCTCATTTTGAAGCAGCCTCAACTTGCAAAAAGATCACAAGTACCATACAAAGAACAATTTTCCTAAACCATTTGAGAATGCCATGCCAGTGTGATGCCCTGATCATCCCCAAATACTTTAGTGTATGTAGTGGTTTAAATAGTGACCCCCCCACACACCCATAAAACCCCTAGTACCTGAGAATGTAACCTTATTCAGAAATAGAGTCTTTGCAGATATAATTAAGTAAAAGATTCTGAAATGAGATTATCCTTGACTAAAGATGAAACCCAAACTCCATAAATACTGTCATGATAAGACAAATGACAAGATGACTGAAGAGACACAGATACAAAGGAGAGATACAGGCAAAATTCAAGTAAATACGGAGGTAGAGATTGGAGTGATGCATCTGTAAGTGAAGGAATGTGGCAGCCACCAGAAGTGAGGGGTGAGGCACGGAAGGGATTCTCCTTCAGAACCTGCAGAAGAAACCAATCCTGCAGACATCCTGATGTCAGACTCATGGCCTCCAAAACTGTGAAAGAATAAATTTATCTTGTTTTAAACCACCCAGTTTATGGCAATTTAATTCAGCAACCCTAGGTAACGAACCCAGTGTGTAATTACTACAAACAAGGACATTCTTCTACAAAACCACAGTATAAGCATTGAAGTCGAAGAGTAATGATATACCATTACTATCTAATCCATTCCATTTCACCAAACAATCACCTAAAGAGGATCCAGTTCAGAATCACACTTTGCAGTTCAGTGTCTTTTCTCCTGATCCCTAAGTCTAGACCAATTCCTCAGCCTTTCCTGAACTTTCATGCTTTTGGAGATTATAGGCCAGGTATTTTGTAGAATTAGTTTAAGTTTGGGGTTTTCCAATGTTGCCTTATGATTAGAGTCAGGTTATACATCTTTGGCAAGAATATTAGAGAAGAAATGCTGGGTTCTTCTCACTGCATCCTATCAGGTGATACGCAATTCAGCTTTCTCCTTGCTGATCATGTTCTCCAGTAAACTGAGTTTCTTGTATCATATTCTCGTATAAACTTTGAGTTTATAGCCCTTTTAACTTTTTCCATAGTCAGCTATTACTGATCTGGCTAAACCACGGGTCCAGAGTAGTTGAGATTAAGAAATTTCTAGTATTGGGGCACCTGGGTAGCTCAGTGGGTTAAGCCTCTGCTTTTGGCTCCGGTCATGGTCTCAGGGTCCTGAGATTGAGCTCTGCATCGGGCTCTCTGCTCCTCGGGGAGCCTGCTTCCCCCCTCTCTCTCTGCCTGCCTCTCTGCCTACTTGTGATCTCTGTCAAATGAATAAATAAAATATTAAAAAAAAAAAGAAATTTCTAGTATTCACGGTATACTCTTTCAATTTGAATTTAAGAAAATCTGTTGGGGTAGACAAAGGCAATCTTATGTTAGACCCAATTATAACTTGTGGCCAAATAAAAGACTACAGTTCCAGAAAATTTTAAAAAATAAAAGCAATAAGCACACACACACACACACACACGCATACACACACAAAACTTCAAGAAAGGGTGATTTTAGGCTACTGATGCAGACTGGACACAGAGATATATTCCCAGCCAAATAAACAAAAATTAATGAAAGCTAAAGGGTCTTCTCTAAATCAGTGTTTTATAATTAAAAAAAAATCCCTTTTTGATAAATTTAATCTCAACCGCTCCCCAGTCTATATTTCATAGTTCCAATCTTTAAAGTGTTTTTCCTTTCTAAAATATAACAGTAAACTACATACTGAATGTAATTTTTCACTCTTCTTACTCCCCTGGAGATTTAGAGACTTCTACTCCATCTTATGTTCTCCCCCAGTCCCTGGTACTATTTCTCCTTCTGCTGAAAATCAATGCTATGGTTATCAAATGGAAAGTAGAATTTGGGTACTTGGGTGGATCAGTAAGTTAAGTGTCTGTCTTTGTCTCAGGTCATGATCCCAGGACCCTGAGATCAAGCCCCATCTTGGACTGCCTGCTCAGTAGGGACTCTGCTTCTTCCTCTGCACCCCCCTCTCTATCTCAAATAAACAAATAAAATCTCAAAAAAGGGAAAGAATTAATTCCATTTTTCAGCAGGCATACCTATGTATTAATTGAAAGTTAATGAGTCTGACCATTTAACAAAAGTTAAGAATTCATGATGCAAATTACTCAGACACAAGTGAACTCCCTAAGAACAAGTAGATATAATTTTAAATTAATGATGCTTTTTCTGATCAGCATGCATACTAATTGCATGATTCTTAGTTATACATAGCTTGTTGCCAAATGGTGCTTAGACCTCACTTAATCCCTTATCTCTACCACAGGATAGATTTTTTTTTTCCCCAATAATTCCTATTTACTCCTATTCTCATTCCTCATCATTGCTATTCTAAATGTTATTCTCTTAATTACACCACTGTCTATTTTGCTCTCCAGGGATGACTTAATCATTTACTTCATCATGAAAATAAAAGCTGTCAGGGCATTAACACCATGGTAAGCAGAATAATGGCTCTCTAAGATACCTCGGAATAAACTTAACCAAAGAGGTAAAGGATCTGTACTCAAGGAACTACAGAACACTCATGAAAGAAATTTAAGAAGACACAAAAAGATGGAAGACCATTCCATGCTCTTGGATCGGAAGAATAAACATTGTTAAAATGTCGATACTGCCTAGAGCAATCTATACTTTTAATGCCATTCTGATCAAAATTCCACCGATATTTTTCAAAGAGCTGGAGCCAATAATCCAAAAATTTGTACGGAATCAGAAGAGACCCCGAATCGCTAAGAAAATGGTGAAAAACAAAAATAAAACTGGGGGCATCACGTTACTTGATTTCAAGCTTTACTACAAAGCTGTGATCACCAAGACAGCATGGTACTGGCATAAAAACAGACACATAGACCAGTGGAACAGAGTAGAGAGCCCAGATATGGACCCTCAACTCTATGGTCAAATAATCTTCGACAAAACAGGAAAAAATGTACAGTGAAAAAAAGACAGTCTCTTCAATAAATGGTGCTGGAAAAACTGGGCAGCTATATGTAAAAGAATGAAACTCGACTGTTCTCTTACACCGTACACAAAGATAAACTCAAAATGGATAAAAGACCTCAACGTGAGACAGGAATCTATCAGAATCCTAGAGGAGAACATAGGCAGTAATCTCTTCCATATCAGCCACAGCAACTTCTTTCAAGATATGTCTCCAAAGGCAAAGGAAACAAAAGCTAAAATGAACTTTGGGGACTTCATCAAAATCAAAAGCCTCTGCATAGCAAAGGAAACAGTCAACAAAACAAAGGAGGCAACCCGCGGAATGGGAGAAGATATTTGCAAATGACAGTATAGACAGAAGGTCGATATCCAGGATCTATAAAGAACTCCTCAAACTCAACACACACAAAAAAGATAATCATCTAAAGATGACTATGTTCTTACTCCTGCAACCTACAAGTATGTTGCCTTACCAGCAAAAGGGACCTTGCGGATGTAATTAAGAGTATAGACCTTGAGGGGCGCCTGGGTGGCTCACAGGGTTAAAGACTCTGCCTTCGGCTCAGATCATGATCCCAGGGTCCTGGGATCGAGCCCCCGCATTGGGCTCTCTGCTTGGCAGGGAGCCTGCTTCCCCCTCTCTGCCTGACTCTCTGCCTACTTGTGATCTCTGTCTGTCAAATAAATAAATAAAATCTTTAAAAAAAAAAAAGAGTATAGACCTTGAGATGAAAGATTATCTAGGATTAGATAATTAGATGGAAAAGATTATCTAGATTATCTAGGATTATCTACATGGGCCCAATTTAACCACTGTATTCCTTAAAAGCACAGAACCTTTCCAGCTGCAGACAGAGAGGTATGATGATAGAAGGTACCAGGAGAGATTTGAAGCATGAGAAAAACTTTCCCTGTCTGACTTTGACGACAGAAAAAGATGGCCACAAGCCAAGGACTGAGGCATTCTTTAGAAGCTGAGAATGACCTTCACCTAACAGCTCATAAGAAAACAAATATTTTGGTCCTATAGACACAACAAACTGAATTCCATCCTAGATCCTCCAGGGGGGACCTCACCTCTGCCAGCACCTTGGTTCTGGATCTGTGAAATGGGAGCCAAAGAATCAGATAACCCAATAGACTTCTGACCTACTATGAGATCCTACATTTGGTATTGTTTATCCCACTAAATTTTTCTGGCAGCAGCAGGGCACAAATGCAAACACTAATATACTCTAATATACTCTTGGCTATGTTTTGGTTTCATACATGACTCTTTTCAGATCATATTCAAAGTGATAAATATTGATTATTTCATATAAACTATTTTTATAGTTTATATCCACCACAAAATTCTGTGATTGCTAATGACACTTTTCAGCTCTAGTTTTCTGGCTGAATAGGCTATCTGAGCTTCAAAATTCAAAGAAGCTTTCCTTAAAATTAATTTTCTTCAGTTTATGGAGATCCTTTGTGATAAGAAATACTGTGATGTTTTAGAGACATTCTTTTCTTTCATATAACCATACCATTTTGGGCTCTCTTCTTTCTAAATTTATATAATTTCTAATGGGTTTAGTGAGTCTTACTCAGTAGGTTTCAAGAGGAAGACAACTTTATTATTTCTCTACATCCTCCATTAAACTTAGTCTGTTGACTCATCCTTCTTCATCATGGATAAAATCTCCAGAAAATGCCAGAGCTTTTAGAACCTGATCAGATGTGGAAAACATAATCTCATTTTTTAATGTAATAACAAGTCAGTTCAACCCATAATTGAAACTTAAATTTCTCATTCGTATCTGCTTTACGTCTTTGTCCCTTCCACAGCTTACTCCAGGCTGGACAGTAGAGTTACAGACTTCATTATTTCTTCACTTTGCTCTTCTTCTCATTTCTCCTAATCCTAGACCCTCCAGTGTTGGAGCAGGGGGAAGAAGGAGATGGAAGGAAATGGACAAGTTCTTATTAGGCTTGACTGCAATCAAGTGTTGGTATCTCCTGGGTATGTCAGATGACCAGCTGCTTCTTCAATGAGATGCTTCTTTGGGTTCCTGGAGATCATCTTGTTGGACTGTCCCATTGCCACTCCTTGGCACTAGTGAAATTTCCTTTATCTAGCCAGATATGATTGCTGTCAAGCTCCTGGCCTCTAGCAATCCATCCTCTTGTGCTGGTAGTTAGCCTTCCAGTGATCTTTTTTGGGAAAACCTGTCAAAAGGGATCAGAGCAGCCTACCTTCCATGACCCACCTCTGAACCACAGAAAATACATGCCTTTGTTTCACGTCATGTGGAAATTCCTCTTGCTTCTACTCGAATCCTCTCTTTTCTTTGACTTTTGACAAACCTTGCCAGTTGTTTGACTTTTCCAGACATGAGCCACATTTTAATCTCTATGTTTCCCTTAATTTCAGAGCTCACAGTCCTAGTACTTTTCGTTGCTCTCTTGAAGTCTGCCTCTCCTGAGAAGACTTCCTCAAGTCAAGGAATAGGTAACTTTCTCTTTAAAGAGCTCTCTCTCCCATCACTTACCTTTTACTGAATTCTTCTTTGATACGCATTGGCAGAGCCATTTTTTGGCCACTTCCTTTATAAATGGTCCACCTTGCCTACCAAGGGAGTACTTATTCTCAGCTTTGAGGACCTGGTCTAAACCCCCAGACAGGAAGAGCCATATTTTGTGTCCTATCACACTTCTCCAAACGCTCTGTTTTTGTGAAAGTGCAAATGATACTGCAAAATTAAAGTTAATGTTCGTCTGAAATCAATGTAACTGCTAGCACCCTAGGAGTGCATATTTAGAAATTATCGAAGGAAGGAAGTTAGGGAGGAAATTAGGAAGGAAGGAAGGAGGAAGGAAGGAAAGAAAGGAGGAGAAGGAAATGAAGGGTAGGGAAGGGAAGGGAAGACAAGGATATCCACCTAGTGTCTAATCTTGAATTTAGTTTTATTAAAAGAGAAGGAAACATAAGATTATTTCCTCAGTGAAGCTTCCAGAGAAAGTTCTGCTGCCTGAGGTTGACTATGTAGGCAAATTCTTGTATTACATGAGGGATTACTTAAAAATTTGCTTAAACCAATTATTCTTTATTAAAAGGTTAAAAGCCAAAGAGCTGGCAGGCATGAAATGAGACCAGAGGCTGCCTATTACCCAGGAATATCTAGTTCAAGGTCCATATATCTTGAAGCCTAATTTTGATCCTCATAGGAGCACCTTAATATAGGGAGAAACTTCGATGTTAATAAATAAAAATTGCTGAAGCAAAATTCTACATATTAGAGTCAGCTTTCCCATATTATAAATTTGGAGATTATTCTTCCAGGCAACAAAAATCTGTCTAAATTATACTTATTAATAATACCTTATAAAATATGCAACCAGACCTAAAAAAAAAAAAAAGAAATAGCTGATCTAAAAGATATGACTCCAAGTGAGATACAGAACCTATACTAGAATAAATATACTCAAAATCAGCTACTTTCAGGTGAGATGGGGCGCCAAGCAGCACAGAATACTTTGGTGGTAGCAAATTCAAATCCTTTTTATTTTGTCCAAATTTCCAGTTTGTCTTTTCTTTCTCTTCTCCTTAAATATCCTACAGTGTAACCATCCTCCTTGGCCTTTCTCTCATACTCTTTTGACATTGCAAGACTCATTCTGCCCCAGCATCTTAAACTCACTGTGCCATCTTATCCTATTTCCTCAAGAGTCTGACACAGATCAATGAGGTTAATCTGGTAAGCTATATCATGCTAAAATGTTAATGGTTGGCTAGAGTTTGATGTTATTTGCCCCTTATGACACATTTGCATTTTTGTTTTCGCATTCTTCAAGTACCTTCTGTAAAGATTATGACTAAATAATAGCATCTTTGTCACTTATTATGCAAGCCAGTAAGTAAGGTGTTTCAGCAATGGCACTTTGGATAGAATAGAGTATCTTTTTTTACACGGCACCAACTCTACTTGTAAAATCTTTGATAATAAGCAGTATAATGTTAGGGCCTAAGATTATAGACTCTGGGATCAGAACATCTAAGTACAAGTTCTTCCTCTGCTTGCTACTTACTTGCTGTGTAAAGGCAGAAGGTATTCCACGTCTTTTTAAAAATTTTTATTTATTTATTTGAGAGATTTATTTTATTTATTTGAGAGAGAGATTTATTTGAGAGAGAGTGTGTGCAAGCAAGGAGGAGAGGCAGGGGGTGAGGAAGAGGCAGACTCCCCACTGAGCAGCAAGCCTGACACGGGGCTTAATCCCAGGACCCCGTGGTCATAACCTGAGCTGAAGGCAGACACTTAACTGACTCAGCCACCCAGGCACTTCTATTTCTAGGTCTTTGTTAGGGTAATAAAATGCCTACCTCATAGAGTTCTTGTGAGGATAAATAAATGAATACATATTAAAATGATCTGAAGAAGTAGCTGGGCCATCCAGAGCACCATCTGTATTTGCTATTATGATTATTATTGTGCTCATTGTCAAGTGAGGCAATACTATGTACAGTGCATAAAAGAGAGAGACAGGTACACACTGAACACATAAGTTACTGGAGCTCCTCCTTTGTACATTCACAAGTATGTCTGTATAAGTAGCCATGGTTCCACCTGAAGGATATTTAATAAACAGCCAGATTTCCTAGTGGTTACAATAATCTTTTTAGTCTTTTACTATTTCTTTACTCAAAATATTTACAGAATACTCCACATATGCCAGGTACTCTGCAAGCCACTGGAGATTCAAAGATATTTTATATCGGTAAGAGGAAATGTGGTCAGGAGGAAAATGGGGAGCTAGAGAAAGACAAACAATAAGGGGGGGTGGGGGGAAGAGTAAGGAAGCAAAAGAAGATATTGAATAAAATCTCTGAACAAATCTGCCCAGAGAACGAAGAAGAATCTGAAAGCTCATATGGTCCAAAAAATTCTATTTAAGACACTGAAACGGTAGCTTATGTAAAGACAGGAAAGAACTAGGTCTGTTTTAAAAGGAGGCAGGTAACAGGCTGGGAGAGAGTATAGATGCCCAAATAATTTGCTTCAGGAATTCAGGGGAAAAACATCAAGAGGGGACACTTTTTTTTTTTTTTTTTTTTTTTAAATACTGGGGAGGTTATTAAAACTGGAATACATGCAAAACTCAGACCCAACATGAGAGACTCCAGCTAATTGCTGAGTATGGGCAACAGAGCTAAGACTTAGTTAAGAAAAAAAGACATGGATTGAGAGTCAGGAGCCCTCCCTCCTAACCTGAGCTTAGCTGGGTGGCTCTTGATTCGTTGTGTCGTGTCTGCCCTCTGAAGCTTATTTTCCTCTTGTGTAAAAATCCAGTCATTGAGCTCAGCCCCTTCTAAATCTTCCAGCAGCCGAATTCTGCTGATTAGAGAAGTTCCACAAAATAGCAACGTTTCATTTGAAGTTGATCAGTGTGATTTACGTTAAATAAATGAGTGCCAAAATAAGTGTACTCATCAGCTAGTCTGAAGTTCCTGCAGGAAACACTTACGGGTCTTTGGTGAGTTCAATCGCTGCGGTGAGTTCAAAATCACCCCGGCAGCTGTTTCTGAGTAAGGCTGGCGATCTTTACGAACTCCATCTAGCTTGACAGGATGCTGACCAGGACTGCACTGACTGTGGGTGAGCTGGCAAAGTGGCCCAGAAAATGCAGAATATCATTTTAGGAGCCTGGCTGACAAGCACAGGAATCACGTCCCACTTCTGGAAGGCATGTAGCCTACAGGCCCCGCATTGTCTATACTGGATAAAGCTGTAGTTCTCCCTATCAGCTCTTTGTCTGCAAATGAGGAACAGTGCCCAGATTTGCGAAGTATGTTGCCCAAACTAATAAAGTTAGTTAATGGCAGAGTTCTGACTAATAAGTAATTACAGGTAGATAGAATGCTTTGTACCAGAGTGAATAAGATTTTATGGTAGGAAATAAAGATCTGAAAAGAGCGATTGGTACAGGTTTATTTCTCATTCATATAAAATAAATCCAAGGGTAGGCTTTCCAGGAAAATGTGGAAGGCTCACTTTGTTACAGACCCACACTCCTTCTCCCTTTTTTGCTGTTTAATGTGGTTTGCATCTTAAAACTCACTTCATAGCTCCAGAGAGCTGCTGGAACTTTAGACATTATATTTGCATTCCAGGAAACTTGAAAAGAAATGAAGGTGAGAGCACCTTTGTCTTTTAAGGATACTTGCTAGCAATGAAATATAATTTCCACTTAATATCCCATGGCCAGTATTTAACATAATAACTGTATCTAGCTACAAAATAGACTGGAAAATTTAATCTTTTAGCTGAAAAGTAATGACACTGACAAAAAAATAATTGGTGTTTTTACAACTAAGGTGTAAGTGCAGAGTGATACGGGGAAAGAACTAATATCCTGCTAGTCTTCCATTTTGCCGGATCTACTGGGGATCAGCTTGGGGCTCTACTTCTTCTTATATTCATGCAGGAATGCAGACTGATAAAGCCTCCACTGTCTGGAGTGTAGAAGGTTCCTGGAGCCAGGGAACTTCTACTCATTTCCATTGGCCAGTGGAAGTCACATGGCTATCCCTGATTTCTCAGGGGCAGGGAAACATAATTTCATCTTGTGCTTTGACAGAGAAGAATCAGGATATTTGTGAAGAAGGCTAATGACTACCAGAGAAGCCTTTCTCAGAAAAACAGTGACATTGAGATTCTATATCAATATCTTAAGGGAACATATATATGATCTGTCAAGAAATAACGAATCAGGGACACCTGGGTGGCTCAGTTGGTTGGGCGGCTGCCTTCAGCTCAGGTCATGGTCCTGGCGTCCTGGGATCGAGTCCCACATCAGGGTCCTTGCTCGGCAGGGAGCCTGCTTCTCCCTCTGCCTCTGCCTACCACTCTGTCTGCCTGTGCTCGCTCTCTTTCTCTAACAAATAAATGAATTTAAAAGAAAGAAAGAAATAATGAACCAGTGCAAACACATGGTGAACTCTTTCTAAAGACTTCTAGTGCTCTTCAGAATTGCAGTCTAATTGTTAGAGTAAAAAAATGCAGATTTCTTTTTTTTTTTGTTAAAGATTTTATTTATTTATTTGATAGAGAGAGATCACAAGTAGACGGAGAGGCAGGCAGAGAGAGAGAGGGAAGCAGGCTCCCTGCTGAGCAAAGAGCCCAATGCAGGACTCGATCCCAGGACCTTGAGATCATGACCTGAGCCGAAGGCAGTGGCTTAACCCACTGAGCCACCCAGGTGCCCAAAAATGCAGATTTCTTGACCCTAGCACAAGAAAGTATGATTCTATAGGTTTGCAATGGGGCTTAGAACTCTTGACTTGAACAAACGTCTGAGAACATGCTCAGGCATGTGACCACACTTGGACTAAAAGTGTGTAACTGGTATTAGAATAGCCAAAATAAAATGAAGTTACTAAGAAGTACAGCTCAGTTGAATGGTAACTCAAGGCGTGTTTAATATGAAGGGGATGGAGTTACTTTTATGATTGGGAGATGACAAATCAATATTTTTCAATTGTCCAACTATAGGAATATAATTCTAGTTCGTTCTAGATTTGAGAGGATTGTTAAAAACAATGACCTTTTATTTCTGGTTTCTTCTTGCTTACCAAACTACTAACTCTAAAAGGTAAAAATTGGGTATGAACCCTAGCTTTGTGTCAGCAGACCCATGTTTGAATATCAGAACCACCAGTTACTTCTAACAGGAATTTGGGCAAGTTTATAGCTTGTCTGAATCTCACGTTCCTTAGAACATAGACAATCTTAAAGTTTTGTCGTGAGAATTAAATGAAATAATATGTGTGTGACACTGAGTACAAGTGTTTGTTTAGTTCAACTAAACAAGAGGAAGAACTAGAAACTGAAAAATTTCTTCCGATGGCCACTGTCGACATATTCAATAATTTAAAGATTCTCTGAGTGCTCACATTAAAGAGATTCATTTTATTTAATCCAATGTTGATAGTTTAAATGAACTTAAGTGCTGCATGCAAGAAGTTTTATATTAATTTAGAATAATGAAATACTTTATTAGGCTGAAGAGTAAGAAGGTACTCAGCACAGAATATCGCTAAATGGCAGAAATCAACTTATTAAGTAAATATTTTCTCTATTCAATTATTCTTTTGATAAGGGCTTGTAAAATCCACACAAGCACAAATATTTGTGCTCTTACAAAAGGGGTAAAATAGAGTCAGGAGTCAGCACAAATAAATAACAGCAGTTCCTGTCTGGACAAGTGATGAATTGAATTAGGAATTGTGTAATCAGTGGGAAGACTGAAAATACTGCTGTTGCCTGTGTATCCGTAGAGGCTCCACCCTGTTCACTAGCATCAAATCAGCACCAAAAGGCAAGAGCAAACCATTAAGACCTTGAAGCACAGCCAGTTCAGACTGCCTCGAAGTTTAATGGCCACCTCAAAACGGTGCTCAGCTGGTCATCTTCTAACAATGGTTGATAACAAAAGCAGAAATCTCACCCTGCTGTCCACTAAGCTAAGGTGGGTTGTCCAGGGGGCAGGCAGATGAAATTTTATAAAAAGTCACTGAAGGAGAAACTTCAATAATACTACCCAGATTGTGGACTGTGAGAAGACAATCACAGCCAACAAAGGAGCCAACAGTAGGTGTGTACAGTGCTTTGACAGTACTTAGAGATGAAGAGCTCACTTCCAGGAGAAGCAAAATGCATCCAGTGAGGCAAAGTAGGAAACAGAGGTGGGTTTAAAACAGAAGCAGGTGAAGCTTGGATGTCTTCCAGCGCACCAGAAAGGGAGCTGGCACTTGGCTTCATACAGTCATTTGCTTCTGCAAAATTTTCAGAAGTACAGTATTTTAACAGCAGGTGGTTGGGATCATTCTTATTTCCCACCCAACCTTAGTCTGTCGTATTCATACTTCTTGTGTGGAGGGGATTAGAGCCGTCATGGGCATTTTTGAGATCCAACTAGAGAGAAGTTGAATTGGGCATGTTTAGTTCGGAGTTAATGGGCTATATTTATCACTTCTGTCTGTATTTAAGTTCTTGCTAGCTGTTCTGGTACAGGAAAACCAGGAATAGTCCTCTTGCCTATTGGGTAGACTCACTCAGAGCCTTAACAAAAAAAATGTTTGCATTCTAAACATGGCCTGTGCTCAGGGTGTGTGAGAATATAGGCAGTGATGACAGAAGAAGCTAGTCTATGGGAAATTCTTCCGGGTTGTTTGGTAAAATTTCAAGTGGAGGATTAACATCTTAAAAATTCCTAGTCAAATGAAAGTTCTCTGATGTTGGGGATATATTTTATAATGCAAGGTATAAAATTATAAAAAGCACCACTCCTTTGTATGGGAATTGTAAGAAATAAAATGTATCAGAATTTCTATGTTTGTAGAACCTAAGTTTGTAGCAATACAACAAATGGTAAATGTATGTGAGATCTCATTTTTTTAAAATAAAAAAGTATTGGATCAACCACATCAGGGGAAAAAAATCTTTGTAGTCTCCTTGTAGAAAATATTACAAAGCTTATCACAAAAGAGACAATCAAAGAATTTGCAGTTATAAACATGTGCAAAAATAAGTAAGTTTCATAAGTAAGTTTCATAAATGTGTTTTTGGCAGTTAAAAGTGTTTTATCGCACTTCATGGTGTTTTTTTGTTCTAAATATCCAATTTGTACCTAATTTTGGATTTTTTTTTTTTAATCTAAAGAGGGCTCCCGTCAACATTTAGTGACTGTTGCTTAGTATGTTCAATCTATTCAAACTTCCATTCTCCCTTTTCATCTGTTAAAAGCCTGGTTTCCAAATCATAAAACAAGTATCAGCAGTTTTCACAAGAGGAATATTTAAGTATTTATTTATTTATTTATTTATTTATTTATTTGACAGACAGAGATCACAAGTAGGCAGAGAGGCAGGCAGAGAGAGAGGAGGAAGCAGGCTCCCTGCCAAGCAGAGAGCCCAATTTGGGGCTCGATCCCAGGACCCTGGGATCATGACCTGAGCCGAAGGCAGAGGCTTTAACCCACTGAGCCACCCAGGCGCCCCAAGGAATATTTATATATGTATAAAAACTGTTATTATACATCATTGTCTATCTTTGAAATGTTGTCAAAGTACAAGGCAATTAATAAAAGTACACAGGTCATATGGATATTGCATGAGGACCCTTCACAAGCTTCACAAACTGAACACACTCATTTAGCCAGCCCCCAGAAGAATCCCGGGTTCTTTCTACCACAATACCTGGAAGTCTCTCCAAGCCCCCTCATCTACTCTCATGGCTTCTAATGCCAAAGGTTAGTTTAGCTCTTTCTGAACACTATATAAATGGAATCATAGAATATGCACTAATCTGTAGCTGGCTCCCATATGGTTGTGTGTAGTTACCCTTTGCTTATCTTCATGGCTGTGTAGTGTTCCATTATGTGAATAGATCAGAATTTATGTGATCTATCCTTGATGGGAATTTGGATAATCTTTAGTCTGGGGCTACCACAGATAGCAACTCTCACACAGATATGTAAATCACATGTGTACACATGTGTACAAATAAAATGTGTACACATTTCAGCAGAATATATATGCAGCAGTGAACTACTGGCTTATAAATATTAAATTCTAAAAGAAAATTGTTATGAGTTACTTTTATCACTGTCTTTAAATCCCAAATGAAATTGAAAATTATATGAGTTGTTGACTATTACAACAGAACTACTGAGTTTAAATTTCATTCTGACTGTAGCTAAAAGATGACAGATTTAAAAACTTAAGGACAAAAATAGCCAAGAGAAACAGAGGAAGTAGAAACATAAAATTCTTAATCTGGAGTATTAACTGCTTTATTGATGGTCAGGGAGATTTGGGGATTACAAGGGATTTGGGGTCACCCCACTCATACCTATGGTGTTGGCATACTTATTAGTAACACTCCATTTATTGTAAGGTCACCTAGGATAGGGAGAAAGACCTGAATATCTAAAATTACTACTAAAATACTAACAGGCCAACAGATTGGTCCCTGGCTAAGAAAGTGAGCAAGAAACACTTCGGATTTTGGAATCAAAGGCTAAGGATTACCAGTCCTTGTTATATAAATTTTGCAATCCTTCTAGTCTGTTGCTTCATCTCAGGAATGGTGTGCACACTCTGGAGTGATAGACACAGTTAACAAACAAGCGGGAAAGCGATGAAACAGTGCCCAGACACAAGATTCACAGATGTGGGGCATTCGCACAGATGCAAGGAGAGAGAGGAGGAAGGAGAGAAAAAAATAAAGATTTGAGGTCTATAATTATTCAATGGTAATGGAAAAGATGAGTCAGGAGGACACAGAAAACAGAGCGATGAAAACAAACAAAATAGTAAACAACAGAATCAACTCTTGCTCCGTTTTGGCATTTTGATTGGTAAATATGGGAAGAATTAATTCCATGAGATCTCGCGCAACAGGATGCTTTGCAAAATAAGAAAAGTAGCTGTAGTACTCTAAGAGTTAAAATGGCAAAGCTAAAATTCCCACATCTGAACCTCACACCCCCGTGGTTTATAGTTCTATATAATATTTTACTTGGGGCCAATAAACTCTAAAATAATCCTTAAAAATATTTAGAGCTACTTGCATAATGAGTTCCAGCTCCTGATTTTTACTGTGGTATTAACACTGCATACTGGGGCAGTATTTGCAAAATAAAATGTAGCTAGAAGAAGAAAAAAAATTCTAGGTTAATGGCCAAGAGATACATGTTGTGTACCTACTATGTGTTAGGGTTGCTTTATGCATTGTACATGAGGTCACTCTATGCAGTGGGTATTGCTTATTTTGCAAAAACAAGCAAACAAACAAACAAAATCCTCCAAAATAAAAACAAAACAAGGGGTGGGTAACATGTTGGAGAATCTGAGCAAAAATTCCACAGTTTGTAAGTGGAAGAAGCTTTGAAACAGACCCAAGAATCTGGGCCCCAGGGTGCAGACACACTGCCACCATGTATGATGGAGCATGGGAACTAAGCCGCAGCAAGGCAGGGAGGGACAGTAATCCAGGTAGTTCACACCACAATCAAGTGGTTATAGAAAGCAAGGTAGGAGATTTACTGGAAAGAGTGTAGGCATGGGACCCAGACAGACTGAATTCTCTTCATTTTACTAGTTAACATGAGCTTGGACTCAACTTCTGGGACCTGTTTCTTCTCCAGTAAAATGGAATAATAAGGTTTTCATGAGAATTAAACTGTATAATTCATGTAAAGAGGCTACTTCAGTATACTTTTTAAATTCCATAGTTTTCCCTGTCACCCTCATTAAGCAAGGAAAAACAGCCTCAAGATGTTACCTGTTCTACATTCTTGCCTCAAAATGGATGAAAACTATTCACCTAGCCCAGGGATTTGTCCATACTCTTAAGCATCCCCTAGGAACAGTCCTAGTATTTTATCAACTGACAGTCTAGAAAATCTTCCTCAAGATTAATCAAATTTCCTGGTTATATTTAAGCGTAATTTTCTCTTATTGATTTTCAAATAACAGAGGAAACCTGGCAATGGTTCTCTCAAACAGGTTTTTCTTCTATACTCATTTTGAACAAATGGAAATTATTTTCAGTCAACAATTACTTAAAATACTTTATTTTCTCCCAGATTTTTCATAAGCTACATTTTTTTTTGGCATTTTCTACTCTGAATCCTTAAATAATAACCTGTTGCAGTTTCTTCTAGGTCCAGCTCAAGTGCCATCTATAATTTGTAAGTTTCCAAGATATCCCTGCCAAGCAGATCTTATACACTCCTCTGTGGGCAGGTAACACATCAGAGAATTTGTTTACCCATAGCTTCTCCAAAGGATTTTGAACAACTTGAGGACAAAGACAGTATGGTATTCATCTACTTTTTTTGTTGGACTGTTTACAGCTAGAGTCTGGTTTTAATCTGTTCCACCTTGTTGAATTAAATTTATTTCACTAATAAATGACTACAATTAAGAAAAAATTACAATTTAAGTTCATAATCTAGATTATGTATACTTTATAAATTTTCTTGGTTCCCATATGAATACCTCCACTCAAATTAAAGATTAATGTTAAACTTTCCCTTTGGTTTATACTAGGTAGACAGTCATAGTAGCATGTATATTATTTAAGGTACAATGAGCTACAATAACAAGAAAGTCAATAATAATTTAATGGCTCAGTGAATAATCATGTCATAATCCAGGTTAGGTGTTTCTTGTCTTTTCATATGGATGATCAGGAACCCAAGCTGACATAGGCTGTATCATCTTCAATACTTTATTTTCCAAGGTTGTTTTCTTCATTGCCATTTTATCCAGAAGAGGAAAGAGACATGGAGAAATATACTTGTAATTTTCTATGAGATTGGCTAGAAGTTTGGAAGTGAAACTCATCACTTCTGTCCACATTTCACTGGTGAGATTTCAGTCAAGTGTCTATGCCTATCTGCAGTCAATGACTTGGCAGCTACATTCTAGCCATAAGAGTTTTAGGTTGAATTTTATGTCCCCCAAACTCATCTGTTAAATTTCTAACCCCCAGTATCTCAGAATGTGACTGCATTTGGAAATATGGTCTTTAGGTAGGTGATTAAATTAAAATGAGGCCATTTGGGTGGGTTTTAATCTGATACACTGTTGTCCTTAAAAGAAAATTGGGACATAGACACATACAGGTGGAAGACTGTGAAGACATATGTACTAAACACTCTACAGCCCAAAGGAGTCTTCAAAAGAAACCAATTCTGCTGATACATTGGTTTTGGACTTCTAGATTTTAGAATTGTGGGACAATAAATTTCTGTTATTTGAGACATCCAGGCTGTGGTACTTTCTATGGTACTAGCAGAGTGATACACTAGGGAAGAAGGACAGATTTGAGGAGACGACCATCAATGTCTGTTGTATTGTGTGACCTATGAATTGATTACTGTTTTCAGTTGGACTGCTATAACAAATTATCATAGACTGGGTAATTTAAACATCAAACATTTATTTCTTACAGTTCTGGAGCCAGAAGTCTGAGATGAGGGTGCTAGCATGATTGGGTTCTGGTGAGAGCTCTTCTCTGGGTAGCAGATAGCTGATTTCTTGTAACCTCAACATGGCAGAAAGAGAGCTAGCTACCTCTCTGACCTCTTCTTATTAGGGCACTAATCCCTTTCATGATGGCTCCATCCTTATGAACTAATCGCCCCCCAAAAGCCTCACCTTCCAAACATCATCACGTTGGCATTAAGGTTTCAACATATGAACTTGGTATTGGCGAAGTGGGAAGGATACAAACATTGATTCAATAATAATTACTATACCATCCTTGAATTTATTAAGGAGCTGTAATTGTATAAATAAAGTTCTTTGAAAACAGACATCCTGATTGGTCTCCCCCTGTCTCTCAACAGTCAGTGATCATTTTAAAATATAAATTAGATTATTTCATTCTTTTATCTGAAAACTTAGAATGATTTCCCCATTTCTCCCTGCACAAAACTAAATGTGCTTCTTGTGTCTTACAAAGCCCAATGTGATGGCTCTGTACCAACTCCAGCCTTGGCTTTTGCAACATTTCCCCTCATTCATTTTGCTCCAGATGTATTGGTTTTCCAAGCATGCTCCAACATGAGTTTTGCCCTTTCCTTTCTAGGAATGTTCTTTCTCAATAGAGCTATATAACTCACTTTATTACTTACTTTAGGAGGTCTTGTTAAAAACTATTTTTATTAGAGACTTTCCCTGACTATGCTAAGTAAAATAGCATGTCTGTGGCACACTTGTCACCCTTCCTCTGCTTCATTCTTCCCTACAGCATTTGTTCTCATTAATATATCATGTATTTATTTGTGTAGTTGCCCCACTTTCTAGAATACACCATGAGTTCATAGAGTTTTGTTTGTTCACTGCTATATACCCAACATCTAGAACAGCTCAGAAAGAACTCTACAGATTGGACGCCTCAGATACTTTCAGACATTTGTATGAGGATTTTTTCCTCTGTCACAGAACAACCTGAATTATGAGCCAAAAGATAAAAACTATGAAGAAGAATACCATGATAAAAACTATGATAAAAACTATGAATAGAATACTAAGATAAAAACTATGAAGAGAATACAATGGGATGTGCGGATGATTATGGGAAGAACCTACTCTTAGTGTTTGCAAATACAGATCTTCCTTGATTTACTATAGGATTATATTTCAATAAACCCCTCATAATTTGACAGTATCATAGCCAAAATGTATTTAATATATCTAACCTACTAAACACTATAACTTACCCTTGACTTCCTAAACCTACTGAAAACATATTAGCTCACAATTAGGCAACATCATCTAACTAACACAATCTTATTTTATAATAAAGTATTGAGTATCTTACGTAAGTTATTGAATATCCTACAGAAAGTGAAAAAAATAATGAGTATACAGGTATAGGATATTTGTAAGTGCATGGTCAGTTATGCTTGTGACCATGTGGCTGACTAGGAATTGTACCTCACTGCTGCTGGCCAGAAACACCAGATAATTGTACCACATATTACTAGCCAGGGAAAAGATCAAAGTTCAAAATTTGTAAAATGAAAACACTAATTCAAAATATATATGCACTCCTATGTTTACTGCAGCCTTACAATAGTCATGAAATGGAAGCAACCTAAGTGTCTACTGATAGATGACTGGATAAAGATGTGGTACATACAGTGGAATACTATTCAGCCATAAAAAGGAATGGGGATTCTGCTATTTGTGACAATGGACCTAGAGGGTATTATGTCAAATGAAATAAGTTAAACTGAAAGGAAAACTACCACAGATCTTGTAAGTCAAATGAAAGACATCAGAGGATGAGGACCATTTAATCTACTTTATACACAGGATGTGCTGAATATATGTTTGTAGAATAAAGAAATATTACTATATCTCTGGGTATTTCTTTTCCCTTGGTCTGCAAGAGTCTTTTCTGATTTTCTGTTTCCATAGATTCACATTAAAGACTGTAGTTTTCCAATTTCATTTTTAATTTTTTGGGTTGATCTCTTTGGATTGTCTTTGTTTCCGATCATGTAGTCTCATAAGTTAGACTAGTCTTCCTTTGTATGATAGCTTCCAAATCTATAAACCAAGCCTGATCATTTTTCAAACTTCAGACTTATATATTAAACTGTCTGTTGGACATATACACGTGAAAATTCTGCAGTCACTTCAATTTGATCCATTAATATGCTCCTAAAAGATGTTACCCTTCTAAGTTCCCTATTGTGGCCCAGAGTACAACCATGGTCCTAATAACTCAGGCTCTAAACCTTGGAAACCTCCCTAGTCTGATGTTTGTTACCATTATATTTAGGAAATATTTTACATCCTGGCCTATTTAGGATTAGGGTTTGTAACCCTAGTATGATTTTTTCCTTCACTTCTTAAAATATATAGTGAAAGAGTATCCCCCTCTTGAAATGTCTGCAAGAAGCTGAGAGTAGACTTAAACATACCAGATAAATTATGTTCTGATCTATCCTAGCAGTTTATTCTACTGGCATTAAGGGCTATTGCTAATTCCTTTGAGAAATGAAGTCCTTGGAATAAATACATCTCAATAATTAAAAATATCTTATCACCCCTATTCCATTTGGAATCCTGGCAAAGACTGTAGAATTGTCCTCATATGTCCAACCCTACTTAGGAGCTCAGCCAATCTAAGTATTAAAAACAACCTTATATCAGCTTTGTTAGGAAACTAAGCAGCCATTAATTAAGCCACTCCTCAAATTCTTGGCCACAGGCCCCCCTCAGAGCAACTTCTTCTAGCCCTCCTCTCATTCCTGTCCTATTCCATTGTATCCTCTGAACCCCCCCTCACCACTCTTGTATCCCCATATCCCTATATATCCTATATACCCTATATCCCTATATATCCCTGTATCCCTATATATCTTGTATATATCTTGTATATATATCTTGTATCCCTATATATCCTTGTATATAAACTCTTCTTGGCTTTGGTACATTACTCTTTTAAATCATTCTGTATATGATTTGTTAATATTTATAACTAATAATATATGACTTTGACCCATAAAGTATCTTTGTACCATTCCTACTCAAATTTTTCTAACATCATAAAATAATTTTTGAGACTTTCCTTTTCTGATGACTTGGACAATTCAATATAAATACTTGTTTCTTAAAGATTTGAGTTAACACACTCATGTTAACACACTCAAACTATATGAACCTACTGCCTTTTTAATATATTCTAATGCTATATTGTTTCCCAGTGTTTGTTTTTTAAAATGTACATTGGAAACCACTAGTTTTCCTGAGTGTCTGTATTAAACATATCTTCTGTGCCCCCTCAAATCCCTTCTCCTTTACCTTCTCCTTTACCATTCCACAAGGAGTCCACAGTCATATTTCCCAACAAGATGACATGTCCATTGAGTGAGGAAATATTTTATGCTACCTTGGCCTCCTGGATACAGCAGGAAAAATACAATCCAATGTAATTGGATTTTTCACTTTTTGTTTTACTGTGAGTCATTATTTGAAAATTTATCCACTCATATTTATTGTGGTTCCTGATTCTATATATTTTATCCTGCCATGTTATATTTATCATTTTATGCCATCTTTTATAGGCAATTTACTTCTTCTTATTCTCCCCCCCCTCATTATCTTTTTCCTTCTCCTTTTCTTGCCTATCTTCTGCTAAATAAGACATATTTTAGGTGCACCTTTTTTCATTTTGAGCAGTTTAGAAGTTTTAAATGCTATTTAAATTCTTTTCATTATATATTTTAAATTCTTAAAATAAAAATACAAACTTTATTTTCCTTAATTATGAAATGGTATTGATTTTCCCTCTTCTGAAACAGAAATGCCATTAAAATGTCTTCATTTCACTTTTTCTTCCATCTCCTATGTGTTTTATTTTAGTAGATTTCATTTTCTAGAATAGTTTTAGGTTAACAGAAAAAGTGATTCTTATGTATCCTCTCTCCTTCTCACAGTTTCCAAGTACTATTTTTAATTCATTTAGAGTTATGTTTACTCACTTATTATATGTAATATATTTACTATTTTAAGAATTATTTTTGTAATGAACTATACTGAAATTTATGGCTAAATTGTTAATAACTGCTGAGGCTTAACAATATAGTCAATTGGTTTCTATATTTATGCAATTTTATATGTAACACATCTTCTTTCTGGGTTAATGTTGAAAAAATGAAATAAATATATCTTTAATAATTTTTTTCTAGAAACACATCTTGAGTAATTAATTTCCTGAATGATCTACTGTAACTTTTCATGTCCAACAAAAATCTTTATGGTTATTAAGTATTGCAAAGTGATTGGTTGGCTATAGATTTTCTAATTAGAAACCTTTTTTTCCTTCAACACATGGAGGCTGTTGCTACATTTTTCTAGCATTTTAGCATTTTCTAGCATTTACTGAGAAGGCTAAGAAGTTCCATACCCATCTCAGTCTCAGTTATATGCTTCATTTCCTTTACTGTGGAAACTTTAAAAATTTACTCTTTATTCTTGGAATTCAAAAATTTCATCAGGATGTGTCCTAACATGTACATGTTTCCTTATTCCTGATCAGTAGTACTTCAAGGACTTTTCAATTTGAACATTTGGATCTTTCTTCAGGAAGCTTTTCTATATCTACATATTTTTTTCTCTATTTTTTTTTTTTTTTTTTTTAGATAGTCATTGAATGTCCTGGCATTATCCTCCATAGCTCTCAAGTTATCTTTAATATTTCCTCTCTTTTTGCTTCCTCTATTCTCTGGGACATTTCCTTATCATTCATATTATTAAGTTGGCCTTCAGTTCTATTAGTGTTGTTGTTTGACCCATATGTATATGTAAATATGCATGCTTATTTGTTTTTGTAATTAATTTTCATCTTTTAGAGATTTTACCATTTTTTGGTACAAGCTTGTACTGGATTCATGACTTTAATATCCTCTTCAATCTTTCTGGAATTAAAATGTTTAAGTTTCATGTAGGTCAGCTCTTCCATTGATTATCTTTTATGATAATACATAGAAATTCTTTTGTTATTACAGAT
The DNA here is from genome assembly GCF_009829155.1 of Mustela erminea. Classification (NCBI taxonomy): domain Eukaryota; kingdom Metazoa; phylum Chordata; class Mammalia; order Carnivora; family Mustelidae; genus Mustela; species Mustela erminea. Next base: position 30,879,380 of record NC_045619.1, read on the forward strand.
TTGACAATGACACACTGCATTGATTCACATATGTAGTTGGCAGAGGTTTTCTTGAAAGTTGTATATGTCTGATTTCTTATCAGCCCATCCCCCTCTCCCCCCATAATGGGACATCTTATTAGACTGAAGTTAAATGGGCAAGATTATGCTGAGTGATGTGTTCATGAGTGGAAAGCTGGTGAGCAAGGCAGGGACCTCTTTCAAATGCCAAAAAATGAAATAAGGGGGAAACACTTGAGTGTATTTCAATTCCATAGTGAGTCCAGTATTCCCTTCCATTCTTATCTCATATCAATGTGGGTTTAAACTCACCCAGGCTCCACATCCTTTTTGTTTGTTTTGAGCATCAAAACCATGTTGAGCTTTTACTATCCTTTCTTGTCACCTATCTAGGGACAGCAGATTCTCCATTTTGTTTTGAAAACTGTTATCACTACCTATATATTCTAGAGGAAAACACTCAAGCCAGCTGCTCAATATAGAACTGATTACGGTGTTTCATAATTCTTTAATCATGACACTAGTCAACCTATGCTGAATTTCTCTTCCTAGGCCAGGTTATTCTGCCTTGAATTCTGTAAACTTCTTCGATGACTGTTTCAGGTTTTTCACTTTTGATTCTTTATCAGTTAGATCCCAAAACTTCCTCTAGTCTGCTGATTTAAGCTCACTTTTTCAGCACTGTTATGAATTTTGAAAAATATACCTGTCGTTTCAAGAAATGCTGGAACACAAAGAAAGTACATGTATATATCCACCCATTATCCTGAACCAGAAAACTTAACATTTTTTGTACTCAGTTGTAACTAATAGTTCTATAGTCCACCACACCCATATACCAGAGGCAGTTATTAACTTTTCTGAGCTTTTGATCTGTAATGTCTTTGTTTCATTAACTGGCATGGCTACAAACATAGTCAAAGCCTGCCTTATTTCATGCATAATGATTTTAGTAGCTCCCTAACTGTTTTACTTATGCTGAGTCACTCCCAGTTCTAGGTGATTCAGCATAATATCCAGGGCTTCAGTATGATTTTTGTGGGCCATAGGCACTTTTGACCTGTTCTCTACTAATTTTTTTTATTGTGTTTATGATTATATTGTTATAAAGATGAATAAAATCCAAGCTGTGCTCATTACTCATATTTATTTTTTCCTTCTGATTTAAAATACATTAAAATTAAACCATTTTTGTGGGCCCCTGAAAGTACTGTGAGCTCTAGCCACTGCCTACACTGTCTAATGGATAAGCTGTTCCTGATAATGTCTCTATTTTAATCTTCAGAAAATTCATTTTTCTTCATGTCGGAGTATGTGTGTGTGCATGTGTATCTGTGTGTAAAAACCATTGACTCTCCAGTACACAGTACATATAAGCTAAAGCTGAAATTCCTTTAATAGTTTTCCCAGCTAAATTTAAAACCCTTCATAATTTGCTCTAAAGTATCTTTCTAGCCACTCCTCCCATAGCTTTAACCCAAGACCTCTACCCTGTTTAACTTTCAAACCCTTGAATAAGATTGGAACTTTGTTACCCTATTCATTTGCCCTGTGCTCTTTGGATCTACTCCCCCCTCCAGTTCTGCCTTTTTAAACCAGTATTATTGATTCCATGCAATATGGAGTGTGGTTAAAAGCATGGACTCTGGAATCAGTGTCTGAGTTCGAAATTACTAGCTAGTTCTATGTCTTCTACAATTTACATGACCTTGATGTGCCCTAGTCTTCTTAACTATAATATGGGAGAAATAATTTTCCTATTGAAAAGATTTAGAAGGAAAAACACAATAGTAAGAGCTCTAACACTTCCCAAGCACTTATCACATGTCACTTGTTCATCTAAGTATTTTACACATAATATGCATAAAGGCTTAACGCAGTGCTTGACACAAAGAATGTCTTCAATAATTCTATTATTTTCCTACAATATTACTCAATATGGCATATACTACTTCAAAAAACCAAACCAGGGGCGCCTGGGTGGCTCAGTGGGTTAAAGCCTCTGCCTTCGGCTCAGGTCATGATTCCAGGGTCCTGGGATGGAGCCCTGCATCGGGCTCTCTGCTCAGCAAAGAGCCTGCTTCCTCCTCTCTCTCTGCCTGCCTCTCTGCCTACTTGTGATCTCTGTCTGTCAAGTAAATAAGTAAAATCTTTTAAAAACAAACAAACAAACAAACAAAACAACAACAACAACAACAAAAACCCCAAGCCTTTCTGGACAACACCAGCCACAAGGATTGCTTTCTCTTCTGATTCCTGTAGCATGTATTATGCACATTCTTGATATCATACACTACTTAAAACAAGGATATTGCTTCATAAATCATCTTTGCATCCCTTGTACAATTTGCCACTGAATCTTGCACTGAGACTTTGTATATTGATTTTTTCATTGATTTTATGATTTCTTCATGTCCAGCAGTCAAAAGTCCCCTCAACTGACACATATTGGGAGAAAGCAGTGAGGTCAGCAGCAGGGTCAGCAGTAGCACACTCTTTTTTTTTTTTTTTTTTTTAATTTATTTTTATTTCCAGCATAACAGTATTCATTATTTTTGTACCACACCCCGTGCTCCATGCAATCCGTGCCCTCTATAATACCCACCACCTGGTACCCCAACCTCCCACCCCCCGTCCCTTCAAAACCCTCAGATTGTTTTTCAGAGTCCATAGTCTCTCATGGTTCACCTCCCCTTCCAATTTCCCCCAACTCCCTTCTCCACTCTAAGTCCCCATGTCCTCCATGCTATTTGTTATGCTCCACAAATAAGTGAAACCATATGATAGTTGACTCTCTCTTTGTAGCAACATGGACGGGACTGGAAGAGATTATGCTGAGCAGTAGCACACTCTTAACAAAGAACCACCTTGCCAGTTTCCTTTCATCTTGCTCTGCTGTTACTAACACTTCAGTCTCGGGGCACCTGGGTGGCTCAGTGGGTTAAAGCCTCTGCCTTCGGCTCAGGTCATGATCTCAGGGTCCTGGGATGGGGCAGCCCCGCATCGAGCTCTCTGCTTGGCAGAGAGCCTTCTTCCCTTCCTCTCTCTGCCTGCCTCTCTGCCTCCTTGTGATCTCTGTCTGTAAAATAAATAAATAAAATCTATTAAAGGAAAAAAAAATAATACTTCAGTCTCTCTAATAGTATGGATTCAAATTTGGGATTTTGTGTTTCCTCACATATGGCTAGTGGGAAACAGTTTTCCTACCAGCTTTGGCGTGTTAAGTCTACCCAAGTAAGGTTATCAGGTGACTGATTTAATGGTGCCATTTATCTCTCAAATGGTATGATTTACCACCAAAATAATTCACTCAGCCAGGAACGACAGCAGTGGAAATGCCACTGTTCATCGTCTTTATCACTAGAGATTGTTATTTTGAGTTACTCCCCTTGGGGTAATTACAAACTCTCGAACTAATTTTTCTCAAAGTATTAGTGATCTATTCTCTTCCGGACACTTAGAGCAGAGCACTGAGAACCAGGGTAGGAGGAGGTGAGAGGGAGAAGGGCCTGTGAAAGGGGGAAAGGGCTTCATAAAAGGGAAGTGTGCACAGCAGAAGACCACAGACTTCTGCTCAGAAGTCACATGCCTTTTTGGAGTAGAATGCAATCTAGCAGTTCTAAAATGCAGACCACGAGTGAGAACTTCTAGTCCAAAATTAGTGAATATTACCCCCAAATTCTCACTTTCTATGAAAAAAAAGTATGTGACTCTGGCTAATGTCGATTATAAATGTAAAGACTATTCAGATGCCTTCTGCTGAATTCCTTCCATTCCTAACTAAAACGTTTTGGTAAATTTGTCACATTTTCAGAAGGTACATATAAAGAAATAATTATTATTGACTGTAAATTATACAATTTGCACATGCATTTATTTCTTAATCCATAGACTGTGTATTTGGGAATGGTATTTACCTCTACTATCTCAGCAGTCACAGATCCTGGCTCTGCTGCCCTGGGTTTAAGTGCCCTCCCAGGGCAGCCTGACCACAAGAGGGCTTGTAGAGTCTGAGTACAATGGAAGGAGACAAGCTTGCAATAGCCACGACTGTTGTGAAGGAGACATTTTGTACTGACAGGATATAAGGCATGAGAGGCTTGGTTAGAAATGTGGTCCCATACTTTTATACAATCTTGTAACTACTTGGATCCTCAGTTATTTTGTCCTTAAATATTATTTTTTTATTTTTTAAAATACTCTAATAATTTTTTATTTTATTATTTTTAAATATTTTATTTATTTGATAGAGAGTGAGAGAGAGAGAGCATGGGAGACCACAAGTAGAAGGAGGGGCAGAGGAAGAAACGGACTCCCCTCTAAGTAGGGAGCCTGATGTGGGGCTCCATCCCAGGACCCTGGAATCATGACTCGAACCAAAGGCAGATGCTTAATTGACGGAGCCACACAGGTGCCCCTTGAGTATCTAATGAATTTTAAATGGAGTCATATTTGTGTGGTCCCTGGAACCATGTCTGGGGTGGTGTTCTCATGTTTAGTGGTGGTGCTGGTGCTGGTGGTAGCAGTAGCTCTTTCTAAGACCCTGCTGGGCCCTGTGGAGATTGCAGGATGTGAATAAGTCCCACTGCTCAAGGAGCTTCTAGACTATCAAAGGAGACCAGAAGAATGTGTGAATGATTATACTACAGATCAGTGTGTGATAGTTACCTTAAGAGAAATATACAGAGAGACAGTATTTCCAGCTGTAATGATTAGAAATGGTTCCACAGAACTGTTCCCAACTCACCTGAAACTCAGCACATGGCCCATTGTCTCATAGACTTGAGTTTTTCTAGAATTACTCAAGAGACCACTGCAACTTCCAGGAATGTTCAAGGCCTTGTAAGTCAATATGGTACTTGTAGGACTTTCCCAATGTGTCCAGATTTTTTCTTGTGTGTGATAATAAATAGTCCTGGTGTCCCAGGCAACAATTTTTCCCTGTGGCATCATGGCACTTTGGTGAATGGCAATCACTTTCTGATGGGTTGTAACTAATTTGTTACTAGTAACTAGTAAAATCAAATGAATTATTAACCTTTCTGTGTACAGAACAGATTCAAGGCTGCTTTGGGAGCAAGTAATAACTGGCAATAATGCTAGAATTCTTTTTGTCACTTTTTTAAAAAGATTTATTTATTTACTTTGTAGAGAAAGAGAGAGAGTGCACAAGGGTAGGAGCAGAGGGAGAGGGGTAGAGAGTCTCAAGCTGAGCAGAGAGCCTGATGCAGGGCTTGATCCCACCACCCTGAGATCATGACCTGAGCTGAAATCAAGAGTTGGATTCTTAACTGACTGAGCCAACCAGGCACCCCTTTTTGTCACTCTTATTACTCCTCTATCAGCCCTCAGCCTGCAGACAGAGAGCTCACTAGCCACACACACTGCCTTAGGAAGGATTTCTACAGAAAGGTCACAGAAGTCACTGCTTAGTGTTGAGTTTCCAGGTGGAAGGTTTTAAACTCATATCAGAAATATTAGCCTTTAAAGCCAGATCCTGGTGGACAGAGAAAAGTTGGAAGAACTATATCTTGCTCTGAGAATTATGGCCTGGGGAGAGTGGACATTTCTGAGCAGTAGAGAAGCAATGGTGGAGTGAAGTGTCCAGAAGATGGGACTAGAGACTGCACCACTGAGTCCTGACCACCCCAATCCAGAAAAGTAAGAAAGTATATCTAAAGCCCCAAGAGAAGTAGAGAAATGTTGACTGAGCTGGTGGTACCTAATGAAGACAGAAGGCTTCAGTAGTTTCATGGTACCTTCCAGTGCCAATGGCATGGCCAGGACATCTGCAGCAGATAGGGCAACAGCAGAGATGAACATAGACAGATAGTAAGTGTTACACGTGTGGGGCTTAGTATGTGGAAAGTACCCTAATAGATGCTTCCCTAAGTTATCTTAAGAATCCTCACAATAATTCTTCACAGTTGCTTCTGTCAACATCCCGATTTTACAGATGAGGAAAGAGAAGCACCAAAGTAACCAGCCATGGTTATAGAGCATATAATAATAGAGTTAATATTTGGATCCAAGCATCTGGCTCAGAAGCCTGTCCTCCAATGACATCAGGACAACATCCCAAGAATGTACATCACTTCCAGGGAGATGTCAAGGAGAAAAGAGAAGGGAAAAGACTCCTGGATTGACTGGTATTGCTTAAAAGAGTGTGCATTTTAAGCTGGAGGTGACTGAGATTCCTTGAAATGGCAGACTTGGTCTCATGCACTAAGTAAGTGACAAGTATGAATTACATATTTTTTGAAAACTTGTTTCTTTACTATAAAGGTTCATTTCCCCTATTTGTGTAGTAATTTTACTTTTTCCCCATTTTATCTTGTTTGTTGGCTTATAAGGTATAATCCTGTTTTGTTTTTTAGTGGTGGTCTTAGGGTATATAGTATGCATATTTAACTGATCATAGTCTACCTTCAAGGAATACTGTACCATTTCACATTCAGGATGAGAATGTTTTAAGAGTGTAGTTTTATCCCATCTTTACATGTGTTTTAAATCCCACAATATATTGTCTTCTTTTGTTTTGAACAGTAAAATAGTTTTAAGGAAATTTATTTTAAAAAGTCAGAGTAACAGCCTAGAAGATCAACAGAACAGAGTAGAGAATGGGTAAATAAACCCATGCTTATATGGTCAATTAATCTATGATAAAGGAGACAAGAAAAAACAATGAGGAAAAGATGGTCTCTTCAACAAATGGTGTTGGGAAAACTGGACAGTTACATGCAAAACAATGAAACCAGACCACTTTCTAACACCATACACAAAAATAAACAAAATGGATTAGAGATCTAAATATGAGAACTGAAACCATAAAACTCCTAAAAGAAAACAGGCAATAACATTTTTGACATTGGCCTAGAAACATTTTTCTAGATATGTCTCCTTAGGTAAAGGAAATAAAAGCAAAAGATAAACTACTGGGACTACACCAAATAAAAGCTTTTGCAGTGCAAAGAAAACAATCAACAAATTGAAAATGCAATCTACTGAATGGGAGAAAAGCAAATGATACATCTGATAAGGGGTTAATACGTAAGAAATTACACAACTCAAAACCATCTCCCTCCCCTCAAGTAATCCAATTAAAAATGGGTGGGACATAAATACCTAAATACACAGTTTCCAAAGAAAATATATAGATGCCAAGAGACCCATGAAAAAATGCTCAAAATTATTAATCATCAGGCAATTGCAAATCAAAACTATAATGAAATATTACCTTATACTTGTCAGAATATCAAAAAGACAAAAGATAGTAAGTGTTGACAAGGATGTGGAAAAAAAGGAACTCTACCCTATTGGTGGGAATATAAATTGGTACAGCAACTATGTAAAACAGTAAGAAGGTTCCTTAAAAAACTAAAAATAGAAGTACATACAGTAGAGTAATTTCACCACTGGGTGTTTACCCAAAGAAACTGAAAACACTAATTCAAAAATATATGTGCACCCCTATATGTTTATGGCAGCAATATTTATGATAGTGAAGATACAGAAGCAACCCAAGTGTACATGGAGAGATGAATAAAGAAGATGTGATTGATGTATATAGGTATACACACATGCATACACATGTACATATAAGATGGAACCTTAAAAGAATGAGATCCTGCCATTTGCAACAATGTGAATGACATAGAAGGCATTATGCTAGATGAAATAAGTCAGAGAAAGATAAATGGCATATGATTTTACTTCTATGTGCAATCTTAAAACCAAACCTAATGAACAAACAAAGCAGAAAGAGATCCATAAATACAGAGAACTGGTGGCTGCCAGAGGGGTAGGGAGTAGGGGATGGGCAAAAGAGGATGAAGAGAAGTTGGGGGCACAGGTGTCCAGTTACAGAATGAATAAATCAAAAGGGATGAAAGACATAGTATAGGAAATGGAGTCAATGATATTGTAACAGAGCTTTATGGGACAAATGGTAGCTAAGCTTGTGGTCAGCATAGCACAATTATACAGTTCTAGATTTGCTATGTTACACATCTAAAACTAATGTAACATTGTGTGTCAACTATACTTCAATAAAAATACCCTTTATATTTTCCATATATTTACCACACATTCTTCAAACCTTTGTGTAAATGCAGGTTTCTATCTGGTATCATTTTCTTTTTAAAGATTTGTTTATTTATTTGTTTGAGAGAGAGGGAAGATGCAGAAGGAAATGGAGTAATCACCTCCAGCAGACACCTTGCTGAGTGCAGAGCCTGATGCAGGACTTGATCCCACAACCCTGAGATCATGACCTGAGCTGAAACCAAGAGTCAGATACTTAACCAGCTGAGTCACCTGGGAACCCCTAGTATCATTTTCTTTTTGACTGAAGCACTTTCTTTGACATTTCTTCTGGTGATTAACTCATTTAGTGTTTCTATACCTAAGAAAGTTTATTCTGCCTTCCTTTTTCATATATTTTTTGCTGAAAATAGAATTCAATATACACTGGTTGTTGTTTTTATTTATTTTTTATTTTTTTATGTTTTGTTTTCAGTCTCACCTATCTTCTGTTAACTTCTGGTTCACATGTTTTTCAACAAGACACTTTTTCTTTCTTATATTTTTCCTTTATATATAATGTGTTTTTTTCTTTCCTGTGGCTGTTTTTAAATAATTAAATTATGGTATATCTTATTACTGTTTCCTTCTTGTTTCCTGTACTCTGGGTACATTGCACTTCTTAGATCTGTTTACAAGCATACCTCAGAGATACTGTGGGATTCTACTCCCAACCACCCAAAGTGAATATTGTAACAAAGCAAGCCAAATGAATTTTCTTGGTTTCACAACCCATATAAAATTTTCTTTATACCTTAGTCTATTAAATGTACAATAGCTTTATGCCTAAAAAAGTACATAACTTAGTTAAAAAATACTTTACCCCCCAAAATGCTATCATCTGAGCTTTCAGAGAGTAATAATCATTGATCAGAGAGCAGCATAACAAATACAATGACAAAGTTTGAGATACTGTGAGAATTACTAAAATGTGACATAGATACACAAAGTAGGTAAATGCTATTGGAAAAATGGTACCAAGAGACTTGCTTGATTCAGGGTGGCAACAAACCTTCAATTTACTGAAAAATGCAGTATCTGCAAAGTGCAGTGAAGCAAAGCACAATAAAACAAGGCATGCCTGTATAGTGTCCATCAAGTTTAAAAATGTTTGACCATAATTTCTTCAAATGTTTTTGTCTGTTCCCTCTTCTCTCCCTTCTTTCAGTGACTCCAAAATCACTTGTATGAGGCAGCTTGAAGTTGTCTGACAACTTTCTTGTGTCTGTTCATTTGTTTTCAGTATTTCTGAATTTCAAATATCTTCTATTATTATGTCTTCAAGTCACTAATCCTTTCTCATGCAGTGTGTAATTTGCTATTAATCCCTGTAAGGGTATTTTTTTTTAATGTCAGACATCTTTAGAACTTCAATCTGGTCTTTTTTGTTTTTAATATCTTTCATGCATCTAATTTAACATGTTCAATCTTTCCTCTAGCTTCTTAAACATAAGTAAAATTCCATAATTGCATGCACTATAATTATAATAACAGTTTTATTATCTTTACCTAATAATTCTATCATCTGTGTCATTTCTGGAAATGTTTCTTGCTGATGGACCTTTCTCCACATTGTAAGTTATTTCTACTAGGATACTGTGATTTATAATTAGAAATATGTATTTGGTTTGCCTCCATTTTTGGCACAGAGCTCCTGAAACTCTTGGAATTTCCAAAGTAGTAAGTGTGAGTTAAAGGTAACCTGATTTGGGTTAATGAGGTGATTTTTGGAAAGCCCTAAAGAGGGGGTGCTGGTTGCCAGGGGAACCAACCATGTGATTACAGGATTAGAGCTTTCATCTTCATTCTCCCCTCCATCCACCCAGAAATCCAGGGAGGGTAGAGAGAATGGAAATTAAGTTTAATTACCAATGGCCAATGATTTAATCAATCATGTCTGTGTAGCAGAGCCTCCATAAAAGTCCAAAAGGACAAGTTCAAAGAGCTTCCAGGTTGGTGAACACAGGTAGGTGCTGGGTGAGTGACATGCCAGGAGAGGCCATGAAGCTCCAAGCCCCTTCCCATAGACTTTGCTCTATATGTCTCTTTCCTCTGACTGTCCCTTTTATAACTTTTGTCATAAACTGGCAATCTTGTAAGCAAAATATTTTCCTGAATTTTTTGAGCCATCCTAGGAAATTAATTGAACTTGAAGACTAGGTAGTAGAAACCTGATTTTTGGCGGGTTGGTCAGAAACACAGGTAACAATCTGGACTGGAGATCAGCTGCTGAGGTCAACCAGGGAGGGGCAGTCTTGTCCAATGAAGCCCTTAATGGGTGGGATCTGGAGGTAATGTCAGATCCCACCCATTAAGGGCTTCATTGGACAAGACTGCCCCTCCCTACAATCTGGACTGGAGATCAGCTGCTGAGGTCAACCAGGGAGGGGCAGTCTTGTCCAATGAAGCCCTTAATGGGTGGGATCTGACATTACCTCCAGGCGGATAGTGCTAGAATTGGGTTGACTCAAAGGACACACAGCTGTTGTCACAGAATTGCTTGGTGTGGGAGAAAACCCCCACATATTTTGTGGCCAGAAGTGTCAGAAGTGGAGTATTCTGTGAGTAGGGGATTGAGGTAAGAGGAGATATACAGGTGTGTTTTTCCTTTCTAGCCACTTAATTATGTAACTGGTCACTTTTTATTGGATGTCAGATGGTGAATTTTACCTTTTGGGGTAGTGGACATTTTTGTATTCCTATAAATATTTTCTGATCCTTGGTCTAGAGTGAAGTTAAGTTACTTATAAACACTCTGAGCCTTTTGAGCCTTGCTTTCAAAGAGGTTTTGTAAAGAGGCATCCTACCAACCTTTAGCCTAGGGCTGATTTTGTTCCACTACATAGACAATACCCTGTGAATGATGAAATTTTTCACATTGGCTGGTGGGAGCACAAACATTTCCTGGCCCTATGTGAGCTCCAGGGTTATTCCCTCTACTCCTCTGGGGTAAAGTTGTCCATGAACTTGAGCGGTCTCCTTCTCACATGTGTTGATTAGTACTGAGAGGAAGACTTTAAAGGGACATTCTGCAGATCTCTGCAGCTCTCCCTCTGGGACTATGTGCTGACTATACCAACCAAGCTTCGTTGCCTAGATCCCCAGTTACCTCTCCTCAACCCATGCAGTGCTCTAAACCTCACCTAGGTTTCACAGCATCCCAGAAACTTTCTTGTAGGAAAGAAACTTTCTAGAATGTTTGTAGGCTGTCATTGGGGACAATCAGAGAGCTCTTCTGCTTTGTTGCCCCCCTCTCAGGGATCACGATCTGCATGGTGTGGTGTCCAATGCTGGAAAACTTGTTTTATTTTTTTGTCAAGTTTTTTAGTGGTTTCAAGTAGGAGAGTAAATCCAGTCCCTAATATTCTATCTTAGCTCAAAGCAAAAATCCCCTCCAGCAGTGCCACTTCTAATCCTTAGGCCAATATGCTTAGCATGGAAAAGCAAAGAAGGAATTATTCTTCATTTTGAAGAGATATGTGGTGAGATATATTGCACAAAGGAATTCTACACGGCGTACATGGAGAAGCAGGGAGTGAGGTTTGGAAACTGCTGGAGTGAGTAGTTTGTTACCTCTCTGAAGGTTGTGCATCTAACTATGTATTTGAACACTGTCAATGTCTAACAATAAATTGTAATATTTACCCTGAGTTTCTTAACCTGACATAATCATATATATATATATATATATATATATATATATATAATTTTTTTTTTTAGATTTTATTTATTTATTTGACAGACAGATCACAGGCTGAGAGGCAGGCAGAGAGAGGAAGGGAAGTAGGCTCCCTGCTGAGCAGAGAGCCCGATGCGGGGCTCAATCCCAGGACCCTGGGATCGTGACCTCAGCCGAAGGCAGAGGCCCCAGCCCACTGAGCCACCCAGGCGCCCCTGACATAATCATATTTAGTTATGCAAATTCTTTCACATAGAAGTCACAGGCTCTCTATAAAAAAGTTGTATAGAAACTATTACTGAATGTACAAACTATGAAACTAATTAGTAGGATAGTCTCTGAAGATCTCGTGCTGGAGTTTGGCACACCCCCCCTCTCCTTACACAGGGTGTCCATACATGGACAACAGTGTTTTTCGATAATGCTTTTGATGCACTTTGTAACTTAAATGAAAACGAACTTCTGTCCCAAAAGACTGTAGTTTTTGCAAAGAATACAGAGAATCTTGGCAGCCAAAGTGCTTGTCCATTGTTCCTGTATACACTATTGGGGATTTAATTGATTAGATGGACTTAATTAAAGCAGGATGGGTTTTCATTCCAATGAATTCTATTAAGCTATAATTACCAATTTTCCTTTAATTCTTTACCCTGTCATGCCACTTTCATAACACTGCGTCCTCATAATGTGGTTAAAATGACTTTTTCCTTCATTTTATCTTGAAACATTTATTCCACCACTGAACTAATTTGACTACATACTGAAGTTAACTTTCAGTAACAACCAAGGAAGACTTAATGCTTCTTACGATACTCACAATAAATGCCAGCATTTACGGAACAGTTACTGGGTGCTCGGTATAGGATTACATGGCTGTACACTCTTGTTCTGAATATTTATTTTGTAAAACCTACCAATTAAATTCATGCATGTGTTATGTATGAAGCTCCGTACCTGAAGACTTCTGTGCATGCACACATTTTTTTTCTCCACTTCTTAATATTTGAGTTCCTGGTATCACTATGTGCTGGATACTAATGCTGTTTCAGGTAAAATATAGATATGGATATACAGACTATATAATTATATATTATATTATTACATTAATTATAATTATATTAATACATAATATTTATATATGAAATATAATTGTATATTAATGTATTTATAATATATGATGTTCATTATATTAATTATATATGATTATATAGTTATAATAATATATGTTATAAATACATAAATCCCTGAGTAATCCTGGGGAAGTGGCTATTATAAGTTAAAATAAGCAAAGCCCCAGCAAATGTCAATGCTTGGGTCTAAACCTATACCACTGATATGTGTCCCTGAGCCTTTAATCAGAGTTATAATAGCTAATTGTAGTGAATACTTATTCTTTGTTAGGCACTGTTCTAAGTGCTTCATGTACATCAACTCACTTAATCTTTACAACAACCCTATAAGGTATATACGAATATTTCCATCTTACAAATGAGGAAACTGAAGCCCCACGAAGGGAAGTAACTGTCCAAGTCAATGAGTGTTTAGTGGCAGAGCCCACCCAGGCAATCTCACTCCGAACCCATGCTCCCCATCCACCACAGTCCTCTCAAGGCTCCCCGAGGACATGTCCTCTTCTAATGGCTAATGTACCTTCCCCCACAGACACTCTGGCATTTCTATTTCCACCCCCTTAGTGAGGTTGTCAAAGGTTGGGTTAAAAGCAAGAATCCTCTGTCATCACCTATGTCTAAGTCAACCTCACCACAGAACTACAAAACCTTAGATATTGTCTAGTCCAATCCCTTCATTTTACAGATGGAGAAACGGAGGCCCAGAATGGTCAAACGTTTTGTCCAAGCTTACATACGGATTTCCAATTTTTGCCAAAGCAGGGCATTTGGCAGAGTACCAAGTTCTCCTGTATAGCAAATATTGAAAGCTCTTGCTCGACAAATATTTGTGGAGTTGAACTGAAAGTTGACATCTTTCCTGAGATTAGATTAGTGCAAAGCACCGTGGTTAGAAATGCTTTGCAGGTTATGTGCCCTTGACTAGCTTCTGTGTGTGACTACTGATCATTCTAGAAGTAGGTTTTATAACAAATAGAGCCACACTGCCTGTTGTGCTGATGTTCTCGTGTGTATTTCCACTGAGTTAGCTTGGGGTTACTTGGTTTTTGTATGATAGCCTGAAATCTCCACCATAGAGAGGGGCTGGCTGCATTTTCAGAACAGCTTCTTCCAGGTTCAACGAATTAGAATCTGTTGAATTTCTTGGCCAAATAAAGGGTATTGCTGTACTCTCAAGGCAGACATGGTTTGAACATTACTGCAGTGAGGTAGGGGATATACTTCAGAAAGTCTGGGTTTAAAAAAAAGCCATTCAAACAGCCCTGCAATCTGAAACACCTCAAAACAATTGCATCGGAAAATTTTCATCAGCAAGAGTCGATTTCATAATTTTATCATGTAATTAACATGTATTGATCTGAATGTTATTTTTCTGCTTCTTAGAATTTGAAAATTACTTCTATGTCAAGTAAATGTCAAACATTTTAGGAAGGTTTTTTTTTTTTAATTATTATAGTCATATTACTTTCCCCCTAGGTATTTTCAAATCTTTACCTAATGGATAGTATTCTAACAGGGATTGCATTCATTTACAAACTAGATAGATTGATTATGGTTACACTGATCTAGATTTGTTTGCAGACTATTGTATCAATAGGTGTTAGATAGATCTTTAAAAACTGAAATTAGAGATCTGAGTCTTATTAACTTAAATGCTTCAAACTCTCTTGTCTTCTTAGGAAACAAGAATTCATAAAGGTATCGTTCCAACACTTAAAATATATATCCAGATTTTAGTGATTATAGATATTTATGGGTTACTTTACTATCTGAAAATGTACGGTTTTATCACCCAGAAATGTACAGAAATGTTCACTCTATTTAAAGCAGACTTTTTTTTAATAGCTAACAGTTTAAAATTTGAGAGCATAATGCTTTGGTCCTAAGTTCCTTGGACAAAGAATGCTTTACAATTCTATAAATAAATAAAGTTTTATTTTTCACTCCTCCCGCCCAAAGATTTATTTTGAGTTTGATTTTTCTTTTAAAAGAAAAGAGTTGATTTTTCTTTTAAAGATAAATAATTTTGATCTAACCCTTTTGTAAAGTAATACAGTACTATTTTTTACAATAAAGTTTTAAGTCTAATTTATTTGCCTAGATTCATACATATAATGTCTGATACTTATTTCAAAACATGTTGGTAATACATATCAACTATCTGGAAAAATATATAAGTCTTGTGACAAAACATGACTCAGTAACTTAGGGGTATAAAAACACTTCGAATACAATTTTTGTTTTTAAACTTAGAATGCCTGGCTATAAACCCCTGTGGTTGTGGGCTTATTTATCAACCTGTGATTCAGCCAGCTTGTTTTCCATAAATTTTTGTAATAAATTACACTGGAGACATACTTTTGTTAAATATGAAACACAAACTAAAATAAATATTCCCATTTCTCCTTTCCCATCCATCCAGAGTGCTCAGTTATCAGGGAAAGTGGATTATTCATCTTCTAACAGCAAACAATGGTGAGTAAAAAAATAAATAAAAGCCTTTATCAAATGGATTAACAATGACTTTTTGTTCGGCATAACACATTTATAATAAAACAGACACACTGGGAGGAAATGCTTATTCATTTACTAGAACTAGGAATAACAACAGCCACAACAATAACACCAACAAGGATTGAAAAACAACTTCTTCAGGGTGTGTAATTTACTATGCTGAATTTACAACCCTTCCTTTAAGGTGAGCTTGTTACCCACCAATCTCTACCAATAAGCTATTTGTCAAAGATAAGTGTTTTGGTAGGTCAGTATTTAAAATGTCTAATTAACTGATGACTGGTAGTTTCAGTAAATTTACTTACTATACAGACGTAAAACAAAAAGTACCGTTTTGGAGAGCCAAGAATGAAATACACAACTTATCATTTTCTGTTCTCAAATAATAAAGTTCAAAGGTGATTCTGTGCCTTAATCAAAAACCAAAAAACCAGGATGCCTGAGTGGCTCAGTCCTTAAGTGTCTGCCTTCTGCTCAGGTCATGATCCCAGGGTCCTGGGATCTAGCCAGACATCAAGCTCTCTGCTCAGCAGGAAGCCTGCTTCTCCCTCTCCCCCTGCTTGTGTTCCCTCTCTAGCTGTGTCTCTGTCAAAGAAATATATAAAATCTTAAAAAAATAAAAAAAGAACCCAAAAAACCAACTAAAGAAATAAATTTCTGCATTACTAATAGAATTGCTACTATGATCACTGATCTTGATAATACTTAGAACTTAATTCATACCATTCAAATTCAGTGATAACAATTAAAAAACAAAAAGGCTCCATTTATTTTAGTTTTTAGAGGTTTTATTTATTTATTTATTTGAGATAGAGCGATAGAACACATGAGCAGGAAGAAAGAGAAGTAGACTCCTCACTGAGCAGGGAGCCCAAGGCGACTCAGTTCCATTCCAGGACCCCAGGATAGGACCTGAGGAGGAAGGCAGATACTTAACCAACTGAGCCACCCGGGAACCCCTCCTTTTAAGGTTTTTTAAAATGACATTTTTAAAAATGAGAAATATTTGAGAAGAAGGCAATCCTAAATATTTAGATGGTTTTAAATTTTTAACTACAAAAATGACAAAGATTATAAATAATATACTTCAGCTTTTTTTAAAGATTTTATTTATTTGAGAGAGAGAGATAGAGCATGAGCAGGGAGAGGGCCAAAGGGAGAGAGAGAAGCAGGCTCCCCACTGAGTAGTGAGCCTGATGCAAGGCTCCATCCCAGGACCCTGGGATCATGACCTGAGCCGAAGGCAGAGGCTTTAACCCACTGAGCCACCCAGGCGCCCCTAGCATTTTTTTAAATTCCATTTTTCCCCCTAAAATTGATAGAGCTGAGGGGGATCATTAAAAAATGTTTTGTTTTGTTTTGTTTTTCACAGCTGTGGACACTGATATCTAAATTAATGGGCCAAAATGACAAAACTAAGGTGACAGCTACCTCTCGGTGGCATAAGAGTATCTAACGGTAATAGGGCCTTACATGTATGGAGGTTTACTCTGAGTCTATTGCACATCTCCAAATTCTTTGCATAGATCACCTATGATATAGTTACTATTAATACTCCACTTTATAGAGAAAGAAACTGATACACTAATACTCGCCTAGAATGGAAGGGTGGAGTTTGAACACAGGCACCACAGTATTTTCAGTCTTTTCTCTCCCTGCAATACATCATTAGGATTTTTATGGAAGGAACCTTATTTAATATTTTTAACAAGTTTTGCAAATTGCATGTCCCAAAACTGGTGCATAATAGATGTGCAATAACAGTTTGTTAACAGAAATCAATGTTATCTGGGTACACCAGCAAAAACTCATCTCAGACATTTGTGTAAAGTTTCATTGCTAAAAGCTGCCTCACTGAAATGTAGCTGTTACATTGTAGTGTTACATTTTCCTCCTTAGAGACATCTACAGGAGCTTTAACAAAGCTCTTTGAAAATGTAACTAGCCAATCCCAGGAACACTGAATGTAGAACTTACTTTCTTTAAGAAATACAGTAAAGCACCACAAACGAAATATTCAAAGTAACTTGAAAACAATACATAAAGTATAATTAAGTATGATTATTATAATATTGGCTCAGTCTAAATTAAATGTTTGACATCTAATCTACATTGAGATGGCTGCCTAGAATGTATCTAAAATTTGAGCCTCTTGAGGTTTACCACATACTGTTCAATGAACAAAAAACCCCTTTAAACATGACAAAATCATTTGTGTCCAAATCTCTTCCTCACTCTCCTGCTGTTGCCACACGAACCCCATCTAACCAGACTGAAATTCTCACTGTATGAAGTAACGAACTAAAAGATTCCATCATAGAGAGAGACACAGAAGTCCCAAGGAAGGGGATCAGTAGTCAAAACATACATGCGAGAAGAGAGCATTCCTCCTGCCCTTTTCCATTAGAGCATTGATTTTACAGGAGGAGCTAGACGAGACCTTCAGACTTCAGAGAAGGATCTACTGGTCAGCCAAGTTACTGTGGACCTCAGGAGAAGTATAAGATATTGCTGCCCAGGAAGATGGAGCTAGGAAAGGAGGTTGGGAGCGGAGATGGGAGTCGCTTGGGTGTGTAAGTGAGTGTGGCTTACTTAGAACCAGATAATTTTTTACCTGTTACTTGATTCAGGTCACAATTAGAGTTTAGCTTGCAGAAAACCCTGAGGTATTAGAGATACCTATCTTAGTTATTTTTTCTGACTAGATGGCTCTGTTTTTTATGGAAGGAACAGGTAAAGGAATGTGACCTATTAAATATTTATATCTCAACTGCTTCCAAGAAGTATTGTGGAAGCTCTAAGTCATTAACTCAAACATTAAAAGAAACAAGCTCTGAGACCAGGTTTGGGGAGGAGGGCAAGCAGGAGAGGAGAACCATACAGTTCATGCCAAGGTCAGCTTTAGCAGAGCACCCCAAGTGAGGAGGGTGTGTGAGTTCACACAGGATGGGTAATTTCTCCAGTCCTCAGAGAAGTCACCCGGTAGGATACTTGTCACTGGTACCACAAATGGATCTGTGCTCTAGCTCCGACAACAGCTCAAGAGAATTGTCTTATCTGTATCTTTCTGCAACATCCAGACAGAACTTTAATAAGTTCATTGAGGAAGATGTGAAGTGGTGTAGTTTCCAGAAAACTGGAGGGTCAGTCCTACATTATGTTTTACAAGTGAGCAAAAGTGGTTGTGAGCCTCTGTCCAGATGCCAAGGGCCCTATAAGTAGACAACAGGTAAAGAGAAGTACTTACATAGGTCTTATCGACACACAGTCACCTCTCCTCAACTTCCTCTATGAGCAAAATCTACAGGATTCAATCTTTAGGTCAAAGAAGTGATGAGGACCTGCTGCTTCCCATAATCCCTACTGGGATCAATTGGTAGAGGCAGTAGAGGGAAGTGATGATCATACAAATAGGTATGAGGAATCACCATCCTGAAACCAGCTGCTAAAAACAGCATTTCCAGGAACCTCTACCTAATAGATCATAATAGTCATGGTTTTAACCTTCAGCTGGAAAAAACACCACCAGTCTCTCTATATATGGACCATCAAATCATAGTGTCAGATGGGGGTATCCTGAGATTTCTGGCTTTTTCTCTAGTCTAACATGAGTAACTGTTAATAACTCTGAGAAAGGTAAAGAATAGTGGTCTTTCAATACATTTATAGTATAAATCTGGTTGGTACTAAGCCTTCAATTTATAGATAGCTAGCATTCCTGGAGTCTCCAGCAATAGAACTGTGATATGGGGAAGATAAAATCAAGATAACGTCAAAGGTTGTTTCAGAAGGGAAGGGTGATCAGTTCAGTGTCCTTTGTTTAGATCATTAACTGACCCAGCCTCATTGCTATCTGTGCCTTAGGGAGAGAAAGAATACATTTAAAGTTTTACTAAAATGTCTGTGGGACAAAGGTAATTTAAGCTAGCCCTGATCTGCAACCTAGCTGAAGCTGCAAGATACTATATTGCCTGGTCATTAAATCAGATGATGTTGGTGACTTAGCAGAGGAACAGAGAGTGTCACAGAAACAGAGTGGTTGGCAGCTTTGGAATGTCTTCAGTGGGCCAACATGGCCTCACTCAGCAGCAGACAATGCTGCAGGAAGCAATAGCAGGAAGAAGGAAAAAGGGATAAGACAGTTAGACACTAGTACTTGTGAGTCCAAGTCCAAAGGAAACAGAAGCTGTACATATCTCACAGCAGATGAAGGATGTGTGTGCACGTACACACATATGCACACACGTACACACATGCGTACACACACACACACACAAAATTTGACCAATTTTTTAAAAAAATTCACTTGTTTTCCAGCCCTTGGATTCTTATTAGAATGTGGCCCCACAAAGAAGATACTGCACTCTTTAAACTCAAAGGGTTTAGGGAGACATTTCCTAATTGTTAAGAAAAATTTAACAATGCCATTACCAATCAAGATTTTTTTTTTAAGATTATTTATTTATTTATTTAACACAGAGAGAGAGGTCACAGGAAGGCAGAGAGGCAGGCAGAGAGAAAGGGGGAAGCAGGCTCCCTGACGAGCAGAGAGCCCAATGTGGGGCTCGATCCCAGGACCCTGAGTTCATGACCTGAGCTGAAGGCAGAGGCTTAACACAATGAGCCACCCAGGCGCCCCCAAATCAAGATTTTTTAAAACTTTATTTCTTAACTATTTCCGCAGTCTTTTGATGTATAGCAACCACCACAAAATGCATTGGCGTAAGACAACAACATGAATGATTTCTCACGACTCTGCACGTCAGCTGGGCTTCTCTGGGTGATTCTACTATGGTACGGGCACTGGTATTGGCTGGGTCACTTGTGACTTTGCTTGTGGCTCAGCTGGGGTTGGAACGTCCGAGATGGAGTCACTTACAGTATAGAGCAGTTAATGCTGACTGTGTTCTGGGGCACTTTGCATTTTTTTTTTTTTTCCATGCAGTCTCTCACCCTGTGGGGCCTTATTCTCCATGTTGCTTCTTCAAGAGGGTAACCCAGAGTAACCAGACTTCCTTACATGGTGGCTTGCTTCTAGGAGGTCAAACTCCAGAGCCAACCTATGTACTAAGGAGCTGGACTGGAAGCCACTCTGTCCCTTCTACCACACTTTAAGGCAAGTCACAGGGCTAGCTCAGTTTCAAAGGGAGTCTGGTGAGAGGAGTAAGAGAGTCACTTGCAAAGGGGACTGCAGGCTGGGAGGGACTGCTGCATCCCTCTTTGGAATTATCCCACACCAAACAAATGAGCAACAACAACAAAACTGTGTGATACCTAAAGATACAAATGTAGTGATCTGAATGTTTATAGCAGCAATGTCTACAATAGCCAAACTATGGAAAGAGCCTAGATGGCCATCAACAGATGAATGGATACACACACACACACACACATATATATGGAATGGAATACTATGCAGCAATCAAGAGAAATGAAATCTTGCCATTTGCGACAACGTGGATGGAACTAGAGAGTATTATACTTAGTGAAATAAGTCAATCAGAGAAAGACAACTATCATATGATCTCTCTGACATGAGGAAGTGGAGATGCAGCGTGGGGGCTTATGGGGGTAGGAAGAGAATAAATGAGACAAGATAAGATCGGGAGGGAGACAAACCATAAGAGACTCTTAATATCATGAAACAAACTAAGGGTGGCCGGGGGAGGGGAGTACGGAGAGGGTGGTTGGGTTATGGACATTGGAGAGGGTACGTGATGTGGTGAGTGCTGTGCAAACCTGGCGATTCACAGACCTGCACCCCTGGGGCTAATAATACATTATATGTTTATTTAAAAAAATTAAAAACTTAAAAATACAACTGCGTGATAAATCTGAACTCTAGGTCAATACTATGCGTGACTATTTTTTATGGGAATAAAGTGACTAATGGTTCAGTCAGATGAACATCTGCTTCTCATTGACGCTCTTTCTTTCATTCTGTGAATTTAGTGAAACACAAACGATCCCCAGATAAAAGTTCACTGTGAAGAAATCAGATGACTCACTAAAGACTCCTCAACTCACTCATTTACCATTCTAGCACGTAAGTATTAATAAACTGCAAATCATCAGAGCCTGCCTCAAGATGGAAATTAAGGACTGGCTAAAATTTTTATTAGCTTAATATGGTTGAGTATAAATTTTCTCTGACAAAAGTCACGAAATAAACTCACATGCTTATTTAATATCACTGGGAAATTTTTGAAAACCATAGTGAGAGAAAAACAAAATTCAACAAATGAAAGTCACTTTTTATTTATAATGGTGGGTTAGAAGTGGTCTTGTTGGTTTCGGGTTTTCTCCTTTGGCTGCCCGTGATTTAGATCCTATACCAGGAAATCCCTTGTTGTATAAATTTTGGTGGGAGGCAGAACCCAGGCTCCTGCTTGGCAGCTAACGGGGGTTACATGTTGTCTTCCCTGGCCCTTGACAGTTAGCTTCTTGGCACAAAAACTACGAGGCTCCAACTTGCTTCCTGGCATTCCAGAACCAGAGGGAGTGTGCAAAGACATGGGGACAGAGACTGCTCACAGTGGTAGAGATGAAGCAACCCCAGGACAATTCTGCTGCGTTCTCAGTGCCTGGGTGTTCTGCCACCCGGCCTTCTTTGATTCCTAATCATTTTCAGAGTCCGGTATTTTAAGCCTCCCAATCTCATTTCAATAAATTCTTTCTCTGCTTAGACCATTCAGAAATGGTCCCTACCATAGTTTTGCAACTACACTCTCTAGCAGAACAGGGGAAATTATTTTATAAATACTTATTGGATCTAATACTGTACCATGTACTGTAGATACGGCATTAAAAAAAAAAGGCAAAATTTCGTGCTCTCATATAATTTGCATTCTAGCAAGGAGGCTGGGGGAGCCCAACAGGAAGATGACAGATAACAATGCAGACAAGTAAAACCTGTGTTATAGTTGCTGTGATGGGCTACAGAGAACAAAGAAGCCAGGAAAGGGAATAGACTACAGAGGAAGAGTGTCCAGCCAATGGATATTTGCAGTTTTGAGCAGGACCGTTCTGGAGCCCTCACTGAGAAGGCAGGTTTTGAGCTAAGAAGACAGCTCAGGGCCTGGGGTAGGAGTGCCCTGGAGTTCCCTGTGCACAGAAGGAAACCAGTGTGGCATGACAAACTAGTACATGGAGGCAAAGGAAGAGTCTGGTGAAAGCAAAGCAGGGCCTAAAGTCGCTGTCAGAATTCTGTCTTTTATCCTGGGCAAGCAGGAGAACCAAGGATTTTAAGCGGAGGCACGTGTCTTGTTGGATTTAGCTTTTAAAGGTTAGCTCAGGCTGATTTTTTGAGAAGAGACAGAGAGGGCAGGTGTGTACTGGTGACAGTAGATGCCAGATGCTAATTAATTATCTCATCAATTCCAGTTAACAGATGACAGTGGCTTGGGCTCAAAGCAGTGAGGACTGAATTTATTTATGTTTCCCACTCTGGCCGCTTTCACTGTTAACATCCATCTGGGAAAATAACAGGGCAGGCTAGCCTTTTCACATTATTATAAAGTCTTTCTTAAGTCAATCTTTTTCAAAAACTCTGTGTCCTATTGGAGAAGGATCTAGAACAATCTATTTCCTTGTTGGCTGGTTGGTGTATGAGGCAGCAAGCCCCCCGTGTCATGATTCTGCCTCCCTTAGAAGAATCCTCTGAGTCTGGCTGAAATGTCCACACCAAGGAAGTTACAACCCTGTGTTCAAGCCTTGTAGATATATTATTTCCTACATGTACATGATATAAGAAGTAAACTTTGAAATGCCATTAGCTTGGATTAATTAATTTATTTTTTAAAGATTTTATTTATTTATTTGACAGACAGAGATCACAAGGAGGCAAAGAGGCATGCAGAGAGAGAGAGAGGGAAGCAGGCTCCCCGCTTAGCAGAGAGCCCGATGTGGGGCTCGATCCCAGGACCCTGGGATCATGACCTGAGCTGAAGGCAGCGGCTTAACCCACTGAGCCACCCAGGAGCCCAGCTTGGGTTAATTTACCAAGAGAACATTAGAGCTAATGTTTCGGAAGAAAAATTCCCAGAGGAGGAATCCTAGGCAGTCAGGAGAAGGCTGGAAGAGGTCGAAGAGACCCAGGATTCCGGCTAATGAGGACAGCGATCCCTCATCTGGGGACGCAGAGAAAAGGTGACACTGTACATAATCTTCCATTTTGCAGAATTATGTCTAGGAAAGGACCCACCGTTAGACACACAAATAATTGGATTCCACCTGCCCAGGACCTCACAGAATGTGTTGAACTAAATCCCTATTAAAAGTCAGGCACTACTGAGGAAGAGAAAAATAATGTGCGCTGACCTTTGTTCTTAGTCTCTCTCTTATTTTAGAGGGATTCTGTGGGTTCAAATGGGAGAATTCAAAAGCTTCCATCATTTGCCAGGGGGAGCTCTTCAAAGCCTTCTAGTGAAGTTGTTGGACCCGTGAGTAACTCGATGACTAAAGATCAGGCGGGAGCACTCTGGGGAGGACAGAGAGCACGGCGAAGAAGCTTGCAGTCATGCAGTGTCCAAAAGATATTCACAAAGAAAGCTAAGTTTCTATTTTTGACCCAGTATCTAATTATAATCAAGGATATACATGCCCCAGCCCTCTTGCCCTAGAGAGAAACATTATTCTCGCTTTTCCCAAAATGTCATGCAACAAAAAGTGCCTTTTGTACTTGAACCTCACTTCCTACAGCGCTCGCCTCGGTTTCAGAACAAACACACACCTGCCCACACCCACCCTGCTGGGCTGAAACACTAACTCCGATGGTAAATATTTGCTGTTGCACAGAAGCAGTGTGTGGGTCACAGAAGGGCAGAAAGCGAAGGAGAATTGGAGACATACATGCGCTTCAGGCACAAGCACACGGATTTGAGCCTTGCCTTCTGTCCTCACGGGATCTGGGACATTGAGTAAGAGCCTTCCTCTTTACGAGCCCCTGAAATGGGGGGCGGTTATAATGCGCAGCCAGAAGGATGATTATAAACATCAAAAGAGAGGCTTCTGGGTGGTTCTGTCGCTTGATCATCTGACTTGATTTCGGCTCAGGTCACAATCTCAGGGTTGTGAGATCCAACCCCGAGAGGGGCTCCTCGCTTGGTGTGGTGTGCATGAGAGTCTCTCTCCCTCTCCCTCTGCACCTGCCCCAGCTTGGTCTAAACAAACAAACAAACAAACAAACAAATAAGTAAATAAAATCTTTTAAAAATAAATAAACCTCGAAAGAAATCACATGGCAGGCGTCTGACACTGTTGTTCAGTCCGGATGTATATGGCTGCCAGAAACCAAATACTCAACCAAAAGGGCCTTCAACGCAAGGCCTTAATGTTCCTCAAAGAACAGCAGCGCCAGAGGTAGGGATTCCCTGCGCTGGTGCCCACGCCTGATGGCGCCGGTGCTCTTGGTCTGGTTCTCCGTCATTCTCCGGGCTGCAGTAGCTCCGGGTGTCATGTCCTTACAGGACAATCTCTCATCAGTGAGGATGCTTCTCGGAAGGGCCGGTCATATCCATTGTGGTCCCGTTAACCTGCCCTGAGTTCCGTGCCTGTGTCTGGGCTATAAGCACAGCTGGGAAAGTGAGTGTGCAGCATTTTCCCTCCTGTGCGAGGAGGACTCCAAGGCAAAGGAAAAACTAAGAGAGATGTGTCAGCTGGAAAGAGAGGCCATTGTGTCTGCTTCTGGTGCTTGGCTTAGTAAACCCTCAGACTTGTTGGTTCCCTTCTCATTCACCTGGGAGCACAGTCCCTATGGCAGGTGCCGGCAGATCCCTGCAGAGCCTCTCCTGCCTGCGACCACCACAGTGTACTAGCCCCCAACCCCAATTTCATACCAAGCTTTCTTCCTGACTCACCACCTAGATTTCTAGTTTTTAAATATAACTAAGCTGCTGATTATAAAAACAACAATAGCAACAAAAGCAACAAAGGAAACTTCCTTTTCTTGACAGGCTCACCTCTGTGGGCTCATGCTGTGGTTAGACAAAGCTACAGACGTGAAAGAAGACCCAGGGCTCCATGCTATCTCTTGTCTTGAAATTCCAGTAAAAGCATATGGCTATCTCAACGGTTTTCCCAGAAGGATTTATCTTTCGGTATGTAATGTGTCACTCCTTGCTCATGCTGGCCATATTCTTTTGCTCAATCTATTCCACACAAGGAGTGACTTCTTTTGTTTTTGTTTTTAAAGGATATTAAGTATTTTAAGTAAATCCCCCTTTTCTTAGTTGGCACGGGGGCAGCAAAGGGCAGTGGAGAACAGTGCTCGGGGAGAAAGAACAGAGCTAATGAAGAGAAAAGAACCAGGGACCCACGAGGCCTGGAGACCAGCACTGAAGCTGGAGCCTGGAATTTTGAAAATGAAGAAGCCAGTATTTTGCAAAGGGCATAAGAGGAAAGCGAGGCCCTCATTAAAATTAATAAGGAGAATGCAGGTCTTAGAAACTATACTTTTAAAAAAAAGTACACAGAACTACTTAGAAGTAAGACCAAAAATTAAGGTATGGACTTCCTAGCACGGCCAGCATGGCTGTATAAATGTATTAATGGGGTAGTGAGAAGATAATAAAGACCGGACTCAGAACAGAGACTATGTCTCTTGACTGTAAGGCTTTAGAATTCTTAGTAATACATTAGTGAAGAGAAATGGGCAGTTACTCCCAGAACAGGCTATCACCCTATTAACATGGGAAAATATAGAAAAGCAAATTATGAATATGAATTAATATGAATATGAAACATATAAATATAAACATGTGTGTGTGTGTTTTGTTTTAACCCATGTAAAATGCATCCTTTAGCTATTGTGATACGTGCCTTAGCTGGAGTATCTCTGTTTCTTTAAGCCAGGTTAAGTTCCTTGTCAGTGGGCTTTTTATTATAGTAACTAGGGGTATTTATGGTGTTAAGAAAAAAATATACCTTAGAATTTTAGCATTGAGAAGCTTGAATTTATTGGTTAGAAGGAAAAATTTCACACTCTTTGGTGACTATATTGAAATGTTTTTTGCATATTTGGTTGGTTCCTCCAAATATGTTACAAACACCTTGGGTTAAAAACAGTTTGTTGTTTGTTAATAAAATTTTAAATTCTATATAGATCCCCTTAAAATAGAGTGCACAGATTCGATTAATATATTTTTGGAGTGTTCATTATTGCCCTGGTACAGTTTTTAACTCCTTACTCTTCAGCACATTCAAGAACAATATGTAATTGCTTAATTATATTGGTTTCTATTAATTGAGGCACTACAACATTAGCCTAAGGATGTTCAATACAGTGAAAATATGCTAATTAGCTTGCCCATTAACCATGACCATGTGGCCTGAAAGCCCATGGCTAGCAACTTTGGGCATGCAATAGTCCTTTAAGCAAAACACCAATGGCCATGATTGTTGGTATCTTAGATACTGTATCTAACCATAGACTAAAAGTAAAACCTTTAGGATTCTTGCAGTTCTTTTCCACATTACTTTAAACCTCTGTGTGTGTGTGCGTCCAGATTTTCATTTCCCTAATGTGAACATAAATTGGGTCTCCAGAAGAAGTATAAGCTCAGCTGGCCATCTGTAGATCAGTTTAGCATCAGATTGTAACCTAGAAATGCTGGTGTTGACCACGTCCCTGTAGGATGTGACATGCTGGGAGTGGTTCTCTCTCTGATCATTTAGGATAGCCGAGGTCTAGGTACAATATTGCACCAGAACCAAGGGATGAGAAACCCAAGTTTAAGGCCTTGATCATCCCAATTGTTAAACAAGGATGATCCCTTTAAAACCTTTGCAGATGTGTCCATCAACCCAGCAACTACAGAGTTCAAAGTCAACAGTTTTACAGAGTGCAGAAAGAGAGGAAGATCCTTGTTTGTTTACTCTTTCACTATGTACTTTCAAAACACAATGGTGGGAGAAGGTTTGTTCCAATTTTTCCCATAGATACTCCTTAGGGAATGCATTTAAACAGAACAAAACAGTCTTTCTATGACTTAACAGAAATAGAATCTGTAGTATTATTTTAGCTTAAATGTGGTTAGGTGGGAGCATTCCTTTGTTATTTGCTTCCTGTACTCTAAAGGTAGCCTTTAATGTAATCTTGTTTTGCTTGGACTCTGACAAGTGGGAATGATTAATTTTTCTAACAAAAATAAAAAAAAATTTACCCACACATCTCCAAATAGACTACTAAGTTTATTAATTGGTGAAACTATTTTGTTTCAAAGAACTAAAAGAACTTAGATAGTCTCTTAGTCATTGTAATAGTCTTGTCAGGTATCTTAGGCAGGCATTTGGGGTATCCGGCCCTTTTCTACAGAGAATAAAGACAGGCAGTGCAATGAATTGCTGAGCACTTTATTGATATGATTACACACAGGGGCAGAGGCTTGATAACCGGTTACATGCTCCCAAATACGGCTTTTTAAAAGCATGTAGCATCATAAGAGAAGGTATGAAGCACAACCTTTAGCCAGATATTATGACAGGGAACCCAAATCAGAAGCTGGCTTTTGCAAAAATGGAGAATCATCAAAACTTGTGTTTAGCTCTTAGTTATTTTGTAATATTTTATTCTCCAGTTACTCCACTCTTCAGGTGCTGTGTTTCTCCTACTCATCATAAACTCTTTCGGTAGTTCAAGTTCCTTGGTCCCAGGAACTATTCTAATGTTAAGTTTCTTCCAAAGTAAACAGGAAGATTTGTCTTTTTTTTGTTTTGCTTTGTTTTTAAAGATTTATTTATTTATTTGACAGACAGAGATCACAAGTAGGCAGAGAGGCAGGCAGCAGAGAGAGAGGGGGAACCAGGCTCCCTGCTGAGCAGAGTTTGATGCAGGGCTTGATCCCAGGACCCTGAGAGCATGACCCGAGCCGAAGGCAGAGACTTAACCCACTGAGCCACCCAGGTGCCCCAAGATGTGTTATCTGTTAATGAAATTACAAGCTTGAGATGACAGGCATGGCCTCAGTTACTCTTGAAATCATAACATTATTTTCCCGTATTCCATCAAATAGAAAGCAAGCCTTCACTAGAACAATCTTGTTTCCTTACATGCTGCACTTGTATACTGTCTCTCTCTTTTTTTTTTGTCCTGTTGTTTCCCTGATAATTATTTAAGTGCCTTTTAACAAAATGTATATAAATTTTTATATTAGCCCAAAATAAAAAGAAGAGTAATCATTGTCTTGGGGAAAAGGATTTTCAAAAGGTAGTTTAAAGCTAAGATTGTCTTTTCCCATTGGTTACTAACATGAATGTAGAGGATAAGAGAGAGTAGTAGTATAAGACTTTAGAAAGTATTAGTCTACTGGCCATGTGTGTACATTCCCAGTACCTGCGGCTGAATCCTGAAGACCTGATAGATAGATAGATACAGATATAGATAGATAGATAATCTACAGATATATATATCTATACCTGTCTATCTATATCTGCCTATAGATGGATCTGTATCATTCTCTCTAGAAATTTCTTTAGCTCATTTTTAAGATTTCATTTATTTATTTGTCAGAGAGAGGAGCGAGAGTGAGCACAGGCAGACAGAGTGGCAGGCAGAGGCAGAGGGAGAAGCAGGCTCCCTGCCAAGCAAGGAGCCTGATGCGGGACTCGATCCCACGATGCTGGGATCACGACCTGAGCCGAAGGCAGCTGCTTAACCAACTGAGCCACCCAGGCGTCCCTCTTTAGCTCATTTTAAAAAGACCAACAAGTAAGGGTGATGGCACCAAAGTATAACAAGGCGCAAGAATTCCCTGAGATTAAAAGAAAAATAATAATATCTCTGCTGGGAAAAGAAGAGAATCTGTCAACATTACTCTTTCCATCTTTTAACCTTAATTTTTTTAATTTAGTTAAAACTTCAAGCCATACAAAGAGCAGCACGTTAGTGCTTACACATGGAGCTGAGACTGAATCGGCATGCAGAAAACATCATGCACTAGAAAATGAACATTCAGACTTCCTCCAAATACCATTAATGCCAATGGAATTGCTTACAGCAGAACCACTGGAGTTGGCAATTGATTAACAGTGTATGTGAATTCAGGCATCGGCAACTAAACCTGTAATTTTCACCCATTGCCACCAGGTGGTAGTGATGCCTTGCCCACAGCTAACAAAGTCCCTATTAACTACTTCTGCATGGTGCTCAACTGAAAAAAAGTGTGCTATTTCCTTTTCTAAAGAAATCACGAGCTATACCTTCTTGATACATTATAATATCAAAATAAAATAATTACATCTTGTTCCAAGAAAACTTGCTGAAAGGCATCAACTACCTTTGGTTTTCGGTCATCACATGGTTCACCAATAGAGACAAAAATGTATTTGTCAGGTAGAAAGTTTAAAACAAGAATGTTTAAAAAAAAAAATGATGATGAAAACCAAGATGCAGTGTTGGTTGGTTGAAGCCACTCTTTCTCAAGATGTGGTCCAAAGACCATTTGTACCCCTTCAGCTATTAAATACGCAGATTTCTGGGCCTCACTCCACACCTACTTTGGAAGCCGAAGTGTGTGTTTAATGAAATAT
This sequence comes from Mustela erminea, assembly GCF_009829155.1. Taxonomy (NCBI): domain Eukaryota; kingdom Metazoa; phylum Chordata; class Mammalia; order Carnivora; family Mustelidae; genus Mustela; species Mustela erminea. The sequence continues at coordinate 30,909,311 of NC_045619.1, forward strand.
AATACATAAATACAGAAGCATATAAAGACACAATTTTATATATTTAAATATTCACATATTTAATTGTCAAAGTCTCCAAGTAATTTTTATGTACACTAAATTTTGTGAACCTCTAATTTAAAGATTTTAACAAGTTTGTATGCTGTTTTAACTTTTTTTTCCCCGATACATTCTCTTCCTCCATACATTTTTAAATAACACCCAAAATAAGAGACCAAAATACAGACATGTATTTTTCACAACAGAAACTTCACAAACATACGTAAGTATATAAGCGTATATCACAAATGAATGCACTGGCTTTTCTGATGTTTCTGTATAGGTTCTAATTCCACAGTCTTCATTTTTGTAGCACAAGGGCTGTGGATAGGTTGGTTGATAAACAGACCAGACAGAGGTGCAATGGAAGTTGGAGGCGAAATAAAGCAAACACCTGGCGAAAGTCCTGGTAGTGTAACGGCCTGCAGACAGTTTCAAATTGTGGAAGCCTAGTCCCCAGCCCTCACCTTCTAAATACAAATCTTCCTGAGGTATGGCTTAGGAATTTCTGTGTAATAAAACCATCACAGCCCGTTCTGATGACAGCTTTTGTTGAAAGACACAATACTGGGAACAGAATATCATGATAGGAATTTAGGTGAAAGAATTGGGCATTGGACAGAAAATTATTAGACTGGGATACAAAAGAGTATATTGGCCAAAAGGAAAGAGCTGTGATATGATCACACACACACACACACACGACAAAACCCACAAATGGTAACATTGTCTTGTCATTGAGAAAGAAGGAAAGAAGGAAATTTCCCTGGATAGGAGTAAGATGGGGTTTAGATTTGAGGATAGGAATAATCCTCCAGATATAGGATAAACATCCCTAACACAGGATTGGGAGTTGATATGAGTATTAATCATGGAGTTAAAGAGGTGATTTCAATAGGCTGTTCTACAAGAATTCTCATTTAGTACAGAAAATTCACATTTTATGAGCTTGAAAAAAATCACTAATGAGTTAAGTTAACAGAGGGTTGGAAAAGGATGACAGGCTTTTATTTGGAAAAAAAACCCTCATTTTAACCTCCTCTGCAATATGCAGGAATTTAAAAGGAACAAAACCACTAGCAGATTTTCCTGGTATACATTGCAACTAATCCACAAATCATGGTCCACATCACTTTTCATGAATCATTCTTTCACTTTGTACAGTTGACTAAATGGTCAAATAATCAACAAATGTCTGTTAGCTCAATATTTAAGCAAGCAAACCCAAAATAAGTACCTCTAAGCTCACCAGTGTTTATAGCAACTAAAGCAGCAACGTGTGTAATAGGACATTACCAGTTCCTTCAGTTGTTTTTCCACTAAAAAACATTCTATGTTGATTATAAAACAAAATAAAATTTGTTTTTCTCTTATAGCTAGCTTGGATACCAGCAGGTGGTTTGTCATTTCTCAGCCAAATCTAAAAGATTCATTGGATTTTGGATTTTATCTGCTCCTCAAAACAAGCCCAGCCCTGCACGGGAATCACGCATTATTATAACATATGTCTTTACCTCAACAATACATGTCCTTTCCTTCCTGGCAAAGCACACTTCCTATCTTTTTCTGAATAAACTTAATAAGGAAGTGATAAAATTTTGGTTCTTCACCTCGCATTCTGTTCCCATATTTACTGCTTAGTGCTTTGGGGTGGTAAAATGTCATAGACAAAATGCACTGACCTAGGTCACCCAATGACCACATCAATGCATTGGAGACTCTCGTTGGGAACTGTATTTTCGTCCGGAGCAAAGAGCTCAGCAGCGGGAAATGGAGGTGTTTTCTGAATGCATCCCATTATTTTTTTATTCATTCACACTCGTACAGAACACTTGCTCATAAATACCATTTAACTGTTCGGATAGGGTGACAATAAGAATAAAGAGGGAGAACAGAATGGCAAAGAGGGATGCCTTCCAGTTACACTGTTCGTATTGTTTAAAAGGGGAAGAAAAGGGTATATGAGCCCCATAATGACAATTATCCTTTATGAACTGAAGGACAGTATTAAAACTCAGGGGGAAAAAAAAAATTGAATGCTTATAACTTGCAAAGCCATGTCCTAGGCTGTGAGAGACAGACAAAGTAGAGTCAAGCCTGAAGAAGAGGTCAGAATTTAATTACATGTTTTCTGGTTCTCCCAATGTCTCACATTACAATGTTCTGTCCTATGCAAGTCTTAATATCTCAAAAAGATTGAAAATTCAACTGTACAGCAGACTTTGAAAGAACTGCCAAACACTTCATTACAAACAATAGGAGAAATTATTTAATGAGCACTGCAGAAGGTTTTAAAAACATCTCCCAATATAAATGAAAACAAAATATCTTCTTTCACTTAATGAGATTTAAAAATTGGATAATTAATAATTCATATATTTAAAACACATCAACCATATGAAATATGCAATGACATGCTAATAACCTCCTGATCCTATCTCCAGTTCTGACTTCATGAGTTTATTGTGCACTCATGCAGTTTAGTGCAAGAAACTGCATGATATTGTACTTTAATTTGCATTTCCCCAAGCACTAATAATAATGAATATTTTCTAATGTTCATCAGTCACTTAAGTTGCTTCCAGAATTTTCTGGAGTAAGGCTGTCCAACAAAACATTTCCACCATTTCGGAAATTCTATTACTTTTTTTTTTTTTAAAGATTTTATTTATTTATTTATTTATTTATTTGACAGAGAGAAATCACAAGTAGATGGAGAGGCAGACAGAGAGAGACAGAGGGAAGCAGGCTCCCCGCTGAGCAGAGAGCCCGATGCAGGACTCGATCCCAGCACCCTGAGTTCATGACCTGAGCCGAGGCAGCGGCTTAAACCACTGAGCCACCCAGGCGCCCGGAAATTCTATTTCTGTTGCCCAATGTGGTACCACTAGCCAGACATGGTAATTGAGCAGGGAAACGTGACTAATGAGACTGAGGAAATACATTTTAAATTTTATTTAGACTCAATTAATTTAAATTTAATGAACTACATGTGCTCCCTATCTACCATATTGCAACACAATATTTAAATCTTATAAATATATGGTTAAAGGCTTCTTGCTATATTCATTAAAAAGTGAAGTCTATTACACAAAATGCTCTGTTGCCTAATTTTGTTTGCTTTACTAAAAATTAGCCATAAACTTTCATCCAGGTCACTAAAAATATATTTATCTGTTCTTTGTAAATAGATGCATAAATTACAAATCCATAAGTTATCCGACATTCTCCTCCTGATTAAAAGTTTTTAAGTTATTGATGTTATTTTGTCAGTACAAAGTGTTATTAAAAAATCAAACTTATGCACATAATCATATAAACTCTGGCTTTTCTGGCTATCATTATACAAACATTATCAAAAGTATGTGCATTTTTAATTCCAATAACCAACAGATTTCTATACAAATATTTCCAAGTACATGGCAATATTGCATATTTCCATGAGTAATGAATTTGTGGGCCAATTTCCATACACTTTTCTCAACATTAGATACTGCCAATCTCAGTTTTGTTTTTTTTTTTTCCTGCCAGTCTCAGAAGAGGGAAATTCCATGTTGCTGGAGTTTGAACTTGTGTTTCCCTGACCACTAATAAGATAACTTTTGTGTTTATTGGTCACTTAACACCTGTTGACAATCTGTCAATTCAAAGTCATCATCTTCTGATTTTCCCTTATAAGTAGAAGCTAGAGATCCAAAAGTAATTGTATTCTAAGTGATTTTGGGGTGCTCAAAGAACCACTTTTAAACATAGAGCATTCAGATCCAAATTCAGTTACATTATTTAAGTAACAGTTATGTTACTTAAGATTATATTTGCTTAATTACATATTATACAATGGCTAACTGAACATAATTTAAAAAGGATCACAGTTTGCTATAGAACTAGTTCTTTTGGTTTTTTTTTTATTTTTTATAAACATATATTTTTAGTCCCCAGGGATACAGGTCTGTAAATCACCAGGTTTACACACTTCACAGCACTCACCAAAGCACATACCCTCCCCAATGTCCATAACCCCACCCCCTTCTCCCAAACCCCCTCTCCCCAGCAACCCTCAGTTTGTTTTGTGAGATTAAGAGTCACTTATGGTTGGTTTTTTGTTTTTTGTTTTTTTGTTACCATTTAAAACTAAAGATTAGTTGTTGAATTATCCACAGGTGCCCTATAGCGATCATATTAGACAGCTCAATATTTACAGTGTCTGATATATATGGCTAATAGTTACTTTGTGTGTTGTCAAAAATTACACATATTAGTACAAATTGAAAAATAAAATTCAAGAACAATGTTTCTTAAATTATGGTCCAAGAATCACTTGCAACAAATCACCTGGGGTGTTTGTTAAAGAAGCCGATTGTCTACTTGCATCCCAGACTCACTAATAATCATATTCTGGGAGATGTTCTGGAATCTGCATTTTAACAACCTCTCTACATTTTTTTTTATACAACTAAAGTTTTAAAAACCATTTGATTTGAGAGATTAAAACAATGTGATAGATTTTGTTGTTTAAATCTCACCAATCTTGCATAGTTGAGACAGAAAGTAATCTAACATGACAGCTAATTCGAAAGAGAAAGAAAGAAAGAAAACAAGCTAATCTAGAAATAAATTTCTAAAATACTTTAAAAAGAAATGAAAATACTTTTTGTCACAAACACCAGTCTACATATTAATAAGTATTAGTGTTTGTATACATCTGATGGCTTTTTCTGGAGGATCAACAAAATAAGTATCATTTTATAAACAGGCTTCAATGTTACTGAAAAATGACCATAAAATATTCTTTCAACCTTCTAACTTAAAATAAGCATCAAAATATATGTTATGCACAAGGAAAGCATTGTAAAATTAAAGGGCATTGTTTTCCTTAACAAAAAAGATCAAGATTTAGATTTAGGCTTTGTCTTAGCTATGTGAGTTATTAGTCATAACTTCAATTCTCTGACTGTTAAATAATCTGTGGAGTGAGAATTACAGTACTTATTTCAGATAGTTGTTCTGAAAATGTAATCAATTATAGTCCATGAAAAGCACTTTGTTAAGTGCGGTGTTTTATTCCTATTATTATTTTAACAATTTGGGAACACTTTTAAATAGGTCTTTCACAGGAAAGGTGTTAGCGACATGGTAGAATAGGGGGTTCCAGCTCTCATTTCCCCACAAAAATATCAACTTAGCAACTACCTACAGAAAAGAGAACTTCTGTGGGAATCCCAATGTCCAACCAAGAAGGTACAGCTCAGGACCAAAAAATGCTCCCTTGGCCCACAATTTCTCCCATGGAAAAAAGAAAGTAAAGTGAGCACCAGGCTTTGCCAGCCTTTTTGGATATTACCTAGGAGGCCCATGTCTGTCCCTATCCACAATGAGGGGATGAGCCTGGCTCAGTCATCTGGGGGCAGCTAGGAACAGAAAGAAACGAGGAACTAACAGGTTTGGGTGCATAGATCTCAATAGTTAGATATGGATCCTGCTAACCCGTTCAGGGACTCCACCAAGATGATTATCCTTGAACTCCAGAGGATGACTTGCCTATAGAACCCCCCATCAACCAACCAATGTGCATCCCCCAAATCCCACTGCTACTCCATGGCTGAAAACCATAAACCCAAAGTGTGGTGCTTCCATTACCCCTGAAGATGGCTGTGTCTGCCCCCATGGAGCACATAAATCTCAGCATTAGGTGCAGATCTTAGCAGCCAGCTTGCCTCAGCAAGACTGGGAGAAAGATGTATGATCTTGAACACCTCCGGGCAAGTAAATGGGAAGCTCTCGGCACCTGGCCTAGCTTTGCAGGACAGAAAGAGGGCACAGAATTCTAAGGCACTAGGATTCCCTAAGAGGGAACAAGAGGAGTGATAACTTCCATACAAAAAGTCTGAGAGATCCCCATAATCTCTAGCTGGACTGAGTAGTTAAGGTTTTTTTCTGCCAAAACCAGTCAGTAAAGACTGGAGGAGGTGATTGCTTCAAATGTGAAGATAGCAATATAAGACTTCAAGGAACACAAAGTAAAGGAACACTTTTTTTGGGTTAATCTTTACTTTGGATCCTAAACAATCTCTTTTCTTTTCATAATAAAAGTACTAACAAAAAATGGGCAGAAGAAAAATCACATTTGCAAATGATGTGCATTCAGTAAGCATCTCGATAATCTTATCACTAACACTCATGTACAAAGCATAGATGTCAGGTAGACAATTCTCAGTAATCCAAGCTATACCATAAATCAACAATTGTTTAATTTCATATAAAAAAATGAAGAAACGAAGCAAAAAATATCACCTTCCAGCTCAAAAATATCATCAAATCACAAAAGAAGACAGCAAGAGAGGAAGGAAAAAGGGAACTACAAAACAATCAGAAAACAATGAACAGAATGGCAATAGTAAGCCCTTACCTATTGCTAATTACTTTAAATGTAAATAGATTAGGTTCTTTAATCAAGACACAGAGTAACTGAATGTATTAAAAAAAACAAGATCCTATTATATGCTGCTTATAAGAGACTCACTTTAGCTTTAAGGACACACAAAGGCTGAAAGTGAAGAGATAAAAAAAGATATTCCAAGCAAATGGAAACCAAAGGAACAGAAGTGGTCATATTTGTATCAAATAAATTAAACAATAGTAAAATATTCTCACAAGTGAAAAAGAAGGTCATTATATAATGATGGGGTCAATGATCAAGATTATAACAATTGTAAGTATACATGCACTTAATATCCAAACATCTAAATATATAAAGCAAATATTAACAGAACTGAGGGAAAAACTGACAGCAATTCTATAATAATATGGGACTTCACTAGCCCCGCTTTCACCACTGGATAGATAATCCAAACAAAAAATAAAAAAGGGAACAGCAGACTTGAACAACACTATAGACTAAATAAACCTAAAAGACATAGACCATTCCACCCAACAACAGCAAAATACACATTCTTCTCAAGTTCATATAGAACATTCTCCAAGACAGGTCATATATTAGGCCACAAAACAAGCTTTAACAAATATAAGATTGAAATCATAACAAATATCTTTTCTGACCACAATGTAATGCAAATAGAAATCAGTGACAGAGGGAAAATTAGAAAATTAACAAATATGTGGAAATTTAATAATGCACTCCCCAAAATAATGGATAAAAAAAATCAAAAAGGAAATTTAAAAAAAAAATCTTCAAACAAAAAAGAAACACAGCATACAAAAATTGTAGGAGAGGCAAAATCAGTTCCAAGATGGCTATTTATAGAAATAAATGTCCATAGTAAAATAGAAAAGATCTAAAATAACATAACTTCACACCTCAAGGAACTAGAAAAAGAACAAACTAAGCCTAAAGTTAGTAGGAGGAAAAAAATAATAAAGTGTAGAGGGGAAATAAGTAAAATACAAAGCAGAAAAATAATAGAGGAACACTAAGAACTTGTTTTTTGAGATACTAAACTAAACTGACAAAACTTTAGCTAAACTAATTAGAGGAGACTCAAATAAAATTATAAATGAAAGAGGCAATATAACTGAGACCCCAGAAATAGAAAGGATCATAATAGTCTACTATGAACAATTATATACCCCCCAAATTGGACAACCTATACGAAGTGGATAAATTCTTAGAAAGATACAACCTACCAAAAAATATAGAAAACACAACACACAAATGTTGTTGACGTGATTCATATCTGAATCACAAAGAAACTAGAAATCTAAACCGACCAGTAACAAGTAAGGAGATTGAATCGGTAGTCAAAAACTTCCCAACAAAGTAAAGCTCAGGACCAGATGGTGTTGCAGGTGAATTCTACCAAACACTTAGAGAAAAATTAATACCAATCCTTCTCAAACTCTTCCAAAAGTTTGAAAGAGAGAACGCTTCACCCTCATTTTGAATGGCCAGCATTACCTTGATATCAAAGCCAGATAAGGACACTACCAAGAGAAAAATGTATTAAATAGAGAAAATTACAGGCCTATATATGTGATGATCAGAGATTCAAAAATCTTCAACAAAATACTGGCAAACAGAATTCAACAGCGTATCACAGGATCATATACCATGATCAAGTGGGATTTATCTCTGGGATGCAAGATTGCCTCAACACAGTGAATAGTGTGATTTACCACATTAACAGAAGGATAAAAATTATATAATCATCACAATTAATGTAAAAGTATTTGACAAAATTGGGCATTCGTTTATGATAAAAATTGGGTGTAGAGGGAACATACCTCAAGGTGTAGTGGGTGTAGAGGGAACATACCTCCCGGTAATAAGGCCATATAAGTCCACAGCAAATAGCATACTCAACGGTCAAAAGCTGAGAGCTTTTCCTCTACAATTAAGAGTAAGACCGGTAACCTACTTTTGACAGTCCTAGCCGAAGAAATTAGGCAAAGAAAAAAACAGCATTCAAATTAGGAAAGAAGTAAAATTGTCTCTGTTTGCAGATAACATATTATATACAGAAAACCCTAAGACTCCACCAAAAGTTGTTTGAACTACTAATGAATTCAGTAAAGTTGCAGAATACAAAATCAGCATAGGAAAATCAGTTGTGTTTCTGTATACTAAAAATGAGCTATGAGAGAAATTAGGAAAACAGTTCTGTTTACAATTGCATCCCCCCCCAAAAGAATAAAATACTTAGGAATAAATTTAACCAAAAAAGTAGAAGATCAGTATGCCACACACTATAAGGCACTGGTGAAAGAAATTACAGACTCACATAAATGGAAATATTTCCCATGTTCCTGGACTGAAAGAATTAATATTGTTGAAATTTCCATTGTACCCAAAGTGAATGGGTAGATTAAATGTAACCCCTATCAAAACTCTAGTGGCATTTTTCACAGAATAAGAAAAAAAAAACAGAGTGCCTGGCAGCCTCTGAGGAGAGCGGAGCATGGCACCTGGAAGCCCGGGAGGCAAAGCCGAGATGTTCCAGATCGAGGGCCTTGCGCCGAAGTTGGACCCCGAGGAGATGAAACGGAAGATGCGCGAGATTGTGCTCTCGTCCATACGGAACTTCCTCATCTATGTGGCCCTGCTGCGAGTCACACCTTTTATCCTAAAGAAATTGGACAGCATATGAAGATGGGCACCACATGTGAATGCATGATATGAGGAACCCAGTTACAATTTCTACTCCTATCTTCAAATGAATAGGCTCAGAAATATGTAAGAGACTCTTGCATTGAATGGACATAAAAATTCTACTTGTTAAGAACAAGTTCGGCTCTGGTGACTGACCTTCATAGCTAAAATTTAAAACTACTTGGGAAGTAAAGACATCTTGGGTCATAATACACCCATATGCCTGTGATGTTCAGCCTCTGTGAATGTTGATATAATTGTATGTAATGTCAAAGTCCATTTTCTAGCAAGTATTAATTATAAGGGAACCTTGAGGAGAACACAGGCAGCAACCTCTTCGACCTCAGCCGCAGCAACATCTTCCTAGGAACAACGCCAAAGGCAAGGGAAGCAAGGGCAAAAATGAACTATTGGGATTTCATCAAGATCAAAAGCTTTTGCACAGCAAAGGAAACAGTTAACAAAATCAAAAGACAACTGACAGAATGGGAGAAGATATTTGCAAACGACATATCAGATAAAGGACTAGTGTCCAAAATCTATAAAGAACTTAGCAAACTCAACACCCAAAGAACAAATAATCCAATCAAGAAATGGGCAGAGGACATGAACAGACATTTCTGCAAAGAAGACATCCAGATGGCCAACAGACACATGAAAAAGTGCTCCATATCACTCGGCATCAGGGAAATACAAATCAAAACCACAATGAGATACCACCTCACACCAATCAGAATGGCTAAAATCAACAAGTCAGGAAATGACAGATGCTGGCGAGGATGCGGAGAACGGGGAACCCTCCTACACTGTTGGAGGGAATGCAAGCTGGTGCAGCCACTCTGGAAAACAGCATGGAGGTTCCTCAAAATGTTGAAAATAGAACTGCCCTATGACCCAGTAATTGCACTACTGGGTATTTACCCTAAAGATACAAACGTAGTGATCCAAAGGGGCACGTGCACCCGAATGTTTATAGCAGCAATGTCCACAATAGCCAAACTATGGAAAGAACCTAGATGTCCATCAACAGATGAATGGATCAAGAAGATGTGGTATATATACACAATGGAATACTATGCAGCCATCAAAAGAAGTGAAATCTTGCCATTTGCGACAACATGGATGGAACTAGAGCGTATCATGCTTAGCGAAATAAGTCAAGCAGAGAAAGACAACTATCATATGATCTCCCTGATATGAGGAAGTGGTGATGCAACATGGGGGCTTAAGTGGGTAGGAGAAGAATAAAGGAAACAAGATGGAATTGGGAGGGAGACAAACCATAAGTGACTCTTAATCTCACAAAACAAACTGAGGGTTGCTGGGGGGAGGGGGGTTGGGAGAAGGGGGTGGGATTATGGACATTGGGGAGGGTATGTGTTTTGGTGAGTGCTGTGAAGTGTGTAAACCTGGTGATTCACAGACCTGTACCCCTGGGGATAAAAATATATGTTTATAAAAAATAAAAAAAATAAAAAAAAACAATTTTCAAAAATTCATATAGAAACACAAAAGACCCCAAATAGTCTAGAGGTTCAAACTTTATTACAAAGCTATAGTCATCAAAATAGTGTGATGCTGGCATAAAAAGGAAACACATATACCAGTGGAACAGAATCAAGACCCTAGAAATACACTCACACATATACAGTCAACTAATATATGGCAGAGGAACCAAACATATACAGTGGGGAGAGAATAGTCTCTTCAATAAATAGTACTGCAAAAACTGGACAGCCAGTCATGTAAAAGAATGATATTGGACCCCTGTCTCACACTACTCACAAAAATGGACTCAAAATAAAGACTTGAATATAAGACCTAAAACCATAAAATTGCTAGAAGAAAATATAGGGGGAAAGCTCCTTAACATTGACCTTGACAATGATTTTTTAATATGATACACAAACCATAAGAAACAAAAACAAAAATTAGTAAGTTTGACCACATCAAACTAAAAAGCTTCTGCACAGCAAGAGAAACAATTGATAAAATGAGAAGTCAAACTATGGAATGGGAGGAAATATTTGTAAACTATTTATCAAATAAGGGCTTAATATCCAAAATATGAAAGAATTCATACAACTCGATAGCAACAAGGAAATAGAAAAAGAAGAAGAACAGAAAAGGAAATTGTAAATAATCTAATTAAGAGATGGGCAAAGGACCTGAATAGACATTTTTCCAATTAGATACACAAATGGCCAACGGGTACATGAAAAGATGATCACTATCACGGAGCAAGAAAAAGAAGAACAAACAAGACCCAAACCCAGCAAAAGGGAGGAAATAATAAATAGTAGAGCAGAAATAAATGAAATAAAGGCTAAAACAAACAGTAAAGAGATCAATGAAATCAAGAGCTAGTTCTTTGAAGAGATCAGCAAAATTGATAAACCTTTAGCCAGACTCATCAAAAGGGGGAGGGGGCGGTCTCAAATAATCAAATCAGAAATAGAGGAGAAATGACAACTACAGAGGGATTATGACATCCTACAGAAAGTATTATAAGAGAAGAGTATTAAAAACTATAGGTCAGCAAATTGGACAATGTAGAATAAATGAACACATTCCTAGAAACATATAACTTTCCCAAACTGAATCGGGAAAAAATAGAAAATTTGAACACACCGATTACTAGCAATGAATTGAATCAGTTATCAAACTTTCCCAACAAACAAAAGTCCTGGACCAGATTGCTTCACAGATGAATTCTACCAAACATTAAAAGAAGAGTTAATACCTACTCTTTTCAAACTATTCCCAAAAAAGAGAAGAGGAAAGAAAGCTTCCAAATTCATTTCGTAAGGCCAGCATTACCCTCATTCCAAAACTAGACAAAGACACCACACACAAAAAAGAAAATAATAGGCCAATAGCCCTAAGGAACATAGACACAAAAATTCTCAAAGTATTAGCAAGCCAAATCTAACATTACACTAAAGAAATCATTCACCACAATCAAGTAGGATTTATCCCAGGGATGCAAGGATGAATATTAGCAAATCAATCAGTGTGATACATCACACTAACAAGAGAAAAGATAAAAACCATATGATATATGATTTAGATATTAAAAAATCATTTGACAAAGTATAGAATCCACTTATGATAAAAATTCTCAATGGAGTAGGGTTAGAGGTAACATACCTCAACATAATAGAAGCCATATATGAAAAATGAAAAACCCACAGCTAACATCATACTCACAGTGAAAAACTGAGAGCTTCTCTTCCAAGATCAGTAACAAAACAAGGATCTCCACTTTCACCATTTTTATTCAATATATTACTGGAAGTATTAGCCAGAGCAATCAGGCAGGGAAAACAAATAAAAGACATCCAAATTGGTAAAGAAAAAGTAAAACTGTCACTATTTGTAGATGACATGATACTATAAATAGAAAACCCTAAACACTGCACCAAAAAAGGACTGAAAATAGTTAATGAACTCAGTAAAGTCACAGAATACAAAATTAATATACAGAAATAGGTTACATGAGTTCTTAAGATGTAGGATAGAGATTAGAAAGCAGGCTGTCCATTTAACCTTTATCCTAAGAGTGTAGGTAGATGTAGGTTTTGTTGATAACTGAACTACTTTTATTTTCAAAATCACTGATCCAAACAGCTCAGATTCTGACCACAACCTCCAATCTTTTCGGCTTGTTGGTCCAGCTCTTTCTACCATGACCTTAGTGCTGGAAACCTATTTGTCTTCTGCATTTTCTCCCTCTCTATAAACCCCTCCTCCTGCATTCAGGTACCCCAATCAAGTTTAGTTTTCATGGTTTCTCATTTCATATTATCACCAATTCTCACGTCTTCTTTGTACTTTGGTTCTTTTATTACATCTATTTGACAAAACCTTACCTTTTTTTCTACTTGAAATGATACAACTGCCCTATCTGTGTTGGACATTGGGCATCTGGGTGCCCCTGGAGCAAACTGCACAAAGGCTTTCGTTATAATGGTCACATACCTCAACTGGGCTCTGAATACCATCAAGCAATTGTTGCAGGATTTTATCCAACTCTCACCACCACACTACACACACATCAACATTTCACAACTTCCCTACCCTTCTGAGTCCATAACACCTCCACCTCTCCCCCTCATTCTCGGAAAACATCCTCCCCTCCTTCAGAGAAAATATATCAATAGATTGAAATGACGTTAACTTCCCATTGCAAACATGCCTATCTACTAGCGATTGCACTCCTATCCCCTCTACCCTTGTGGTTGCCATTGTTATGGTCCCCCTCCTCCCTTTTACAGCCCAACTACCTTCTGTGTTCTGGATCCTACCCTCTGCCACCTTTTTAGAAGATTTATCCATTTAAGTAACCCTTATCACTTTTGTCTCTTTGATTTCTCCCGCTCTGCCCGATATTCCCATGAGAGACATCCCAGTCTCTCCCACCTTAAGAAAAAAATTCTTTGACCTCACAATTCGTTCCATCCTGGTCCTACTCTTTCCTTTGTAGTCGCACTTCTTTCAAGAAATTATCTTCCCTAATGTCTCCATTTCCTCACTTCCTACACATTCCTTAATCCATTCAAATTTGACTTCTGCTCCTATCACTCTATTGAAATGACTGTTGCAAGAGTTACCAATGACTAGGAAACACTTTCACAGGGACCGCAGGGTTCAATTAGGACACTCCAGGGTGAACTGGGACACAAGGTCTCCTTATCCAATTATCTACCTAGTGCTAAATCTAGTAACATTTTGTCTTCATCTTACTTAACCTCTTAGTAGCATTCAATTGGCCTCTCCTTTGTTTCTAAAATATGCTATTCCCTTGGGGTGCCTGGGTGGCTCAGTCACCCAGCTAAGTGCAAGACTCTTGGTTTCGACTCCGGTCATGAACTCAGGTTATGAGATCAAGTCCTGCATTGGGCTCCGCCTTGAGTGGGGAGTCTGCTTGGGATTCTCTCCCTCTCCCTCTGCCCCTCCCCCCTCTAAAATAAATAAATAAATCTTAAAAAAATATATATATGCTCTTCCCTAATAATCTTCTGGGAAATCCCTCCTATCTCTCTTCCCACCTGTTAGTCCCCTAGTCAATTTCACTCTCTTGAAAATAAGATAGATATTAGAGTTCTGCAAAGCTGTTTTAAACACCACTCATTTCCTAATCTCTACTTTCTGATTAATGTCATTCTATCAACTCCCATGGCTTGGACTTTCATCTCTACATCAGTGACTCTCAGAGTTACCCATTTAGTCTAGACTTCTCTGAGCATCACAGATACAGAAAACTGACTAATAGCTCCACCGGGAATTTTCACCTGTGTACCGAGATAGGAGGGTGCTTCAGAAAGGCAAATAATTTGACATTCCTTTTTATTACCAGTTTTTAAATATTTGCTAATTGTATTTTTCATGGGAGGAAAACCTATTTACTAAGATTCTTAGGCTAAAACATTTATTTACTAAATTATTGTACCTAGAGGTTTTGAAAAACCAATCAACAAAAACTTTCCCATATTTTGTCTTTTTTCTCTTATAGTTTTTTTCTCTTAGAACTTACCTTATTAAAAATAACAACAAAAAAAAAACACTTGAAGAGATTTATTTATTTCGTGTGTGTGTGTGTTTAATTTATTTACGTATTTGTCAGAGAGAGCACAAGCAGGGGGAGCGGCAGGCAGAGGGAGAAGTAGGCTCCCCATTGAGCAAGGAGCCCAATGTGGGACTCATTCCCAGAACTCTGGGATCATGACTTGAGCCCAAGGCAGCCATTTAACCAACTGAGCCACCCAGGCCTCCCTAAAGAGATTTAAATAAAAGTATTTAATCTTGGTAAGCTCAGAGACACAAAGGTTCCAATACTTGAAGGGACGCCTGGGTGGCTCAGTCATTAAGTGTCTGCCTTTGGCTCAGAGCATGATCTCAGGGTCCTAGGATCAAGTCCCACATCATGCTCCCTGCTTAATGGGAAGCCTGCTTCTCTCCCTCCCACTCCCACTTCCCCTGCTTGTGTTCCCTCTCTCTCTCTCTCTCTCTATCTTCTCTGTCAAATAAATAAATTAAAATCTTAAAAAAAAATACTTGAAGAAATATTTAAAGAATATTTGGGAATTTAGGATAACAAAGAAATTTAAGATTAAAAATAGTAAGAGACAATGACTTAAGTATGGGTCACACAGCAATGTGGGACATTTGAACCCTACCGTGTAGCTGTCATGAGATAACAGAGAAAAAGTCTTTACTTCTAGGAAAATATTCACATCTGCACATCTGCAGAAGTATCTGCTCTTCTGAGTGTATACTCTTTCCCAAGTACTACACCAGAGGTTTCATAGAAGCTTCTAGAGCCCAAGTTTTAGTGTCACTAAGATCTGGCTTCAAAATCCCATGTTACCACTTATTAGTGGTGATACTTTGGACAATTTTTTTTTTTAATTTCCACAAGGATCATTTGCCTTGTGTAAATGGAGAATAGCAAATCATAAATGGGGTTGAGAGATTTTTTTTTAAAGATTTTATTTATTTATTTGACAGACAGAGATCACAAGCAGGCAGAGACACAGGCAGAGAGGAGGCAGAGAGGAGGAAGCAGGCCCCCTGCCGAGCAGAGAGCCCGATGTGGGGCTCAATCTCAGGACCCTGAGATCATGACCTGAGCCGAAGGCAGAGGTTTAACCCACTGAGCCACCCAGGTGCCCCAGGGTTGAGAGATTTGAAAGAGTGTATATGAAGCACTTGGTATAGTGCCTGGTCCAGGCTTGAACAGCAGTAACTGATTTTATCTCTGAACCTGCTTTAATTTTCACTTCATTTCACATGTATCCTCCTAAGAGTCCTATTTAACAGAGGTTGTCATCCCCATTTAAAACGAGGAAACAGAGGATCAAGGTAATGGAACTATTGGCAAAGGGTGTAGCTGAACCGAAGTGTGTGTAACTACAGAGCCTCTGTCTTTCCATGGTCCTGGGTGTGTTCAGTGCAATTTGTTCTGATATAGGAAATAGATATTTTCCCCCAGAGCAACTTGTACACCCCTTTACTCACACAAATTCCTGGATCTACTGACTCATTTGGACAAATTAAGAATTTTACATGCCAATGGAAGAGAGAATAATTGGGGCCAGAGAGAGATATACGTCAAGACACATGGACAAGTAGCTCATTTAGAAGCAAGCTACTGATACACATATACACATATCTAGGGCACTAAGTCCATATGATAGTTCTACTGTGTTACCCCATCATTTGAACACAAGAATCAAGTACAAGGTAAAATTATAAAAGTAGAGAGAAAAACTTCTATTATTTTGAACTGCACTCCTTTTTGAAGTTCTAATTTTTAGTAGTGTTAAACTGGTCAATCTTAGAGTTCCCTAGAGAATTCATCGTAGTATAAAGATGTTCTGCTTTGTTGAAAAACAAAAGAACATTATATAAGTGTGGCATCATTTATATAACTGGAGTTGCTGGAACTTGCTTCTAACACAGGGCAAAGCCTCGAGAAAGTCTTTCGAAATGTGCAACAGACAGTATTATCTGTAAAGAAACAGAGCAGTGCCTAGAATACCTTCCTGCCAGGGAGGAGTCAAGATGATTATACTTGTCCTGAGTTTTATAGATTAAGATCTACAAGGTAGTATTTTTAATGCCACTTAAAATTGTAACCACGAGGCACAATATGCATAATGATGTTGTCACGAGTCCAAAAGGTAGTTAAAATTTTCTAGGGTTATATCTATGTTTTTATATATAAATTCATCCTATTTAACCTGAAATACTGGGTAAATAAGAAATGAAAGATGACTTATGTTTATTTCATGTCTGGACAGTCTGTTTAAACATCTGAGTTTCATTGGTATGTCGGTTTAATAAAAACTTCAGCGCGTGATTTTTTTTTCTGCGCTAAGGCAAACTTTTTCAAACAGTACCGAGAACACAGGCTTTAGCAGACAAAACAAAGAGAGTCTTTTGCTAAGCAATGCCAAAGCTATTCTTTCAATGCAAGTGGTAAACATACAGCAAAGATTACCTTCCAGGCCCCATGAAGGTATTCTTAATTACAAATTGAAGCTCTCTGCATACCTCATCACTTCAGTACTTGCCTAGAGACCTATAAAACCATCAGAGGGTAACATTTTGCAAATCAAATGGAGAAAACTAAGGCATGTTACATCAAATCAAACTGTCCTGCAGTGAGCTGTTTTGGAAAGGGAAGGTTGCATCCTTTCATATTAAAATGCTCAGCCAACCTCTGACTTGCTGTGAAAAACGCACACTTGGCAAAATGTAGGATGCGGGCTTCTGGGATAATGAGACTACTCACACGTTCTACACACATTAAAAATACATTGATCTCGCTGTTTTGGTTCTCCTTGCACACAACTGATAGATAGCACTGCTCGGTATTTAAGAACTCAAAACCTGGAGATGAAGTGAGGATGAAGCTTAGCTCAGCTCTACCCCTCCTACCTGTGTGTCCTTGAACACACGTTTCCCTTTTCCTAAATCTTACTTACTAGTAGCTCTTTTTTGTTCCCTAGGGAAGTATAATATTATTTACCTCCTAAGTTTATCAAGAATAGGAGATAATTTATTAAAAGCCGTTAGAGGAGTCCCAACTCTTTAGTGCTCAATAAATGTTTCTAGAAAGGAAGGAAAGGAAGAAACCAGAGAGGAGGGAGAAGAGGAAGGGAGGGGAATTTGATTCCAAGTTTAGTTATAACCAGAGGGCATCGAGATTGGAGAAAGGATTGTTGGCATGGGCCGGAACGTAAAGAAACTACAGAAGACCACAAAATGACTTTTGCAGCCAACAGGCTAAATGCTCCATACTCATAAAAATCACATAGCTCAACCCCGGGGTTTTAGTTGCTGGATAAATTCATTGAACTTTTACACTTTATTTTGTTTTCTGTCCAGCAGATCTAGGAGATCGCAATTCATTTCAACGTTGCAAAAAGTAAGCTGGAAAAGATGGGGCTGATTTTGTACAAGAGAACACCTCAACTGATGCTAGATTTCCCCTCTGGCTGGCACAGTTATAGCACGAGGTGTCTGGTGTTAGTTTCCTACACCCCATTACAATTTGGTGCCAAAGGAATCCCCAAACATCTGGGTACTGTTTTACTTTGCTCTGATGACAGTTGAGGCTTCGGTGCCTCCTGTTTCTTCTCAACTGGAAAAGACATTCATTTCTGCCCAGCTCAACGTTTATCTCCCTTGCACCAGAATGTGCATTCTACCATTAAATCTAAAACTGCCCTGACATGTTGTTATAATATCTCATGGATATGGAAAGTTTATTGGGACCTTCTGTGAAACATGGGAAAAAAGGGGTGATCTGGCTGCTTCTGGATGTGTCCTCACATGGGCAGGGCAAATCTCACTTCCTTGCTTAAGCACTATACCCAAAGCGTTTATTAACTGCTTTTCCTTCTACTACATTTTCATAAGCTGTTGAATTCTATTACTCCTTTTGTATAGAAATACTTGGGCTCGGGAGCCATTTTGTCTTCAGTCCTTGTTGTACAACTGAATTCTGCAGTGGAAATACCATGGGAGAGTGGCCGAACATCCCATTCGACAAGAGAAAAAAAAATCAGCAGGAACATTTTAGCTTTCTAAATTTTGATATTTGTGCAGTGCTGCAAAAGATATCCAATATGGTAACCATTGAGGACTTAGTAGATGGCAACAGCATGCTATTTTACCCAATTAGGTTTGATTTCCAGGACCTCACTAAAGAAGGTGATATGATGAGAAAAATGAATCAGAGATCAACTTATCCAAAGATGTAGAGAAAACAAGAAGCAACTCTAGGTTTTGAATTTTGTTTGAGTAAAAAAGTTTGAGGAATACACTTATTCAATGTTATGTTCATGGCGAAATTCTATACGTCTTTCTTTGGGCAGGTTTTGGGTGTCTACAATGAGCAAAGTATTGTCTGGACACTGGGACTACCCCAGAGAAGAGGCCAGAAGCAATCCCAGCATTTGCAGAGTTCCCAATCAAACAAGGAGACAGACACTGAGAACCAGATTTCACAAAACAAAGATAGTCTGTATGCAAATATTCATAGGCTCCTCTTCCCTCTGAGAGCCAAGGGGGAAAGAAGAGCCTATTTCCCATTCTACTCCCACCACCACAATAAGAGAAAGTGAATTATGCTAGAAGAGAAGGAAGATCAGTCTACATAAGAATATACACATGCAATTTTTATTAGCAAATAAAGAACTATTAGAAACTATAACACATAAAAACGTATGTGTAGATAAACAATACTGGGGTGAATAACCACATACCCAGCATTCAGGACTAGAAATACCCTTTAAGATTCAATCTACTCATTTCTGAGGAGTCAGAGGAGCCCGATTTCAGTTGAAATTCTGAAATCATAATTCACAGAATCATGCTGCTTATGAGAATAATTATTTATAGTCAACTACCATTAATAATCTATAAACTTAATTAATCTATAAATAACATATTTAACTTATTTTAATCATTAATTACATGATTCACCATGAACATACAAGAACATGTCAATAAACATGGTTCCTTTTAAAAGTTCTAGCTGAGGGGCGCCTGGGTGGCTCAGCGGGTTAAAGCCTCTGCCTTTGGTTCAGGTCATAATCCCAGGGAGGGTCCTGGGGTCAAGCCCCCTATCAGGCTCTCTGCTCTGCCCCCCTCCCCTCTCTGCCTGCCTCTCTGCCTACTTGTGATCTCTCTATGAAATAAATAAATAAATCTTTAATAAAAAATAAAAATAAATAAAAGTTCTAGCTGATTCAAACAGAGCTTCACTTGGAAGCATAAATGATAAGTGTTCTGATCAAGGCTAAGACAGGATAGCATTTCATGAGGCGTCCATGCAGAAAACTAAAGCAGGGTCAGAGTGAGGGCTCAGCCTGGTTACTCTGATCCAGAAGCTGAGAGCAGAAAAAAAAAGAAAATATTCTTAGTCTAAGTTAAGTTTATATAACCAATTAAAATAAAAATTACTGCTCTTAAGTCTGAGCTGGTGCTGAGATCCTTTCAGAAACCTATCCATTCAAGGCATGGAGTAAGCTATGCAACATCATAACCAGTGTAACTACAGCATGAAAGAAAACAAACTAAAGCAATTTGTTCAAAATTAAGCAAAACATGGATGATTGTTTAGATGTTATTTTCAATAGTTCACTCATTGGCATTGAAAAGTGGTTTTATTTCCTACCACAAACAAAATGTTGCTGTTTTATGAATAAACAGTTTAATCTTCAGTGAGATCCTTTGCTCTGATTTATGGCACCTGGTCCAAAAAAATCCCAAGGCAGCCAGAGAGCTGAGTCACAGTCATCAGCCCTGGTAGTAGCAAACAATAAAGGGCTCAGACTTCAAAGAGTTAGAGATGAGCCACACTAGAATAAAAAGAAAGGGTGTTGCACACATCATAAGTGGCAGAAAGGACCAGAAACTCAGAAATGAAAATGTGGAGAAAAGTCAACTTCTGCTGGGGTTGTGTTTTCAAAAGTTCCCTTATCAGCAATCATCCAGCACCCAGACACACCCTCCTTTTCTGTGCCTGTGACCCTAAACTAGATTTCCAGCAACCTCCCTCTCTTACCACAGTGCCCCTCTATTCAAAACTCCCTTTCAGGAAGCTGGAAGAGAAAGACTTTTACAATGTGATAGTTTCTTAAGTTGGGTTTTAGTTGGGTAACAGTTTCGTATTCCCACATTTTTTTTTAAAGTTTTTGGATAAAGATTTATTTATTTACCTGAGAAAGAAAGAGAAAAGGAGAGAGACAGAGGGAGAGAGAGAGAATGGGGGAGAGTCTTAAGCAGACTCCATGCTAAGTACAAAGCCCAACCCTCGGCTCGATCTCACTACACTGAGATCACGACCTGAGCTGAAACTGAGTCAGATGCTTAACTGACTGTATCACCCAGGCATCCCCTGCAAGCTTTAAAAAATAAAAAGCAAGGATACAGGGCTCAGAAGAGCCAGTTTTAGGAAGCAGTCTGAAAGGAGACTTAGAGAACAAGGGAACTAACATCCCTTCCATGACCCAGATCTCAGACAGGCAATAGGAAGATAAAGTAGCCTGCAAAAGACAGTGCTTAGTAATTACCGAGTGTGAGGTGGTTATTTCAGGGATAAAGGATGGCGAGGCAACCAAGATGTTAAAAATAACGGAAAGCTACTATTATTCCTGAAGGTGATGGGAGCAGGTGGCGTAACTGGAGCCTAGAAACCAGTAAGTTTGACAGGAACTGAGAATCGTACAAAAAAGGAGCCACAGGGCAGGGGCTGGTGCCATGGAGGAGGAACAGGCACAACTGTGATGTTCCCCGAGGTGGAGAGATGGGACACGTATCCTGGTTCCGTAGAGATGCGACACGTATCCTGGTTCTGTCTTCCTTCCTCCCTCTAGCAGCTCTCCAGTCTCTTGCACTGGCTGAGCGGAATAAAAAGTAATTCACAAATGTGTGAGGTTATGTCCTGTGAGCACTAGATGGCAAGATGGATCTAGATGGGCAAGAGATTTGTTGGGGTAACACCTATGGAAGATAAGGGGGAGAAGGTAGTAGAGTAGTGGGGAAAGCCTTCAAGCCCAGGGCCAATATGAGGCCTATGAAAGGAGGGGCAGATCAGAGCTTTGGGCAGTGAGGACGTCAGACCATCATAGAGCTTCAGGAAAAACTCCAAGACTGAGGCACATCCTGAAGGCACTAGGGCTAGACACTCTCAGCCTCCCAAATGCCCCCTGTGTCAGGTCCTCTCTTGAAGGAAGGTGTGGGCATCTTACCTCCATGGCTGCTGCTGCAAGGGAGCCTGGAAACACAGATTGCTAATTTCGAACCCTAGTATGCAGATCTGAGCAGGAGGAAAAGGAGGAAAGAATCTAAGGGCAGACAGGCTCGTGACCAGCACGTGGGTAAAGAAAGTGGACACTGAGTCATTAGATGCAGTAATTACGGCAGATAACATCTTCCCACGACTACACTGAAAAGCACACATCTAGGATGAAAAATGTTGAATAATTTTTTTAAGAAACCAACTCTATTAAATAAAACAAATTTTAGGTTTAAGAATGTTAAAAACTGGGCGCCTGGGTGGCTCAGTGGGTTAAGCCGCTGCCTTCGGCTCGGGTCATGATCTCAGGGTCCTGGGATCGAGTCCCGCATCGGGCTCTCTGCTCAGCAGGGAGCCTGCTTCCTCCTCTCTCTCTCTCTGCCTACCTCTCTGCCTACTCGTGATCTCTGTCTGTCAAATAAATAAATAAATAAAATCTTTAAAAAAAAAAAAAAAAGAATGTTAAAAACTCATATGAGCAATATATCATGGACTGAAGAACACAAAGCTGGAGCAAACCTCAGAACCTCTGACCCAGCCAATCGCCTTATTTATTTATTTATTTTTAAACAGAGAGAAAGCAAGCACAAGCAGGGGGAACTGCAGAGGTAGAAGAAGGCTCCCTGCCCCCAGTGAAGAGGGAGCCCAATAGTGCTTGATCCTAGGACCCGAGACACTTAACCAACTGACCCACCCAGGTGCCCCTTAGCCCACTCCTTTTGTAGATATTGAAACAGCCTGAGGTAGACGGAGTGAAAGATGCCCCATTCAAAACTACCTTGTGATAGACTCAAGACTAGAACCCCAATTCTTTAACTCTTGTAAGATGCTCACAAAAGGCATCTAATCATGTCTAGCTTAATCTAAAAGCCAAAACTTGAATGTGCCACCAAACAGAGGTTAGACAATTTTGTGTTTTATACTGCTGTGTGAAAGAGGAAAAAACAAAACAAAACTGGGGCGCCTGGGTGGCTCAGTGGGTTAAGCCGCTGCCTTCGGCTCAGGTCATGATCTCAGGGTCCTGGGATCGAGTCCCGCATTGGGCTCTCTACTCAGCAGGGAGCCTGCTTCCTCCTCTCTCTCTCTCTGCCTGCCTCTCTGCCTACTTGTGATCTCTCTCTGTCAAATATATAAATAAAATCTTAAAAAAAAAATAAATAAATAAAAATAAATAAAAATTTAAAAAAAAAAAAAAAAAACCAAACCTCAGCTCAATGACAATTTATTCCTCTTGCTGATTTTATTAAAAATGAAATTAAAGGGTCCCTGGGTGGCTCAGTGGGTTAAAGCCTCTGCCTTCGGCTCAGGTCATTGTCCCAGGGTCCTGAGATGGAGCCCCACATCGGGCTGTCTGCTCAGGAGGGAGCCTGCTTCCTCCCCTCTCTCTCTGCCTGCCTCTCTGTCAAATAAATAAATAAAATCTTAAAAAAAAGATATTAAAAACAACCAGTCCCCAGAATAAATAAACATATCTCCTTTACCACTTTGACAAGCTTAACAAATCTATAATACTTTATAAGTTATTAGGTTGAAATGTGTCAATTGAAGTACAACCAACCAATTGATCTACTTTTTATTTTTGTAATAGTTGTGAATACATCTATAAGTATACTTTAAGTAGCTTTCTCATTAAGAACAATGGCACAACAAAGGCATATTTAAAAGGTCTTGGATTGAGAGTAATTTACACAAATAGTTGTAATGAAATTTGTAATTTGTAGATGGAAACTTATCTCTGTTAGGATTGTGGTGCCATCCAGTTACAGGGTTCTTGAAAATTTCTAAAATTACACCAGTTTACTTA
The DNA here is from genome assembly GCF_009829155.1 of Mustela erminea. Lineage (NCBI taxonomy): Eukaryota > Metazoa > Chordata > Mammalia > Carnivora > Mustelidae > Mustela > Mustela erminea. The sequence goes on from NC_045619.1 coordinate 30,933,071, forward strand.
GCTTTTGCTGAATAAGCACAGAGATTTTATCACTGCTTAGCTGTTATATAATGTTGGACTGTAAAATGTCAATTGTATAATATACTTGCTTACAGATAGTTACATCCTCAAACGGTGTAGTTTAATCTCTTATTCTCCTAAGGACAGACTCTGGGGCATTCTATAAATACAGCTTGGGAAAACTGCCCCCAAAACATATTCAAACACATACATGCATTATCATCTGCAGAATATAAGTAGACCTTGTGGAAATCCTGCTGCATTCAACTTCACTACATAAGGTATACAAGGGCATAAAAGGTTAAAGCTACAAAACTAGGGGATTGATCGGTGTCTCTGGAGCTATGTTATTTTAGCTTTGTTTTATTTCTTTGAAGGATAACTTGCAGACCTTGTTAAGTGAAATGCTTACGAGGTCCATGGAAACTAAAAGGAAATGGCAGAAAAATGTAGACACAGCTTAAAGTCCTTAAGAAATTCAAGAAGAATTTTGTAAAAATATAGTCACTGCAACCCAATGAATAAACATGTACTAAAAGCTTACCAATTTATGAAAATGTTTTGCAGTCTCTCTCTGAGCAAGTTACACAGAGTAGAATTACAGTTTCTTCAGTTTAAGGCTCGATGAAAATTAAAAACACTGCATTTGTTTTTGAAAACAAATTCACACAGTAGTAATATTTAGGATAAGAGTCAAGGAAATCACACCATAAACTGTTCAATAAGATTACAACTGTATCAAAATGAATTTTCAAAGTAACTGCCAAATGTATATTTCCATAGTACCTACTTCCAACACAGGCTTTAAGATATCTCAATGTTAAAAAATGTATTTGGTGTATCAAGATACAAGTATCTAATCATGTTTCACCAAAAGTATTCAGATCTTGGATGAATTGTCTGCATACAAGTTAATCAACAAGAAGAATGAAATCTTGCTGTTTGCACAACGTGGATGGAACCAGAGTATATCATGCTAAGTGAAAGAAGTCAGTCAGAGAAAGATAAATATCGTGTGATTTCACTCACATGTGCAATTTAAGAAACAAAACAGAGGAACATCATGGAAGGGAAGGAAAAATAAAAGGAGATAAAAACACAGAAGGAGGCAAAGCCTGAGACACTATTAACTATAGAAAACAACCTGAGGGCTGGCTGCTGGAGGGGAGGGTGGAGGGAATCACTAAATGGGGGATGCCCAGTAAGGAGGGCATTGTTGGGATGAGCACTGGATATTATATGTAAGTGATAAATCACTAAATTCGACTCCTGAAACTAATTCTACACTATATGTTAACTGGAATTTGAATAAAAAATTAAATAAAATATTCCTAAATTTTATACAGTTAAAATTTGCTTCTATGAAAAAAAGCTTTTATTTTAAAGGCAATGGGTAAAATTCTGGGCATCTTGTAGGTTTTCAGGAAAACACTGTTTACAGAAAAAATAAAAGCCTTTAGTGATTTATGAGTCATGAGAATTTTTTTTTTTTCTAATGGTCTATCTAGGGAAAACATATAATAGTTTTAAATTTCATACTGGATTCTACATAGCTCTCCTTTTTTTTTTTTTTTTAAGATTTTATTTATTTATTTGACAGTCAGAGATCACAAGTAGGCAGAAAGGCAGGCAGATAGAGAAGGGAGGGGTAAGCAGGCTCCCCACCAAGCAGAGAGCCCGATGTGGGACTCGATCCCAGGACCCTAGAAGCATGACCTGAGCTGAAGGTAGAGGCTTTAACCCACTAAGCCACCCAGGCGTCCCCTACATAGCTCTCCTAAATATCCAACAGTTCATAACAGAGTTTCTGGCTGTCCTCATGTTTGAAAAATTTAAAAAATTTTTTTCGTTTCCCTATGAGTCTGTACTTTAAAAAAATAACACCACCTCTTATCCTTTCCTTCCAATTTATAATTTGATTTATTCATTTCTAGATAAAGTGTTGCAACTGTACTTTTATGTAACAGTGTTTTTATGTAACATCTCCATCGTTTGATGGTTTGTACTTTGTATCATTGAATATGTATTTTCTCCTATTTGATTGAATAAGAGCCAGATATGCCAGGGGGAATCCTAGTCCTACCCTACCTCTTCCCTCCCAGTTCCTTCATGCCATCCCTTTGAGGGAAGAATGCTGCTGTGATAGATCAGGTTTAAGGGTATTTTATTTTTTGCTGCGTCCAAAGAGCTCGGGGTGAGTAGGCAGTTGCCATGTCAAGCTCAAGGTTAGCAAGTTAACATTGGCATGCACGCAAACTTCTTGTAAGATGAAGAATGAAAACCTTAGCAGCAGCTCTCTCCTGGGACTTGGCACTCTGTACTTAGGCACTTGAAGTTTTCTGTGGCAGGGTAATTGTATCACTTACGAAAATCTAGATTATACTGCAGTAATAAAAATCTCCTAAATCTCTGTGGCTTACACAACAAAGAGGTCTTTCTCACTCATGCTACACACCTGCCATTTGAGGTCAGAAGTAGATGGCAATATCAGAACCACTCAGAGTCATAGAACCATGGCTTTTAGCCACTTACTATGCATGCTGATATACAAAATTGCCTCTACTTCATTAAGAATATAATTTCTGTACTTTAAGTGTCAGTCTATAGGAAGGTGGAGATAAAATGTTTAAAATGTCATACAGTAATTGTAGTCAGAGACAGCATTTAATAACCTCAACCACAAAGTACAAAGGCATCTTCAATGTTCTCCAACAGGTATCTTTTTGCTGGGGGGAATCAAACTAGAAACTGGTCTTTCTTTTAAAAGAAGTTGAGATACAATCCAACCTTCTACCTCAGGGTCAGTGGAAAACAGGGACAATAGGCAGAGGGTGTGCAGCAAGGGTCAGAAAGCAGTAAAGCTCTACATATTCAGATGACAGGATCATTCATGACTAATACATAATTGACAGCGTTTTGAAGACTTGAGCATATTAAGCCATCATAATAAGGATTTGATGGCATTTGGTTATTATTGTAGGACTATTTAATTTTTATCTTTCAGTATTTTTCAAGTATTATAAGACAGAAATGTATTTTGTAGGAAAAAATTGAAATAACCAATTGATAAGTCCTCTTATTTTAAAAATGTTATGCATTTTCAAAAAAAAGGAATTAAAAATGTTATGCATTTTAAGGATCTTAATATAAGGAAGTAATTTAAATATATAACTACATGGAGCACAAAGAAAAGGGTCAATAGAATTGGGGGGGAGAGGAAGAGAGAGAAATTTCTAAGGAATTTTCTAAGAGTTTCCACAAAATCCCAGTTGGAACAGAAGGTTATATCAGATCTCCACCATATATTATTTTCAGTAGACTATAAATGTTTATGTTTCTATTAACAGTATAGCAAAATGTCAATAACTCCTGTTCCAGATAGCTGAACCCATCATTTATAATAATAATTTGCTATCTTTGTAATATCACAAATTAACAAACCCCATTTGGGTATTTTACGTATTTTGCAATGGATCTCATTTCTAGATCTTGTTTGGGTTTTGTTTTTTAAAAACTACAGATATCATTTGTTGGGGTGCTGATCTTTATTTATGTTTTCTCATTGTCATTCTCATTTTCTCATTCACTCACAGAAACTTTTTTCTCATTCACTCACAGAAACTCTTCTGTAGATATACTTCAGGCTCCAGGAGTGGTATGGTCCAAAGTTCACTGCATGACAAGTTTGGCCTTGGGAGAAGTTGGCTGCAGAGCTCCCCTCTCTAAATTCCCCTTCTATAAGGAAGAATGTTCACTGATAATGTTCTTTCTGTACCAGATTTTTAAATTGAGCTATAAAAAAGAATTCCAGGGACGCCTGGGTGGCTCAGTTGGTTAAGAAGCTGCCTTCGGCTCAGGTCATGATCCCAGCATCCTGGGATCGAGTCCCGCATCAGGCTCCTTGCTCGGAAGGGAGCCTGCTTCTCCCTCTGCCTCTGCCTGCCATTCTGTCTGCCTGTGCTCGCTCTCTCTCCCTCTCTCTCTCTGATAAATAAATAATAAAATCTTTAAAAAAAAAAAAAAGAATTCCAATTATAGCCAAAGTCCAGAGCTTAGAATATGACGACAAACAGAAAAAGTAATCTAGGTCCTGTCCCTCGGAAAAGACAAATTTTCAAAAGGCAGTTGCTAGAAGTCCATGAAAAGGCTCGACCCTGGCCATTGAGGCTCACAGAATCAGCAGAGATTCCTTTGCTCAAGCTTAGCCTGAGAGCAGCAGAGCAACCTCTCTTCAAAGGGCAGTTTGGAATGACAGTAAAGACGATTGTAATTAAGAGCAGAAGATAAAGACACTTCCCCCACTTTTATGGGTACTGCATGAACTTCAAAGATCTCCATGTGTTTCTGGAGATAGGAGACTACTCCCTTCAACAACATAGGGGTTTGAATTTCCTATGACTTGAGATCTCAGCCACAGATTTTATTCAATAAAAGCAAATATGATTGCTTTGCCCAAGAAGAGGCTGTTTGTTTTGTTTCATTTTTAATTAAAATAATTTTGACATATAATATTGTATAAACTTAAGGTGTATATCATGTTAATTTGTTACACTTATATATTGTAATAGGATTGTCATTGTAGCAATAATTAGCACTGCTATCATATTACATAATTATATAAAAACAAAACAAAACAAAACAAAAAACAAGAAAGGGGTACCTGGGTCGCACAGCCAGTTAAGGGTCCAGATTCTGGTTTCAGCTCAAGTTGTGATCTCTGAGTCATGAAATCAAGCCCTGCATCAGGCTCTGTACTTAGCTTGGAGTCAGCTTAAGACTCTCTCTCTCTCTGCCCCTTTCCTTCATGCTCTCTCCTTTTCTCTCTCAAATAAATTGTTAAAAAAAAATACATATAAAATAAACAAGGAAGATGAGATCTCTGCCCTTAAACTACCTTTGACATTCTGCCTCCAAAGTTGCTCTTTCCTGATTTAGAATACTAGACTGTTAGAACTTTATATCTCTTAAGATTCTTTCCAGTATAATTCTCATTCTTCATGAGTATTTTTCATTTAACTTTTCTTACTCATTATTACCACCCCTGGACTAATCCATAAAACCTTAAATGAAGATAGACATTTTGGGGCATCTGGGTAGTTCAACTGGTTAAGCGTATGCCTTTGGCTCAGGTCATGATCTCACCGTTTTGGGATTGAGTCCTGCACCAGGCTCTCTGCTCAGCAGGGAGCCTGCTTCTCTCTCTGCTGCTGCTCTCCCTGCTTGTGCTTTCTTGCTCTCTCTCTGACAAATATAATCTTTAAAAAAAAATAGACATTTCAATAGAAAGAAAGAAAGGAAGGAAGGCAGAAAAAAAAAAAGAAAAGAAAAGAGGGAAAAAAGAAATGTGGCAATCTTAACACACTTGATTCCATGGAATAAGATTTTACCTGCTTTTTTTTTTTTGGTCTGGATGTTTATTCATTTATTTATTCATTTAAAAATACTTACTGAGTCTTTCTATATATTAGGCATGCTATTTGGTGCTGGATATATAGTTGTGAAGAAATCAGTCCTGTCCCCTTCTTTCATAGAACACAAGGTTTATGGAAGGAAAAGAAGCAATGATTAAATAGTAAACACATTGTTTCTTTGAAGGATGCAATCATGGGAGAGAATAAGAAAGATCTATTTTAGAACAAGAGATGGCATCCATAAATATCTAAGGGAGGTCCCAACGATGTGAAGTGGGAGGGGGAAGGTTGTGCAGTAGAAGAAAGAGCCATGAGGGAGCAAAGAGCTTTTCATGTTGCAGAACTCAGCCTAGGCCAATGACTGGAAAATAGTGAATCATGGGTAGGAGATGTAGTTGGAGAATAGGCAGAGCCTGAATTATGCAGTGCTTTGCAGATCATCCTCAGTATTTTGGTCTCTATTCTAAGCCCAGTGAGAAGGTTTTGAAGGATTTTAAGGGGAGAGAAGTGAAGTGATTAGAGAAAGATTCCTAAATGGTCATTCTAGTTGCAGTGAGAGGAATGGAAACAAGGAAGATGAAAGAGGCAAGTAAGCTGGGCTTCTCACAGTACAAATTATGACGCAGGTGGTGGTGTAATCAAGAGGTGATAATGGTAAGGACTAGTGTGGTGGTCAAGAAGACAAAACATACACTTAGGAGATAAAATTAATCAGGGCTGATAAAGGTCTTGGTACCAGAGTTGGGCAAGTGGATTGGGAAGAAGATAATGCCTATTTTCTCACTTGGCTAATGACAAAGAGCGATTCACTGGAAAAGTTGGAATTGGATAGTCATTGGAGTACTTAGAGGTGGGGAAAAGAAGACTTGGTTTGGGCATGTTAAGTTTAAGAGCCTTATGAAACTTAGTTGTCAAATATCAGGATGACACTTAAATATACTAGTTTAGAGCTCAAGCAAGATTTCTGACTAGAGGGGCTCCTGGGTGGCTCAGTTGGTGGAGCATGTGACTCTTGATCCCCAGGTTGTGGGTTCGAGCCTTGCGTTGGATGTAAAGATGACTTGAAAATAAAATCTTAAAAAAAAAAAGAAAAAAGAAGAAAGATTTCTGACCAGAGGTCATATTTACAGCAATGAATGCTGCTGAGGTCAATTAGAGAATACAGAGGGAGGAAGAAAAGAGTATGTGGAATGTCAACAGATGAATGCAATCGGAGTTCCGAGGGAAAGGGAATGCAATTTGGGGTCTATTATAATTCATTTTAATAGAATTCTGATAAATTAAGCCAATAATTGAATAAAACAGAATCATTTATTGACCTTGGCTCAAGAGGTTTACTTAATCACAAATATTTCCTTTTCCATGAATGTCATTGTCCTTAACAAAATTCCAAAAGATTTTCTAGAAATCAGTTTATTGAAAAAGCATCTTGATAAGCTGAACCCACTAGGGAGTAAATGATAATTTACCTTCAAAACTGATCCAAATTGATAATTACTTTCTTGTACACTGTTAAATTAGGTGTTAAATTAAATTTTCTTTTGAAGACTAAGGTTGGTAGCTCTGTTCTCCAGCTCTGGAAAGTTATTAGCTATGGGAAAGATGTTCTTTTCAGATTAGAAGCAAATCAGATATTGTAGAATTCCTCAGGCCAAAAGAGTTTTTTGAAGAAGCTGCAGTATTATGGTTGAGATAAACATTACTATGTTAATTAGTATTCAAGTATTTGACGCAATAAAAACCTTTCCAAGTTTCTCAAGGACACTTCCAGGCAGAGTTATATATTTTCAAGGAAATATCAGAAAACCTCCCATTACATTTGTCGTATTAAAATCCAATTAGGCACAAAGCAAGACAAAGGAATAGACTAAATTCGAGAACAACGTATGTTTAACATAGTACACTTATTACACATAGGCTTAAATATCACAGACTGGTTAAAGCTTTACTTTTTTTTCTTTAGAAACCTGAATTCATGAAATATAAAATCAGCATCATCTTATCTGATAAATTTCCCAAAACACCACCTTCTCGTATATAGTACATATTCTACCCAATTGCCACTTAACACAGGACTGCTATGTGATAGGCATTTAGGTATTGTAAAAAGCCTCAAGCCACATCTTGTAAAAGCCCCAAACTGAGAAGAATAAATCAGAATATATGTGTTAGCAAAGCTCTTTTTAAAGTAATAAATGTAGGTAGATTGTTCCAGTTGAATTTATTGCTTAAACTGGCTTTTTTTTTTTTTTTTTAAGACAATGGCAGCTTTAACAGAGTAACAAAATTAAGACAATTCAGTTTGCAGCCCATTAGGCTGTACACAGGAATTAAGAGATGGATTTTGATTTAACAAATGCCATTTAGCATTGCACAGAGCAGAGTGTCAGTAAAAAACAGTTGAATGATTGGGACCCTCTTGATCCTGTCTACTAATTAACATGATAAACGATCAAATACTCATCTAAAATGGACAATATAGTACCTGGTGAAAAGTATTTTGGTAACAGTTCATTTGTCCATGGCTGGATATTTGCAATCCTTGGATATATAACTTTTGGAGATAACTAATTATCAAGACTACATATGGCTTTTTTAGCTAGTTTACAGCCTGATGAGTTCCTTTGGCTAATAGGAAGAATGTATAACAACGGACTTTGCATTTCAGACTGTTGGATAAGTATCATTATAATTGCTAAAAAGGTTGGAGTGAGACTATAAGTTCCAACCCTCTAAGCACATCTTTGGGTCTCCTGGCAACCAGACCCCATTCCTTAGGTGAGGTCCAAGTTACCTCATGAACCAGACACCTTTATCACTCTCATCACTCAGGAAACTCTAAGGGTTCTAGAAGCTCTGGGCCTAACAGGATAAAGAGCGAATACACATTTCTTATTATAAAGCACAGCATCACATATGTCTAAACATACTTTGAACATAATTTGCATAGAGTATCAAAAAATAGATCAGTCTCCCCTCTGTTATGTAACATCCCAAAGAAGTTAATCATGTGTTGTTGAATAAACAAAGCAGAGAGCACTTTATTTGAAAACCAAAGAAACAAGCAGAGCATTCTGCATTAACTTTAATTTCCCATGCATTCCTCGGCTTCATGTTTATTTATAGATCTTTTCCTAGAATAATTTATAGTTAAAGTGAACAGTTTAAAGCTATGGGAAGTTGCTTTTAGTATCCTTTACTGTGAGGTTTGGTTTTTTTCCCCCTCAATTTAAGTTAAAAAAAAAAAAAAGATATGACTACAATAATGCAGTTAACATTTGAGTGGGAAACTATGATCCTTACCGGTTAAGGACTACAGAAATAACTTTGGCATGCAGTTTATAACTTAAAGTGTTTATTTGCGTGTATTACCGCAATCATACTCAGAATCATTGCCAATATTTAGTGATGATCAAGTAAAGAAAGAATCTGCCTTCTTAAAAAAGGAAAAAATTCTCTCAATCCACCAAGATTTGGGCAAATAGCTCAGACAGAAAAATCTTCTGATGGGAAACGAATGACCAAAAAGTAATCTCCTCCTTCCCCTTCAGAACACTGTTGGTTTTTTTTGTTGTTGTTGTTGTGGTTCTTTCATTTGGACTGCAGTCTGGCTGTCAAGATAGGAAGGAGAATGATTACATGTAATTTCCAGAGTATTTTTCCCTTCATATTCTTATGGCCTTGCTTGTTTTGACCTGACTAAATCAGAATAACCCAGTCAGAAAGAGTTTTGCAATTAAATGCCAAAGATTAAAAAAATAGATCTGGCATAAAAGCCACCATAATTCCAAATCTGTAAGTGGTGCTAAAAGACCAAAAGCAAACAATATAACAACAAAAAATGACCTTTACAGAGCTCCTTACCCTAACAAAAATGGTCCACCAGCTCCCAATGTGTCAATACAATTTGCAAGAGCCACTGCTGGTGTGCCCTCCTTCGCAGCCACTGGTCTCCTTATGAGCTTTTGTTTTGACCTGTACCTATCTCTTCAGTCTCATCTTGAGGAATGCTTCTTGTTCTTCTTTGTGTCATAAGCCATGCTGCTCGAAGGCCCTGAAGGGACCATCTGGTTTCATCGTTCTTTTCTTCCCATCAGACTCTGGCCTGGTTTATTTGGCTGTGAGGCCAAATGTTCAATCCCTTAGGGAGACTTTCTCACTCACCCCAGCCCAAGCTTCATTCCTTCTGTGTGACTTTCATGACCCATACACCTTTTCAACTTAATATAGGTTCTAATTATACATTAGCTAGTAGAATAGTTAATGAATTTTTCCTTCACTAAACTGTATGATACACGAAGAGGATGGCCATGTCTACTTCCCCATCATTCTATCTATAAAACCTAGTAAGTATATGTTAAGTAAGTGGATGAATGGATGATTAGATAGATGGATGGGTGGAGGGATGGATGAGGTCTCTCCCAGTAGATACGTTCTCAAACCCTAGCTATGTGAGGATATCATAACACTATAAAACAAATATCCAATAGGAATGTGGGCCAAATATGTCATTTTAAAGTTTTTCATAACCACATTAAAGAACAAATGAAATTTTAATATTATGTTTAATTAGAGGTAACAAAAAGCTAATTTTATCATGTAATCAATATAAAATATTTTAATGAGATCTTACTTTTTTTTCCATACTAAGTCTTCAAAATCTTATGTATTTTCTACAACTCCAGCATATCTCAATTTGGAGAAGCAACATTTCAAGTTCTTTTTTTTTTTTAAAGATTTTATTTATTTATTTGACAGACAGAGATCACAAGTAGGCAGAGAAGAAGGCAGAGAGAGAGAGGAGGAAGCAGGCTCCCTGCCAAGCAGAGAGCCTGATGCGAGACTCAATCCCAGAACCCTGGGATCATGACCTTAGCTGAAGGCAGAGGCTTTAACCCACTGAGCCACCCAGGCACCCCAACATTTCAAGTTCTTAATAGCCATATTACCTTACAAAATTTGGAGAGCCAGTGAAATAGATCTGTCAGAAGTTCATGTGTGTGAAGAAATATTTTAGAGGAAAAGGGTGGAATTTATCTTAGCCAAGAAAGTTGAAAGACAGTTTTGTTCAAGATCATTGCTTTGAGTGAGACAGAAGAAAAGATTTGAAAATATTTCTCCAAAGAAGACATACAAAAATGGCCAAAAGACACATGAAAAAATGTGCCATATCATTTGGCACCAGGGTGATTCAAATCAAAACCACAATGAGATACCACCCTACACCAGTTAGAATGGCTAAAATTAACAAGACAGGGAACAACAAATGTTAGTGAGGATGTGGAAAAAGGGGAACCCTCTTACATGGTTAGTGGGAATGCAGACTGGTACAGCCACTCTGGAAAAGTATGGAGGTTCCTCAAAAAGTTAAAAATAGAGCTACCCTATGATCCAAGCAATTGTATTATTAGGTATTTACCCCAAAGATACAGATGTAGTGAAAAGAAGGGGCACATGCACCCCAATGTTCATAGCAGCAATGCCCACAATAACCAAACTGTGGAAGGAGTGAAGATTTCCTTAAACAGAAGAATGGATAAAGAAAATGTGGTCCATATATACAATGGAATATTAGTCAGCCATCAGAAAGGATGAATGCCCACCATTTACATCAACATGGATGAACTGGAGGAGATTATGTTAAATGAAATACACCAAAGAAAGACAATTATCATATGGTTTCACTCATATGTGGAATACGAGAAATAGCACAGAGGATCATAGGGGAAGGGAGGGAAAACTGAATGGGGAGAAATCAGGGAGGGAGACAAAGCATGAGAGACTCTTGACTGTGGGAAGCAAACTGAGGGTTGTGGAAGAAGAGGCAGGTGGAGGGATGGGGTAACTGGGTGATGGCCATTAAGGAGGGCACGTGATGTGATGAGCATTGGGTGTTAGTATGAAACTCATGAATCATTGAACATTACATCAGAAACTAATGATGTACTATGTGTTGGCTAATTGAACTCAAATTTTTGAAAAAAGATGTTAAAAAAATAGATTGTCTCTGTTCAGGCTGCTATAACAGAAATACCATAGACTGGGTGGCTTATAAACAACGAAATTTATTTCTCAAGAGTTCTAGAGGTTGGGAAGTCCAAGATCAAGGCTCCAGCATATTCAGTTGAATGGTGAAAACCCATTCCTGGTTTATAGATGCGCTTTCTCATTATAACCTCACATGGCAGAAGGGGCAAGGTAGCTCTGTGGGGTCTCATAAATTCCCTAATCCCATTCATGAAGGCTCCACCCAATGACTCAATTACCTCCCAAAGGCCCTACCTCCTAACACTATCATATTGAGCTTTCTTTCAACAAAAAGTTTGTAGGGGGAGATAGATATTTAGTCTATAACAATATGAATACTTCTTCTTCTTCTATTGTCTTGTTCTGACCTTTCCATCTTTTCCTATAAGGTACTTAGAATAAGAAGATTTCACACAAAATAAAATGGTTTCCCAACAAAATCTCTGCAAGATAATGAGAACACATAGCAATGGAGAGAGGACCATATGAGTAAAGGTTAAATAGAAGGGGACCATGGTGGCTTAGGAAGGGAACCAAAAGGGAAACAGGCAGCAGTGACAGCACAGATAGGGAACAGAACAGGAAGAGGAAGACAGGGTGGCATCATAATAGTGGCCCAGAGCATGTCCTGAGTTGATGGAAGACACTCAGTGAATTTCCTTCCTAAACCAGTTGAGAGAAATGTGACATGAGGTTAGAGCACTCCAATTTTTCTTGCTAGAGTCTGAATTAGATATAATATTTGTCGGTATTATTTTCCTGCTAAGGTAATGTGCTGGGTGAAAGTTTAGTATTTAAAAAATCTATTTTAAAGTCAATTAAATGGATTTTGATATTTGATTTAATAGTTACTATTTCACCAGATACACTGTGCCTGGATTCTCATCTTAGAAGAGGGCTAATTATATCTAACTGAATAGTTGAATGCATGTTAGATGAGATAATGCCAGGTTTCTTCAATTATATACATGTAGGGTTACCAAATCTCCTGGTTCATCTGGGACAGTCCCAATTTTAGCACTGAAAATCCCCCAGTCCTGGATAAATTGAGATGTTTAGTTAACCTCATATATATTTGAGAGAGTTTCTATGGGAATCTTTTCAATTTTAATAATTACATATATTTATAATAATTTTTATTTTAAAATGTGGTTCTATACATGAAATATGCCCATTATTATATAATTTGGAGTTAAATGGGTAGGTCTATGGGAATCCAATTTAGACAGCACAGATTACAGACATAGTGTTTGAGCATACCTAGGAATATTTCAAACCTTCAAAAACATTGAGAATAACTCTTCAGAAGTCTAAATAAGAGATGTGATTTGTACCATTAGAGAAGATTTTTATATACTCAACTTCATGCACATTGCTGAGAGCAGTTTGTTTTGTTTTGCCTTAAAAAAATTAGGCAAATGTTAGTCCTAGTGGCAAAAATTTCAATGGTAGATGAATGAGGTCTGTGAAGTGTTGAAAGAAGGTGTATGCAATGCATTTTTAAAAAGGCCTCACATACAGTTTTGCCCCCAAAATGTTTTGTTTTTTATTTTTCTTCCTTTTTATTTGTTGTAAGATAATTTAGTATTAAAGACATTGGAATCAGACAAATCAAGGTTTAAATCCTGGTACTGTCAGTAACCGACTGGTAGACTTTAAGCAAGTTATGTACTATTCTCAGGTCTCTCTATAATAGATAATGAAATACACTTCAAAATATCATAAGCATTTTCAATGTTGTCAGGATATTGCTAAGATGTCAGTTCTTCCCAAATTGGCCACTGAACCTAGTGATTCAATGCAGTCCCAATCAAGATCCCACAAAATGTCCCAGCTTGCAAATAATAATAAGCAAATATACTGCTTTGAACCAGAGAGAATGAGGTTCTGGGGTAAAAATAAAGATCTCAAGCACAGTGACTTACATATGTTTATTCCTCATTCATATAAAATAAATCCAGGGATATGCTTTCCAGGGAAATATGAAAGCTTCACAGTGTTAGGGACCTAGGCTCCTTTTATCCTGTCCTCACAAAATGTGGCTTGCATCTTAAAACTCAACTTTATAGCCCAAGAGAGCTGCTGGAACTCCAGACATCACATTTGCATTCCAGAAAGCATACCAATCAAAACATTGTGGTATTGGCAAAGGAATGGGCAAGTAGACTGATTAAACTGAAGAGAGTGTCCAGAAGTAGACCCACATAAGTATAGTCCACTGGTTTTTGACAAAGGAACAAAGGCTATACAATAAAGCAAAGTTAGTTTCTTCCAAAATGGTGCTGGAATAATTGGACATCCATATGAAGTTAGACACAGACCTTTCACCCTTCACAAAAATTAATTTGAAATAGGTCACAGACCTAAATATAAAATGTAAAACTATCAAACTCCTAGACAATAGTATAGGAGTGTCTGGGGACTTTTTAGATACAACAACATGATCCATTAAACAAGAATCAATATGAAAGATCCATTAAAATTAAAAACTTTAGCTCTGGGAAAGACACTGTTAATGGAATGGGAAGATAAGCCTCAGACTAGGAGAAAATATTTGCAAAAGACACATCTGATAAAAGACTATTATCTAAAATATACAAAGAATTTTTGAAACTCAACAATAAGAAAACAGACAACTCAATTTTAAAGTGAGCTAAAAGCATTAACAGACACCTCAACCAAGAAGATATACAGATAGCAAATAAGCATTTGAAAGGATGCTCCAAGTATATATCATTAGGGAATGCAAATTAAAACAATAAGATGCCACTATACAACTAGTAGAATGGCCAAAATCCAGAATATTGACAACACTAAACACTGGTGAGGATGCGGAGCAGCAGAAACTCTTATGCATTGCTAGTGGGAATGCAACATGGTATGGCCACTTTGGAAAGCAGTTTCTTGCAAAATTTAATATCATCTTACCATATGATCCCGAAACCATGCTCCTTAATATTTACCCAAAAGAACTGAAAACACATGTCTACACAAAAATCTGTAAAGGATGTTTACAGCAGCTTTATTCATACTTGCCAAACCTTGGAAGCACACAAGACACCCTTCAGTAAGCAAATGGATAATCTGTGGTACATCCAGGCAATGAAATATTATTCAGTGGTAAAGAGAAACGATCTATGTTCTAAGCCAGGAAAAGACATGGAGGAACTTCAAATGCGTATTAGGAGATGAAAGAAGACAATTGGAAAAAGACTACATACTGAACGGTTCTAACAATAGCACATTCTGAGAAAGGCAAAACTAGGGAGGTAGTAAAAAGATCAGTGGTTTCCCAGGGTAGGGAGGGGAAGATGTAACTAAGTGGAGCACAGAAGTGTTTTGGGGGCAGTGGAAATACTCCGTATGACACTATAATGAACATTATACATTTGTCTACTCTCGTAGACTATACACCAAGCACAAACCCTAATGTAAACTGTGAACTTAGGATAACTTGGATGAGTCAGTGTAAGCTCAACTGAAACAAATGTACAATTCTGATGAGTCACATTGGTGATGAAGGAGGCTACGCATGTATAGGAACAGGGAACATAGGAGAAATTCTGGACTTCCAAGTTTGCTGTGAACCTAAACCAGCTTTTAAAAATAGTCATTTTTTAAAAGTAATCTTGAGGATTCAATGAGACAATTGCTATAAAGCAAAGTATCTGTATAGAGTAGGTACCTGGTAAATATTGGTCCTTTTCCCCCCAATCTTCATTAAATAGAAGAATCTGTGTGTTCTTAAGTTTTCTTCATAAGTATTCTTCTTCTTTCTTAAGTTTTTTCTTTCTAATCCAGAGAAAATCTCACACCTCTTCTAATTTTCTTCCAACTATCTTCAAGCATTAGTTGAGGTATAGTAGCAAATAGAACTGCTAGAATAAATCTAAACCAAACAATTCGAACATGTGATGTAAAGCTCAATATAATTTATGACAGGTATTAGCTTGGGAAAAAAAATCAATATGTTTTAATAGCTGGGATAAAAACATATTAGATGTCTTCGGGCTGTAACAGGCTTTCCCAGCGATTCTAGAAAAGCTACACTTTCTGGCCTTCCATATCTCTTAAAAATCCTTTTAAGCATAAGAGTACAATTTCATAATTTCTTTCCTAAGAAAAGAATGAAAGGATAGAGGGAAGAAAAAAAAAGAACAAGGAGGAGGAGAAGATGAAAAGGAAATATTTATTGAGTATCTTCTACGTAATAGGCATTGTGTTCAAACTGGATATGAAGATTTTGAGTGCCAATGATTTTGTAAAATTCATATATACATAAAAGAAAGAATATTAGTGTTTATCTGCTCTTAGAAGTTAAAAAAAAAAAAAAGACAGGGATGGGCCAAAACTCTGGCAACAAGCAAACTCTTCTAGTTCTAAATATTTTAAAAAGTATTTTTGTCCTTATTCCCAAAAATCTGTTATATTTAGCTTTCCAGTACTACCAGTCTTTTAAAAATATTTCCCTTCATTGGAATTATACACTTCTGAAAGTAATGTTAAAACTATTGTCCATGATGCAGTTAAACAGAAAAGAGGAAATCTCATGCATTTGAAATCCCAAAATAAACCCTTTGGTTCACATCTGCCTACTTCTATCATTAAAAGTCAAGATAAAAATGTCATGGTTCTATTTCAGTAGGATATGCCTTTCCTAAGAAAAATTTTGTAATCCCTTGGTCACACTCCTGAACTGGGAAAAAATTGAGCCCCAATAACCCAAGATTTCTGTTACATGCAATGAATTAACTCATCTTCTAGGCATTTAGAGTGGAATTAGCTATGTACCACCTATGGGAGAATTGAAAATAGTTACTCCAATAATTGTTCAGTAATATTTAATCCTCTCAAAGAACAACAGTTAAGAAAGACTGTTAGTTCTTTTCCTAATAAAATGTCCTCAAAACCATGTTGGCGGTAAATCAAATAAGAGATGAATGTCTTAAAAGTGGATGCCAATTAATATAGAGAGTTCATATAAAATGAGAAACTAGAAATCTAAACTATTAACTGTAAAATTTAAGCTCTATTTTCTGCCAAAGGACATTGAACTATGGAAGAAAAATACAAATGAAAAGATTGCTCAGAAAGCAATTCAAGTGTTTTAGAAAAAAATACAAGAATGTATGGTTATATTGTTGGTTATTTTTCCTTTCTTAAAACAATCCCCAGTAATAGAGAAACTAAATAATATATGAAAAGCAATAACAAACAAGGAACAACATAGCAATCAAATACCAGATTCAGTATATGGGTGACCAAAGAGAGAGGAAAAGACAAGGAGGGGGGGAACTTCACAAATCCCTATATATCTAAGTGCTGACTCTCATCCGCTGTCCATTTTATCGGAAACAATTGTCACCCTCCTAAGCACCAACTTCATAAAAGGGTAGCTTAACTCTATATTAAGTGTAATATGTTATTCATACTTTCCCTACCCAGAATCATCCCTCAGAAGCCTCATCCCTGTAATCTGCTATATTTGACTCAGCATAAGAAGATCAAAGTCCAAGTCCCAACCATATCCATCTGTTACTGGATAAAAAGACATCAGCAAGTTATTGAAAGAAACAAAATTGAGGAGAGAACATTCTAGTCAATAGTAGTTCTATGAACAAAGACATGACACTTATAAAAATGCATGAAAGGGGCACCTGGGTGGCTCAGTTGGTTAAGCATCTGCCTTCTGCTCAGGTCATGGTCTCGGAGTCCTGGGATCAAACCTCACATCTGGATCCTTACTCAGTAGGGGGCCTGCTTCTTCCCCACCTTCTGCCTGCTTCTCCCCTGCTTATCCTGTCTCTCTCTCTATCAAATAAATAAATAAAATCTTTTAAAAAATGGATAAAAGAATTAGTTCCGTGAAATTAAATTTAGAGATAGTTTTGGAGGGTGAGGACAAACAGCCAGATACTTGTTGAATGGAAAAAGAGGTGAAGTACTATCTCACCTTGAACCCAATTATGCATACGTGGCAGGAAAACTGATGACTTTCCCCAAAAATCTGTTCTCACCTCCTGAAGCCAAGAATACTCCATCCAGAAAGGCCATAATTCAGAGTGATAGAATAGGTAAAGTTTCCCAGAAAAACAAAGTTAAAGAAATTCATAATCACTAAACCAGCCTTCCAAGAAATACTCAAGGGGATTCTCCAAGTAGAAAGGAAAAACCATAAGCAGGATTGAGAAAAGTAGGAAGCACAAAAGCAGTAAAAATAAATGTACCTATAAAAATCCGTCAAGGGAGGGGAACTCCATCGAGAGATTTACAAAATAAAAGAATGTAAAGTGTGACAATATACTTAAAACGTGGTCAGGGGGAGGAGTAAACATGTAGCACTTTTAGAATGAGTTCAAACTTAAGTGACCATCAACTTTATGTAGATTGCTATATGCATGAGACGTTATATATAAACCTAATGGTAATCATGCACCAAAAAACAGTAAAATATATGAAAAGAGAGAGAGAGAGAGAAAGAAAGGAATCCAAGTACATCACTAAAAAAGCTAGTAAGCCATGAGAGAAGAGAGCAAGAGAAGGAAAGGAGCTAAAAAAACAACCCCAAAACAAGTAACAAAAATGGCAATAAGGGGCGCCTGGGTGGCTCAGTGGGTTAAGTCTCTGCCTTCAGCTCAGGTCATGATCTCAGGGTCCTGGGATTGAGCCCTGCATCGGGTTCTCTCTTCAGCAAGGAGCCTGCTTCCCTCTCTCTCTCTGCCTCTCTGCCTACTTGTGATCTCTGTCTGTCAAATAAAAAATTTAAAAAAAAATCTTAAAAAGAAATAAAATTAAAAATTAAAAAAAATAAAAATAAAAAAGATTTTTAAAAATGGCAATAAGTAATAAGTAATAATTACTATGAATGTAAATGAACTAAAGTCTCCTATCAAAAGACATAAGGTGAAAGGATAAATAAAAAAGCAAGACCCATCTATTTGCTGCCTAAAAGAGACTCATTTCAGACCTAGACACATGCAGATTGAAAGCAAAGGTATGGAAAAGTATTTATCAGCAAATGGAAAGGAAACGAAAGCCAGGGCAGCAATACTTACATCAGACAAAATAGACAAAACAAAGACCAAAACAAGAGACAAAGAAGGACACTATAGAATCATAAAGGGAACAATCCAACAAGAAGATAGAACAATTATCGATATTCATACACCCCATGTGGGAACACACAAATACATGAAGCCGCTGATGTTAATATAAATATATATGTATGTATTTGTCAACACTAATTTTGCATCACATTTTTTGTCTCATAGTTTTTGTCTCAACATTCTAACTATAGATCAATCTCATTATTGAAAAATGACTACCATATACGTTGTCAAGTCTAATCCTAATGGTCAAGGCAACCAACAAATTCAGATCTACTTTTTTCTAGAAAATACCTCACTTATTTTCTGATACAATGAAGGATTTAATATGATTCCTTGAAACACCTACCCACCTACTTATAGCCGAGTTCTAATATTGGAGTCATTTTGTTTCTGTATTGTCTAACTATTCTCTTCATTCTGAGACATAACTTCATGTTGACTTTTTATTGAATTATTGAATTATTGAATTATTGAATTTATTGAATTTATTGAATTTACTCACTGTGAATATTGTGTTTGGTGTTGGGTTTTTATTTTGTTTGAGCGTTGGTTTAGTTTTTGTTTTTGTTTTCTGAGACACAGTAAAGTTACTTGGAAACAGTTTGATGATTTCAGGACATGTTTGTAAGCTTTGTGAGGCATTCCCAGTCTTCAGTCCAGGGATAATTTGGCCTCACTACCTTTGTATGAGGTAGTACTGTTCTGAGGACTCTCCTCAATATCCTGTGTGTTAGAAGGCTCTGTTTAGGAACCCCATACTTGTTCTATGCCCTGAAAACTCAATCTAGACTGTAAGGTCAGACAATTCTATTGTTCATTTGTTTCCTCCTCTGAAGAAATCTCTATCACTGTCCTGTACTACCTTTTGTCCAATATATGAAAACTATTGTTCCTTATGTTTTCTTTTGGTTTAGGGGCTTTTTGTTTTGTTTTGTTTTGGTCTTGGTGGTGATAGCTGCTTCATCTTAGTCTATCATGACCAAACATAGAAATATCATTTCCCCACTCTTGAATATATCTTCATACAGAAAATCTCAACATAGACTAAAACACTCTACTTTTCATTTCACGTGACACTCCTTGCAAAAGTTACTTAGGACAGGAAAAGGCATGAGACATCACCATGGATTAATATTAATATAATTAGACTTTGTACTTCCCAATACTGCACATTTTCTCCTTTCTTAGCACAATGAAGGTTTTATTCTTGACAGGGTTATGCCATGTAAATATTATGGATGTTTAAATAGTATTCTGTATCATTCAGAATTCAACCAGGAGGAAAAAAAAAAACTATAATCTGAAGAGCTATAATAGGAGAAAAGAAATACTAAATATTTACAGGAGATTAGCTATTAAAAAATGAAGGAGAATTTTAAAGAATATTTTAGGACTGTGAGAGAGTATGAAAGGAAGGAATAAATATATAACAAGGTCCCTTTCTCAGAGCTGGGATTCAGACCTCTTTGAAGAAAGAATAGTTTCAGCCAACTGGATGGTGATAAATGTAGCAGAGTTTTCAAGGGGCAGAGCTGGCCCATGATCACAAGGTCAAGGCTCAGAGACAAAAAAATACATCTTGGGCCTGGCACACTTGAAGGTGAGCACCACTGTGTGCCTTGTATGCTGCTGACTGCAAAACCCTGTAGCAGCAAGCTGAGAATAGGTGGAGGTACCTGAATCTAGAAGACAAGCCCCTATTTCCCGTCGTCTTACTCCACCCCCTCTACTGGCAAAAAAAGAAATATGTAAAAGATTGAGATCTAGGATCACAAGCAGACTAATCAATATTGAATATGGAGTTAAGAAGCAATAAACTGATAGCTAACCCATGCCATTCTTTCTTTCTTTCTTTCTTTCTCTGTGTTTTAGTAGGTTAAGTGTGATTGTGAAGGGAGATAGGAAATAAGAACGGACAAGAATAATTTAACTGCAAACCATTCTCGGGCTGATCAATTTTAACAAATGTGGAAATCAAAGATAACAGAATTAATATATATGTTTTTTGGGTTTTTTTTAATAAAAAAGGGGAATTATATTATCATATGATCTTATGATGCAAAATAACAATGAGAATTAACAACTTTAGAAGCAATACATTTAGTAAGGTATATAATAATCAAAAGATTGTACAAAAAATAACTTTCTTTTAAACATCAGCAGTAGCCAGCTAAAGAAAGTACTAGTTAAAGAGTCACTCCCCAGTGGTGTTTATTTTTTTATTGTTACTTTTGAATTTATTACTTTTTACTGTTAATTTTTTTGATTTACTTCTTTTTTAAAAAAGCTATGGGGTTTTTAAATTTTATTTTTAAAATTTGAATTCAATTAACATATAGTATTAGTTTCAGAGGTAGAGGTCAGTGAATCATAGTCTTATATACTATCCAGTGCTCATTACATCACGTGCCCTCCCTAATGTCTATCACCCGGTTACCTCACCCTCCACCCCGCTCCCCTCCATGCCCCTCAGTTTTTTTCCTATAGTTAAGAGTCTCTTACGGTTTGTCTCCCTCTCTGGTTTGAAGGTTACTCTAAAAAGTTGAAAATAGAGCTACCCTATGACCCAGCAATTGCACTACCAGGTATTTACAACAAAGATACAAACGTAGTGATCGGAAGGGGCAACTGCGCCCCAATGTTTATAGCAACGATGTCCACAATCGCCAAACTATGGAAAGAGTCCAGATGTCCATCAGACAAATGAATGGTTAAAGAAGATATACACTACTCAGCCATCAAGAAAAAAAGAAATCTTGCCATTTGCAATGAACAACATGGATGTATATAACTAGAGAGTATTATGCTAAGTGAAATAAGTCAACCAGAGAAATACAGTTATCATAGGATTTCACTGATATGTGGAATTTAAGAAACAGAACAGAGGGGAAGAGAGGAAAAAAATAAAACAAAATTAATGCATTTTAAACAAAATATGTCTGGGTGCGCCCAGTGAAAATGTTTGTGTATCTTTAGGATAAAGCCCCTCCCATTATGATTTAGCTTGTGCCTACTTCTCTACACTGCCATTCCTCTCTGCTCCAGCGATGTCAAACTACTTCCAGGGTTATCCACAAATTCTATTGTTTCTCACCACTGTAACTACAGTGTCTTCTCTATATACATTCCCTTTCTTCTCCATATTATTTCAAGCATTATCTTATCTAGAAGGCTCCTCCCTGACATATCTAAATAGACTGAATTAAATGTCCCTCATCTGTACTTCCATAAGATTGTTCATTCGTCTCTCCAGCTCTTATCAAGCTGACATTTTCTTTCTTTTTTTTTTAAAGATTCTATTTATTTGACAGAGACCACAAGTAGGCAGAGAGGCAGGCAGAGAGAGAGAAGGGGAAGCAGGCTCCCTGCTGAGCAGAAATCCCGATGTGGGGCTCGGTCCCAGGACCTTGGGATCATGACCTGAGCCAAAGGCAGAGGCTTTAACCCACTGAGCCACCCAGGTGCCCCCAAGCTGACATTTTCATTTCACCATTTTATTTTTGATCACATGGACTCTGATTATTAATCCACTTATGTTCAGGATCTAGGATAAACATGGATTTAGGTCATAGGAAAATAAATAATGAATAAATGAGACAACTATAATTATCCAGGAAAGATCTTATAGGATATTGAGGAAGAGTATTGTAAAAGAGATGAACTAAACAGAGATATAAAATATATAGTCTATAAAATTCGGTGATAAATTGGGGAGATATGAAAGAGAAAGAAGGGAGAAATGCTTACATGCTCCCTAATGTTTCAGTTTAGGTCAACAAATAGGAATAATATTGTTAGAGCTAATAAACGAAGAAGAAAGGACAGATTTGAGCCCAGAAAATAGCAGAATATATTGGCTATACAGGGCTGTGTAAAACAAACAAATAAACCGACTGGCTTAAAATAAGAGTCAGCCAACTTTTTCTGTAAAAGGACCAGAGAGAAGCTATTTTTAACTGTGGGTCCTAAGTCTCTGTCCCATTATTCAACTCCTGTCGTGGTACAAAAAGCAATGAAGGGAAATGAAAAAACAAGCGGTGGGCTGGATTTAGTCCATGGGTTATATGTACTCGGCCACCCACATAGCTGTAGCCATTCTAATAGCTCAACAGGGTGGAGAGCGCAAAATGGCCCTATTCACAGGACTGGAAGTTGGTTCCACCTTTTATTTTCACCACCTGGTGTACCCCCATGTGTCTTTTCATCTACCAACAGGCTAAACAGGGTTTTTTACAAAGTAATATTCCCAAGAGAGGGAAATTGCTAGCTGCAAGTGCCATAGTTGTACACCGTAATTTCCACCACATTTTATTGGTCAACATATGTCATCCCAGATTCAAGACTCAGTCTCCGGATGAAAGCAGATGAAAAATAGGATGGCCATTAACTTCAATCTACCATAGGGAGGCGTAGGATGTGGAGTGTAGGAGAAAGTTGAAATTAAGAACATATTTTTTTAGATATCAACATATATGTGATAATTGAAATTATGAAAATGATGATCTTGAGAGAACTAAATATACATACACACATTATTACTGCAACATTTATTATATAGTATTTTTATATTTAAATCGATATATTACCACATATTTCAGAGTGAATGAAACATTCTTTAAATATCAACATGGATAGCATATGAAAACATAATATATTGAATGAAAAAAGAAAGTTTCGACATTTTATGCAAAATTTAATGCAAGTTTATATATTGCTTCTGGGTGATTAACACCAATGATGGCTGAAAAATCTTGTTCTCATATCCCAGGCCCCCTTCTAAGCACATTTTATATACTAAGTATGTAATTACAAGAAACTTTTGAGATTGGTATACTAGTACAATAATCCTTTTTAATATATTGTAAACTTGAACCTGTGAGAGGGAAAATAAATGGGAGTCACTTACGTTAAGATTTTAAGATGGAACTGGGAGGCCATTAAGAGGAGCCTCGTGCGTGCCCTCACTGAGTGGAACAATAAGCCTCTGAACCTGGCCAAGCCTCAGATGTTTCAAGGACTCTACCAACACCTACAGTTTGCTACAGTAATGGACTTTTGCTTAGTGATAGACATAGGAACCAGTTATTTTTGGCCAAGATGAGTTTTCTGCAAGCAATACCCATCAAAATTTGTAAACAGAAAATACAAGCATTCTCTTTTTGTCTTTAAGGACCCCTGATTTCTGTTTCCTAGTAATACCACAGTTTAGGTTGCTACCCTAATCTGTGCTCCCCAAATTGCAGTTCTAAGACCCCAAATAAATGATTTTGTTTTACTTCAGTTCTGCCTCTGTTCTCAGTCAACAATCCAAAGAGAGTTCAAGTTACTTTCCCTAGTCCACACAGTTAAGTGACAAAGCTAGGATATAAACTCAGTTTAAAAACATGGTCTGGATATAGATCAACTTCTGGATAGCTGTTGTCTTAAGGTAGGGAGTAATGACAATAGAACAGGCTTCAAAGAGAGGGAATGATAATTTTATCAATATACAGATAATTAGCTTTTCCAGTGAAAAGGCCCAGAAACAATTCCCAAATAGCCTACTTATCTCAAAGTTGAGTGATGAATATCTCTAGTATCCCAATTGTGATCTGAAAATACATTTCTCATGAAAATAAGCAAGGCTTAGTAAAATGGGTGATTCCCCAAAACTGTGTAAGATGAACCGGAAATAACCTGATATACCAAACAATAAGGATATCATCAAAGTCTATTATGTCAAAAACAAATAAACAAACAAAAAGCCCAAACTCTCCTGGCCCAAGATGAGAAAAATTGATTTTCATTAAAGATAATAACTGCAATAAATTGAATCACATTGAGTGTACTTAATCCTTAAGTTCATAATGATAGATAAAACGTGTACGTTTTTGCAGAATGCTTAAGAACCAGCTTATATTCTTGAAAACTGGTAAATAAAGGGAATCAATCAAGCTTTTTTCCTGCCTTTCCTATATCAACTGCATTTTATGGTCACTAAAGAGCTGATAAGGGGAAGTTACTTTTTAGAGAACAAATCAAATAACAAACACAAAATGCAATAGAATATTATTTTGCAACCCCAGGGGAAACAGTGAAACCATGCAATTATCAACAGTGGCTAAAATCACAAAAATAGTGCTATCCAGATACTATACACCTCCTTAACAAAGCTTATGTACCATCTGAAAGCAATCTTGTCAAAGTGTAAAACTGAATCAGATGCTTCTACCTCTAATTACCAATTTGCAGAATACAGAGAAATACATTCAATGATACTATAAGAATAGAACTGGTGAAATTCAATAAAATGCAGCTAGATTAACACAGGACTCTCTACAGCAAACTGATTAAGAAAAAAGAGACTTCTGGTTTGTTTTCCAGTCTGGCATATAAGAAGCTAGAAGTCGCCCCACTGTCCTAACAAAAAGTAGAAAAGTAAACAACGTGAAAAATCAACAACTCTTCTTAGCTTCCTAAGAGAAGTGAGGTCATAGGGCAAACCAATGTCCCCCAAAATTTGGAGAGACCAACAGACAAATACAGAGAATCACAACTTACCAGAGCAAATACTTGGGAGCAGGAGTCTCTGCAGGAACCAGCACCAAGGCAGGGAAATCCGAATTCAACTGAAGAACCGCTGGAGGCTCAACACAGACACATCTGAGAAATAGAAACAAAAGGAACACCCAGTCATGGAGGGGCTGCGCGCTTTTGTGAATTTTACCTCCAATAGTTCAACTAGGTTCTCACAGTGGCTATGGGAGGAAACTCACCTTCTGTCTCTGGCTGGGGAAGAGGAAAAGCAGTCACTTTGAAATATGCCAGAGCACCCTTCTTCTTAATAGGGTGTCTGCCCACAGGAGGAACTATTTAACCGGAGCCTTACCTGCTGGCGTGTTTATCAGACCTGGGGGAAGAGAAACAGCTCCAGCTGCCTCTGACCACGCTATCCCACTTAAGAAGGGATTGGAAAATGAGAAATGGAAATTGAAAAATGAAATGTTTTTCATTTGGTGTGAGGTTCACAGCCCAAGTACAAATCCACTAAAAGGCTGAGACCTACTCATGAGACTATAGAAATCTTTCCCTCACCCCACACCTCACCACATCACCAAAGGCTTATTTACAGCAGTTCCTTTTACCCAGTATATCCTTTTCCACTACCAGAAAAAAATTATAAAACATTGTAAAAAGCAAAGGCAATTTAAAGAAAGAGAGCAAGCATCAGAATGATTCAGATGGCAGATATGTTTGAATTTACAGATTGGAGTTTAATTTAATGATTAAGATGCAAGGGATTTATGTTTATAGAAACAGCTTGTTGGGGGATATCAGGAGTTGGGGACGGTGGGAAAGGAAGAGATGTGGGTCATAGAATACCAACTTACAGCTATAAGATGAATAACTTCTGGGGATCTAAGGTACAGCATGATGACTGTAGTTAACAACAATACCGTATTGTATTCTTGAAAGCTGCTAAAAGAGTAAACTGTTTTAAATATTATTGACACAAAACGTTACACTAGTTTCAGGTGTTTAAAAAAGAGTAGACTTCCATGTTGACCAAACCGCCATAGTAGTAAAAAATGGTAATTATGTGAGGTGATGGATGGGTTAACTAACCTTATTGTGGTAATCATTTCACTACATATGTATATCAATTATCTCATGGTACACACTAATCTTATACAGTGTTATACATCAAATATATCTCAGTGAGACTGGGAAAGGATGGTAATGGCTCCAAGGACAAAATAGACAGCATGTAAGAACAGATAAACTATATAAGCAGAGAGTGGAAATTCAAAGAACCAAAAAGAAATAACAGAGCTCAAAAACACTGGAGCAGAAATGAAGAATACCTTTCACGGGCTCATTAGTAAATAGGACACAGCTGAGGAAAGAATCTCTGTGCGTTAAGGAGATCTCAATAAAGTCCTCCAAAACTGAAAAGCAAAGAGAAAAAAGATTAAAAACCAGAATGAAATATCCAGGAATTGCAGAAAAACTAAAAAAGGTATGACATATGTGTAATGGGAATTCTAAATAGAGAAGAAAGAGAGAAATGAACAAAAGAAATTTAAACAATATTGAGAAAATAACGACTATGTCCCCGAACTAATGTCAGACATAAAACCACAAATCTAGTAAGCTTAGAGAACACCAGGTAGAATAAATGGCAAAACAAAAGAAAACAAAAAACCTTAGCTGGGGAGAATCATTTTCAAACTACAGAAAATCAAAGATAAAGGAAAAATCCTGAAAGAAGCCAAAAGAAAAAATACCTATATAATTGCTGCTTTATAATACTATAGACCAGCAATGGTAGGATTTACACCTGACTTCTTAGAAACCATGCAAGGAAGAAGAGAGTGAGTGAAAGATTTAAAGTGTGATTGCACTAGTAGGTATTTACCCCAAAGATACAGATGTAGTGAAGAGATGGGGCACACACACCCCAATGTTCATAGCAGCAATGTCCACAACAGCTAAACCATGGAAGGAGCCAAGATGCTCTTCAACAGATGAATGCATAAAGAAGATGTGATCCATATATACAATGGAATATTACTCAGCCATCAGAAATGATCAATACCCACCATTTACATCGACGTGGATGGAACTGGAGGAGATTATGCTAGGTGAAATAAGTCAAGAAAGACAACAATTATATGGTTTCACTTATATGTGGACATAAGGAATGGCACTGAGGACCACAGGGGAAGGGAGGGAAAATTGAGTAGGAAAAAATATGAGAGGGAGACAAACCATGAGAGACTCTGGACTCTAGGAAACAAACTGAGGGTTACAGAAGGAAGCGGGGAGGGGGGATGCGGTAACCAGGTGATGGGTATTAAGGAGGGCACATGTAGTGATGAGCACTGGGTGTTATATGCAACTAATGAATCGTTGAACACTACAACAAAAACTTATGATGTACTATAAGCTGGCCAACTAAACATAAAAAAAATGTAAAAAAATAAAATGTCAAATACATGTATATGCTTATTCTTACGTTAGTGAAATGAATGACAGCGATAAAACAAGGGACAAGAGGAAGGAATTAGGGTTGTTTTATTATAAGGTACTCTCACTATTTATGAACATATCAGTTATACTTCTTTCTCAACTTTTTTTAGCATTTGCCCTGGAGTTTGCAATACACAACAAATCTAAGTCTGTTTTCAAATAATACTATACCACCTCACAGATGATTCAGCAGTTACACTCCTTGATATTTACCCTAAAGACTGAAAAGTTATGTCCATAGTGAGTTCTAGCACTGTGCAGAGTGAGTTCTAGCAGCTTTGTGTGTAATGGACAAAACTTAGAAGCAACCAAAAAGTCCCACATTAGCTGAATAAATAAATAAACTGTGGTACATCCAAACAATGGAATATTATTCAGTATAAAGAGAAATGATCTATCAAGCCAGAAAAAGACATGGAGGGAAACTTAAATGAATATTACAAAGTGAAAAAAGCCGATATGAAAAGGCTATATATTGGATGATTCCAACTGGATGACATTCTAGAAAAAGCAAAACCATAATAGACATGGTAAAAACAAAAACAAAAACAAAAAACGAGTGACTGCCAGGAGTTACAAGGGAGGGAGACATGAATAGGCAGAGCCCAAAAGAATTTTAGGGAAGTGGAAATATTCCGTATGGTACTATTATGGTAAATATATATCATTTTATATTTGCCCAAACCTATTGAATGTACACCACCAAGTGTAGGCCCTAATATAAACTATGGATTGGGTGATTATGATGGGTCAAGTTATGTTTACCAGTCATAACAAATGTACTACTCTAGTGGGGCATGTTGATAATAGGAGATAATGTGGGATAATGCATGTGTGAGAGCAGACAGTATATGGGAATTTCTGCTCAGTATTACTGTGTATATCAAGTGACTTTAAAAATAAAGCCCATTTAAAAAAATTAAAGTTTAAAAATATGAAGGAGAACCTACAGATTAAATATATGGTTGTTCCTTATTTGGATCCTGAATAAGAAAACAAATATGTAAAAACTTTTTTTTTAAGATTTTATTTATTTATTTGACATATAGAAATCACAAGTAGGTGGAGAGGCAGGCGGGGGCGGGGCGGGAAGCAGGCTCCCTGTTGAGCAGAGAACCCGATGCAGGGCTCGATCCCACGACCTTGGGATTACGACCTGAGCCGAAGGTAGAGGCTTTAACCCACTGAGCCGCCCAGGTGCCCCAAATATGTAAAAATTTTTAGGACTAATGAAATAACAGGAGAAATTTAAAATTAAACACTGGAGAGGTGCCTGGGTGGCTTATTTAAGTGTCTGCCTTCAGCTCAGGTCATGATCCCAGGGTGCTGGGATGGAGCCCCATATCGGGCTCCCTGCTTAGCGGGAAGCTTACTCCTCCCTCTCCCACTCCCCCTGCTTGTGTTCCCTCCCTCCCTGTGCCTCTCTCTGTCAAATAAATTAACAAAATCTTTAAATTTAAACACTGGATTTTTGATAAATCTAAAGAATTAGGTTTAATTTAAGTATGATAATGAAGCTGTGGTTACTTTTTAAAATAATCTTTTTCTTTAAGATATACATACCAAAATATTAAACAGGTAAAATTTTATGGTGTCTGAGATTTGCTTCAAAATTATGGGGAATAATGTAGGTGGGATATTAGATTAAATACGATTGTTCATAGGTTGATCCTCATTTATCCTGAGTGATAAGAATATGAAGTGTATTATACTAGTCTCCCTACTCTTCTATAGGATAGAAATTCTCCTTGTTAAAATGTAAGCATTTCAACAATATCATACGTACATAAAAACATATTCGTGCTATGAATTATAATAATGAAATGTGCACACTTGACTCCACCACCCAACACAACTTATAATAAAAAATACTGTTTTATCTAGTTGGTGTTCCTCCCTGATCTCTTCCCTTTTATCCACCATCCTTTTTATTATCCCCTAAAATTTTCATCATCATCATTATCATTATCATCATTGTTATGATTTTATTATGTTTCAGAGGTATCTCTAAATATTTGGTTTTGCTTGGGTTTTTTGTTTTTGTTTTTTTTTAGTTTTATAAAAATACTGTCATAGTTTAAGTTGTCTACTGAGATTTACTTTTTTTACTCAATGTTATGATTCTAAACTTCATTCACATAGTTCTTTTCACTTCGTTCATAAAATATACCTTTATAAGTACACTTACTACGCAATAGTAATTAGCATTTTAAATATGTAGCCCCCCAAATAAACCAAAAAGTTGTGGAAAACAGAGACCATGACTTTCCATCAATTTTCCCATCTTCTGCAAAAGGTAAACTACATGGCAAGTATTTTAAAAGTGCACATTACTGAATAAGTGTTTGCATGAAAAATAAAGCTATAAATGTGCTTCAACAACAACAAAAAATAAATGTAAAGAAGTGTATGACATCCTTATACAAATAATATTATTTCTAATTTTTTTAAGGTTTTATTCATTTATTTGAGAGAGTGAGACAGAGCAAGAGAGAACATAAATGATGGTGGGAGGGAGGAGAGGGAGAGGGAGAAACTGCTGAGTGGAGAGCCCATAATATGAGGGCTCAATCCCAGGACCCTGAGATCATGACCTGAACCAGAGGCACACATTTAACAGATTGAGCCACCCAGGTGCCCCTACATTTTTAAGACTTTAAAATGGCTTTATGAGAATGGCTGTGAAAAAGCAGAACTTAGGGACCCTTATACTAGATGACATTGAGCATAGGTCCTTCAATTCTTGGACTCAAGGCCTCCATTTATAAATTATAACATAAAGAATTAAAATATATATTTACTCAAAGAATAATCTCCCCATTTTTAAAGATTCAATTAGATAAAATTTAAGTGTTGATTTTGGTATTCAGTACAAAAAAAAAATCAAAGAACCCAAGTATCAGTACAACAAATGAATATATAACTATTTAGTTCATTGAGAACTGATATATGGCTGGCACAAAAATTGATTGGTGCCGTGAAATCGAAGCTGACACAGGAAAGATTAGTCTTCAAAAAAAAATGTAAACTGTAATATGGTATGTCAATTAGACCTCAATAAATGGAAAAAAAAAAAAAAGGACTGCAACTCAAGCTCAAACATTTCTCTTTTTCATTTAGGAAGGATTTTACACTTGGGCTAGAGAACAGTGATTTATTGGGTTAAGTTTTCTCTCAGTAGCACTCTAGTTACTCTCAGTATTCAAACACAACAGCTTCATTGTACAAACCCAAGTATCATACTCTATTTTTATTATTTCTAGGAGACTGTGATAATATTGAATTTAGAAAGAGAAGACTAATACTCTTGTTGACATTATTGTTGACCAAAGCACTTCTTTGCAAGGAGCATGAGTTTTTGCCAACAATGGCTATTGCTTCTTTAGATAAAACCTTATAAAAAGTTCAGAAGGGAAATGATGGACTACAATTTTAATCCAGCAGCTGGAACCATTCATTGTTCAGTATTAGTAAAAGCTGTAGTCTCAATAACATTTGATCAACCTGAGTATAAAGATAGGCAGATTTATCTACTAAGTATTTCTAGTCTTCTTTACAGATGCTGTTATTCACTGTTGTCATATCATTTTTAGTTCTCTTTCTGCTTCTTTTAGAAAGAGAAACTTTCTACTTTCAATGAATTGAGAAAAGAAAAAAAGACAATATTACTCTTTAGGCTTATGATTTTTATCTCTTCCTTTCAGTTATAAATCCACTTTTTAGTCAGATGCAATCATGGATGTAAAGATATGCATGATTCCCAGAAATTATCAGGTATTGACCCTACGACAAATTATATTCTGTCTTTGGTCATTATTTCCGTTTGTCTAACATTTTTTATGGTACTTGCGGTTGGAGTATCCATAATGTCAAAGTTTAATAAAAATTGTTTTACAGGTTAGGCTTTGTTCCTATTCCCTACCATCTAACATGAAAAAAAAAAATCATAAGGACATGTTAAGTGAAGCTAGAATAAGACCGGATGGCCAGTGGAGTCACCAACTGTAGTAATGTGGTTTAATGTGAAGTTTCTCAATAAGTCAGAATTATACTGATATTTACACTTAGACCTTTTGGAGAACTTTGTGGAGCCAATGATAGAGCTCCTAGGCCATGAAATAGCCTCATTAGTATATTTCAGTATGTCACAGTGATATGATCATATTCTCTGTCCACCATAATATTAAAATGATTGTAAAGCACTGGTCTAATGTTTTAAAAAATTAATCAAAGGAATTCTTACTCAATAATTACATTGTCAAGTTTTTTATATGCTCCCACTGTTATTACTCAAATAGTATAATTATCATTTTTTGAAATAAATATAGTGCTTATTATTTGAAATAAGTATATTTTCAAAAAAGTTTTGTAACTCAACTATTATTGATATTAAAATATAAAAATCTTTCACATAAGCTCAAGAGACAGAGGTTATGTTTTATTATTCTTACTTTTAGATGGTTATGGATCTTTAATTTATCTAATTAATTTCTTATAAATAAAAACTGGATCTTCAAAAAGAATAGAGAGTACCAGAAATGGTGAATACGTGGACAAATATAAAACATTTTTCTTGTTACATAAATTCTCTTTAAAAATAATCAGTTGTTTAAAACAATAATAGTAACAATGTAACATGGGCTTTGTAACAAATGTAGATTAAAATATATGACAACACTAACACAAAGTCTCAGAAGACAGAAATGGAAATATGCCATAATATTTTTATGGTATTTGAAGGTAGACTATAGTTAAAACATTTTACTCTAATCCATAGAGCAACTCATTAAGTAACACAACAAAGAGTTATTGATAACAAGGCAACAAAGGAGATAAAATAAAATCAATACTAAATTAATCCAGAAGAAGGCAGAAAAATGGGAAAAGAGGACAATAACATGAAACAAATAAAAACAAATAGCTAGATTATAGATTTAAACTCAATCATCTCGATAATCACATTGCATATAGTCAAATCATCCCAATGAAAAGGGATTCATGGTCAGACTGGATAATTTAAAAAGAAAGACCCATGTCATGAGTTGCATTATGTCTCCTCAAAAAATACATACTGAAGTTCTAACTCCCAATATCTCAGAATGTGATTTCATTTGCAAAAAAAAAAAAAAAAAAAAATGATATTTATAGTGATAATTAAATTAAAATGAGGTCATTTGATGGGTGTCCTTTTTCATAGGGGATATTTGGAGGGACAACAAAGGGCAGACATTCATAGAGGGAAGACAATGTGAAGACAGAAAAAAAATGCCACTTGAAGACAGAAGATTGAAGTGATCATTCATTTGCAAGCCAAGGAATGCTTGAGGCTGCCAGAAGCTGGGGGAAAGGGACCAGTTTTCTTCTCTAGCAACATAAAAGGAACATGGCCCTGCTGAGACCTTGATTTAGCACTTCTGGCCTTCAGAACTGTGAGACAATAAGTTTCTGTAAATTTAGCACTTCTTCTTTATGAATTAAACAAGTCAAGTTGAATTTAATAAGGATGTAGAAGACTTGAAAATAATATTATCAAGCAACATGACACAATTGACCTTTGTAAAACACTATAGCCAGTCAAAGCATATGTACTGTTTTTTAAAATTTTTTATTTAATTTTTTCAGTGTTCCAAAATTCATTGTTTATACACCACATCCAGTGCTCCACTCAATACATACCCTCCTTAATATGCACCATCAGACTCACCTAACTCCCCACACCCTCCCCTCCAATAACCTTAGTTTGTTTCTCAGAATCCACAGTCTCTCATGTTTCATCTTCCCCTCCTGTTTCCCCCAATTCACTTTTCCTCTCCTTCTCCCAATGTCCTCCATGTTATTCTTTATGCTCCACAAGAAAGTGAAACCCTATGATAATTGACTCTCTCTGCTTGACTTATTTCACTCAGCATAATCTCTTCCAGTCCCATCCATGTTTTTTAATTTTGTTATTTCTTTCAGTGTTTCCAGAATTCATTGTTCATGCATCACACCCAGTACTCCATGCAATACGTCCCCTCCATAATACCCACCACCAGGCTCACCCAACCTCCCACCTCTCTCCCCTTCCAAACTCTCAGTTTGTTTCTCAGAGTCCACCATCTCTCATGGTTCCATGTTGATACAAAAGTTGGTTATACATCCTTTCTGATGGAGACATAATACTCCATTGTATATATGGACCATATCGTCTTTATCCATTCATCTGTTCAAAGGCATCTTGGTTCTTTCCACAGTTTGATGATTATGGCCATTGCTGCTATGAACATTGGGGGTACAGATGGCCCTTCTTTTCACTACATCTGCATCTTTGGGGTAAATACCTAGTAGTGCAGTTGAAGGGTCATAGGGTAACTCTATTTTTAATTTTTGAGGAATCTCCACACTATTTTCCAAAGTGGCTACACCAACTGGCATTCCCACCAACAGTGTAAGAGGGTTCCTCTTTCTCCACATCCCCTTCAAAACTTTTGTTTACTGTCTTGTTGGTTTTGGCCATTCTGACTCGAGGAAGGTGGTATTTCAATGTGGTTTTGATGTGAATTTCCCCGATGGCTAATGATGATGAATACATACTGGTTTTAGGTATACATGGAAAAAGGGCCCTATTCTGAGCCATAAAATGTCTCAACAAATTTAAAATTACTCATTTCATACAAAGTATGTTCTTGGCTACAGTAAAATTGAATTTGAAATCAATTATAGAAAGATAAAAGACTCCACCAAAACCCACTAAAACTGATAAATTAATTCAGTAAAGTTGCAGGATACAAAATCAATATATAGAAATCTCTTACATTTTTATACACTAAAGAGAAGCAATATGAGGAGAAATTAAGGAATCAATCCCATTTATAATTACACCATAAACAATATGATACCTACAAATAAACCTAACTAAAGAGTTGAAAAAACTGTATTCTGAAAACCATAAAACACTGATGAGAGAAATTGAAGGAGTGCCTGGGTGGCTCGGTTGAGTCTGACTCTTGATTTCGGCTCAGGTCATGATCTCAGGGTTGTAGGATTGAGCCTTGCTTTGGCTTCTACACTGAGCATGGAGCCTGCTTGGGATTCTCGCTCTCCTTCTTCCTCTGCTCCTACCTTACCCCACCCATAAGAAAAGAAAAGGAAAGAAGGAAGGAAGAAAGGAAGGGAGGGAGGGGATGGAAGGGAGGAAGGAAAAGAATATGAGAGGAAGAGAGAGAGAGAAAGAAAGAAAAAGGGAGGAAGGAAGGGAGGGAGGCAGGGAGGAAGAGAGAAAGACAGAGAGGAAGGGAGGAAGGGAGGAAGGAAAGAAGGAAGGAAGGTGTTAAAGATGACACAAAGAAACGGAAAGACATTCAATGTTCATGGATTGGAAGAACGAATATTGTTAAAATGTCTATACAACCCAAAACAATCTATCACTTAATGCAATCCCTATCAAAATACTAAGAACAATATTCACAGAGCTAGAATGAATAATCCTAAAATTTGTATGGAACCACAAAAGACCCTGAGTAGCCAAAGCAATCTTGAAAAAGAAAAGCAAAGCCGGAAGCATCACAATTCTGGACTTCAAGTTATTACACAGCTGTAGTAATCAAAATAGAATGGTACTGGCACAAAAAGATACATAGATAATGAAATAGAAAAACAGAATAGAAATAACAGAATAGAAAACCCAGAAATGAATCCACAACTATATGGTCAACTAATCTTCGACAAAGCAGGAAAACATGTCCAAGAGAAAAATACAGTCTCTTCAAAAAGTCGTGTTAGGAATCAATACACCTGAAATTGGCATTAAACTCTATGTTAACTAACTGGAATTTAAATAAAAGCTTTTTTAAAAATCCCCAAATATTTGGAACTAAACAACAATCTAACAAACTAGTTTGAAAAAATCCAATAAACTTGTTTGAACTGAGTGAAAATGAAAATACAATATGTTAATTTTTTTGAGCACGTAGCTAAAGCAGTACTTAGAGGGAAAATTTTAGTAATAAGTGCCTGGATTGGAAATGAAAAGATCTTAAATGAAAGGTTTCAACTTCTACTTTATGAAGCACCTATGAAGAATGAATATATTTCAATGTATTAAAATTATTTAATCAAAATTACAAAGTTATCTCCATTTTTACAGAATAAAAAACAAACCTTATGTGAGAAGAAGAAAGAAAAAGAAAAAT
Source organism: Mustela erminea (assembly GCF_009829155.1). NCBI lineage: Eukaryota > Metazoa > Chordata > Mammalia > Carnivora > Mustelidae > Mustela > Mustela erminea. The sequence goes on from NC_045619.1 coordinate 30,968,801, forward strand.
CAATGTGTGTATCAATGACTCAATGAAATAAACAGAGAAGCAAAAAATGAAACAAAAAACTGCTTCTTTGAAAAGATCAATAAAGTCAGTCGACCTATATAACCAGAGTTATGGGGAGGGGGTGGTGGAGAATGGACAGATTACCAATAACAAGAATGAGGGATATGACATCACTAGAAATTTTATGATGTGAAAAGGATGAGAATATGAACAATTTTTTTGTTAGTAAACCTGATAAGTTAGACAAAATGGACAAATTCCTTGAAAAACACAGTCTATCAAACTCACTGGAAAATAGATGATCTGAACAATATATCTACTAAATTGAATTAAACTTGTACTTTATATAATTCTCATATAAAACATTCTAGGCCCAGATAATTTCAGCAGTGAATTCTATCAATCATTTAGGAAAAGATAATTGTGATACTATACAAACTCATCCAGAGAACTGAAAGTAAGGAAATTTGATATTACAACCAAAAATATTAGTAGAAAAGAAAACAAAGCATTATCTTCATGTTCTTTTCCTTTTTTTTTTTTTTAAGATTTTATATATTTATTTGACAGAGAGAGCACAAGCAGGGGGAGTAGCAGAGGGAGAGGGAGAAACAGGCTCCTTGATCAGCCAGGAACCCAATGTGGAGCTCCATCCCAGGACCTGAGCCGAAGGCAACCACTTAACTGACTGAGCAACCCAGATATCCTATCCTCATGTTCTTAATAAAATCTTACCAACACAAATTGGACAATAAATAAAAAGAAAATATGCCATGACCAAATGGGATATTTAATCCTATAAATACATGGTTGGTTTAACATTAGATATTTGGGAAATTTTTAAAAGTTTTTATTTAAATTCCAGTTAGTTAACATAGAGTACAATATCAGTTTCAGGTGTATATATTTCTCAACATCACTTGTTGAAGAGTTTTTTGGATCTTCTTTCTTGCTTTGTTGAAGATTAATTGACCATACAGTTGTCTGGGTTTTCTATTCTGTTCCATATTTAACTAATCCTATATTTAATCTTATAAATGCATGGTTGGTTTTAACTTAGAAATTAATATACCATATCAATAAAAAAATAAAAAATTAAAGCCATATTATCATCTCAGATGCAGAAAAAACATTTAACAAAAATCTCGTGCTGATTTTTACAAAAGCCATCAGCAAATTAGAAACATAAGGAAAGTTCTTCAACCTGATAAAAAGCATTACATTAGTCATCTATTGCTACTATAATAAATGCCGCAAAGTTGATGGCTTAAAGTAAGATAAATTTTAATTTATTAAACATATTATCTTATAGTTCTAGAGATCAGAAGTTTAAAATAGGTTGACAGAGCTGTGTTATTTCTGGAGATCCCAGGAAAGAATCCATTTTTCTTTCCTTTTCCAGCTTCTGGAAGCTCTACACATTCTTTGGTTCATGAACAATGAACAAATACATTGTGGTATATCTGTACAAGTAAATACTACATAATAATAAAAAATAAATAAACTACTGATCACATTAAAGACATGGGTAAGTCCTAAAATCATAATGATTCTGCTGAATGACAACTAAACCAAAATGAATACAAGTACTATGATTTAATTTAAAAATTCTAGAAATTGCCAACTAACCTTGATGATAGAAATCAAATTAGTGATTGCCTAACAATGATGAGGGGTGAGGAGATAAAACAAATATTAAGTGTCTAGAGGGAGATCTTACAAAGGGGCATGAGAACACTTGTGGGGGAAATAGATATGTTTATCATTTTGATTATGGTTATGGTTTAGTGGGGCTATACACATGACAAAGCCTCAAATTGTACATTTAACATATGTGTAGTAATTGGGTGTTAATTTTACCTCAATAAAACCTTTAACCAGATTAACCAAATCCTTCAACAGTTTTTGACCCTTCATGCTCCAAAAGCTAAAATTCATTTCACAACAAACAGTAAATGTGCTAGTTTAGCTTGACCTGAGAATTTGAATACTCATCTAAAATTCTTCACTGTATCAAGTATGCCACCAGATGTTAACCATGGGTGAGATTCCACAGAATTTAAACACCTGTGGCACTTCTGAAGCATGAATCTGAAACAAATCAGAAACAAATTCAATTTAGTGACACTCAAGGAAGAACTCATATCTATGTGAATATTTGAGAATTTTTAAGTATTAAAATCAATTAGAGGTCTGAACACATTTATGCTGTGCTTTAAAATTCAATAAAAAAAAGAATAACTCTGTTTCTGGGAAGAGGAGGGAAGAGGAGTTAATGAGGATAAGATGGGAGAAGTTAATGGTGAAGTTTAGTGATCTAATGATGACAGAAAAGTAATATTTCAGATATTAGTCCACCATAAAGATTCTTAATGGCCATCCAAGAAAACCCCAAGAGGTCCAAGAATGGGCTCAAAGACATATGAGAATGTTCCTTGAACACATGTGCATTTTTCCTGAACAGAGGGCTGATAGATAGGATTAAAGTGAAAAGATTATTTGACCATAGAGTTGAGGGTCTGTATCTGGGCTCTCTACTCTGTTCCATTGGTCTATGCATCTGTTTTTATGCCAGTACCATACTGTCTTGGTGATCACAGCTTTGTAGTAAAGCTGATATCAGGCAACGTGATAGTGTATAAACAATGAATCTTAGAACACTGAAAAAATAAAATTAAATTTAAAAAAATAAGGTGAAAAGAGGCTTCATAATTCAAAATATTAATGACTACCCAATGATCTATCTCAAGAAAATATTTATGGCAAAATATGAGAAAACATTCCAGTCTGTTTGATCTCCTTTTCTCTATTGAGATGGCTTTATGACTAGCTGGATTACTTTTATGTGCTTTGTTATGCATAATATGGTGGTGAGGCTCTTTCCAAATGAGAAAGAGGCTCTTGCCAAATGTGTTATTCAGGATTTTCCAAATTATAGACTGGTTAGCTGAACAAGAGAAACTGGGCCAACCAAATCTTACCAACAAGTTCTCTCATCACATTTATAGAATTATCAGATTTAGTGGAGATAATCAGAAGTTTAAACTATTATGTCACTATTTTTTTTATATCACTATTTTTATTGCAAATATCCAATTGGGACTGCATTCAGTAAATTCGTCGCTACCAGCCAATTTAAAGGTCATCAAATAATTTATCCTATGAAGCCATCTGCATATGTTTTCTTAAGTCCTTAAAACATTTTAACATCAACTTATTGAAGCATTTTTAAATGTGATAATAAAAGACAAATATATTCATGCTGTGTGTTAGGAAGTAAACACATATCTTAATAAGGCTTCAGCAGGCTTTTCTTCAACTGTCCTCTTTCACCTTTTTTTCCTCAACTATTACAGTAATCTATAACTATCATGATATTACCTTTTCTGACAAAGGCTTTTAAAAGATTGTTGAGTTAAATAATAGTTAACATTGAACATTGAACTGTTCTGGAAAGTTTAAGTCCCCTCAAACCACTCGGCTTCAGTCGATTATATTTGTAAATGTCCAGATGCTGAGAACTTGCTTCTCTGTGTCACACTATTATTTGCATGCGCATTTCCATCTATGTCTTCTTTTCCAAAGGTGTTCTAAGCCTCATTGGGTGCGACATTAACATATCCTTTTTTATCCATTGGCAAGTTCAAAAACATATCAATGCAAAAGAAATAATTTGACAATTAATTCTCTGATCAGGGAAGTGTGACGATTATAGCAACTCTCTTCAGAAGTGAATCGGTGAAAACAATTCTTCCTAAAAATGAACAGAGAAGCATACTGAACCTAAACATCTCTCCAAAGATAATCCTGGAAAATTGTTTTTCTTTCATTTTTAAAAACATTTCAGAGTATTTGCATGAAACGTTCCAACGTCAGAATTATTGGAATCCCTGAAGGGGAGGAGAAAGAAAGAAGTCTAGAAGATATAATGGAACAAGTTCTTCAGAGTATTTGCAATCTTTCATTCAATATCACACAATATATTTTCATTTTGTAGCATTTCATTTGATCACACAAATTTGCTCATCATATATTCCACTGGTCTGTCATTGGACTCCTTTTTCCTGGGTCATCTAGATAAGTGGATGGCGACCTGCTGACGTTGGTACAGTTCGCAACAATGTAGTATCGGTGTCTTGCATCTCTTTATATGTTCAAGGGGAAAATGACATGATTCTATTTCAGGAGCAGTGGTGGAGCGCCAGTGCTGCTTTGCAGGCTGACTTGTGGGAAAGTAAGCCAGAGGTAAAGGGGTGTAACCTGACCCTATTCCTAGTCTGTTACAAAAATGACATGACAGACCAAGGGGTCTTTCTGTACCTAAAAAGCAGTCCTGGATTTAGAAATACAAAGGCCATGGTGAGATTCTTTTCAAAAGACCTATCCAGCTTAGCTTCCTTTCCATGAAGTTAAATAGATTTCTCTTTCTGACAAGTACATTTTGCTAAAAACAACTTATTTGGTACTAAATTTTAGATCAAAGGTATTTTCCCCAAAGTATTACAGAGATTGTGTATTACAATAAAAAGAGCACATGTTTTAGGTAAATAAAATAAATGTAGGTTAGATTTTAATTCCACAATTTTCTGGCTATAGAATCTTGGTCATGCTAATTGTCTGAATCTCAGTTTCCCCAAATAGAGATATATAACCCATCTCCCAGGGCTGTTGCTTTAATTAATGAGATAAAATGTGTAAGCCATGCTGTATGTAGCAGGCACTCAATTGAATAATAAATATGATTATTATTAGATGTTGCTTATTTATAAACAATCTGAATGTACCTTATTTTTAATTTTTGTCCTGAGGTCAAGATTCAGTTGCTTATTTGTTTGTTTTCTGTATTCTGGACAGAATGAGGACTTTTAATTTATTATTACAACTAATTACACCAAGATATACCTAAATGTTCATTTCTTTTTTTGCTTTTTCCTGGAATGTGATAAGCTCTTTGGGCACATAAGCAGGTAGTTTTTCAGTTTGGGAAACTGTTTTTTATTTACATTTTCACTATTATTATTCTGATTTGCCTGGGATTTCCATTTTCTCTCAAATCATATTGATTCTCTATTTTTGTTCCATGCTTTATCTTCTTTATTATAATTTTCTCATCTTCTTTCTCACCATGTCTGGAAAAGCTTTGGAAGCTTCTTTGTATCACTGATTTAATTTTATGTAATATTATTTCTGCTTCTTTGCTTCTGCAGTGAATTTTAACCATGCTATTTTTTTCTTACTGTCTTGAAATCCTTATTTAGTCACCTCTCTTTTTATCTCTTATGCTCTCCTTTTAGCTAATCATGCTTCCCCCTTACCATTTTCTGCTCCCATTTCAAAGAGGCCAAGATTTCTTGTATTCTATTAAGAATGTCTACTCATTTTCTAAACCTTAGAATAGACTATATATTGGGCCATTTTCAGAATTATTGTCTTCCTTTGAGTTTTTAGTTGCTGTTTCTTTTCCCTTCTTCTACAGTATTTTCATCTCTCTCTCTTGATCTTTTTGATCATCATTGAATGAAGCCAAATCCTGTTCAGTTTTTGTATTGGTCAAGAGACAGATTGTGTGAATTACCCTTGGCGCAATTCATATATTCTTAGATAATGGTTATATCTCTTTCACATCTATAGCTGGAGAGAAGGTTGATATAAACAGCTCCTGAATCAATTACCAGTTTCTTGCAAGAATATGCTTAGTTCAGCTGTGCACCCCTGTGGCTGCTATTTATCCTACAGAAAATTTCCTGTTCTTTTCTATTCTGAATGATAAGCTGTATAAATTCCTGCAATTTTCAGGACATATTTCTTATAGAAATTTCTGATAATGTTCAGTTCTTGCTGCAGTGTTTTATTTTGTGGAAACTTATCTCTTTGGCAATAATGCTTCATAACTAGACGTGCCCTGTCCCACTGACTTTCTGTATTCTTTCTTTGACTCCCAAGAACAGGAGTCAGGAGGCAAAAAGACGGAGGTGTAACCACAGTATTCCCGTTGTCCCAAAACACAATAGATGCACAATAGAAGGACAGTAACTTAATATTCTGCATGCTATTGATGTCGAAGATCCAATCACTGAAACTTCAGTGGGACAGGTGCAAAGTATCATCTCTGTTTATGAGGTGAAATCTGGATCCTCTATGAGGTAATCTTCAGAAAGTTTTTGTTTTTTCTAATCATACCTACTCTCAGTTACTTTGGTCCTTACCAAAGACTCTTTGCAAAATCTGAGTTTAGGTGGCCTATGAACCTTAGTGTTCTGTGTTGTTTTTGTAACCTTTTCTATCATTGTCTTCATATATCTTTCAGTGGAAAGAAAGGGAGAGGCACTGGGTACAAATAGCCAAATGCTATATATTTTTAAAGATTTTATTTATTTATTAGACAGAGATCACAAGTAGGCAGAAAGGCAGGCAGAGAGAGAGAGCGGTGGAAGCAGGCTCCCCGCCGAGCAGAGAGCCCGATGCGGGGCTCGATTCCAGGACCCTGAGATCATGACATGAGCTGAAGACAGAGGCTTTAACCCACTGAGCCACCAAGGTGCCCTGCCAAATGCTATTTAAATGAAAGGTCTAGGTGGATACATTTTTGTTTCATTCATTTATTAACTTTTTTTTTCCTATTAGAAGATATTAAGAATCAATTCCATTACTGGTGAGTGAAACAGTTACTCACTTGTTTTATTCATAAGCATCTTCTGTAATTTGCTGGTCTTAAAGTTCCCAGATTTCTTTGGTGCCACTCATGTGTCCTCATCACATGCTGCTTCCAAGAGTTGTATTGCAGAAATAAAAAAGAAGAAAAGTAGAGAAGTTTGAAAGCATCTATAGACTTGTTTATGTATAATTTTCCATCTGAATGAAGAATGTTTTCTTTTTTTTAAGATTTTTAATAAAATTAATTTGGGAAAGAGAGAGAGAGCAAGGGCTGGGCCTGGAAGGAAGGGCAGAGAGGGAGGGAGAACCTGACTCCCCAGAGAGCACAGAGCCTACCATAGGGCTCCATCCCAGGACCCCAGGATCATGACTTGAGCCAGACAGATGCTTAACTGACTGAGTCACCCAGGTACCCCAAGAATTGTTCATTTTTGAAACCAGATTGCGAAAATAACTAATGCATTCTGGAAATGTACACTGCCCAGCACTGTACTAAGTGCCTTGATGTATTTTTTCCTATTTAAACTTTTGAAAGAGAGGACATCTAACTATCATTAATACAGATGAGATAAAAATGAGCCTCAGGAAAGTCAAGCAAGCTGTTTAATGTCACAGCTACATTTTTATCCCTACATTTTTATCTCAGGTCTGTGTGACCAGAGTCCCTGGCTTTTCCAGCACACCATGATGAATCTTTAACATATGAAAGCAATGGACATACACATTTTGACTACTGTCTTTATGCAAATTTTTAACCAAAATAAAAAAATAAATAAATTGTGTTGAAGACAACATTTCCACACTTGATCTTAGCCAAAAGGCCGAGAAGCGATGAAGACAACATTTCCAGATCTTTGCTATTCTACCTTTTTCTGCAAGACAAAGTTTGGCAAAGTAAAAGTTACAAGGCTTTTAAAAATCTTTCTGCTTTATTATAATGCACCATAAACTGTTTACAAAATTAAAATATTTGAATCATCATTCCTACATGTTATGTAATAATGTACTATTTGAAACTATTTGTTTTGAAGCTGGAACCCATTATTAATAATTTTAGGAAACAGAGGTCTCCAGATAGAAGGATATTGAAACTAAGTTTTGGGGTTTATTCTCTACTCTCCCACCTGGAAATGCTAGGGATCTTACCTCTTTGTTGGATAGGTCAACTCTAGCTCCCAGCACGATGCTACACCATTGTGCTCTGACGGCCATAAAGCCTGCTAGGAAAGGGTCATGTTTGCTGTAGTAGAATTAGTGTGAGTTAGTGGGCAAAACATGGATGAAAGCTGAAGCCCTAATAGTGGAGAGGAGGCAAGTGAGACAGTCTCCAAGGAAACACAAGTAGATACAGGCTATTTATGGCCAGATGGAAAGAATTTAGGGGACATAAAGTGAATTGCAGAGCTAGGAATTCTGCTTGAAAGTAAGACATGAGAGAACAGAAAGGGGTCCAGCTCTGAGGAAAAAAACATAGGACAAGTGCAAAAGGACACAACTCAAGCCAGCTGGTTGAGTCCAACATCATGTCTTCCCACCATCAGTGTTCAGGGTTAGAAAAGCAAAGAACCCTGGATAGTGAGTTGGCCCCAGCACAAGAGAACCTACCTCGCTCCCCCAACCCCCACCATCACCACCATACACATATATAAATAGGCAAACATATTTTGCAGGAATGTGCCTGCCTTTTCACAATTTCAGGAGAGGGGCAAACCAGGTCAGGTAGCTTGATGGCCTGGCCAAGACAAATCTTGTACAGGTGTTGTTTTATAAGGAAATCAGATTCTTAAGCAGCTTACATGCTGATACTTAAGAGGACTACAAATCGCCATTGGTGTTCTTTGAATATTTTGCTCTGAACAATACCCGAAAGGGGATTTTTATAGGTTTATTTTTAAATTTTATTTGATTATTTTTTCAAATTTTTATTTAAATTCTAGTTAGTTAACATATTGATAATATTGGTTTCAGGAGTAGAATTTAGTAATTCATCAATTACAAATAACACCCAGTGCTCAAGACAACAGGTGCCCTCCTTAATACCCATCACCCATTTAGTACATCCCCCACCCATCTCCCCTCAATCAACCCTCACTTTGTTCTCTACAATGAAGAGTCTTTTATGATTATCTTACTTCTCTTTTTTCTTTCCTCCATGTTCATCTGTTTTCTTTCTTAAATTTCACATATGAATGAAATTATATGGTGTTTGTCTTTCTCTAACTATATTTTGCTTAGCATAATATACCCTAGCTTCATCCACATTGCAAATAGCAAGATTTCATTCTTTTTGGTGACTTAGTAATGTTCCAGTACACACACACACCCCATATCTTTATCCATTCATCAGTCAATGGACATTTGAGTCTTTCCGTAATTTGGCTATTGTTGATAATGCTGCCATAAACCTCGGGATGCAGGTGAATCTTAGAAACAGCATGCTTGGGGGTGCCTAGGTGGCTCAGTGGGTTAAAGCCTCTGCCTTCGGCTCAGGTCATGATCTCAGGGTCCTGGAATCGAGCCCCGCATCGGACTCTCTGCTCAAGCGGGGAGACTGCTTCTCCTCTCTCTCTCTCTGCCTGCCTCTCTGCCTACTTGTGATCTCTGTCTGTCAAATAAATTAATTAATTAATTTAAAAAAAAAGAAAAAAACAGCATGCTTGTATCCTTTGGGTAAATACTGAACAGTACAATTGCTGGGTCACAGGGTAGTTCTACCTTTTTGAGGAACCACCACACGTTTTTCCAGAGAGGCTGCACAAGTTTACATTCTTACAAACAGCATAAGAGGTTCTCCTTTCTCCACATCCTCGCCAACATTTATTGTTTCCTGACTTGTTAATTTTAGCCATTCTGACTGGCGTAAGGTCGTATCTCATTGTGGTTTTGATTTGTATTTCCTTGATTATGAGTGATGTTAAACATCTTTTCATGTGTCTTTTAGCCATCTGGATGTCTTCTCTGAAAAACTGGTTTTATTTTTTTTTTGTTTTTTAAAAACTGTTTATTCATGTCTTCTGCCTATTTCCTAAGTGGGTTATTTGGTTTTGGGGTGTTTTTGGTAAGTTCTTTATAGATTTTGGATACTAACCCTTTATCAGATATGTCATTGGCAAATATTTTCTCCCATTCTGAAGGTTGCCTTTTAGTTTTGTTGATTGTTTCCTTTGTTGTACAGAAGATTTTTATCTGGATGAACTTCCAATAGTTTGTTTTTGCATTGCTTCCCTCGCCTCTGGAGACATGTCTAGTAAGAAGCTGCTATGACCAAAGTAAAAAATGTTGCTGCCTGTGCTCTCCTCAAGGATTCTGATGGCTTCCTGTCTCACATTTTATATATGTAAGAAAGTGGTCCGGTTTCATTCTTCTGCATATAGCCGTCCAGTCCTCCAAACACCATTTGTTGAAGAGACCGTCTTTTTTCCATTGGATATTCTTTCCTGCTTTGTCAAAGATTAGTTTATCATATAGTTGTAGTCTCATTTCTGGGTTCTCTTATCTGTTCCACTGATCTATGTGTCTGTTTTTGTGACAGTACCATACAGAGTCTTGATGACTACCGCTTTGTAATAAAGCTTGAAATCTGGAATCATAATGTCTCCAGTTTTGCTTTTCTTTTTCAAGATTGCTTTGACTATTTTGGGTCTTTTGTGGTTCCAAACAAATGTTAAGATTGTTCATTCTAGCTCTGTGAAAAATGTTATTATCAGCATTTTGGGAGGAATCGCATTAAATGTATAGATTGCTTTGGATAGTATAAACGTTTTTTTTTCAAGATTTTTATTTATTTATTTGACAGAGAGAGAGATCACAAGTAGGCAGAGAGGCAGGCAGAGAGAGAAGAGGGAGCAGGCTCCTTGCTGAGCAGAGAGCCCAATGTGGGGCTCAATCGCAGGACCCTGAGATCGTGACCTAAGCCAAAGGCAGAGGCTTAACCCACTGAGCCACACAGGCACCCCTGGGTAGTATAAACATTTTAACAATATTTGTTTTTCCAATCCATGAGCATGGAATGTTCTCCCATTCCTTTTGCTCTCTTCAATTTCTTTCATCAGTGGTCTGTAGTTTTTGGAGTATAGATCTCTTGCTTCTTTTTTTTTTTTTTTTTAAAGATTTTATTTATTTATTTGACAGAGAGATCACAAGTAGGCAGAGAGGCAGGCAGAGAGAGAGGAAGAAGCAGGCTCCCCGCTGAGCAGAGAGCCCGATGTGAGGCTCGATCCCAGGACCCTGGGATCATGACCTGAGCCGAAGGCAGCGGCTTTAACCCACTGAGCCAGCCAGGCGCCCCAGATCTCTTACTTCTTTGGTAACGTTTATTCTTAAGTATCTTATGGGTTTTGGTGCAATTGTGAATTGGATCAATTTCTTCATTTCTCCTTCTACTTCTTCATTATCAGTGTATAGAAATATAGATTTCTATAAATTGATTTTAATTCTGCAACTTTGTTGAATTCTTGTATCAGTTCTAACAATTTTTTGGTGAAGCTTTATGGGTTTTCTACCAAGTATGCTGTCTGCAAAGAGTGAAAGTTTGACTTCTTTGCCAATTTAGATACCTTTTATTTTTTGTTGTTGTGTGATTGCTGAGGCTAAGACTTCCAGTAAAATGTTAAATAACACTGTTAAGAGTGAAGACCCTGTCTTGTTCCTGACCCTAAGAAAACACTCTCAGTTTCTCTCCATTGAGGGTAATATTAGCTGTGGGTCTTTTGTGTATGGCCTTTATGATGCTGAGCTTTGTTCCCTCTAACCCTGCTTTGTTGAGGGTTTTTATCAAGAATGGATACTGTACTTTGTCAAATGCTTTTTCTGCATCTTTTGAAAGGGTCATATGGTTCTTATCCAATCTTTTATTAATGTGGTGTGTCATGTTGATTGATTTATAATATTAAACCACACCTGTAGCCTAAGAATAAATTCTGCTTGATTGTGGTGAATAATTCTGTAATATACTGTTGGATTTGATTTGCTAGTATCTTGTTGAGAAGATTTGCGTCCATGTTCATCAGGGATATTGGCCCATAATTCCCCTTTTTAGTGGGGTCATTGTCTGGTTTTGGAATCAAGGTAATGCTAGACTCATAGAATGAGTTTGGAAGTGCTTCTTCCACTTCTATTTTTTGGACCAGTTTGAGAAAAAGAGCTATTAATTATTTTTTAAATGCCTTGTAGAATTCCCCTTGGGAGCCATCTGGCCTGAGACTTTTGTTAGGAGATTTTTGATTACTCATTCAATTTCTTTGCCAGTTATGGGTCATTTCTAATTTTCTATTTCTTCCTGTTTCTGTTTTGGTAGTTTATATGTTTCTAGGAATTTATTCATTTCTTCCATATTTCCCAATTCTTTAGCATATAATTTTTCATAATATTGTGCTATAATTATATTTCTTTTTTTTAAGATTTTATTTATTTATTTGACAGAGAGAGATCACAAGTGGGCAGAGAGGCAGGCAGAGAGAGAGGAGGAAGCAGGCTCCCTGCTGAGCAGAGAGGCTGATGTGGGACTCGATCCCAGGACCCTGAGGTCATGACCTGAGCCAAAGGCAGAGGTTTAACCCACTGAGCCACCCAGGTGCCCTATAATTATATTTCTGTGGAATTGATTGTGATCTCTCCTCTTTCATTCATGAATTCATTTATTTGGGTCCTTTCTCTTTTCTTGTTGATAAGTCTGGCTAGGAGTTTGTTGATGTTCGTAATTCTTTCAAAGAACCACATTTTAGTTTTGTTGGTCTGTACTCCTGGGCTTTTTGTTTCTATGTCATTTATTTCTGCTTTAATCTTTATTATTTCCCTTCTTCTAGCTTTAGGTTTTATTTACTCTTCCTTTTCTAGCTCTTTTTAGTTGCAAGGCTAGGCTGTATTTGAGATTTTTCTTGCTTCTTGAGGTAGGCCTATATTTCTATATATTTCCCTCTAATGACCATCTTTGCTGCATCCCAGAGGTTCTGGAGTGTCATGTTTCATTTTAATTTGCTTCCATGTATTCTTTTTTATTTCTTCTTTAACTTCCTGGCTGGCCCATTCATTTTTCTACAGGATGTTCTTTAATCTCCACATTTTTGTACTCTTTCTAAATTTTTTCTCATGGTTGACTTCAAATTTCATGGTCAGAAAATTTTGTGGTCAGAAAATATGCATGATATGATCTCAAACTATTTGAACTTGTTGAGGCCTGATTTGTGACCCATAATGTGATCTATTCTGGAGAATGTTCCATGTGCATTTGAAAAGAATGTGTATTCTGCTGTTGTAGGATGAAATGTTCCAAAAATATCTTTTAAGTTCATCTAGTCCAGTTTGTCATTCAAAGTCATAGTTTCTTTGTTCATTTTCCACTCAGGTGATATGTCCATTACTATAATGGGGGGATTAAGATCCCCTACTATTAATATATTATTATCAATGAGTTTCTTTATGTTTGTTATAAGCTTTTTTATATATTTGGGTGCTCCCTAGTTAGGAACATAAAGGTTTACAACTGTTAGATCTTATTGAATAGACCCCTTTATTATGATATGATATCCTTCTTCATATCCTCTTATAGTCTTTGGTTTAAAATCTAGTTTGTCTGATATAAGAAGGGCTACTTCGGCTTTCTTTTGATATCCATTAGCACGATAGATGGTTCTTTATCCCCTCACTTTCAATTTGGAAGTGTCTTTAGGTCTAAAATGAGTCTCTTGTAAACATCAAATAGATGGGCCTTCTTTTTTATCCATTCTGACACCCTATGTCTTTTGAGTGGAACATTTAGTCCATTTACAGTCAGAGTGATTATCAATAGATATGAATTTAGTTCCATTGTATTATCTGTAAAGTCATTGTTTCTGGAGATTTTCTCTGTTCCTTTCTAGTCTTTGTTACCTTTGGTATTTCTCACTTAAATGGTCCCGTTTACTATTTCTTGCAGGACTGGTTTAGTGGTCATGAACTCCTTTAGTTTTTGTCTGTCTGGGAAACTCTTTTTTTTTTTTTTTCTCCTTCTATTCTGAATGATAGCCTTGCGGGATAAAGTAATCTTGGCTTCATATTTTTCCCATTCAGCATGTTGAATACATCATGCCACTTTCTTCTGGCCTGTAAAGTTTCTATGGATAGATTCACTGCTAAACTGATTTGTTTTCCCTTGTGGGTTAGGGATTTCTTTTCCCTTGCTGCTCTCAGGATTCTTTCCTTATTCCTGTATTTTGCAAATTTTACTATGTTTTTTAATGTTGGCTGGCTTTTGTTGATTTTGATGGGTATTCTCTGTACCTCTTGGATTTGGATTTACCAGATTAGGGAAGTTTGCATCTACAATTTCCTCAAATTAACCTCCAGTCCCATTTCCCCCTCTCTTCTTCTTCTGGGGCTCCTATGATATGGATGTTGTTATGCTTTATAGAGTCACTGAATTCCCTAAGTCTACCTTCATGATCCAATATGATCCAACATTTTCTTTCCCTCTTCTTTTCAGATTCATTATTTTCCATAATCTTATCTTCTATATCACTTATTTCTTCCTGTGTTTCTTTATCCTTGTGGTTATTACATCAAGTTGGTTTTGCATCTCAGCTACAGCATTTTTTATTTTGGCCTGATCAGTTTTTAGGTCTTTTGTCTCTGCTATAAGGGTTTCTGTGGTTTCTTCTATGCTTTTCTCAAGCCCAGCTAGTATCCTTATGATTGTTGTTTTAAATTCTAGGTCAGGCATATTATATTTATTTTGATTAGCTCCCTGACTGTGACCTCTTCTTGTTCTTTCAGAATGAATTCCTCTGTCTTGGCATTTTGTCTAGGTCTCTGTCTTTTGTGTGTTAGGAAAGTGTGTGCCTAGTCCTATTTCCACTTGAGCTAAAGATTTGCAACACTTCATGATCAGCACACTTGTTGTGTCTGTGGGATTTGTGCTAATCTTTTAGGGGAGGGGCCTGCTGTGTTCTGGCTCCCAGTCACACTTGTCCTATTTAAAAAAAAAAAAAAAAAAAAAAAAGGCACCTGCAGAGCACAGTGGGGCAGGGCTTGGTGTAAGCAGCTCAAGCCTCCACTCTGCAGCTCAAGCCTGTGCACTGTGTGCCTCAATGAAGTCGGCCTGTGGTGATGGGAGGGGTAAGAAATGGCACCATCCTACTCTCTTCCCTGGAGAGTGGAGTTCACATCTACCACTGTTTGGAAAACCCAACAGAAGAGTGAACAATTTCTCCTGTTGTGTCCAGGACTCAGTCAGATCCCTGCCTTCACCCTGCTTGTGTCTGAGCCATCTGCCCACCTGGCAGCACAGGGCTCCTGTGTTTTACTTCAGAAGTGCAGTTGGGTTCTAAAAGACTGAATTGTAGGGACCCAGCACAGTGCAGACCCATGCTGATCCTCTCGGGGAGGGACTCGCCATCCTGTGGATGCTGCCGGCTTGTCCCAGAATGGCAGTCA
Source organism: Mustela erminea (assembly GCF_009829155.1). Taxonomy (NCBI): domain Eukaryota; kingdom Metazoa; phylum Chordata; class Mammalia; order Carnivora; family Mustelidae; genus Mustela; species Mustela erminea. Next base: position 30,983,864 of record NC_045619.1, read on the forward strand.
CATGAATGTGCAGGGGCTTGGAATTTATGGTAAAGCATTAGCAAAAACCCAGCATCTAGATTAGCTGCACTCAGCTGGCATCTCTGCTTCTGTATTAATGAATGGGACAGTTCATTGACACCTGCCATCTCTTTTATCTCCAGAGACAAAGTGCCATGTCTCTCAAATGCATTCCAAGAAGGAGAACTGTCTCTCCTGGTGCAACCCAGGTGATCCTCAGACCACATTTTCCACTCCCAGGCCTCTGCCCTCCTTCCCCACAGGAATACCACTATGCTCACAAGACTCCACTCTGAGGTGGCACAGACTTTTAAAACTTCAGACCTTCAGCTCTGCTGCTTTTGACACTTGTAATAATTGGCCCCTCTCATTTTTTCGGTCAGTGGTTTAAGGAAAGTTTTTTTGTAAAATCTTCTGTCTGTTTGTCTGTCTCTCTCTCTCTCTCTCTCTCCCTTGTCTCCAGAATCAGGGCTCCCTCCCTTCTGCAGTACCCACCAGTCTTTTCACCCCCAAATCACAGCACTGCCCCTTCTGCCCTCCACCATGTGCCACTTTTCTCCCTCCAGTTGTGTTCTTTCAGAACTCAGAGCTATCCCCTGGGTGTTCAGAATGATATTTATCTAGTTGTGTTCAAGGGAGAGACAAGCATAAAGTCCTCCTACTACTCCACCATCTTAAGTCCTTGCTTCTGTCTATAGGTTTAGTAAAGATGCAGTTCTATGAGTGAAAAGTGCAACCCGTATTACAAATTAATTTTAGGAGAATAAGAGAGACACTAATATATATTAATGATCTGTTCAATGTAGGGTGACCATACAATTCCATATGGAGAATATGTTATTTAATTGACACCTAGAACTTGGGCATAAATTGACATCAAAATACTAATAACTTAGAGCCCAGAACATTATGATTCTGGTGTCAGCAATCAACTGCTCCTAAGGATAATTGGGACACTATTAGTTATCCATTGCTCCTCTTTTACTTCTCACATTAGTCACAGAAATAATCCATCCTGGACTGGCCAATGCATTTTACTACAGGCAATATAAATCATACTGTCTCAAATTTAACCCAAGTGTTCAAATTTAAGGGTAAAAACTTACTTCATTAATGATGGTTCTCTTGCTTTAGTTTAGTTGTGTCTTTATTTCTTTGCTACAACATAGATACTTGCAATTTGAAAGATTTCATAGATTCACTTTCTTCTGAGTCATTTTCTGGAAAATGTCTGTAATAAAATAACTTCTCAGTGCTCCCTGGAAAGTTGCTTAAAGACGTTTTTGACTATTGATGGACAGAGAACTTTAAGGTCAAGAGTATAGAAAAGACTTTGCCTTCTCCATCCCTAAAACACTTTATGATTACTTAATTTGATTTAAAATTGAGTATATATTTGATAGTAAAACCTAACCATATCAATCTTATTGTGATTTTACTATTTAATAGTTTCATGTACTCTGAATTACCTGTGGAAATTGGGTGATATGAAAATGTATCAACATTCCTCATTAGGAGTTATTTGGTAGTAGATATCAAATTTTTAATTGTACATGCCTTGACATTTTTGCTTCTTTGAATTTGTCCTTAGATATATATGTACAAATTCTTAAAGATATATATGCAAGCACATTTATTGTAGCACAATTAATATACTGGAACAGTTTAAGTGCTCATAAATAGACATTTGGTATATTTGTTATTACACCCTTGCAATAGAATACTGTGATTTTTAAAGAATGAGGTAGATTCTATAAGAGTTACTATTAAAAAATACCTACAATATACTAAAGAAATTAAGACATAGATTGTTGTTTGGCACATAGCAACTGTTATATTACTGTTTACAGGGCTTATCTCTGAAGAGTACAATAGAACTAGGAGGAGGGAAGGATGCTTTTCACCTATAAACCCCTGCAGTGTTTGACAGTGTTAATCATATAATTTTATAATAAGTTCAGCCTACATTTTCCATCAAATGACCAAAGAGTTTGATAAAAGTAAGCACTCCTAAACACTAAGCTCCTAAAAATGGAAATGAGATCATTTTAGTGGATATAGTAATATAAGAAGGAAATAGAGGCATGGATTTCCCATCCTATTGTTCTTCCAATCTTGATTCCATGAGAGCAGGGGATGACTATGATTGAAAATGGAAATCATATAAATAACATCTTTTGAACTTGACTTGTATCTTGTGTTTCCTAGGGTTCTTACAACAAATTACTACAAACTGAATGGCCTGAAAGAAAAGACATTTATTCTCTCACAGTTCTGGATAGTAGAAGTCCAAAGTTAAGGTGCTATTAGGGTCATGCTCTCCCTAAAGTCTCTAGGAGAGGATATTTGGCATCCCTCGGCTTGCAGCTATATCATTCCAATCTCAGTTTCCATCTTTACATGGTTTTCTTCATTGTGACTGTCTCTTCTCTTCTCATAACAGTCAGATAGGACTAAGGCCCATCCTAATTCAGTATAAATTCATTTTGACCATTACATCTGCAAAAACTATATGTCCAAAACCTTGATGACATCTGAAAAAACCTACTCCAAATAAGGTCCTATTCATAGGTATTGGGACTAGAGTATCAATGTATCTTTTTTGTGGAGCAGAATTTAATGCACAACTAGATTTTTTTAGATCTTCCACTTCAAATTTCTTATTCCATAGATGAATCCGAAGGGACTGTATGGCGATGGTGTAGCAGCTGAATTAGCAGTGTTGCTCTAACGGCAATCACAATTTCTGATGGGCCTCAAAGCCTCTTACAGAGCTCCTCTCTATCCCCCCAAAATTAATATCAGAAATGGAAGCAAACTGAAGAGTAAAAGACTTAATTACCCTTGGTGCAACTACTTTATATAATTTAGGATGATAATACTCAGGGAATAAAACATTTTTATGACTAAGACTTGCTACATAGAACAAATGATCTCTGATGTGGTGTATTTAAACATACAGTTGACCCTTGAGCAATGTGGGTGGTTAGGGGAGATCCACGTATAACTTTGGACCCCTCCATAACTTCACTACTAATAGCCTACTGTTGACAGGAAGCCTTACTGAGAACATGAATAGTTGATTAACACATATTTTGTATGCTTTATGTATTATATACTGTATTCTTATAATAAAATAAGCTAGAGAAAATAAAATGTTATTAGGAAAATCATAAGGAAGAGAAAATACATTTACAATACTGTACTATAAAAACATGCATGTATAAGTGGACCTATGCCATTCAAACCCAGGTTGCCCAAGGGTCAACCGTACTCATTATCTGAAACTAAACACACACTCTATCTATTAACAGGGGAGAATAACCACAACATCATACTTCAGAAATTCATATGTACAAGCCAATATTGACTTTCATTTTTTTTTTTACCTCTTAAGAAGGGATGATCACAAAGAACCAATTACGTTGTCTCCTACACAATCACTTAGGTAAGCCTTGTATGAGTTTGTAGTTAAAATCCTTTTGTTCTTTGACTTTTGAGGAATCCCTGTGAATGTTTAACCCTAAATGAACATATCCTGGGCCTCTAGCAACCTGGAAGGCAACTAACTAGAGACCTCTCCTGATGCAATCATGAATATTGGCTAAGAATTTTTTTAAAAGATTTTATTAATTTATTTGACAGAGAGAGAGAGAGAGAAATAGGGACCATAAGCACAGAGTGTGGGAGAGGGAGAAGCAGGCTTCCCACAGAGCAGGGAGCCCAATGTGGGGCTCGATCCCAGGATCCTGGGATCATGACCTGAGCCAAAGGCAGATGCTTAATGACTGAGCCACCCAGGCGCCCCAGCTAAGACATTTTCTTAAGTTTTGGTTTTTTTAAAAAATTTATTTATTTGAAAGAGAGTATGCACGTGGGTGTGCATGCACACGCACAGGGGGAAGGGGCTGAGGGAAAGGGAGAGAATCTCAAGCAGACTCCCCACTGAGCACAGAGCCCAAAGTGGGCCTCAATCTCATGACCCTTAGATCATGACCTGAGCTGAAATCAAGAATTGGATTCAACCAACTGAATCACCTGGGAGCCCCCTTTTAAAGTTTTAAATGCATAGGTGAGCTCACAAGAAAAAAGTGAGGGGAAAAAAGACAAAAACAAAACAGAACAAAACAAAAACCTGTCAGCTTTCAAAAAGAGAACATTTAAAGCCTGAGTTATAAGCACCTGAGCAGCCCAAAGAAATCTTCCACCTTACAGAGGCTTGAACAACTAAGAACTATAGTTTGTTGTTATTATTTTATACTTGAGTTTTTAATGGATTATGTATCTACATGGTTCAAAAATAAAAACTATGTAAGTTTTTACTTACATAGTTTTTATTTTATTTTATATTTTATATTTTATAGAGGGGGTATGTAAGTACCCCCTCTCCACCCATCAATTCCCCTCCTTCCTATAAATAATGTATTTTATTAGTTATGATTCTTTATGACTCCTAGGCCATATAAGTAGTTGTTCTTCCTTCAGACCCAAAGTGTAGCCTACCTTTTGTAGGCTACATCTTATGAGATTTGATGTTGTTTTCAGTTAACAGTGTATCTTGGAGATATTTCTATATCCATCCTTGGAGATTTTCTTTGTCTTTTAAAACACCAGAGAGTATTCATTTGTGCAGAAAATAATTGTTTATTGATGGATACGGGTTCTTGCAGCATACAAACATGTAATTACATCATAATGTATATTTGTAAATATATTGGTACAATTAATTCCTAGAAGTGGTTTCCTTGGATCATAGAAAAAATCCATGTTTTATTTTGAGAGAGAAAGACTGCTTGATTGTCCTCTGTAGAGATTGTACCATTTGACAGTCTGAACCAGTGTTGTAAAGCACGTCTCTTCTACAAGCTGATGCACTAAGCCCATGTCAAAATTTTGGAATTTTTTCTCATCTCCTAGATGAAAAATGGCATCTCACACTTTATTTTGTTATGCATGGTGATGGGTATCTTTCCATACATTTAAGAATCTTGTTCTCTGAACTCTTTATTTTTGTTCTTTGCCCATATTTCTATTGAGGTTTTGGAGTTTTCATTGATGATTTCTAGGAACACTCTAAACATAAAAAGGGATAGTATTTCATCTGTCACAACAGAAAATATTACATAAAGCCTGTAGTCAGCAAAGAATCACTAAAAAAAAAAAAAAAAAAAAAAAGGATTTGAAAAAGAAAAGATTCACGAAAATCTCCCCAGTAGGTCAAGAAGAGACAAGAATTTCTGGTTGTTTCTGATAAGCTTATTTTTGATTGGGCTCTGGGGAAGAATAAAAAGTTTTCTGTCAGAAATTTTTAAGAGTCTCTATTTCTAGTGCCTACTTGGCATGGAGATTCCCAGAGCTTAATAAAAACTTAATAAAAAACTGATTTAGAGTCAGTGAAACTCTAGAGGAAATGGCCCATGATCTCTTATTTACTGATCTATAAGCTTCCTGATGGCAGGGTCTTTCTATCATAATTCCTGGAATATAGAGATAAAAATGAACTAATGAATAGATTACTACTACATGAAATTCAGTTTTCAAAGCAATGAGACCTAAACATTTCTCAAGTGTTTGGTTGCAGGGATTGTAGCAGGGTAACAGTTTCTCTCCCAGAATATGGCCCTGGGCAAGGAACCTGAGACCAGAAACCAAGCACACTAATTAGTAACCCTCTATATTAAAGCACACAGAGAAACTGAATTTAAGTAATGAAAATGAAAGTGTTTTAATGTGCTAGGAATTTGAATTAAATATATAGGGATATGCTTTGCAATTTTGACCTAGAACATATTGTTCAATACAAGCCTATAATTCCCTATTCCTTAAAATAAAGTAAATATATATGAACATAAGAACAACATTCTTTTACCATCATTTTTTACTATTATTTTTAACTTAAATTTTAAATATTATAAAATATTCCAAACACACAGAAAAACATATAAAATAATATAATAGAAACCCAAGCAGTATTATGAGTTACAACAAATGCTAATATGTTGTTTTAAGAGTCAAGAAAAGCTAGATATGCTATGAAACAAAAATCAAGGTATCAGTGACTAAAAGTAACATAACATTATTTCTAACTTATACTTTATATCACGAGGAGCTGACAGACAGATTCTTACTGGAGTCACTCAGCATCTCAGGCTGACAGAGGTCCCACAACCTCCCCTCTCTCAACAAAAAGCTTCTGCATGTGTCACAGCAGTGAGAGAGGTCATGAAGATTTGCACATCTGGGTGGGGTGACATGAGTCACAAATCCTCATGTTTCACTGGCCAGTGCAAGTCAGGTGGCCACACTTTAACCTCAAAGTGTGGTTAAGTGTAATCCTTCCTCATACCTGCAAAAAAGGAACCAAAAATATGGGCAAGCATTTTTTTTTCAAGAGAAGATACAATAAAGAGATGGAAAGAATAAAATAAATAATAGACTTAACACATTAAAAAGAAATAAAAGCAATACAACTTAATGATAACATGTATGAAAAAAGAGTATTAAGTTTGGAGGAAATTTAAAAGAATGTAGCATAAACAACATAAATACCAACCAGAAGAAGCCTCTAGTAATATCCATCAAAAAAAACTTACAGAGATCATGACACAAATGGATAGGAAAAGTACCTATAAACATTAAAGAAAGTGAATCATTTATTTAATAAACTTGATTCAAAGAAAATATCATAACACCTAACTTCAATTTTACACAAACTCTTCCAGAGAATAAAGAGAAAATATCACCACACATTTTACTTATTTTTATTTTTTTTTTTCCACCACAAATTTTAAATGGCTAGTGGAACTTTGACAGCATGACCAAACAAAGGCAGTGGAAGAAAAGGAACATTGCAAAACAATGTAATTAATGAATTATCTTAAGAAAAGCATAATGAACCAAATCCAGAGATGTATATAAAAAATAATGTTTAATGACCAAGTTTGTCTAACCCTAGAGAATCTATCAATATAACTCAGCATAAAGTATCTCCTTTAACAAATTAAAGGAGAAAAATCATACCATTACTTTAGCCAATTATTTTAACCAAATTAGCATTAGCTGTAAGTCAACATAAATCCATGTAAATAACAGCACTGGGAATAGAAGAAACTTAATTTATTTTCTAAAGATTTTATTTATTTATTCATTTGAGAGAGAGAGGGGGAGGGAGCATGAGCAGGAGGAGGGGCAGAGGGAGAAGCAGATTCCCTACTGAGCCACTTTTATACAAGAAGAAGGCAGCACTCCACAAATAAGTGAAACCATATAATTGACTCTCTCTGCTTGACTTATTTCACTCAGCATAATCTCTTCCAGTCCCATCCATGCTGCTACAAAAGTTGGGTATTCATCCTTTCTGATGGAGGCATAATACTCCATAATGTATATGGACCACATCTTCCTTATCCATTTGTCCATTGAAGGACATCTTGGTTCTTTCCACAGTTTGGCAACCATGGCCATTGCTGCTATAAACATTGGGGTACAGATGGCCCTTCTTTTCACAACATCTGTAACTTTAGGGTAAATACCCAGGACTGCAATTGCAGGGTCATAGGGAAGTTCTATTTTTAATTTCTTGAGGAATCTCCACACTGTTCTCCAAAGAGGCTGCACCAACTGGCATTCCCACCAACAGTGGAAGAGGGTTCCCCTTTCTCCACATCCTCTCCAACACATGTTGTTTCCTGTCCTGTTAATTTTGGCCATTTTAACTGGTGTAAGGTGATATCTCAATGTGGTTTCAATTTGAATCTCCCTGTTGGCTAGTGATGATGAACATTTTTTCATGTGTCTGATAGTCATTTGTATGTTATCTTTGGAGAAGTGTCTGTTCATATCTTCTGCCCATTTTTTGATATGATGTATGGTTTCACTTATTTGTGGAGCATAACAAATAGCATGGAGGACATGGGGAGTTAGAGAGAAGGGAGTTGGGGGAAATTGGAAGGGGAGGTGAACCATGAGAGACTATGGACTCTGAAAAACAATCTGAGGGGTTTGAAGTGGTGGGGGTGTGGGAGGTTGGGGTACCAGATGGTGGGTATTATAGAGGGTACGGATTGCATGGAGCACTGGGTGTGGTGAAAAAATAATAAATACTGTTACGCTGAAAATAAATTTAAAAAGAAGAAGAAGAAGAAGAAGAAGAAGAAGAAGAAGAAGAAGAAGAAGAAGAAGAAGGCAGCATTGTAGAGATAAAAATGCAATCATAGAAAAACAAACGAGAGCCCTAAAACTAGACTCATGGAAATCTAAAAACTTGATTCATGACAGAGATGTAAATGCAAATCAGTGGGAAAGAAGATACTATTTAGTAAATGCTATAGAGACATTTTGTTATCTCTATGGGGCAAAAAGTAAGTAAATATCCTGCTTCACAAAATCAATTTTAGATGGATTAAGGGCTTAAATAGGGTAGAGACCTTTGAAACATTTAATAATAAGAAGAATATTTCATGGTAAGGAAAGATATATTAAGTAAGATTTTTAAAAAATATTTTATTTATATATTTGACAAACAGAGAGGGGGAGAACACAAGCAGGGGGATTGGGAGAGGGAGAAGCAGGCTCCCCACTATGCAGGGAGCCTGACGGAGAGCTCAACCCAGAACCCTGGGATCATGACCTGAGCTGAAAGCAGACACTTAACCAACTGAGCCACTCAGGTACCCTTAAAAAAGATTTTTTAAATGCCAATCGTAAAGATCAAGATTGATAAATGTGACTATACTAAAATTAATAATTTCAACAGAAAACCCATAAAGAGAGTAAAAAGACAAGTAACAGCAAGATCTTGATCTTGAAAATATTCCCAAGGATAAATAATTTCATTCCTAAAAATGTAATGAAGATATTGCATATACATCCATGTGTATGACTTTAAGGTTTTTCACCTATGGTGAAATAGACATAACATATCATTTACCATGTTGACCATTTCAGAGTGTTTCATTTCATCACATTAAGTGCATAATATTGTTGTGTAATCAATCTTCAGAACACTTTTCATCTTACAAAACTGGTACTCTACAGCTATTAAATAACAACTCCCCATCCTCCCTCCCTCAGCCCCTGGCAACCACCATTCTAACTTCCTGTCTGTATAAACGTGACTATATTAGGTACCTTGTATAAATGGAATCATACCATATTTGCCTTTTTGTGACTGGCTTATTTGGCTAAGCATAATGTCCCCAAGGTTCATCCATACTACAAGATGTGTCAGAATTTTCTTTCTTGTTAAAGCTAAACAGTATCCCATTGTGTGTAGATTCCACATTTTGTTTATCCATTCATCCATCTATGGACATTTGAGTTGCTGCTACCTTTGACCATTGTGAATAATTTTGCTATGAACATGTGTTTACAAATACCTCCTCAAGATTTTTGCTTTCAACTCTGTTAAGTATAGACCTAGAAGTGGAATTGCTGGATTATACGGTAATTCTATTTTCCTTAAATAAAAAAAACAAAAAAACAAAAAACCTGCCATACTGTTCTCTACACCATTTTACACTCCCGTCAACAGTGCTCAAGTGTTCCAATTTTTCCATGTTATTTCTAACATTTCTTATTTTCTGTATTTTTGTCTTTGTTTTTTTGTATGGTGGCCATTTTGACAAGTATGAGGTGATATCTCATGGCAGCCTTGGTTTGCATTTCCCCTATGATTAGCTATGTTGATCATCTTTTCATATGCTTATCAGTCTTCTGTATGTCCTTTCTGGAAAAAAATGTATTCATGTCTTTAGCCAATTTTTAAGTTGGGTGGCTTGTTTTTGTTGTTGTTGTTGTTGTCACATGAATGACTTCTAAAATCCATAGAAATAAGAAAGTTAAAGTATCAAGGAAAATTTATGCATTATAAATTTAATATAAAATTTAAAATAGGCAAATTTAAATAATGTAATGTTTTGTGATTATACACACATTCATTAAAGCTACAAAGAAATATAAGAAAGTAACAAAATTCAGGCTGTTGGTTACCTCTAGAAAGGGAGGAAGAAATATCGTGAGGAGCACACCAGAGCTTCAATAATATGAAGCATTCCACTTCTTAACATTCACATTATTCACATAGATCCACATGGACATTTACATTACTGTCATTTTTAAATAGTTCATATGTGTTATACACAGTTCATTTCAAAATAAAAAGTTTCATAATATGGAAGAAAAATGTGGAGGGAAAAGAGCATCAGTGAATAGGAAGCATCAGGTTGGTGAATTCTTTATTTAAAGGAAAAAATTGTTAAATGAAGAATGTTATGCTGGGTGTTATATACAACTGAGAAATTATTGAACACTACATCCGAAATTAATCATGTACAAGTTGGCTAATTCAATTAAAATTTTAAAAAATGAAGAATTTTCTGAACAGTGAAATTGAGGTTGTCTAGTATAGTTGTGTGTATGTGTAACATATAGGAACAGAAAATGTACAATCTAAATATCATTTAGGTCTAAACACAATGGGTGAAATCAAATTAAGAAATCAGCAATGTAGAAATCACTGCTTGATATTATTAACAGTGAACATTGAAGACTATGAGACACAAAGATATGTATAAATGATCATTTAAATAGATTTACAAAACTGAATACAGAGTTTGGGGTCATTTTTTAAAAATGTTTACAACCCGATTATTAAGAATAAAAAGAAAAATGGGTAAACAACTGTTCCCTACATCTTCATCTTCATCTTCCCTGAAGAGAATTTAAAAACAATTTACCAAGATATGGAAACAACCATAGTATACATACATATGGTATGTATATAAAACATATATGTATATTGTGTTCACACACACAAACACAAATACAATGGAATATTTCTCAGCCATGAGAAAGAAGGATATCCTGTCATTTGTAACACAACTTGTGGACATTGAATACGTTAGGCTAAGTGTGATAAGTCAGAGAAAGGCAAGTTCTGTATGGGTCACTTACATGAGGGATCTAAAAAACCAAACCCATAAAAAACATAGAGTAAAATGGTGGTCACCAGTGATAGGGGGCTAGGGGATAAGACTAATGTTTCAGGGTACAAACTTGCAAAGAGTAGTAAATAGGCCATAGAGATCTGATGCATGGTATAATGAATATAGACAACAATATTTTACTTACAATCATTGAATTTGCTAAGGACACGAAAACTTAGTAAAACTACTAAAAAGAAAAGGTAATTATGAGATGTGGTAGAGATGATAAATATCGCTATGGTGGCAACAGCGTTGCGATATATAAATGTACCAAATTAATAAATTGTACACCTTAAACTCACACAAAGTTATATGTCAAATATATTAAAAAATAACAGAAACAAACCACTTACCACTGGGGGTTACCAGGGCACCAACTATTTCTCTGTAAATTAATAATAAAAGAAAAATGTCAAGCCATTGTCCTTTCTATATAAACTGTATCATACAGAAAGCAAATAGCCCTAGTAGATGAACTATTTTTCTACTGAAAAATTCCACCTAATATGAGCAGGCAAATGGTATAATTAGAAAGTTACCATTTTTGCAATTCTTTAAGAAGTAAATGACTCAGGCAAAGGTCATCAATGGTTAGTTAAAACAATATATGAAAATTTCATGGGGAAATCTGAAGTGAAGAGATCAAGCTTTCACTATTTGAACTAAGTGAACAATCTCAGCTTCATGAAAAGCCACAAAGTAAATGTTTCCTGATATGAAGGGGTATAATCAGCACAGAATGACGTTTGAGGAGTTCCCACTTACAAAAAGAGAACAACAACAAAAAAGAACTGATTCTAATCAAGCCGTAAGTCTAAATTCTCTGGAAACATTGGGGTATTAAAGAAAAGTTAGGAAATAACATGTGGAAACATTCCTACTACCTAAAATGTGGAAAATTCTAGAGACCAATTAGAACATTTTTATATCAAATCAGTGTGTATTGCTTTCTCACTAGAATACTGTAGTTGCTTCTAAAGTGATTTCTCTGTCTCTAAAATTCTTATTCTTCTTTACCACATACTCGCACACATAATACCATAACATTTCCTGGCAAGCTATAAAAGCAAAATCACTCAAAAACCAATTATTAAGCATTTACTTAGCTAAACAGTACAGGTGTACAAATAAAGACATGTAATACATATAATCCCTTTCCCACCCACGTTAACTTCCACCTTTATTAATATCATTTCCTTAATAATAAGTTAAAAGAAAAAAGTGTTAATCATCTTCACAGAGGTCAAAAAGGCATTTGACATGTACTCCAACCATTATTATTTTTTAAACCTTATTATATTAAGTCTAGTAAGATATATCCTTGACTTTATATTCAAAAATATCAGAACAAAAAATTTTTTTAAATGATCGTCATTCTAACAGGTGTGAGGTGATATCTCATTGTGGTTTTGATTTGCGTTTGTATTTGGTTTGATTTGCATTATGCTAAGTGAAATAACTCAGAGAAATACAAATACTGTATGGTTTCAGTTATACACAGAATCTAAACACACACACACACACACTCACAGAAACAGAGATCATATTTGTGATTGCCAGAGGCAGGAGTTGGGGGGTAGGCAAAATGGGAGAAGCTTGTCAAAGAGTACATACTTCTTTTTTTTTTTTTTAAGATTTTATTTATTTATTTGACAGAGAGAGACACAGCAAGAGAGACAGCACAGGGGTAGTGGGAGAGGGAGAAGCAGGCCTCCCGCCAAGCAGGGAGCCAGAGCAGGGCTCTATCCCAGGACAGTGGGATCATGACCTGAGCTTAAGGCAGAAGCTTAACGACTGAACCACCCAGGGGGGTCCCAAAGGGTACAAACTTCTAGTTATAAGACAAATAAGTCTTGGAGACATAATGTACAGCATGGTGATTATAGGTAATAATACTGTATTATATATTTGAAAGTTGCTAAGAGAGTACATCTTAAAAGGAAAAAAAAACTTATAGCTATGTGAGGTGATGAATGTTCACTACTTACTGTGGTACTCATTTCACAATATATGCCTACATCAACTCACTAATTTGTATACCTTGAACTTATACAATCAATTGTACCTCAATAAAATTGGGGAAAGAAGTCATTGCGATCCTAAAATTCTAATAAACATTGTCATGAAATTTAGAAAAAGATAACAATCCAGAATTTTTCCTTCTTCCTTATCTGTTTATGAGGAAACCCAAAGTGGTGGCTAACCTGAAGGAGACAAAATGCTGCAGTATGGGTGACAGATTGGCTACCTGATTGCTCAGCCCAACCTCAGAGAGACCATTTCCATAGTTTAATGCATTGGTACTGTGCCTGCCCTACCTTATGACTTGGTGGGTCAGATGAAAATAAGTTGCATCATGACTTCCTATCCTATGATCCCCAGTATCGTGCCAAGAGTTACCAATGAAATGTTAAATAAGGTTCTGCTTTTTATGCTATAAAAGGCATGTACTTGCTCTAGAAACCTAGGGATCTCATTTATAACTCTCCTGTCAGGACACACCAGAGAGTCCTTATCTCTTAGATTCTATCCTTCCACAAATGGTACTGGCATGTTGAAAACCAGAGAAAATTTTTTCGAAAAAATACAAATGATCAAAATTGGTCCAGCTAAAAATAGGAAACATTATAGATCAACAATCCTTAATGAAATGGGAGCAGTGGTCAAAAGTCCTGTTCAAAAGGGCAAATTTTAGTATTTTTTTTTTTTTTTTTTAGATTTTATTTATTCATTTGACAGACAGAGATCACAAGTTGGCAGAGAGGCAGGCAGAGAGAGAGGAGGAAGCAGGCTCCCGATTCGGGGCTCAATCCCAGGACCCTGGGATCATGACCTGAGCCGAAGGCAGAGGCTTTAACCCACTGAGCCACCCAGGTGCCCCACAAATTTTAGTATTTCAAATAGGTTTTGAAATTTTACATTGATTGAGTTATAAAGTAAATCTTTTTTTAAAAGATTTTATTTATTTATTTGACAGAGAGGGATCACAAGTAGGCAGAGAGGCAGGCAGAGAGAGACGGGGAAACAGGCTCGCCGCTGAGCAGAGAGCCCGATGTGGAGCTCAATCACAGGACCCCAGGATCATGACCTGAGCCAAAGGCAGAGGCCTAACCCACTGAGCCACCTGGGTGCCCCTAAAGTAAATCTTAACACATTTCACAGTAAAAGTATTTCATAATGCAAATTCTCTGACCACAATTCAGTTGTGTTAGAGTTTAAAAATATAAATTAATAAAATATATGTATTTCTACATTTTATAATATATTTCCAGATAACTCATGGTTAAAAAAAGAAATCATTATGAAAATTAGAAAGATTTTTGAACTGAATGATAACAAAAATATTTCATATTTAAAATTGTGGAATGCGGGGAAAATGGTGTTCTGAGAATAGTAACTTTGGTGTTTCTATTAGAATAGAAGAAAGCCTGAAAGGAGCTACATATGCAATTGAGTATGTTTTGAAAAGAGAACACAATGAACCCAAAGAAAGAAGTAGGAAGGCAATAAAGTGTGGAGATAAGCAAAACTGAAAACAACACAAACCAAGTAGATAAGCTTCTGGTGTGATTAATCAAGAGGAAAAACTAGAAGAGGCAAATAAATGTATTAATCAAAACCATGAATAAATGCAAAAATAAATGAGAATAAGACTATTTTATCAGCAACTCTAAACCAGTAAATCTGAAAACTTGGATGAAATGAACAATTTCCTATAGCAATATATCTCAGAAAAATGGACTGGAAAAGGAAGAACTGGCTATGATTAATAGATTGAAGTATTTGGCAACAAAAAGTACTCCTTATAACTGGTGGAAAACAGTAAGAATGGTGTAGTAAGAGAAGCCTTAAATAAGGGAGGTGCTTTATTAGATAATACTTGGCCTCCCCCAGATTTGTCCTATCTCTCCCCCCGGGGGTAAAACTTAGCAAAACTTAGCACAATGAAGCTAGAAGTGCTAGGCCTCCTAAATGAAGGAAATTGTACCATTTCACAGTCTATTTTCTGTTGAAATTTTTCTGAGCAGTTAAGATGCATCTGGAGGGCATCTATCAGTTTAATGGTTTAAAGGAATTTAAGTGAATAATATACACAAGATATACAGAGTTTATCACTTTTTTAAAATTTTAACTCAACAGCTCTATGTGCAGCAGGATTCCCTTTAAGTCAAATCTCATGTCTGAAGTATTGGTGACGCTACACAGGTGAGGTTAAACCAGTGAATTAAAAATGAAGATTCACTGAAAATCCCAGCTATTTGAAGCTGGTTATTTATATTAGGACAAGTAATGATTTTTATCACAATGCCTCAAGTATATAATGCTTACTAGCAGAATTTGTGCTATAACTATTGAAACACATGCTTTTGGCTAAATAAGGAGAAAGGGAAGGTGAAAGTAAATTAAATTGATTTCTGCTTAGTTGTGTAGGAAACAGGAAGTAAGAGGTGAGAAAAAGAAAGATGGAATTTCAGTGATTTTAAAGATTACATTCACATGAGGGAGATAACGAGTTGAGGTAACTATCCAAATAGCGCTGTATAACGAAACAAAACAAAACACTGCACTATTCTACAAAGCAGTTGTACTGTGAGAATTTAACAGTTTTCTTGAATAGACATTACAAGTTCAGTTTTAATTAAAATTGTCAAACACATGAAGTTTGCTTTCAAAGTCCTCCCATTCCTTTTTTTTTTTTTTTTTTGGTACTTCTCTCTGCCTTGCTTTTTTTCAGACATCAATCTTAATACCACAACTTGCCTCACTCAGGCACTGCCCATGTTCCAAAATAACTTTCCTATTTTTTCTTCGGAGTTTAAGGATTTCCGCTTGCGACTTACAGCATTTTCAGCTCTGACACATCCAGCAGTTGAAGTTCACATCTGCAATGTGTTCCCATGGGCATTCTGAGCATGAGAGCTTCAACTCTTCCTTCTTCTCTCAAGAAACAATTACAGGATGCAGAAGTCTGAAGAGGGTATTGGCCGAAGGGGGGAAAAATGGAATCTCCTCTAGTTTTTAAAGTATATTATTAGCATCAGTATTAGTAGTATCATTACTGGTAATAAGTTGTCATATTCTCAGCCAATCACTACATCATTGTGTGAAGACAGCATAGTTAAGAATGATGTGGGAAGTAGCTTGGGGAATATAGTCAGTAATACTGTAATAACATTGTTCAGTGACAGATGGTAACTATAGTTACTGTGATGAGCATTTCATAATGTATGTAATTGTTAAATCAAGATGTTGTACACTTGAAGTTAATGTAATATTATATGTCAACTGTACTTCAATTAAAAATAAAAATTAAAAAAAGTTGTGAATTAGAGGAAGTAATTCTTATTAAGCTGATTTACTCTAAGGCAAACATTACTGATGCTCTTTCTTAGGAAATCTACAATTTTTTCAACCCTTTTTATTTCAAAAGATCAAGTTGCAAATTAAGAAATTCCACACAAAATGAATGTACACTTTTGTCTCTTTATATCTATTTGCCTTACTTTCCTCTCCCAGTTAGACCATATTGAATAGTAAATAGAGAGATAGTTAATTTTTTATTGGGATAGGATATTCTAACTTGCCTATATGACCCATGGGAAGGAATATATTTACTTAGATGACAATTCATTTCCTTCCTGGGACTGAAAAAAAGTAAAGGAGTTAAAGTAAACTACTCTGATGTCCTGAGGATAAACACATCCTAAAACACAAACAGTTTTCTATTTAGGAAAAAGAAGAAAGAGGGGGGAAAAGAGAGAGAGGAAACAAACAAACAAAAAAAAAAAGCAGAAGAGAGGGAAGAGGGAAGGAAGGAAAAAAAAAGAAAATTTTATGGCAAGACATTGTGTCTTCAACAAAGCTATCAGCTCCCCTTGGAGGAGGTCAAGGACTAAATTTTATACAGCATTGCTTTAGAATCTTCTACAGCAGTGGGCACATGGTAAACATCCAACAGTGTATATGGGTTGTTAGAAATAATTAGCCTGCAAAGACACAAGATATATTGGAGACTTTTTGGTTTTTATTTTAAAGAAATCAATCCATGTTACAAGAAAGGGGGAAAAAACTTCCCAAGCTATTTAAAAAGGGGAAAAAATGTATTTCTCACAGCGTTGCACAAGCTACAGCATAAGGGGGTCATATTTTTCCAAGGAGCTGGTTCTATTTGATGCCCTATGGCAGTATCAGCCCATGTTACTCTGTCAAACTCAGGTAACTAAAGGTCAGGTTGTTGAGGGGAGACCTCCAGGAACTGGAACAATTAATCAAATGTGTGTTAATGACTTAATTCCCCTCTCCTTTTTCTCTTATTGTTTAACCTCTTCTAGGTAGAACAATTGCTTTGCCATGCATTGCTTTCAAAATTAAGTGCTCATAGAATTTGTTGTGCCTAACAGGACTCAAAAATGGGGTGAGAACATACAATTCTAATCTAGTCAAATTCTGATTGAGTAAATTAATAATATCTCAATGACTCTAAAATCCATTATAATCTAGTCAGGTTCTGGTTGAGAGATTGTCCTTAGTAAGAGTATAAAAAAGGTATTACAGTTCAGTTTAATAGACACTAAGGGGGTATAAACAGGATGCTCTGAAAAATAACTGATTATTGAAACACAAATTATTTGCATTTCAAAGTTGAGTATAACAATAGATGTATGTATATGTTGAACCATGAAGGGCTTCAAAACACTGAAGAAGTCAGGGAAGGCTTCCGGGGAAAGGTGGTATTTGCCCTGAGCTGGCAAGCTGAGTAGGATATGCCAGGTAAAAAAATTCAGGTGGGGTGACAGAAGGAACAACATACCAGAAGCCATAAATTTGTCAAAAAGCCTAGCTTGAGCAGGAAATTCTAAGATTTTTCCTAGGAGCAGGTGGGTATATATCAGGGAGGGGATATAAATAACATCAGAATGAGAGATTAGCTACAGAATACGAAAGGTGATTTGAAGAAAGCCAAGAAAACTGCACTTTTTCCTGCAGGAAGGGATCCAAAATAACTTTTTAATGAAGAGGAAGGACATGGATAAGATTTTCCTTCTCTTTCTCTTCTCCTTCCTTCGCTTCCTCCACAACTATGTGAAAAGTGACCTGGAGTAATAGGAGACGTTGATGGGACCCAGTCAGGAGGCAGCTGCTGAAGTTTAAATAAACAAGAATACTCATGTGGGAAAAGAGCAGTGACAGTGGAAGCAAAGAGGTGAAGACAAAATTGAAAAGCATTTTGAGGTAGAATTCATAGGGTTTGGTTATTACCCGGGTGAGTGTGTGTAGAAGGTAAAATAACAGGGGGCAGAGAGAGATGTAAGAATCAGGAAGACTGAGGTTTTCAACTTTAAGTCTAAGTGACATCATTGCCTTAGAGGAACATTCAGAAGACAAGTAGTTTTAGGAGCAAGAAAACATTTTGGAAAAGAAAAAGTGACCTACTTCGCAAATTTAATTTCTGGGTCTCTTTAAAGATATTAAAGAAATGAAAGAGGACATTTGGAAAGGATGATTTTTCAATGTAAGATTCAGGACACGGGTAGAATTTTCTTCCTACTCTAAGTATAAAAGTGTTATATAGTTAACCCTTAAACAAAACAGAGGTTAGAGGTGCCTCCCTTCTGCACGGTTGAAAATCCAAGCTTATCTTTTGAGTCTCCAAAAATTTAACTACTAGTAATAGCCTACTGTTGACTAGAAGCCTTGCCAATAACATGAATAAGCAATTAACACATCTTTTGTAGGTTATGTCTATTATACATATGTATAATATACATATACATATGTATTTTTATACTAAGGTAGCTAGAGAAAAGAAAATGTTATTAAGAAAATAGTAAGAGAAAATACATTTATAGCACCTTACTGTACTTACTGGAAAAAAATCTGTAAGTAGAGCCATGCACCTCCACCCAACATTGTTCAAAGAAAATAGTGAGGAAGTAGAAGGGATTTTCTAATCAACTCTCCTTCCTCTAAGAAGAAACATTGTTAACCTGCTGAGTTCAGGGTGAGGTGAGGCTGAGGTTAAGAGTGAATAGAGATTGGGGAGACCAGAAGAAATTAGAAACAAGAAGGAAAATGTGCCAAATACAAGTGAAAGGTTTAGCATGGAATCAAAGTCAAGATGAGATTAGACACTCTAAACTTCTAGTTGTTTGATGTTCTACAGCAAGAGAAGAAAGTAAATGACTGGGCTATTCTAAAAAGGTGGAATTCAGTTCCTCCTTGGAAAGCCACAATCAGAGCATTTGTAACATTTTGGCACAATAATACATGTACTAACATCTCTGAAACTTGGAAATATGTTAGATTTGGTTAAACAATTATGTGTGAGAGACTGAAGTGCATTCTTGGCTGAAAGAAACCAGATTAAAATGAACTCTACTGGTCATTAAAATATCATTACTAACAGTTAACAAACTGCTGCACTAGATCATCTTGTGTTACTCTATTTTAGAAAGGTGAAATTCACCTTGGAAAAATCTTGATGATAGAAAATAGCTACTTATTCCCCACTTTTCAGTGCAGTGATATCCATTTTTTTTTAAGATTTTATTTATTTATTTGACAGAGATCTCAAGTAGGCAGAGAGGCGGGGGAAGCAGGCTCCCTGCTGAGCAAAGAGCCTGATGCAGGGCTTGATCCCAGGACCCTGGGATCATGACCTGAGCTGAAGGCAGAGCCTTTAACCCACTGAGCCACCCAGGCACCCCTGTGTGGTGATATCCTTAAAGAGTGTTCTGTTTTCACCCATTCCCTAATTTAGAACACATTTACATTATGACTTCTGATTGAACAGAGCCAAACTTGTGTTTTAGTCCTCTTGGTCCTTGACCATTTTCCTGAGTATTAGATAATGCGATGCATACTAACTGATTATGGAGATTTTGCTGACCTTGCTCCAATGAACATTAAATCCAGATGGAGAATCTGTAATGAATAGCAAAACACATAGACAACTATTTTATTCCTTTGTCGCTTGACTATTTAAGCCAAGAAAAGTGTCAACAGAAATGTAGCAGAGCCCAAACCTTTACTGCTTGATATGCATGGGCTTATCATGTTGTTGGCTATGCATGACCTGTTTTCCTGAATGGCACGCAAGAAATTGCACGAGATACTAAGGCAAAATATTTATGTTCCAGTTTGTCTAAGCACATGAATCTCCCTATATCACAATTATATTTAGTTTTCTTTTGAAAGAGGATGAGTTCCTTTAAAAGGTAAAAGGATGTTCTATTAACAAGAAGATTCCAGGTAGTTTGGCTCAAATCTAGAAGTGGAGGGGCCTAATACAGATGTCATATTGAAATTGACTTAAGTGACTTGGTATGTTTGAGGAAATCCAGATTCCAGAGCTGCTCTGGCTTGTAAACTCAGAATTGCCTCAGACTTTATATACTTAAGCCCCTTCCACCGGCCTCCCCAACCAGAATTCATTGCTTTTTAGGAAGTAATTGTTTTGACCTTTAAGGCCACTGCATGTTTCTATGATTCTTTCTTGATTATTCTAGAGACTACAATTTGTATGTTGGACTTACATGAAATACGAACTTTTATACTTCCCTGACAACTCTAGAACTTTAGAACACTTCAATTCCATTTCTTTTAGTGGTAAATTAGACTATTTCCTCTAATTGTTTGCTTCTTCCCTGTGATAGAAATATATATCTGTAACCTTTGATTTAATGCTGGAGTGTTCCCACTGAAACAAACAGAGTATATTTCCTTGAATTACTGATATTCAGTAACTGCTTCAGCCAGTGGATGCTAATAGAAATAACATGAGTCAAAGTTTTAAATGTGACTGCACAGTTTTCCTTGTACACTTACATTTCTGCCATTTCTATGAAAAGGGAGTGCCCTAAAGAAACTCATGACCCTGGAGCGCCTGGGTGGCTCAGTGGGTTAAGCCTTTGCCTTCGGCTCAGGTCATGATCCCAGGGTCCTGGGATCAAGCCCTGCATCAGGCTCTCTGCTCAGCAGGGAGCCTGCCTCCACATCTCTCTCTGCCTGCCTCTCTGCCTACCTGTGATCTCTGTCTGTCAAATAAATAAATAAAATCTTAAAAAAAAAAAAAAAAAAGAAAGAAACTCATGGCCCAAGAATAAGACATAGGGAGTATATCTGAAATCAAACTGCAGCCTGCAGCCAAGCCCAGCCATCCCAGAGACCCATATCTATATAGATAGATAGATAGATAGATAGATAGATAGATAGATAGATATAGATATATATACACACTGAGATTTGGGGATTATTTGTTATGTAACACTATTGCAACAATTGCTGATCAGTAAAGCTCCTATTTAGTACCTTCGTATTTTATTAGAGAATAATTGGAGAAAAGTGGAAATAGCATAAATTCGCTTCTGCTTAGTGGTAACTTCACTACAAACTAAAATTTTCCCAGGACCACACCTATCTATTATTTATTTATTCCTAATTTTTATTTATAGAATGCTAATTAATTTTTAAAATATTTTATTTATTTATTTGAGAGAGAGAGAGCATGAGCAGGGAGGAGAGGGAGTAGCAGGTTCCCCACTGAGCCAGGAGCCTGACGTGGGGCTTGATTCCAGGACCCTGGGACCATGACCTGCACTGAAGGCAGGTGCTTAACCAACTGAGCCACCCAGGTGTCCCTAAATAATGTTAATTAATTATCTCGTTTTAAAATACCACATTATATAAATATTTCTTTAAATAATTATTTGATTTTCAAACATTTTAAATTTTTAATGCAATTTTTTTACTACTCCAGTAAGCACATTGTTCACATAATTTTCTAGTTATTCTTAATGCTGTACTCCCAACAATTCCTCTCTTATTTTGCTTCTCATCTGAAAAATGGAAATCATGATTTGCTTGCTACTATTGAATGGTACTGTCTGAGAATCACTTAAAATATATTTATTGTAGGAACTATTTTTTATAGTACATGTTTCTCACAAATTAGACAATACGAGTAATTATTGACTATAGACTTTACAATTACTTAACCATACCTCTCCCCAAAGGGAGTGGCTTACTAAACTGTATTTATTCTTCCTAATGTAAAGCAGTGTGATAAAAATCTTAACTGGAGATAGTGTCAGAAACACTATGAATTGAAGTTTATAAGTTAAATATGTTAAATGAATGTTTGGAAGCCTAGCACACAAGTTAGGAAAAAGACCTATCAATACAGGTTAGGTAATATGGATATAAAACTAGTAAACAAAATTCTCCTCTTCTTCAATAAAACAATAGCAAAACCAGATAACAAAGTAGGAGATGAAAGGCTAGTTGGGACTTGAGACTGGGATGAGATTAACTCTTAAGAACTAAAATTGAGAGATGAAGATGGAGCTTCTCAGTGGCAAAAAGTAAAATCCTCTCCAAGGAAAGAGTGTCATGAGTGTTCAAGGAGAAATTGAAGGAGTGGCCCCAACATGAAATCCCAGCTTCAAAGGCAGAGAAAGCTTGCTTCGGGAAGAGTGCAAGTGACACTCTGGTCTCCCTGGCCCCACCCAGTGGCCTGGCACCTAGAATCTGGACAAGGTGTGGCGGTGATAATGATGACATTTACATCAATGAGATAAAATGGCAGCTAAAGAGGGTCCGTAACAGTCTGCAATGGAATTGGCCGTTACAAGACCACCAGCTAAGAGTTTTGAAGATCAAGATCATCAGGGTCTAGAAGAACATCCCCACAATCAGTGCTGATGACATAATTGAAGCTCATCGTAAAGTTAGAACAGTGTCTGTGGGGACTAACAATAACCTCTTTTATGTTGTCTGATTATAATGATTAATCTTAATCTAAGTTTGGTAGATCAATCCTGTCAGAAATTTAAATGCCTGGGCTGCCAAGCATTTATTTCATTTAGTTAGCTTAATAAAGCTATAGATAGAGATAGAGGAATCTCTATAATCTCTATAATCTCTACCTCTATAGATAGAGACACAGGAAATGGGTTGGGAAGGCAGGTTGTAAAATAAGACTGACCGGGGTTGAAACCCCATTCTGTCATTCACTGGCTGCTTGATTTTTGTTGCAAAATTTCTCTGTACCATTTCTTCATCTATAAACTGCAAATAATAATGATAACTTCTTCATGGGACTGGTATAATAATTAGCACATATAAAAGACTTAGACCAATTCCTGGTACTCAATAAATACTAAATAAACACTAGCTATTATTATTAGCTGCTTTACCTCCAGGGAGTTCATGAGGCCTCCTTTGTTTTCTTCTCCTGTCCTTCTAAACCAGGAATACCATAATCAAATACCAAGGAGTGGGAGGCAAGAGCCAGATGTGACTCGGTGGCAAATTCATAATACTTCTGCCTTCGTTTGTGCTTGCTTGAATGTGTTTGGGGTAAGGAAGATACCTCTCTTCTTTCCTTCTCCTGGCTGCAGCCAAGGAAACCAGTAGACAAGAATGCAAAATCTCACACTGTGGAAGAGACAGATGATAGAATTATCTTGGTAATGCCCCAGCTCCTGGATGGATGGTATGTTTGTCTTTCTCTTTATTCTTACTTTGGAGGTTGGCTGCTTTCACGAAACAGTTCAGATTTAATACATTCATTCTGGAATAAACATTACTAAATTTGGAAGGAGAACAGTTTGAAACTAATGGAAAGTGGCCAGAGAAAAATGCTAAACCCAAATTACCAATGTTTGTTGCATAGAGAAAAGAAAAGTATGGAATCAATGTTACTTCATAATACAATAGTGTGTGCAATTATTTCTAATTTTAGGAATTATAGTGGGTGAAATGAGTCTTTGTGAAGTATTAAATGGATACAAATAAATAAAAAGTTTATAACAAGGAACTAGACATTACCTGAATGAAATTTCCTAAAAACAAACAAAAAAGAAAAAAACTAAATATGAAGGTTGAGTAAACAAATTATGGCATGAAATGGACTATAATGCAACCATTAAAAGATGCTTTTTGAAATCTAAATATGTCCATGATATATTTTCTGTGATAAAAGCTAATTACAAAGTAGACTTATAGAATTAAATAATTTTACTTATTTAAATTAAAAGGAGTAGGCAAAATCATGGGTGTGCCTTCAGTGTGTGTATGACTACAAGACATTTTGGAAAGATGTACGTAAAAATGTTAAGGGGTGCCTGAGTGGTTCAGTCAGTTAAATATCTGACTCATGATTTCAGCTCAGGTCATGATCTCACAGATCATGAGTCAGTTTCCATGCTCAGTAGGGAGTCTGCTTGAGATTCTCTCCCTCTCCTTCTGCCCTGCCCCTCCCCCAGTCATGTGCTTTCTCTTTCTCTAAAATAAATAAATAAAATGGTTTTAAACAAAATAAAATAAAGTTTGATTGCAAAAAAATTAAGTTTATTCATAAAATTTTAAATCTGAGTCTGCATTCATGAATCATTTTTGAAAGGCAGTTGAAATAGTGACCTAGATGGCAAAGATTAGAGGAATGTTTATCAGTCATTTTTTCAATGTGCAACCTTGAATCAAAATAGACTTCCAGAGAAGATGATGGTGTATGACTCGATGTCTGCATATTACATTGGCCAAAATAATAAGCACAACAGGAAACAATAAAGGAATCTCTATTTATAAAGATATTAGTAAATTACCAAAATCTCTTACTGCAGAATCTAAAATATATTTGTCATTTTTAATATTATTTAAATAAGAGGGAGATGCTCATCTTTGACACATATTTACCATAATTAAGAGTGGGATGCTGTTTGGGGGAAGAAAGTAAGCAATATCCCCAAAAATCCCTTACTGGGAGATTGGACCCTTGCAGTTTGGATGTGTTGCAGAAGTATGGAATTTGGACACCATTTTGGATACCCTAGATGACAAGCTCTGTGAAGTCAGAAACTGTAATGTTTTTTGTTGTTATTGTTAACAATCTTCAGTTTCTGGCATCTAATAAGGCCTGAATAAATATTTGTTGAATAAATGCCTGAAGTTGTTTCCCTTCCCACATGCCGGCAGCAGTGGAAGGAGAAACAAAATGGCAATGTCATTTTAATTTAACCCAACCAAGTTTCATAACCAGGAGGACACAGCTGCTCAGCCACAGAAGAGGGTTAACCAAACAGGCATAAATATTCATCCATCAAGTAAAAATTCCTTAGAGTACAATACTTATAGGGAAATCTGCCAGGAAGATCTGACCAAGACTCTTTAAAATGGAGGAACAGCTAAAATCCAGGAGACTTAAGATTTTCAATAATTTGAAATCAAACACTTTTAATCATTGTACTGTACTGGGTCTTTTTCTAAGGAGGATGAGAGTAATCTTTCCAATTACTAAATTGTAATAATAGACTTGTAAGATAACATTAGACTAAAATACTATCTTGCTCTTCCAGATGGCTCTAAATTAATTAGAGTAATAAGAGAACTTCTCCGATGCCATTTTAATCAGACTTAGTGATTCAGAATACTTCCTGAGAGACTGCATAAAAGCTACATGAAAGTCAGTCATGCAGTCTTACCAAGATATGGTCTCAAGCTGTGTCTTACATACAAGAGGTCACAAGGTTCCACTGGATTTTAGAATGGACTTGAGATTTTATGGTCTTGCCTTCTAAGGATATTTTCCATATCTTAAATTCAGTATTTGTTTTTAAGATACAAGTTGATCAAAAGTCATAACTGCATCTTATTTTGGCTAGACATTTGTTCGGATCACTTTGAAAGTAGCTTTTAAAAACCTGTGGTAAAAAATATATAACACAAGATCTACTGTCTTAATGTTTAAATGTATAATACAGTATTATCAGTTTTAGACACTGTGGTGCACAGAAGATCTCTAGGAATTTTTCCTTTTGCATGACTGAAACTTTATATCCATCAAACAGCAACTTTCCCTTGCCAGAGCCTCTTGCAACCACCGTTCTATTTTCTGCTCCTATGGGTCTGACTATTTAAGATACTTCATAGAAGTAAAATCATGAGATGGATATATATCACTCCATATCTATGATTATGTGTATGCAAAAATGTATTAGAAGTCAAATCAAAATAAATAAGAAAAATAAGTAGGAAGAAAGTAATTGGGACTATAGAAAAACTAACAAAAAGACACCAAGTAGAAATGCCTTAATGATTTATCTGCATATGCCACATATTCTTGTTTTCATCAATCTATAAGAAATTCAAAATTATTTAATTAAAAAAATCGTAACCAACTGAGTTATAAAAACAGTTTTTTTTTTTTTAACTCACCTGTGTGGAAAGACTAAATTACAGACTTGTAATGGACCAACGTCTTTAAGCATAAGTTTATTTAGTAGGTATGTAGAATATAAATAAGGTAAGTTAAGGCATAACTGTTAAATAACTGAAAATTACTCTGGCTAACTCAAGAAAAAAAGTTAAATTTACTAGATTACTAAGATAGCCCACAGAAGTGAAAAACATATTGAACCACCATCTTGCCTTGACACAGTCTCAGGACAAAGACTGCTCTGGGTCTTCAACATCAGAAATTATTGAACCTTCTCTTGAGTGTTGATATTAGTTATCTCTGTGCTAGTAATCCTTATTCTTTATGGGGCTCTGTTCAATATTCATGTTTCCAAGAAAAAGAATTGGATTTGTACAACTTAGATTAGGTGTCTCTGTCCTTGATGCATTAGCCAGGCAAGTATTTTAGGGGCAGAGGGTGTTGACGTCAGCACAGTCACAGGGTAAAGACTAAAAACAAAGATGTTGCTCCAATTTGTATCACTGTAATGGGTTATCCTTTAGTCAAAGCAAAGTTCTCTTGAGGTAGAAGTGGATGCTGATGCCTCTCTCAGAAATGTGGCTTGACCACAGCTGAGTTTGCTCTGGGACTAAACCAAGAAGTAGAGTTACAGATCTTAAATTGATTTAAATAGGCAGAATGTAGCATGCCAAATCCTACAGCCCTGGCCTATGATGAGAGTTCAATATCAGAGTTCCTCTCTCTTTCCTTTTCCTCCAGCTTCTGTTAATAAGAGTGGTAGCCCCATTTATTTTGCTTTATCTTTCTCAAGCTTGTTTCCTAAGAAGTGAGAACTGATATCGCACAGACTTAAGCAATTCTGTGTTTAGCTCTTTTGACATGGAGGTCTGCATCTTCTCTGATCATTGCTTGCACTAAGGAATAGACAATATTGCAGTAATATGCTAGAAAACGTAAGATCATATCTATCTCTTTTAACCAAGATTGTATATTCTGAACTTAAACATAGTCCAACATCTTGCAAGTCTTGAATTCCCACCCTTCTTAAGGTAAAATAATTATAAAATTATACTTACAAAACTCCCTTTATGTAAGAATATCAGAAAAGGTATATGGCTGGGTGTTTTAGTTATCTATTTCTTTATAACATATTCTTCCAAAATTTTGCACCTTAAAAAATGAACAGTAATCTCACTATCTCTGTGGGTTAGGAATTTAAGTGTGGCTTACCTTGGTGTCTCTGGCTCAAGGTTTTTTCATGGGTTGTATTTTGGGTGCTGGCTAAGACTGTAATCTCACTTGAAGACCCAACTGGGAGATGATCCACTTTCAACTTCCCTCAACATTGTTATTGTTAGGATTTAGTTCTTCATGGGCTGTTGAACTGATGGCCTCAGTTCTTTGCTGGATGATGTCTAGAGAGAGACTGCCAAGACAGAAGCCATAGTCTTTCTGAAATCTAGTCTTATAACATCTCATCTTCTCTGCTACATTCTACTCACTAGAAAGGAGTTACTAAATCTAATCCACATTTAAGTGGAAAGAATTACTCAGGGCACAACACCCAGAAAGCAAAAATCATTTGGAGCTCTCTTAGAGTCTGCATTTGACATCAAGGAAACCCAGATCTGTGATACCTTTAGTATTGGAAATACAGGTATATTTTGACATTTAGGAAATAGAAGACAGTCATAAAGAACAATAAAGAAACACTAGAACTGAAAAGAGACTTTGGGTAAAAATGAAAAGCATTTATGATTATGGTTCTATAAACCAAGAGAAAAAGTGGTTCAATTGCTAAGGCAGATTTTTATTGGCAAACATTAAGAATTTATACCAAACATTTGTATAAAACATTCAGTAGGCCACAGATTTCTGTACAAATTCAAAAGGTATGCCTAGTTACCCTCTGCAATAAGTAGCTTCCCATTGTTCTTTGTGGTTATCAGTACAAAGAGCTAAGTAAAGATACTGGCAACATAGAGAGACTTATAAAAGAAATTCCTGTCAATACAAGAAAAATGTTTAAAATATGACATAATTTTAACAAAGTATGCTTACAAGAAAGGTACATAGAAAGAAAAAAATTCAATAACTTACATTAATACAAAAACAAAATATTTTGAGACAAAAGGTCTCAACAACTGTCTCTTTTAGTTCTACAGGAAATTATACCTCTTCATATGAAAAACAAGGAGAAGAACCAAATTCCTTAATAAAAATATAGAATTACTATATTTAGACAATTTAATGTTCTTAATGAACTATGAATATAGATACAGATACCCAGAAAGAATGCCATATGGGGTGGGTAGAGTAGCTGAGACATAAACATAGAAAAGGAAAATTAACAGACATTGGAAGAACAACTTAAATACCCAATTTGGATATGTTAAAATCAACATAGCATGTTTTACTTAGGAATTGGCAGATGGGTCTACCCTACTAATCACCCTGAAGATTCATTTCTCAGATAATAGGAAGTTCTCTTGCATGTGTGTGTTCGTTTGTTTTCCCAAGAGAAAGAATGGATAGGTGAAGCTAATAATGATACGTTGGTGCCTTATTTGAGAAGATGGGGAAATAATTTTATTTATTTATTTATTTATTTAATTTTTTAAAAAAGATTTTATTTATTTATTTGACAGAGAGAGATTACAAGTAGATGGAGAGGCAGGCAGAGAGAGAGAGAGAGAGAGAGAAGCAGGCTCCCTCCTGAGCAGAGAGCCCGATGTGGGACTCGATCCCAGGACCCTGAGACCATGACCTGAGCCGAAGGCAGCAGCTTTAACCCACTGAGCCACCCAGGCGCCTGGGGAAATAATTTTAAATGCACATTTTCAGATTAACTTACCAGAGCATTTATAGGAACATAATGATTGAAAGCTTTAAAAAAGATGTCAACAAACAAGGTTTCCCCAATATTCCTAGAAATTCAGCAAGATTTATTGCATGTCAATACTGTGACGAAAACTGTGCACCAGAGGTAGAAAACCAGTGAACCATAGTTCACAGGATTATGTTTTATGTTATTTTTTCTAATATTTATTATTTGGAAAAATTCAAAAAGCATAAAGAAAATATAAAATCATATATAAAAGCATAAAGAAAATATAAAATAATAAACATGGTTAATATTTTGATATAATTCCTACTAGAAATTATGTTTTTACATATAAATATATGTAGGTAAATTTTAAATACTGATATATAATTTTTATAAACTATTTTGCAACTTATTTAACTACCTATGATGCCAGGTTTTTAAAATTTATTATTACTCGATATACTTTTAAAAACATGACTTTCAGAATATGTGCAATATTCCACTGTGGTTATACACAATTCATCAAATCTGCTCATATAATAGATATTAGGTTACTTCCAACCTAAATATTTGTTTTGTGTATTTTTGATATTTGTGTAGTGATAAACATCCTGAAGCAAAAATGTACTGGTCATTTATCTTGCAGCATACATCTGTACTTTCAGAGTTCCTACTCTCATGGAGGGAAAAAGTTATAAACAATTACATTTAAAAAAAGAGGTATAAACAGTTATTGGCATACAGTAAATTCTAGAAGACAAACAATGCAAGTCATTGGTCTACATTTCATGTCATTATTTGCTCTCTCTGAGGATTTCATTCTTTTCTCCTCTCTCTACCAGAATGGTGGGAACAGAAAGCTTAAGCCCATTTTCAATACTAAATTTACCCACAGAACTTTCTAAAGACACAAATGGGAGGTATGAGAGAATCCAGGGCTACCATGACATGGCAATCTAGGCATTAACTCTCCTAAGGCCGACTTCAAGCAGTTAGCCCAATTAACACAATATTATCATCACTCCTGACACCATTTTTCAATTGGCTCTGCACTAGGCAAAGAATAAGGGGGACTATGGATGTATCATCTAAAATCCTAATAATTTGTATCTTATTTGTAATTATTTTTTGTGTGTTCTGAGAAGAACTGGTATTTGGTTGGATGTGGGAAATAAGGGACAGAGAACCAGAATAACCCCAGATACTAGAAGAAGATCCCTACAAAAGAAGGGATAGAGTGGGTAAACACTAGGATTTTGGGTTTTGAGCTTCAGGCACCTGTGGGGTTTCTTAATGGAAAAGTCAAGTAAGAAGTTATAAGAAGAGTTACAGCTTCATTATGTGAGATACCAAAAGTTCATTTCAGAGTATATCATAAATTGATCATAAATCAATAAGAAAAGAAAGTCAATTTGTAGATCAGAGGCAATACAACATAATCATAAATAGCAATAGTTCATTACATAAAAAGACTATCACATCCCAGAAGAAAAATTTCAGGAATCAGAAATATTGAAGTAATCTCATTAATTTGAAAATCTGTAAAATATGAGAAATAGCAGCAATATAATAATGCACTGGTATCTTTATTTCTTTAAAATGAAAGATTGACAATCTGTCACATTTCCTTTTTTTCCTCTTCTGTCTTAATCTCAACAGCATTAATGAAACATGATTAACTAGAAAATGTTGGTGGCTTGGGGCCTAACTTAAATCTTACCAAGATATGCAAAGGAAATGTTCTAGATTAAAATTTAATGTGTCAACTCTCACAGTGGGAACTATACCAGCTTTTAAAGAAAAATTTATGACTCAAAAGCAAGCAGGAAAGTACCTAGCAGATAAGTGAAAGTATTAGCTACTGAGATAAAATATAGCTTCCAAGAGGAGTGTACTTGTCCTGGGTGACAATCTTATCGTTTTTCTCTTAATAGATATGTGTACATTTATAGCACTTTGTCATTTGGCTAGTTTACTAAAAGTTACACACAATATGCCACATAAACGTACATAATATATGCCACCCCAGGCTTCTGTAAATTTTCAAACCTTAAAGACCAGTTTGCAATTTCACTGTGCTGACAAACTTGTATTCTCTACAAACAGGATAAATAAAACCTGCATGATTTTAAAGGAAAGAGAAATCACATCCGATGGGAGCACGGAAGATGTCAAAGAGAAAGTTGAACTTGAGCTAGACCATCATGAATTTTGACAGATGAGGGTGTGGCAGAAAGAAAAGGGTTAGAAACGTAGATGTTTCTCAAAGCATATTAAATATTCTAAAATTTTGTAATAGGATGTTTTAAATATTTTTTTTTCTCTCCTTGCTACTTTAAGTCAGCCTGACCTCCTGAGAGCCTGAAACCCAAATGAAAATAAACCCTGTTCCATTTTGTGAATTCCCCAATTCCTTAACTTGCTCATATTCTCACCTTTTTTTCCTATCTGGCTCTGACTCAGCCCTGGCTCTAGATTGAAATTATATATTTTACTTTTTGGATTTGGGTGTCTATACTCAGTCTCCCTACCTTTGGTTATTAATTCTCCTTAATAATTTTTTGACATATACCCAACCCTATGACACTTTCCACTCTAAACTGTTTCTCACATGATGATTCTTCTTTGTTTTGGCCTTTTGGGACCCACTCCCAGTGCCAGGATGGGTTGGCACCCAGGGCAGCCTAATGTGAATCCACTTGAGCAAGGCTTTGGATGTCAATCATGGAAGTTACTTTTGTTTTGTTGTTATTTATTTTTTTCTGAAAATACAAATGTTTGTTGGAAGAACGTATAAAAAGAAGGGGAAAATCACCTGCAATTCTACGACTCAAGATAAACACTGTTAACCTGTTGATGGATTTCTTCCTAGTGTTTTTTCTATTTACTTATTTGTATGCATAGTTAAAAAAATAACATTGTTTTCATAGTACATATATAGTTTGTATCTTGCTTTTACCTACTGATTTTATCATAATAATTTCCTAGTACCATTAAATAATTTTGGACAAAAAATGTTTTTTAAAAGGGTTTATATACTTATTTTTAAACCAAACATGATGAAGCTCTATATTTTTTTGATTTTTCTCTATTATGTAAAAAACCCCCAAATCCAGTACTCTATGTATTACAAGTCACAATCAAGAAACTATACATATAAAACTAAATGTCAGTGCAAATAACACTAATTCTATACTCGCACCTTGGAAAATATTCATAAGAAACCCATTCACAGACCACTTATATATACCCTAATCATTAGAGTCTATGCAAATATCCCATTTCTCCTTAAATTTTGTCCACCAAGTATAACATTCATCAATGGATCTTGTTTACAATAAGTATTACTGTGATGTTCTAATGGGGATTTTCTATTTCTCTCTTTCCATCTATAAATTGATATTGTCAGGAAGATTCATCTCTTCCCTATTTATTTATTCAATCATTCACTTATGTAAGTATAGATTCATATATCAAGTAGGTGTGTATAATCCAATAATAATATGTACTTTGTTCAAATTGTTCTAGCATGGGTCACTGGGGACTCTTTCAGCTAGGCTTCTTTATTCTTTTGCTATGACTCCATCTCTACATTTCTCTCTCTTTGACCTTCTCTTACCTTTTGGTATGACAGAATGCTTTACACTAATTTTAAATTTTTCCTGACCAGCCCTAGTATCAACCATTTTTCCAAGGAGCCAAAATTCATTTTGTTGGAGAACTGTGTTGAGAAACCAAGGCCTAGGCACTAAATACATTCACTGCAAGTAGATGTCACTGCTTATAGGTCTTCTCAGCAGACAGAACTAGGAAACATGTGCTTGTAAATTACTGACTTATGCACATATATCAATGTTTACCTCTGTATCTATCTTTATGTATCATGAAGTAGACATGAGTTTTTGCTGTTATCTCCTACTCTAACCCAATAGGACAAGGTTCATTCTAGTCTTCCCCCTACTGGTTTATTCATAAATACCTTTTTTGACGGTGAGAAACATATCCACTTCAGCAGTACGATGTTCTATAACCTTGAAAATCTCACTGTGTGGCTCCTATATAGCCACTTCCTCCTTTTTTCCTAATCCCCAGAAACTAATGATCTGTTGTCTATTCCTATAGCTGTCTTTTTCCAGAATGCCATATAATGGAATCATACAGGTATAGCCTTTTTGGGGTCTAGTTTCTCTCACTTAGAAAAATGAAAGAAGTATTTTAAATGCACTTTTCCTAAGGCTCAGAGGATATAGAGGTATCACAGAAGTCCCAACAGGAGGTAAAGACAGATATAAAATGAATAGCACTTCGAGTCTTCCACTTTGGCTTGATTAAAATAAATATGCTTTTATCTGCTATCTATAGACTCCCATATGCCATTTTGTTTTCAAAATTTCTCTACTGGTTTGAGAGAGTGTTTTATAAACCCTGATGATTCTGAATTAAGGCAATATTAGTAATAATAGTTTGGAACAATTGGGAGGAAATTAAAGAAGATGAATAGAAAAAACATGGACTATTGTTTGTGTTGAATAAGTACACTAAGAAAAATCCGAGGTATTTGGGTTAAAGAGTAGGTGTATGTAGAAATCTCAACAAAACATATTCAGGAGAAGAGTAGATCTGGAAGAAAAGCTAAATTCTGTTTGAGAATTTTCTAAGTGAAAGGTCTAGACTAATCCTTTGAAGCTCAGCAATTAAATCTGGAATTTACTGATTTGGAAGCTACCGGCTCATAAACATTAATAAAGTGTATAGATATGGATGAGTTATCAGAAAAAGAGTATAAAAAAGGAGAAAATAATAAAAGCACAGGATGTTATGTGAAACACTCATATTTATTAAGTAAAATAGGAAAAGACCTCAAGGAGACAAGAGGTCTATGTAGAAGATAATCCAGGAAAGAATGATATCACAGACTTTGAGAAAATGGGGTCTTTTAAAGATTTGGGTGCTCCACAATGTCGAAGATCAAAAAAGAAGTAGTTAAAGACACCAACAGAAAAAGAAAAATGTGCCCTCTACCGTTGGCTCTTAACTGCAGGTGATGGCAAAAGTTTCAGCGTGTCAAAGCTGAAGTAGATAGCGGTTGGTTAGTAGCAAAAGAAAATAAAAGCATATTAGAAAGAGTGGGTATAGTCTATTCTCTCTAAAAGTTTGAGAGAGAAGAGAAAAAGAAAGGAGAGAAAAAATGTGATTTGGGGTATTTATAGGGTTGGTAGGCTGCATTAAAGTTCCACTTTAAAACATTTAGAACAACTTGGGGTTGTTTTTTTTTTTTGAGTGTTTTAAAAATAATTGCTATCATTTATTTCTCAAAATTTCTCTGTTTGGTAAATGTTCCTAAATGTGTTTTAGTTAAATTTTAGCTCAGCGTTACATAAGAGATAAATAAGAGATAAATAGAATTCCATTACAATTAGTAGCAGATCTCTAGAATTTCTGGTTTCAGATAAGCTAAAAGCAAAAGCACTTAAATGTTCAAAAATTAAGACGAATCATGAGAGAGTGGACTCTGAGGAACTAACTGAGGGTTTCGGAGGGGGGTGGCAGGGTGAGTGAGCCTGGTGGTAGGTATTGTGGAGGGCATGTATTGCATAGAGCACTGGGTGTGGTGCATAAACAATGTATTCTGGAACACTGAAAATAAATTGAAAAAAAAATGTATATTTTTTAAAATGTCAAAAGTTAGAAGTGTTTCACTAGTCCTCCTCAACATCCTGAGTATTAAAGATAAAAAATTATAAGTGTGTTGGATAAGAGTTTCTTGGATGAGCCAGTTGTCATCTCAAAATAAAAATCAACTAAAACCAAAAATAAAGTTCTGAGCTCTGAAACTTTTGGAGTAAAAAAAAATAAATAAATAAAACAAGACAAACCAATGCTAAAACTAAGTATGACTGACATGATAAATTTAACCATGTTGGATTTAAGGAGAAAAAAACATTTATAATTTATTGACAACAAACTAAACAATGGGATAGGAGGGAGAAAAAAAATTGGTTATAAATTATTCTAATTAGAGCTCTGACACCAAATACATGTAGACAATAGAGACATTTAGCTCTACCACTTAGGAACTGGAAATTTAATCTACTGGAGCCTTCACGAGATTGTAATAATGACTGCAACATGCCATATGGAATTCTTGTGGGATTAAATGACAGAATAAGATGATGCCATGATATCAAGTTCTGGAACAAAGTAAATCCTCAACAAAATGTTGTTGATGATGATTATATTTCCTCAGTCCAGTTTCCTAATATAAGACAGTGGGGAAAAAGCAAACCTAGGAATTCTAGAGCTCCTTTCCAATTTTATATCATTTTCTAACTGGAAGAGTTGTATCAGTGAAATCACTTGCATTGAATTTTCTTATATTTTTAGTATATCTTTAATCTCAAATGCCATTATTCAAGCATACCACACCTGTTTTATAAAATATAAAATTAATGGTCAGTTATCTCTAGAAAGAAAAAAAAATGCTATGGCAAGAATCTTATTTTCTTCCATAAGAGAACAAGTATGATTGGAAAACATCTTCTGTAAACTATTTAAAAATAGAAAGAAAGAAAATCAGAAATGACCACTTTTCAAGGGTTTTAACTTTATTTGGCACACTTATTTGGATTCACAGATTTGAGTAATTTACCCATATGGTCAAAGTTAAAATTTGTTTTGACTCTTTTTGACCTACTCTCTGGGGTTTTTAGAGTAATTTTTCCAAAAAATCTGATAGGAAACGATTGTTTTGGAGAATGGCCTTTTGAAATCTTGACTTAAAAAAAAAAAAATCCTGATGAAAACATTATAAATCCCTGAGTTTCAAAACATTACTTCAATGGTATATTTGCTTTCAAAAACACCTGAAAATACTAATTTTAATTATGTATTAAGAAAAAAAATCAACTGGAAAAATGACACAGGAAAACCAACAAAATGTGGAAAGTAGTCTCAAACAAACCGAAAGCAAAAAAAATTTTAATATAAACCAAACACAGATTCAAAGATGATAACAATAAACAGATGATACACCACAGCTTTTGTCTTGAGGATTTTAAACATACCCTTAACTGGGATATCGCATAAGGTGTATTGACAAGATTATTTAATTTCTTAGAAAATATTCAAAGAAACATGCAAATTTTTGTGTTTCCTCTTCCAATTTGAAGTACTCTCCAAAGGAAAGCAGTCTGGGAAAGTTACTTTTATTTGGAAAATTTTTAATTATTCTAGTACTATTATTCTTTTTTTGAAAGTCAAAAATAAAAAGAAACACAAAAAAGTAAAAAGTCATAATTTTTACCATGAAACAGTTTCCTTTTGTATGATTTATAAAATTATGCTATACCATTTTTAAAGAGTTCGGTGAATGTTTCTCCATGGTAGCATTTCTAATTTTCTAATTTTTATGTCAGGGAGAACATATTAATTTATAATTAAAGTTTATTTGTAAGTAACTAAAGTTTATTTGTAAGTAACTGTGAATAACATAAATATCTCATTAAGCAAGGTATACAAGCATTAGCAAATGTAAAAAAAAATTCACCTTACATGAAAACATTTGTTTAAGTTACACAGAAGATTTTCTCTTGAGAAAGGACTGGCACTAGAGTAACTTACTGACGTTGGCTAGATTATATAAATCTTTGGAAATATTTATATGTCAAATAAATGGTGATGTCATTTGTATATTCTTCACTTTGCTTATACCCCAACACTTTCAAATAAATATTTATTTATGTATTTGCTTCTGTTTCTCACTTCATTTGTTTTTGCTCAAATATAATCTTCTCAGAAATGTTTTCCCAAATCATTATATTTCAAATAGCCCCATTATCTTACCTTATTTTTGTCTATAACACTTATTACTAATACTTTATTATATATATATCTTTGTGTGCTTATCTTTTTTCCTCTCTTAAATATAAGTTCCATGAGAGTAGGTACTTTATTTTATTTATTAGTGTATCCCAGACTATATTAAAGTGAATGGAATACAAATGTGCCCAATAAAAAAATATGTGACTAAATGAATGAATTATTGTTTGTCTTCCCTAGTAGAGATTGTTGTTGAGGGACAGAATATCTCCCTCTAGCAGAATACTGTGTTTGAATATGGTTGGCTTATAGTAGAGAACTAATGAATTTTATTTTAATTCTATAAAAATCCTTGGAGTGTTCAAGTAGATAATGTGCCATTTGTGGAAAAATTTAGAGTTCTCACTTTCTAAAACATATCACCCACTTAATTTTGGCATGCTGCATAACATAATGTAACACCCAAAATTTTCCTCCAAGGTTATATACACTGGTTTTCCAAATGATGACTTACTATAAGCAAAACTATACATATTGCTACCTCTTAGAACTTAATTTACCTCTAACTGAAAATCCTCCTTGGTGGGATTATCTATATCTCATCCCTACTCACCCCAACACCCCCACCTCAGGAAGGTTGTATAATGTCTCATGACCCAATGTGATTACCAGATTTACTCTCCCCCTTACAGTTTCTGCCTTGCATTATAAATCTGATCGGTTCCTTAGCTTACATTTATCTCTCTCAAAATTGAAAGGTTAACTAGTTAGAGGTTAATAAAGTTCCCTTTCATGTCTTGCTCTCTATGATGTATATATTGCTTAGAGATTCTAATTAGCATATCAGAGTGATAATACACTTCTAAATACTTTTACCAAAAACTGTTTCTAAAAATAATTTTAACTTGAAAACAGAAGTAATTCAATCATAAATTAAAACTGTAAATATACCTTGCTAGTAAGCGGCAATGTTTATTGATCTTCTGACACTCTAAACAATTATTTAGTCATCAGAGCAAAGCTATATTAGAACTGGTGTTTCTTATAACAGGGTTAACTCTCCTAATAATTTTTATTTGTCTAAACTATAACATTATATATATACACACACACACATATATATAGAGTAGTATATAAAATTATATATACTACTCTTAATATCTCTTCCAAACTGAGATCTAATTATTATTATGTGTACTTTATTCCCCATACTATCATATTTATTCTGTCCATTGTTAATTGATAGAGAAAATACTGAAAGTGTTTTCTCTTACATCTAGTATTGCCTGTTAATTGTAAAAAGTATAGAGATTTAGAAAATTAACTATTCAACTAATGGTAACATTACATTTCCTTCTAGTCATAAAATTATAAAAGGCCAAGATAAATATAAATAAATATATAATATAAATTTATATATACATATAAATATATAATATAATATATTAGTATATTTAATTATATACTATATTATATTAATATATTTTTATGTTTATGTATAGTAAGTGTATATGTATACATGTATTTCCTTCTAGTTATACAACTATAAAAAACAAAGATGATTATATCATACACATATAACTGAAGTACTAACTATATCATCTGTATTATAAGCTTTTAAACAATATCTATCACACTTTGTCTCTTTTTGCATTTAACATTAAAATCAATATTTTCTCACATCATCAAAGTCTATTTTCTAATAGTTTTTATTTTCTAAGTTTTATTTCTATTTTTATTTCTGACAGTTTTTATTAGTTTTTTTTCAGGCATCTGCTACTGCATAACAAGAAACTCAAAGCTTATGGCTTAAAATAACTATTTTGTTATATCTCATAATTCTGTGGTTGACCAGGCTCAGCTAGGCAGTTCTGATTTACTACATCTTGTTGTCTGGGGATGCAGTGATCTGGGGGATCATTTGAGTTGGAATTTGTCCAAATGAGCTCACTCACATGACTGACAGTTGATGTGTAAGTCAGGCACTGTAGCTTCTCCATGGGGCTTGGGTTTCTCACAGCATGGTGGCTTTGTTCTGACAGAGAATTTCCCTATAATGATCATTCCAAGAAAGAGGAAACAGAAACTGATATTCCTTTTAACAGCTAGACCTGGAATTAGCACAAGATTGCTTCCATTGCATTCCATGTGATAAACTGTCACAGGACTTTAATTAAGGGGAGGTAAAATAAAATCCACCCCTCAATGGAGAGAATGAGAAATTTGGGTCCATATTTGATTCACGAGAATAGCTGCATAATTTCTATTTGTAGAGACACCATAATTTAGTCAAAGTTAAAAATAATCTGCTAAAAGCAACCAACAAAAGGAGAACTTTTAATATAATTAAGGCTAAGCCACATCTGTACAACTTTTTTTGGGGTCTAGCCTGTTTGGAATTCACTTGGCTTGTTGAATTTGAAGGTTATGGTTTTTGTTGTTTTGTTTTGTTTTGTTTTCCAAATTTGAGACATTTTCAGCCACTACTTCAGATACTTTCCAGCCCCATACTATTTCTGCTCTCCTTCTGGACTCCCAATTTTAGATTTTTTTATTATAGTCCTCAGGTTCCTGGGTCTTGTTCTTTTTCAGTCTATTTTTTCACTTTTGTTTGGATTGGATAATTTGTATTGTAGTGTCTTCAAGTTTATGTATTCTTTCCTCTGTCTACTTCTTTCTGCTATTGGGCCAATCCATCAAGTTTTTCATTTCAGTTATTATATTTTCAGTTTTAAAATTTCTACTTGGTATCTTCTATTTTTTTCTTGAGATTTTCTAATTTTTCATGTTTCAAGCCTGTTCATAATGATCACTGAAGTATTTTTATAATGCTGCTTTGAAATCTTTATCAGTTAATCTCCACATAGGTATCTTCTCGGGGTTATCATCTATTATCTTTCCCAATACAAGTTGAGATTTCCTGGTTTTTGCTTTGGGAGATGCTTTTCCCTCTTCTAGGTAGAGCAGTGCCCTCAGCGGAGAACGTGAAATACCACTTCTGCTTAGGTATAACAAGGTTTTCCTCCCTTAGGATGTCAAATAGGTTGAGCAAGCAGCTGAGCAACCAAGACTCTCATAGCCACATGTCAGAAGAGGTCTGCTAAAACAGAGATTTCAGTAAGGTTTAGAGTTTCATAACACAATACACAATACACGCAGGATTAAAAAAAAAAAATCACAAGCTTCTTACATGACTTCCACCAATACTGCAGATAGAGGACTCCTTATACTAGATCATGGTGAACGTTCTGGCTTCCTGCTTTGTCTCCTCTGACACTGGTGGGGAAAAAGGAAAGTACATACTATGATTAGATGGCAATAGAAATCCAGGATCCTCATGTTGCTTCCACTGAAACCATGGGGCGTAATGCCTGCTACCAGACAGAAGTGAAAGTCCCAGCTCCCTACTCAACCTTCTCTGCTACCACTCTGGTGAAGAAGTTGAGAGTCTTCATTACACTCAGGTAAGCATAGAGATCTATACCCCACTTCTGGCTTTTGCTGGCTGGGGTGAAAACAGAACAGTGCTGTGTTTTATTTTAAAGATTTTATTTATTTATTTGACAGAGAGAGAGAACATAAGCATGGGGAGTGGGAGAGGGAGAAGCAGGCTTCCCATGGAGCAGGGAGCCCAGTGAGGGGCTCTATCCCAGGATCTAGCCACATGCAGATGTTTAATGACTAAGCCACACAGGTGTCCCTGGAGCAGTGTTTTGTTTCATTTTCTGTGGTATTTGTGTGAAGTAGGGTGGTTAGTGTCTAAAGGTTTTCTGTTTTGCTAGGTTTCCCCTTTCCTGTTCCTTTGGCTAGAGAGAGTAGGAGATTGTTGTACTTAATTGTATTTTGCAAGAGGAATGGAGGCAAGTACACCTACTTGATCCAGAACTGGGTTTTTAAAATATGATTATTTTCACTTCATATGTCATGAACGTTTTCAAATGTTGTTAAACTCATCAAGAAGTTGTTACACAAACCTCTCAAACATCCCTTCTAACAGCAAATATCTATACTAACCTATAAGAGAAATATCTCTAGATGGTGAAATTGCATGTGATTTTTATTTTATCTCTTTCTTTTTTCTTGTTTTTAATGTTTAGATGCCCTTGTGAACATATATAGCTTTTGTGGCAGGATATTACTAGGTAATTATTTGTAGTAAAGAAGTATTTTTCTAAATAAGGTCACCATTGCATGTATCAGTAAGAATTAAAAGCATACTATTTATAGAAGCAAATCATAGGAATTCATAGTCCAGAAGACTTGACAGAGAAAAAAAAATAGCAGTGCCATGTTCTTTAAGTAGCACTAGACTTTGTAAAAGTTAAATGCTTAATTCCTATCTTATAATTCAGTAGTACTTAAAGCATATCCCTGTGTGTTCTTTCTCTTCCTCTACCCCCTTCCGCCCACCTAGGTATTGCACAGAAAAACATTTCAGTGGTTTTTTTTTCCTTCTTCTCTGTTTTTACATTGAAAGAACAGTTAAGAATATCCTTAATAGGGGCGCCTGGGTGGCTCAGTGGGTTAAGCCGCTGCCTTCGGCTCAGGTCATGATCTCGGGGTCCTGGGATCGAGTCCCGCGTCGGGCTCTCTGCTCAGCAGGGAGTCGGCTTCTCTCTCTCTCTCTCTCTCTGCCTGCCTCTCTACTTGTGATCTCTCTGTCCAATAAATAAATAAATAAATCTTAAAAAAAAAAAAAAAAAGAAATATAAAAAAAAAAAAAAAAAAAAAAAAAAAAAAAAAAAAAAAAAAAAAGAATATCCTTAATAATCTAGCTGAGGGACAGATGGCTATACAAAAATAACAAAGTTTGCCAAAATGATGGCAAAAATGCCATATTTCTCTGAACATAGTCACTAAGCAATAGGAATAAGTGTCAAGGTTTTTATGCCCCTTTCATCAGAACTGAAGAGGAAGATAAAATAACACCATCAGAATTAATTGAAAGATGGGGCGCCTGGGTGGCTCAGTGGGTTAAGCCACTGCCTTCGGCTCAAGTCATGATCTCAGGGTCCTGGGATCGAGTCTCGCATCGGGCTCTCTGCTCAGCAGGGAGCCTGCTTCCTCCTCTCTCTCTCTCTCTCTGCCTGCCTCTCTGCCTACTTGTGATCTCTCTCTGTCAAATAAATAAATAAAATCTTTAAAAAAAAAAGACAAAAAAAAGAATTAATTGAAAGAATACTTTCCTTGTTTATTTAACTTTGGTTAATTAAACTAAAGCCTTAACTATGAATACTTCAATCTCTAGCTCTATGATCCAATCATTGAAAATCAGCAAGGCTGTGTTTTCTTTTCCTCTGTGCTAGACAAAATAGGACTTCTTAAATTGCTTTACCTTTTGGCTTTCTCATCTAGAAAATAAGGAATTACATCC
The DNA here is from genome assembly GCF_009829155.1 of Mustela erminea. Lineage (NCBI taxonomy): Eukaryota > Metazoa > Chordata > Mammalia > Carnivora > Mustelidae > Mustela > Mustela erminea. The sequence goes on from NC_045619.1 coordinate 31,026,067, forward strand.
TTATGTTTTCCAAACTTGAAATGATTTCATCTCCAGAGATGAGAACTGGCAATGACTGTGCCTTCCTGGGAGGTTTGAGCCTTTGCCCTTCCCTCTGCACATACCCCTCACAATATGCCCCACACAACCTAACTGGGCATCCTTTGTTGGTTGTTAGTAAGCTAAAGTTTTCTTCCCCCTAAGTGATAAACTAGTTCAGTAAGCATTTGATTGAAGAGAAGGTTTTCAATTTACTAAAATATTATTTTAATACCAGTATTGAGTTTAATAAATCTCCAAAGGAAAACTGGACCCTATTCTTCTGTTTTGCTCAAAATACTTCCAAATATGCAGGTAAGACAGCTAGAAGCATCAAAAAGAGAGATTTTTCCATTTCTAAATCAGATTCAAACTGGCAGGAACTTCTGGAGTCAGGAGAACTGTCTTTTAGTAAATGATTAGGAATTATAAACTTAAATGTTATATTTTTTAAAAGCACTGTTGTGCCTTTTTGTCCATGTTGATGACTTCCAAATCTCTAAGCTCTCTTCATTCATCCATTCCTACAGTCAGCAGACAATGTATTAAGTACTAACATTATATTAACTACTGAAATATGAAAGTAAGACATCCTCATTATGTTTATGAATCTTAAAATTTCTTCATTTATATTGGACTATGTCTTCAGAAAAGATCAATTAGTAACTTAGTTTGTCTATTCCTTAATGAAGACAGCCCTGAAATGTGCTAATTGATTTACAAAGCCTTTTTAAACAAGTACTAGTAAAATATAGAGATGAGAGTCATTTAGCTTGTCCTAAGAAGGTATTTCCTACATTTAGAGTATTTTCAATGAACACAGACAATGTATTCATTGTCTATAAAAATGATTTGGGGAGGGTGGAGGTGGAAGAAGAGAGAATCTATGTAGACATGCTGACAAAAGATCATTTCTTTGAGATCCTGTATTACATTTCAGTTCCTTTATTGAACTAATTGCCTTTGTTAGTGAAGTTTCTAAGATATTAAAGCTCCATTCCAGCAATGCATCTGTACTCTATTGGATGGCTTGCCACTAAGATGGTTGAGCTGTATGACACTAGTTACACTTCATGTATGTACATTATTCCTTGCTAGGGTTCCATTCCCAAATCTCTGCTATAATGAATTTGGCTGGAAAAGTAATAAACATAAAAAATGTTTCTCACTTTTAAATCTATTTCTTAAAGTTAGTACACAGCTAGTCTATCTCCCATTGGTCCCTTTTCCCTTGGTTCTATGTGCGCTCCAAAAGACCATCCAGTGCTGAGGTCCTCTCAGGCTATTTTATACTCCTATAAGAAGTATTAGTCCTCAATCACAGAGGCTTCCTCCAAGAAAAAATTGCCAATCCAATCATGACATTCTACTAGGGAAGATAAATCCAGAGGAAAGGGAATTCTGGTTCCCTTTTCTTCCCATAAAAAGCTTCATCCCAGTATGGTGCCCTCGCTGTGTATCCATGAAGCATCCATTTCATATCTTTAGGCACTGTCCAAAGCAAGAGTAATGAGAGTGTGGGAAATAATTTTTACTAAAAAGAATAAGATTACGAGAAATGCAGTGTTTGAGAAAATCTTAGTCATGGCAATGTTGAACCATGCAGAGGAAAAAGAGAGGAAAGACAGAACCTAATTGAAAAATATTGAGAGGCAATAAAAAGTAGCTCTCACTACAGGAAATTTGGGAAGAGTCAAGATGGTGGAGGAGTAGCAGGCTGAGACGACATCAGGTCACAGGAGTTCAGTTAGATAGTTATCAAACCATTCAGAACACCTACAAACCCAACAGGAGATTGAAGAGAAGAAGAGCAGTAATTTTAGAAACAGAAACTTGATCACTTTCTGAAAGTTAAGACCTGTGGAGAAGTGACTCCAAAGCGATGGGAAGATAGACTGTGGGGGGAGGGGCCGGCTCTCAGCAAGTGGCAGAGCAATGGAGGACAAAATCAGAACTTTTAAAAGTCTGCTCCACTGAAGGACATCACTCCAGAGGCTAAGCAGGGGTGGAGCCCTGGCCGGGACAGCATGGTCTAAGGTCTTGTAGGGTCACAGAAAGATTGGGGGTATCTGAGTGTAGCAGAGCTCACAGGATTTAGAGCGGGTAAGCTGGCTACAGAGACAGGACCAAGGAGTGAACTCTCAGCTCGGGGGTTACCTTAAACTCTGATCTGTGGCACAATCAGACCACTGCTTTTTGAGCAGGGACCCCACAAGTGGCAGATCCGAGGAGAGCCACCAGAAGAGCAGAGTGACAAGAATCTGCTGGGTTTGGAGACTCCAAACAGGGCTGTGTGCCAGAGACAGGCCAGGTGAGCTAGGAGCATAGCAAGAAACCAGGGAGATGGGAGGATTGAGTGCACACTGAGGAGTGGGGCTCTGAGCTCTCGGCTACCCTGGGCTGGAGATTGGGAGGCCACCATTTTTTTCCCATCCTCCAGAGCTCTATGGAAGGCATTCTGGAAAAAAAAGCTCCCGAGTGAACCTGAGGAGATTACTTAGCACAGTCCCTGGCAAGGGTGGTGCAATTCTGCCAAAGGCAAAGACACTTGAGAATCACTATAACAAGCCCCTCCCCCAGAAGATCAGCAAGAACATCCAGCCAAGACAAGCTCACTGATCAAGGAGAACAGTAGAATTCCAAAGGAGGGGAAAGCAAAGCATGGAATTCATGGCTTTCTCCCCATGATTCATTAGTCTTGCAAAGCTAATTAAGGTTTTTAATTTTATTTTTTTTTAATTCTAATTTCTTATTCTAATTTTTTTAACTTTTACTCTTTCCTCCTTTAACATTTTTTAACTAGTTTACCTTAACTAGTTTATCTTTTTAACTAGTTTATCTTAACAATACCTTCCTCTAAAAAAATCTTTTTGAAACTTCATTATTATAGTCATATTTTACTCTTCATTGTATCTAACTTTATTATATATATATATATATATATATATATATATATATATATGGTTTTTTGTCTAAAAATTTTGGGATACAACTTCTTCTAATACATCGTAATATAACCTAAATCTAGTACACGGGTTTGTTCTAGTCTCCAGCCTGAGAAAATTCTTTCCACTTTCTTTTTCTTTCTTTTCCCAACCAACATATCAACTCCTTTTTCAGAAATGTTTTTAAATTTTCATCTTTACAGTCATATTCCATCCCTTCATCATTTTTACCCTTATTTGTGTGTGTGTGTGTGTGTGTGTGTGTGTGTGTATACTTTTTCTTTAAAATTTTGGGAGGTAGTTTCTTCTAAGAGACCAAAATACACCCAAAATCAAGTGGGTGGCTCTGTTCTATTACCAGTTTGATATAAATATAAATATATAATATAAAATTTTTTTAAACGTTTTTTATAACCCCTTTTTTCTCCCCACCATTTGGAGTCTCTTCTGATTTGGTTAACGCACATTTTCCTGGGGCATTTGCCACCCTTTTTGTATTTTATTCTCTCATTCATATATTCTTATCTGGATAAAATGACAAGGCAGGAAAACTCACCACAAAAAAAAAGAACAAGAGGCAGTACCGAAGGCTAGAAACCTAATCAATATGGACATTGGTAATATGTCAGATTTAGAGTTCAGAATGATGATTCTCAAGGTGTTATCTGCACTCAAAAAAGGTGGAAGTTATTAGAGCAACTCTGGAGAAAAAGAAGTTCTTTCTGGATATATTAAGAGCACTAAATGAGAGAAACGTGCAGCCAAGAATACTATATCAGCTAGGCTATCACTGAAAATAGAAATAGAGATAAAAAGCTTCCAGGACAAACAAAAACTAAAAGAATTTGTAAACACCAAACCAGCTTTACAGGAAATATTGAAAGGGGTCCTCTAAGCAAAGAGAGAGCCTAAAAGTAGTAGACCAGAAAGGAACAGAGACAATATATAGTAACAGTCACCTTACAGGCAATACAATGGCATTAAATTCATATCTCTCAATAGTTACTCTGAATGTAAATGGGATAAATGCCCCAATCAAAAGACACAGGATATCAGAATGGATAAAAAGCAAAATCCATCAATATGCTGTCTATAAGAAACTCATTTTTGACCCAAAGCACCTCCAGATTTAAAGTGAGGGGGTGGAAAACAATTTACCATGCTAATGGACATCCAAAGAAAGCTGAGGTGGCAATCCTTATATCAGATCAATAAGATTTTAAGCCAAAGTTTATAATAAGAGATGATGAAGGACTTATGTTTAAAAAGAGAGAGAGAGAGAGAGAGAGAGAGAGAGATGAGGAAGGACACTATATCATACTCAAAGGGTCTGTCCAACAAGAAGATCTAACAATTTTAAATACCTATGCCCCTAACTTGGGAGCAGACAAGTATATAAACCAATTAATAACAAAATCAAAGAAACACATTGACAATAATACAATAATAGTAGGGGATGTTAACACCCCACTCCCTGAAATGGACAGATCATCCAAGCAAAAGATTAACAAGGAAATAAAGGCCTTAAATGACACACTGGACCAGAAGGACATCACAGATATAATCAGAACATTCCATCCCAAAGCAACAGTACACATTTTTCTTTAGTGCACATGGAACATTCTCCAGAATAGATCACATCCTGGGTCACAAATCAGGTCTCAACCACTACAAAAAGATTTGAATCATTCCCTGTGTATTTTCAGACCACAATGCTCTGAAGCTAGAACTCAATCACAAGAGGAAATTTGGAAAGAATCCAAATACATGGAGACTAAAGAGCATCCTACTAAAGAATGAATGAGTCAACCAGAAAATTAAAGAAGAACTGAAAAAATTCATGGAAGCAAATGCTAATGAAAACACAATTGTTCAAAATATGTGGGACACAGCAAAGGCAGTCCTGAGAGGAAAATTTATAGCAGTACAAGCCTTTCTCAAGAAAGAAGAAAGTTCTCAAATACACAACCTAACCCTACACCAAAAGGAGCTGGAGAAAAAACAGCAAAGAAAGCATAAACCCAGTGGGAGAAGAGAAATAATAAAGATCAGAGCAAAAATCAATAAAATAGAAACAAACAAACAAACAAACAAACAAAAACCCAATAGAACAAATCAACAAAACTAGGAGCTGTTTCTTTGAAAGAATTAATAATATTGGGGCACCTGGGTGTCTCAGTGGGTTAAAGCCTCTGCGTTTAGCTCAGGTCATGATCCCAGGGTCCTGGAACTGAGCCCCGCATCAGGCTTTCTGCTGAGCAGGGAGCCTGCTTCCTCCTCTCTCTGACTGCTTCTCGGCCTACTTGTTAACTCTGTCAAATAAATAAATAAAATCTTAAAAAAAAAAAAAGAATTAATAAGATTGATAAACCCCTGGCCAGACTTATCAAAATGAAAAGAGAAAGGACCCAAATAAATAAAATCATGAATGAAAGAGGAGAGATCACAACCAACTCCAAAGAAATACAAACAATTATTAGAAAATATTATGAGCAACTATATGCCAGCAAATTTGACAATCTGGAAGAAATGGATACATTCCTAGAGACATATAAACTACCAACACTGAACGAGGAAGAAACAGAAAACCTGAACAGACCCATAAACAGTAAGGAGATTGAAGCACTCATCAAAAATCTCCCATCAAACAAGAGCCCAGGGCCAGACAGGTCCCAGGGGAATTCTACCAAACATTTAAAGAAGAATTAATTCCTATTCTCCTAAAACTGTTCGAAAAAACAGAAATGGAAGGAAAACTTCCAAACTCATTTTAGGAGGCTGGCATTACCTTGATCCCCAAACCAAAGACCCCATCAAAAAAGAGAATTACAGACCAATATCCTTGATGAACACAGATGTGAAAATTCTCACCAAAATACTAGCCAATAGGATACAACAGTACATTAAAAGGATTATTCATCACGTCCAAGTGGGATTTATTCCAGGGCTGCAAGGTTGGTTCAACATCTGCAAATCAATGAATGTGATACAATACATAAATAAAAGAAAGAATAAGAACCATATGATACTCTCAATAGATGCTGAAAAAGCATTTGACAAAGTACAGCATCCTTTCTTGATCAAAACTCTGCAAAGTGTAGGGATAGAGGGTACATACTTCAGTATCATCAAACCATCTATGAAAAACCCACAGCAAATATCATTCTCAATGGAGGAAAACTGAGAGCTTTTCCACTAAGGTCAGGAACACGGCAAGGATGTGCATTATCACCACTGCTATTCAACATAGTACTAGAAGTCCTCGCCTCAGCAATCAGACAACAAAAAGAAATTAAAGGCATCCAAATCATCAAAGAAGAAGTTAGACTCTCACTCTTTGCAGATTATATGATCCTTTATGTGGAAAGCCCAAAAGATTCCACTCCAAATCTGCTAGAACTTTTATAGGAATTCAGTAAAGTGTCAGAATATAAAATCAATGCACAGAAATCAGTTGCATATCTATACACTAACAAGACAGAAGAAAGAGAAATTAAGGAGTCAATCTCATTTATAATTGCACCCAAAACCATAAGATACCTAGGAATAAATCTAACCAAAGAGGCAAAGAATCTATACTCAGAAAACTATAAAGTGCTCATGAACGAAATTGAGGTAGACACAAAGAAATGGAAAAATATTCCATGCTCATGGAGGGGAAGAACTAATATTGTGAAAATGTCTATGCTACCTAAAGCTATCTACATGTTTAAAGCAATCCCTACCAAAATACCATCCATTTTTTTTTTCAAAGAAATGGAACAAATAATCCCAAAATTTATATGTAACCAGAAAAGACCTCAAATAGCCAGAGGAATGTTGAAAAAGAAAGCCAAAGTTGGTGGCACCACAATTCCAGACTTCAAGCTCTATTACAAAGCTGTAATCATCAAGACAGTATGGTGCTGGCACGAAAACAGACACATAGATCAATGGAACAGGATAGAGAGCCCAGAAATTGACCCTCAACTCTATGGTCAACTAATCTTCAACAAAGCAGGAAAGAATGTCCAATGGAAAAAAGACAGTCTCTTCAACAAATGGTGTTGGGAAAATTGGACAGCCACATGCAGAAAAATGAAACTGGACCATTTCTTTACACCACACACAAAAATAGACTCCAGGGGTGCCTGGGTTGCTCAGTGGGTTAAAGCCTCTGCCTTCAGCTCAGGTCATGATCCCAGGGTCCTGGGATCAAGCCCCGCATCGGGCTCTCTGCTCAGCAGGGAGCCTGCTTCCCTTCCTATGTGTGTTTGTGTGCCTCTCTGCCTACTTGTGATCTCTGTCTGTCAAATAAATAAATAAAATCTTTAAAAAAAAAAAAAGACTCCAAATGGAAGAAAGACCTCAATGTGAGAAAGGAATCCATCAAAATCCTTGAGGAGAACACAGGCAGCAACCTCTTTGACCTCAGCTGCAGCAACTTCTTCCTAGAAACATCGCCAAAGGCAAGAGAAGCAAGAGCAAAAATGAACTACTGGGACTTTATCAAGATCAAAAGATTTTACACAGCAAAGGAAACAGTCAACAAAACCAAAAGACAATTGACAGAATGGGAGAAGATATTTGCAAATGACATATCAGATAAAGGGCTAGTATCCAAAGTCTATAGAGAACATATTAAACTCAACACCCAAAGAACAAATAATCCAATCAAGAAATAGGCAAGGGACATGAACAGACATTTCTGCAAAGAAGACATCCAGATGGCCAACAGACACATGAGAAAGTGCTCCACATCATTCAGCATCAGGGAAATACAAGTCAAAGCCACAATAAGACACCACCTCACACCAGTCAGAATAGCTAAAATTAATAAGTCAGAGAATGACAGATGTTGGTGAAGATGCAGGAAAGGGGAACCCTCCTACACTGTTGGAGGGAATGCAAGCTGGTGCAGCCACTATGGAAAACAGTATGGAGGTTCCTCAAAATGTTGAAAATAGAGCTACCCTATGACCCAGCAATTGCACTACTGGGTATTTATCCTAAAGATACAGATGTAGTGATCCAAAGGGGTACATGCACCCGAATGTTTATAGCAGCAATGTCCACAATAGTCAAACTATGGAAGGAACCTAGATGTCCATCAACAGATGAATGGATAAAGAAGATGTGATATATATATACAATGGAATACTGGGCAGTCATCAAAAGAAATGAAAGCTTGCCTTTTGCAACAATGTGGGTGGAAATAGAGGGTATTATGCTGAGCGAAATAATTCAATCAGAGAAAGACAATTATCATATGATCTCCCTGATATGAAGAATTTGAGAGGCAATGGGGGGGATTGGGGGGTAGGGAAGGAAAAAATGAAACAAGATGGAATCAGGAGGGAAACAAACCATAAGAGACTCTTAATCTCACAAAATAAACTGAGGGTTGCTAGGAGGAGGGGGTAGGGAGACGTGGTTGGGTTATGGACATTGGGGAGTGTATGTGCTATGGTGAGTGCTGTGAAGTGTGTAAACCTGGAGATTCACAGACCTGTAGCTCTGGGGCTAATAATACACTATATGTTAATAAAAAATTTAAAAAAATTAAAATTGCTCTCAAGATTTTACAGAAGGAAGACAATCTTAAACCCTATTTTCACTTGTATCTCTTAAGATAAATATTACTGAGCAACAAATGATGCTGACTGCCTATTTTCACTAATTGCTGAACAATGCTGGATAGAGATATTCAGATGATTTTAAAGTCTTGGCAATTGATTTTAAAGCCTTGACACACCTCCCAGATACAAGGAAGTGGCTTTTCCAGTTCAGACAAGAATAGACACAGGCTCAAGGAGAAATGAATTTAATGATTAAATAAAAAGAGAAATCAAGAGGCAGGAATCTATCAAAATCCTAGAGAAGAACATAGGAAGTAACCTCTTCAACATCAGCCACAGCAACTTCTTTCAAGACATGTGTCCAAAGGCAAAGGAAACAGAACTCAAAATGAACTTTTGGGACTTCGTCAAGATCAAAAGCTTCTGCACAGCAAAGGAAACAGTCAACAAAACAAAGAGGCAACCCTCAGAATGGGAGAAGATATTCACAAATGACACTACAGACAAATGGCTGATACCCAAGATCTATCAAGAACTCCTCAAACTCAACACACACAAAACAGATAATCATGTCAAAAGATGGGCAGAAGACATGAACAGACACTTCTCTAAAGAAGACATATAATGGCTAACAGACACATGAAAAAATGTACATCATCATTAGCCATCAGGGAAATTCAAATCAAAACCTCATTGAGATACCACCTTACACCAGTTAGAATGGCCAAAATTAACAGGACAGGAAACAAGTGTTGGAGAGGATGTGAAGAAAGGGGAACCCTCTTACACTGTTGGTGGGAATGCAAGTTGGTCTCCAGTGTGGAGATTCCTTAAGAAATTAAAAATAGAGCTACCCTATGACCCTGCAATTGCACTACTAGGTATTTACCCCAGGGATACAGATGTAGTGAAAAGAAGCGGCATCTGTACCCCAATGTTCATAGCAACAATGGCCACAATCCCCAAACTGTAGAAAGAGCCAAAAAGCCCTTCAACAGATGAATGAATAAAGAAGATACGGTCCATATATAAAAAATGGAATATTAAGCCTCCTTCAGTAAAGATGAGTACCCAACTTTCATATCAACGTGGATGCGAATGGAGGAGATTATGCTGAGTGAAATAAGTCAAGCAGAGAACATCAATTATCATAGGGTTTCACTTACTTGTGGAGCATAAGGAATAACATGGAGGACATCAGGAGAAGGTAAAGAAAAGTGAATTGGGGGAAATCAGAGTGGGGGATGACACATGAGAGACTATGCACCCTTGTGAAACAAACTGAGGGTTTTGGAAGGAGGTGGGTGGGGGGTGGGTGATCCTGGTGGTGGGTATTAAGGAGGGCACGTATTGCCTAGAGCACTGGGTGTTGTACATAAACAATGGATCTTGGAACACTGAAAAAATAAAATTAAATTTAAAAAAAAGAAATCAAATAGAGCTGAGCTAGTATCTTTAGAGATATTCCTTAGCCACATATGCCAAGGGTTTTACCAGAGAATCCAGGTTCCTAAGGACTGCATTCTTTCTTTTTTTTTTTTTAAGATTTTTATTTATTTGACAGAGAGATAGAGAGTACAAATAGAGCAGCAGGCAGAGGGAGAGGGAGAAACAGGCTCTCCACTAAGCAGGGAGCCTGACACGGAGCTTGATTCCAGGACCCTGGGATCATGACCTGAGCCAAAGGCAGTGACTTAACCAACTGAGCCACCCAGGAACCCCCTAAGGAATGCACTTTTTTAAAAAAAAATAATTCTTTTATTTTTTTAATTAACATATAAGGTATTATTAGCCGCAGGGGTACAAGTCTGTGAATTGCCAGGTTTATACACTTCACATACTCACCATAGCTCATATAAGGACTGCATTATCAAGAGCAGGCTGTATTTATAGTTAGTGTTAAGGTGATTGCATAGTAATACATTATTTTCTTAAATTTTAGTATATATTCAGGTATTTTCAAGATAGCCTTACATTATTTTTATAAAGTCCCAAGTAAAGTAACCCTTTAAGCTTTTATTAAAGGCAATTATACAATCCAATAACTACAAAGGAATTGCTAATATTCAGATGTCCTGAATGGCTAGGTTAGCACAGCTCTCAGAGAATAGTTCTTCAGTGTAACTGATTCCCACCAAGGTGTGCAAAGAGTTCCTACAACAACCATTTTATAGACCCTGCTACCAGTTGATAGATAGGAGAAAATGCTTTACAACACTTTGGATTGCCAATGAGCTAAAATGTTTGTGTTCCTCCATTGTCAATGACAGCATTCCTGGTTCCCTAATAAATAACAATAAAAATGGCCAATACTTAGTATAATCCTAAAAGATACAGATTCAGAATACATATTTTTAAAAGCACTTTAATAAAATATTAACAGTGTTGGAACTGAAAATTTAACACATTCTAAAATTTATTCAAGACTTAAGACACACTTTGTTTTCATCCAATTGCAGATTTACTAGGCATGCCTACTCAATTATTTAAGTCCTATTTCAAATACCGTCTCCTTGGTGAAGCTGTCTTTGACCTCTGTCTGCAAATACAGACACTTTCTCCAGCAGTACTCACTGTCCTCCATATGGGCTTTTAGAACACTCTGTACATAACTCTGTCATAATTTATTATTAGAGTGAGTTGCTACATATTCCTTTCCTACTAGCTGTGAAATTATCTGAGGCATGGATGGCATCTTATTAGTATGTTTATCTCCAGTGCTTAATGCAGTGCCTAAAACTGAGTGGTCACTTATTAAATATGGGTTTGGTGGAATGGTGCATATGCAGCCAGTGAAAAGTAACCATGAGAGGTGCCTAGGTGGCTCGGTCAGTCAGTCATGCGTCTGCCTTCAGCTCTGGGCATGATCTTGGAGTCCCAGAAGTGGAGCCCCACATCGGACTTCCCGCTCAGCAAGGAGTCTGCTTCTCCCTCTGCCCCTCATCCCATCATGTTCTCTCACTCTCTCTCTCTCTCTCTCTCTCTCAAATAAATAAATAAATAAAATCTTAAGAAAGAAAGAGAGAGAAAGGAAGGAAGGAAGGAAGGGAGGAAGAAAGAAAAGTAACCATGAGTTATACTAGCAGCTGCCACAAACATTTTTAGCCAAAAAATTTTCTATATTCAGTTTATTTCTCTTTGGTTTCTTAGATCATGCTCCATCTACATTTTTCATTTTAAAAAACTCTCTGTGGATTATGTTTAGCCAAAAGGCAAAGTATCTACTGACTTAAAGGCTTCCCTTCTGTTAAAAGCTCTTTAAGCAAATTGCAGAATTTGGTGCCTTTGTACAGCTATGAAAATAAATCGTGAAATGTATTATCTGATAGATCACATGCCTAGATCAAGTTTTTAAACTATATTTTCTTTAAAGCCTATATGATCCATCTGGATACAAGTTAACTATTAAGAAATAAAGAGACTGTGAGCAGCAACAGAAGAACGTTGAGTTTTTCTGGATGCCTGATAAAGGGTTTCAAAAGGCTTCTGATTGAATTGTTAAAGGAGTTCATTTATAACCCTTGAAAGAATAAAATAGTACATTGTGATTACATAGTATCTGTCTGACAACAAGGAGTCCTGAATTCTGCTAAAGTGGTTTGACTCTGAAATATCCCAAATGAAGTTGTTTTCAAAAACCCATCTCACTATGGGACAGGACCAATTGTTATGAACAGATGGTAATCATTAAACAGAAACATGGTTTTCCTTTTTTGTGTTTATGGCCATTTGTTTCTAGCACATTTATTATCATTTCCTTCTTGTAGTGCTTTTCCTGGTGTTTGTTTCGATGGAAACAATGAAATTTTGGCTAGGTACAGAAGATAAAGAATTACTTTAAGATTACATTGATCTTTTCAGTCCAGGCCACACACAGAAGACAACACTATCAGTGCCAGCATCATGTCCTCAGCACCTGAAAGGATGACTAAATCAACATAGAAGTCTAATTTAACAAAATCCTGTATTGTTCACTATTTAAATAATAATCCTATTGGGAAAAGTGAAACACTTCTCATCTACCAGCAGGACAACAAAGATAGCATCAGTCCCAATCTCAGTCCCAGCAGGCTTTTTTATGGAAATTGATGAGCTATTTTTTAAAATGTATATGGACATGCAAGAACCCAGAGTAACCCAAATATATGAGAAAGGAGACTAAAGCTGGAAAGTCAAGACTGGATATAAAACTATAATAATTAATCAGTGTGGGTCTGGCATACAGATAAATACACAGATCAACAGAACAGACTAGAAGGCTCAAAATTGACTTACACTTATTTAGTTATTTGGTTTTTGATAAAGAATTCAAAATAATCCAATGAGAAATGAAAGCCATTTCAGCAAATAGTGCTGAAATAAATATATATTCACATGAAAACAAACTCTGACCCCTAATGCATACCATACACAAAAATTAATTTGAGATGGATCATAGACCTAATCCAACATAGACCTAATCCAAAAGTTAACATTATACAATTTTTAGAATGAATAATAGGAAAATCTTTGTGACCCAGATTTCTCAGATAAGAGAAGGCAAGAGCTATAAAACAAAAAATAACAGAATTCATTAATATAAAAAAAATTTACTTGTTAAAAGACATCATTAATACAACAGGGAAATCACAGAGCATGAACAAATATAAAACTTATATGTACTGCAGGACTGACATCCTTTATTATAGATAAAGATATGGCCATATCAAGAGTATGGTGATTCTGTTTGCTGTTGATAGGCAGGACCTACTAAGAAACTACTAAGAAACAGTAGCCAGATCAGCCCTGATAAGAGGACATTCAGATTGTTAAGCCCATGTATATAACCTCTATTCCTGTCACCATGGCCACTCTGCCTATGAGCTCATGGAACAAGTACTAGATGGAGAAAGAGGCATCTGACATTTAGAGCATGTGTCCTTTAGTATATACCTAACTGTTGAAAAACTTCTCTACAGTAGATGCCATACGGTGAACAATTGCAAGACACAATTATTTTCACACTATATGTCAAGCTTCAGAGGTCCATCCACATGCATTTTTTTCCAGACCTTGACACTACACTTTCAGCCCTATTCTTCCTAAGATCATTAAACCAAATAAAAAGCAATTTCCCATCAGTCAGTGTAGATCCATTCTTCTGGTCATGCCTTTGTGTAGACAAGGTAGACAATAGAATGTCCCACTCACTGTTCTGCCTATTAGGATGATTTCCACTCGCCCGTTCCCTCCAGCTCATCCCTGAGACTATAATGTTACAGCAATGCACATACTGTTGGTGCTAGCAAATTGTTGGTAACCATCCATAAACCTGGCCTTTTTTCCCCCTCCTCAGCTGACTGGTCATAAGGAGCTCTCTATAATCACAGGTGTGTGCTGAAAGAGAAGAGACAGTGAATAGGAGTCCTTGTCAAAGGAGCCTGAGCCTATACCACTTGCACTTAATAACAAAGTACTGCTGTATATCCCCAAATTCATGGCCTGCTGAATCAGAAACACCCAACTCATGATGGAAAGCTTAGGCCACATGGCTGTTTGATGTCCCATGACTAGGCATTCAGTCTCTACCAGGACCCAGTAGGAAGCTAGGATGTATTTCTCAAAAGAGAAATAATTGTTTACCCCCCAGTATTACATCAGTATTTGCCATAGACACTCTGAGTATCACTGGATCGGCTAGGTCATAAGGCCCAATTAGCAGAGCAGCTTATATTGAAGACTTAACTTGTTGCACAGTCTTTTCTTTGCTCTGGGTCCCCACTCAACATCAGGACCTTCATGAATTATTCGGTAAATGGTTTCAATTAATACATTCAAATAAGGTATATGTTGTCTCCAAAATCCATAAAGGCCACCAAGCACCAAAGCCCCATTTAGTGCTAGGTGGTACAAGGTAAAACATGCCTTCCACTTTTGAGGGGATATATTCATAGGTTCCAAACCACTGGGCTCCAGAAACATCACAGAGGTGGCTGACCCCTGAATATTTGTGTGATTTCTCCCCCTTCCTCTGCTTTGCATATATCAGGCCAATTAATGCAATCTATGAGTTGCAGCTTCTCTTTTTTCCACAACACTGAGATACTCTGTGAACTATCCTGAACTATCTCAGTAGGTGCACCTTTACATAATCTCATGACTTTACATAGCAAATACAGTAACTTCTGTATTGGTTTACCACTGCTGCTGTAATGACAGCCACAAATTAGAGGCTTGAAAAAATACACATTTATTGTTTTCCAATTCTGGTGGTAAGAAGTTCAATGTGTATTGATAGGGCTGCCTTCCTTCTGGAGACTCTAGGGGAGAACTGATTACCTTACCTTTTCCGGCTTCTAAAGACTACCAGCATTCCTTGTCTCATATCCCTGTATCACTCTGATTCCATCTGTGATCTCTTCACCTTCTCTGACTCTCTTGTCTCCTCCTTATAAGGAATTTCGTGACTACATTAGACCCCCTCAGATAAAAGAGGATAATTTCTTTATCTCAAAATCCTTGCCTTAACCACATCTGCAAAGTCCCTTTTAACCTGTAAGGTTGCATATTCACAGTTTCTGTGGAGTGGGATGTGGACATATTTGGGTACCATTATTCTGCCTACCACATCCTAAACTGAGGGCTGCCTTGAAAACATTTCATTAAGTATTCCAATCTATTTTTTTTTTCTTGTGGTTATTGCTCAGAACTTCTAGGAAAATCAAAGGAAATAACTTTCCTTTGGCCAGCTTCTGACCGATCTGAGTGTTGTCTGTTTAATCTTTGCTTTGGGGTCTTAGAGCAGAGTGGAGAATGATGGTGTTTCAGAGAGGGACAGTGTGGGGTCTGAGTCTTGGCACTGATACTCACTATGGTGGGTTTGAGTAAGTCTTCTTACATAGAGAATAAAACGATTTTTATTGTAGAAATCAAATCGCATGATGTAGGTCAAACATATCGCCTGATATTTGACACAGAGAGGGACACTCCATAGGTGGGGATGGTTATTATTATCACAGCTACAATTACTTATTTAGATGAGATATTCCCAATTCTGAATGTCCATGGGAATCATTAAGAAAACAACAAACCCCGGGAACCGCCCTCAGAGATTATGATTTAATTGCTCTAAGATGGGTTCTGGACGTCAGTATTTTTCAAAAAGTTCTCCAAGTAATTCTAGGTGAAAATCAAGGCTGAGAAAACACTGACTTACATGAATTTGGCTAGGATATTAACCAAATGTTTTCTTGTATTTACCACAAAGATCATTGTGGCACATTTTTAAAACTCTTTGTTTTATTTATTTTATTTATTTTAAAAGATTTAATGGATAAGGAAGAAGTGGTCCATATACACTATGGAGTATTATGCCTCCATCAGAAAGGATGAATACCCAACTTTTGTAGCAACATGGACGGGACTCGAAGAGATTATGCTGAGTGAAATAAGTCAAGCAGAGAGAGTCAATTATCATACGGTTTCACTTATTTGTGTAGCATAACAAATAGCATGGAGGGCATGGGGAGTTAGAGAGGAGAAGGGAGTTGAGGTAAATTGGAAGGGGAGGTGAACCATGAGAGACTATGGACTCTGAAAAACAATCTGAGGGGTTTGAAGTGGCGGGGGGGTGGAGTGGGAGGTTGGGGTACCAGGTGGTGGGTATTATAGAGGGCACGGATTGCATGGAGCACTGGGTGTGGTGAAAAAATAATGAATACTGTTATGCTGAAAATAAATAAATTTAATTTAAAAATAAATAAATAAATAAATCTTTAAAAAAAAAGATTTTATATTTTCGTTTGAGAGAGAGAGAGAGACAGCAGGAGGGAAGAAGAGAGACAGAGGGAGAAACAGACTCCCCACTGAGCAGGGAACCCAATGTGGGACTCAATCACAGGACCCTGAGATCATGACCTGAACCAAGGGCAAATGCTTAACCATCTAAGCCACCCAGATGCCCCAAATCTCTTTGTTTTAAAGTCATTATTTAAAAATATACTTTAGAGATATAATTTGACTAAAACATACATGTGGTAAAAAGATGTACACTGACTACAAGAGACTTTTTTTTTCTTTAATGTGTTTGGGCTTGGGAAAACATTCTGATTTTATCTTTTTGGTCAGTAATGATTTTACTTTTTAAAAAGTTGGCTATTTCTCTATTGAGAGTCTACAAGAGGTTTTTTATGTAGTTTTTGAAGACAGTGGGAAGTAGTGACTTGTTTTAAAAATTATCATTTGATATTTAATGCCAGTATTTTAACAGAGATCAGAAATTATTGTCCTCAGTATGCTGAGGGTGTGCTCTTGCTAAAAAAATACTCTCGATGATTTTTGTCCTGCGGCTTCAGAATAAGCATTTATCTCATATTGTTGGTTAAAGTAAAGATTCTGATTGTGTCTCTAGAAAACTAACAAGATGACTTAATTAACTTAGAACAAACAACTGGTGAGGGCAAGATAATTTCTGAAGGAAACTACTGAATGAATTGACAGGTCATTTGAATTCATTTACCTTTCTAAGTGTTATCTATAAATTCAAAAATTAAATTATTGGTAATGTGTACAAAGGAGATGTATATCATATTCCAAATTGCAGGGGCTTGTGTTACTGTTAGTTTTTCTTTGTAAGCAGTATCTTAAAGATCAGAATTTTTAGAGAATCAAGCCTTTATTTGGATTCTAAGAGACTCTGACTCAGACTCATGTTTAGGTATCTTTGTGGAGAACAAAATAAAATTGTGGATCCATAAAAAATATTTTTGAGGATAAGTAAAAATAATTACCTTTCGTAGCCAACTATTTTTATGTCATAAGGGCAAATAATGAGAAACAGAACTATCTTTTAAAACATGTATTTGCGTATCAAGATAACCAAACCAAGCAAAAACTAATGTCTTCCCATTAATGAAAAAAAAGATATCTCCCCTCCAAAAGATAACATAGTGTGTTGATTCTCTGGATATTTTTAAGAGAATAAATCTTCTTGCTAAGAGTATCATTCCTGTATCAAAGAAAAATATCTTTTCTTATATTCTTTTCTACCAATTATTTACCATTTGCCTCAAGTATTACATTTCTAGATAAAGTAAGGTATTCCTTTTGTGAAAGGGCTTTTTGTGTTTTTGTTAAAGGAAAGATAACCCTAGGTCCTTCCTGGTCCTTTCTGTTGACAAAATTATGGTAAATCAGTAGTCTGCGAAATGAGATGGTCACATTCCAGCACTGGGGAATGGGAAGAAAAAATTCATTTACCTCTACTTATCATGTAGCTTTCATACAGAAAGAAGTAAAATACATTTATATTTAAAATATGAATTGACAGTAGTGTGTGTATATAATTTATAAATGAATTGCTATATGTATGAAAAATCACTTTGCTCTTAGTGACTATGACCGAAAGGAGTGTAGAGTCTCACTAGCATTGGTGCCCTTTTCCAACTGCATCCCTGTGGGTTCTGGATACAGCTGTGGAATGCTGGATTCAGGGAAGTCTGAAGAAAACTTCATTGCTCTACAGGACAGAATGAGAAGAAACTGGAATATGATGGAGTGAATGGCACATTCCTACTGGGAGAGATGAGGAGAAAAGGGGAGGAGGAAGAGAGGAGGAAGAGGAGCCAGGGAAATATTGAAAGTCCAGGTTGTCACATGTAAGGAGGACACATTGAGAAGCTTTATGGGGCGGCAGAGCTGCAAAATTTTTTAAAAACAGGGGCTTCTTTTGCTTAATGTTACATGAGTGTTCGTTGATGGCCCTTCTCCCTTGACTCCCAAATCTCCCGTGGAAGTTCTTCCATCTGCCACAGCCCTGAATATATAGCCACTGGGAAGAGGAAATAAAGGGGGAAGAGACTATATTCATGTCATTGCCATGGCAACAATAAAGACACCAATTACTTCATCCGCTTCCTCACTCTGAAATCTTGAACATCATATGACACTCAGACTTATCAATCTGACTCTAAAATTCCTCTTTCAGCCTCCATGAACCTTTCCCTGGAGCCCTGACCCAACACTACGCTGCCTAATCTGAACTTCACCTTTGTGGGTAATCGTGTTTATGTTTTCTCAGTAACAATCCTTGATACTTAGCTCCTGTCAATATCAGTAAACTATAGTTAGTATACCTGATTAGGTTACCTTCAGAATTTTGAAGTCTTTTCAGATAAATGAGCATACTAATAATCGTGAATCTGTGAGTGTTAGCAGAGGAAGAAAAGGCAGTGTTCCCAGTTCACAGGGGGCTTTCTAGTATATAAAAGGAACAGCACTGTGGGGCCTGGGTGGCTTAGTCTGTTAAGCGTCTGCCTTCATCTTAGGTCCAGATCCCAGGGTCCTGGGATTGAGGCCTGTGACAGACTCCCTGCTCATGAGGAAGACAGCTTCTCCCTCTCCCTGTACCCCTCCACCTGCTTATGCTCTCCCTCTCTCTCTCAAATAAATAAATAATACCTTAAAAAAAAAAAAAAAAAAAAAGGAACAGCACAGTCTCTGGAGTTTATCCAAGAAAATAAGACTTAAATTCCATGCCAGAACCTGCACTAACAGTGGAAATCTGACCTATGATATAACCTCTTGGAGTTACAATTTCCTCATTCAAAAAATGGAAGTAATACCTACTTCCCTAGAAATGTTAAAGTAAGGGGTACCTGGGTGGCTCAGTGGTTTAAGCCTCTGCCTTTGGCTTAGGTCATGATTCAGGGTCCTCAGATCTCAATGTCTGCTCGGCAGGGAGCCTGTTTCCCCTCTCCTTCTGCCTCCCTCTCTGCCTGCCTCTCTGTCTACTTGTGATCTCTCTCGCTCTGTCAAATAAATAAAATCTTAAAAAAAAAAAAAAAAGAAATGTTAGAGTAAGGAATTAATTATATATGCATATAAAATGTCTAGCACAGAATAGATTCTCAACTAATGGCAACTGTTGTTATTATTATGACATATAATTAAGTCTGGTGGTCTTAACATTTATCAACCTGATACTATAACACAGAATAACTTGGGCAACAAAACTAACTACGCAACTGAGGTTCCAAAGTGCCTCATTCCTGTCTGACTAAGCCAGAGAATCACCCCCTCACATATACACTGAATTTGTGTTACTTGAGCTGGTATAGATTTCTCCTTATATATTACATAGACAAACTAGAAAATAAATATTATTTTTAAAATCCCTCCATATTTCTATTCTTTTTTCACACAACCTTATCTTATCCTTACTTTCTTCCTTAAAATGTTCATGTTGCTGGCAAAAAGAACTTAAACATTTGAAAAATTCAAATTATGCATTTTGTGTGTGTGCTATAATAGAATCTTCAAGAAAAGAATTTATACGAATCAATGATATCAGGTAATAATTTTTAATTTATTAATGTATTTTTCTCTTTTACTTTCTTTTTCCAAGTTGTTTTGAAATATCTATTTAACAGGAAAGAAATTAGAACTTGTTACTAGAGAAATACAAGAAGTGAAGAGGTCACATTCAGCCACTAACATGCAAAATAGAGCTCCGCAGTAATCAAGAAGCAAGGCTACAGACAGAAAACTGTTCGGATTATTTCATTTCCTCCATTCAAATATCAAGGGTTCGAAGGACGCATCTCACAGCTGAGATGCTTTTTAACCTATGACAGAAAATTGCCCAAGCTTGCTTCTGTTCAATGGCAGAAGGGAGATATGATGCATAGAAAGAAAAACAAACAAAAAGCCCATTTTCTGGTTCCAGGGGAGACTAGGAAGTGACAGAAAGGGGTAAAAAAAAAAAAAAAAAAGCATGAGGTGAGTGTCTGACCACCTTCTCTCCCCCTTCTCACTTTATTTTAAGAGAGAGGAAAAGGTAATTTAGAAAAGTGAAGGTAACATGGGTAGATAGTGTGACTGTTCTCCAATATCTTATTTAAGATGTAGGAAGAGTTCACCTTCTATGATGCTCTTGTGCTAGACCGGGGCTTAGCCATACTTCCTTGATGTTCTATGAGACAAGAAAGAGGGGCTTTAGTGCTTAAATTTGTCAAGCTGCTTTCAAGACTTCAATGATGTGAATGAGTGTTGAGAGTAAGAGGTTTTATGGGAAGAAGCACAGTGATCTCTGGCAGAGCCTAGGGTTTGAGAATCAGAAGACACGGAAGAGCCTCATGGGTCTATACCCAGCCAGAAATCAAGTTATCTAGGGACTGCTGTCGAAATCTGGCTAGGACAACAGGCATCATTTTCTAAATAACATTACTTACCCTATTAAACCAGCACTGGAGGTTGCTTTTGAGACCAGATGGTAGCCTGGCCTCCCCACAGTGATCTAGAACTCTCTTCCCCACATCATCTGGGAATTCCTTTCACTATTCCTGGGTTGCAACACTATTTTTTGAATCCCATACGCATTATTTTCTGGAGCATAACAATCTCCTGAAAAGGGTTTTGTTGTTGTTTTCAGAGGAAAGATCTTGGGTACTTGAAAAATGTCTTTATTATACACTCATCCCTCAAGTAACAGTTTTAGTTTATTTCTGAGAACCCTGCTCCTAATTAAAAGTTGTTTTAAAAAGTTCCATTAATTTTAAAGGGAAAACATTTTGATGCTTTTCTTTATGAATGTAAAATGCCCAAATGATTTTCACAGAAAAACGTATCAGTTGAGCAAAAATTAGTTTTTATATAACTAAACTATAACAATCTGAAAATAAATATATATGGTTTGAAATTTAAGGTAATAAACATTCATGATACTCACCAAGGGGAGAAGAGTCAACTTAACAGTGGGTGGTGATTAGTGGAGGAAGGTACAGGAAGCAATTCTTTGAAGAAAAGTGGAGAATGAGACCAAAAATCAACTTTCAGGCAGACATTCAGTCTGAAGCAGGTATGCTTTGAGACTTTGGTAAAATAAATGCTATGCATGACCTCATTTTGAAATACAGGAACATGATATGTATACACTAAAGGGTCATGGAAAACCATGCATCTTCCTTTTTGGCTCTTCACTCATATTGAAGAATGGGGCACTGAGATGCTGACTGGACACTGCATGTTCAGAGGTGAGATGTGTGGATTGGAGGATGAAAACTATCTGGTGAGCAGCTGGGGACACAGATGCTTAATTTAGGACCTCCAAATTATAGAATTTGTAGAATTTTCCTTTTAGACTGTTTTGTTTCTACAGGAAGCACTGCTCCAATGATTTACTAAGGAATGCACTTGATGGACAGCAAAGACTTAGCTCTCAGTACTCTCACAGCTGAATATGGGAAGAGGATCAGGGTCTCCTAGTTCACTTGAATACTTTCAATTAATCAAGTCTTCAGTATTTGTCTCTAAGTCTAGTGCCAGTCTGACTCAATTTCTCCAGAGAACAAATTTCTTTTTTACTACCAGGATTTAGGAAGATAGATACAAGCAAAAGGCAAGATAGAATTAAGATGGCTAACGGCCTTTTTTTTTTTTCTTTTGAGGGGGGTTGTGGGGGAAGGGGGAGAGGGAAAGAAAGAATCTTAAGTGGGCTCCATGTTCAGCATGAAGCCCAATGCAGGGCTTGGTCTTAAGACCCTAAGATCATGGTCTGAGCTGAAATCAAGAGTCAGATGCCTAACTGACTGTGCCACCCAGGTGGCCCTGCCTAACTGCTTCTTAAACAGATTTTCAAACAGTCTTTCTGCCTCCCTGGGTACCTATTGCCTCAGAGTCTCGAGACTTTATAGTTCTATGACACTTACCGTCTTGTGTCATTGACATTTCTCTCTACAAAACTTAGATATCTACTTTTTCTTCTTTGCTTAAATCAGTTACCTATTCATCCATCAGTTTTTCCTCTTCAAAAATGTGTTGACATCTTTTATATACTATCATCTCCCATCCATTTTCCCCCTTATATTTTATACACTGCTATCCATTTACATAGTTTTTTTAAAGGGGGAAGCACGGATTCATCTATACTATTTAACTAAGTTTTCCTCTCTTACTCAGGAAAAAAAAAAAAAAAACAACCTAGAAGTTTTGCCCACATCAAATGATTTTGAAGTAAAATTTCAGTGTAGACTAAAGAGTAAACTGGAAAGACTACAGTGACAAAGGAAAGTAGAATTAGGAAGTATTCCAGCTGACCTGGAAATGAAACTTAGGATAATACGGTTATGGAGAGTTTAATTATTAAGTGATACCACACTGATTAATGTGTAAAAGAAAAGATTTGAGTTAACTAAACATGGATTCAATTTGGGCTCTGCCACCTATTAGCTGTGTGACCTAGAAAAAGTTGTCTTGGCTTCCTCCTTTGTAAAGCAAGGACAACTAGTGCCCAAGAGAGGTTTTTGTGAAGATTGAAGTGGGTAATATTAAGTGCTTAATCTAATACCTCACACAAACATGGTGCTCTATGGTAGTTTCTAATGTTGGCTACCCATCACAATATTTTGTATTTCTGAAGAGTTCTACATTTTACAACACCATTGTTTTTATCATTTTTATACAGGATGTGTATAGTATACATAGTAAATATATCCTACGCATATGAGTGTATTTTATGGTATATAATATGAGTGAGCAATTTGAAGAGGCTCTGGCAGAGGAGGGATGAAGCCAGAAACAGAAAGAAGGAGCAGAATCTAAAGTTTCATCTTTGAAGTCACCTACTCCTATTCTACTCTACCTACCTTTCACATTGTAGAGATATTTTCTGCTAGTGGTGGTTGCTCAGAGTTATCCACTGAGCTCCCCTGTGGATGTTGAATGGGTTAGATCTATGCCAGGAGAAACAAGAGTAAAATTTACAGTTGAGCTAAACCTCTGAGTGTCACAAAGTGTTGATGTTATGAACTGACACTTCACCTGGTTTCTTCCAGACTCTATTCTCTCTTTCCTTTTGGTCTTCCTTGGGCTTAGCGTAAATCTATCTTCAAAACCACAGACAAACTTCTACTAGAGACAATGACCAGGGATTAAATGTATGGTATCATGGATTTGGCATTTGCTTGAGATGCTCAAGGATCTCAAATCCAGCAGAGAAAACCTGGGAACAATGCATGTGCTGGTCTTTCATTAAAATCAAATACGTTTAAGTTCTAAATCTGAAACTTGAACAGCAAAAGGAAAATTATAAATGTTAAAATCTGTTTCAATAATTTTTCAAGCCAAATAGCCTTTAAATCAGCCTCTAATATATATTAATAATCAATGCTATTAATTAATTATTAATTAATTTTATATTATATTTGTCATATTATATGTAATATAATTATATACTATATAATTAAAATATTATTGATTATTAATTATTAGTATATAATAATATATTTATTTCCTTCTCTCTCTCTCCATCTCTGTCTCTCTGTTTGTCTCTCCATTGATACCATCATGGAGTTACTGAAGCAATTCTCTTGCTGAAAGTTTTTCTTCCCCACCCTAAGTTGAGCATGGTAACAGAATCAATGTTGGGATAATTTTTCAAATAACTTATACTAAAAATTTCAGTGGGAGGAAAAGAGAGGAGCTCTGCATATGCATAAAACTCTTCCTAAATAAATAATACTGCATGCACATACAAACACATTTTATTTTATCCATTTTCCATGTGGTTAAAATAAATAAGAATTCATACATTTTTATTCTTTTAATACCTTCAATTAATAGCCACATTTACACCCTGAAAATTTCCTCTGGGTATAGAGAAACAATCTTGCTTATTCTAAATTTTCCACCTCATTATCTTTAATAATGTACTTTGTCTTCTGTTATTTATAAGGAGAAAATGATTAAAAGGTAGTTACAGATAAGAGAGCCTTTAAACATTTAAGAAAAGAGATCTGGTTTGAGGCTGAATTTACTATCTTCTTGATGTCTGATACAGACTGAAGGCAGAGACATTTTAGTACACTAAGTTATAATCTTACATTTTTCATATGTGGAAATCATGCTGGTGTCTTTTAGAGTTTGGGGTCTAATCTAATCACACTAGTCCTTCACAGTGGAAAACCTTTCCTGGCTGTCATCAGAGAAAGAAATGTAACAGAGAAAAGATCAGTGAGATGTACCATAAGAAGGACTTTGCCTATTGCTGGCTTTGGAGAGGAGGGCTAGGAGCATGAGACAAAGAATGTAGGTGACCTCTAAAATATGGAAAAGGCAAAGAAACAAATTCTTCTCTTAATTTCAGAAAGGAACAGAGTCCACGCTAATATCTTGATTTTAGCCCAGTGAGATTATGTGTCTGACTTCTGATTCAGAGAACTATAAGATAATAAATTTCTGTTGTTTTTTGATACTAAGTTGGTGGTGATTTGTTATGGCAGCCATAGAAAACTAATACAAACTTCAATAAATTTTGTAATCTAAGTACTTCTTTAGCATTTCAACTGTGTTAAAATAAAAACTACCTTGATGAAAATGTTTTCTATCATAGAGAGGATAAGTAATTAATTTTTTTCAATATTTCATATGACAACTCTAAGATTCAATAACTACACACCAAGTTTTTACTTACAAGAAGGCAAACAGCTATCTTCATGACAAATAAATTCTAAAATTAAAAAAGAAACTTCCAGTTATAAGACAGGCAAATTCTGGGAATGTAATCTACAGCATGTTGACTATAGTTAAAAATACTGTACTGTTTATCTGAAATTGCTAAAAGAGTAGATCTTAAAAATTCTCATCACAGGAAAAAAAACTTTGTAACAATATCAAATGATGGATGTTAACTAAACTTACTGTGGTAATCTTTCACAATATATACTTATATCAAATTATCATGTTATATACCCTAAACTAATACAATGCTACATCTCAATGAAATCTCAGTAAAACTGGAAAATATTAAAAATGCTTTATAATACCAAAGAATTAATCTTATGTAAATTTTAAAAATAATACACAATATCTCTTCCACAAAGGAGCTGCCAAATAATGTTTTCTAGGTTTCAGAATCTATACTAGTTATAGCTAAATCCCAGATGATCAAACATTCTTATCAAGGCTTTAAGAAGTGACTTATAAAGCTGTTTGGGGATGTGTACTAAATATATTTCAATTTTAGGACTTTTGTATACGAATACAACCAAATATAAAGATTCACAAGCAGAAATAGAAAAAAATACTTCGACAACTGGAAATTTACATCGTGGGAGAAATGGGATCATGGAAACAAAGGAATAAATGATTCATTTTCAGGAAATGTTGGTTTCCTGGAAAATAAAGGTAATTTTCCTCTAACATGAGAAATGTTATGATTTAGATATGAAAACAGAATAGATAAAAAACAAAACAACTCACCATACTCAAAATGTAATCCCTTTAACATAGAATACTCTGGTATTTTCTGAACTAACATGGTATTTGTTAACATATTTAATTAGTACTCCAGAATAAGGCACCACGCATGTTTAGATCTCTACTGCGCAGAGTGCTCCTTTAGCTACTGTGAGGTATTTCAGAAGATCTGGTCTCTGACATTAAGGAGTCTAAATACTCCCTAGGACTCGAGGTAAACTTAAGTGAAACCACGTAGAATTACTACATGACAATTATCAAGGAGCACACAATATTAAAATGACAGAGAAGACTTATAGGATTAAAATGTGATTAGTCAGGGAAGATAAGAGATAGGCAGCCATATCCAGAAATAATTCTGGTTTCCAGGTGGACAATGTAAATGGAGATGGGCTGAGAAAACCACCTTCAGTGGAAAAAATATGTCCCCTACCAGTCCTTCAAGATGACTTAAATTTTCACCATTAATCAGACCTGTCAGCCATTAATCTAACCAGAAAGTATGTATTGAATACCACACACCAAGTTGCCTGCATTCCTGTGTTAAGTATTTTCCTTTTTTCCTCTTTCCTTTTCTTCAGTTTTGGGCCATTTTAAATATGATTGTTCTCTGGAAAAGATAACATAGAAAGTCATTATACATCCTAACGTGTAATTATGACCCGCATTTTCCTCTCCTCCTTCTTTCCTAACTTCACTGAAGAATTACACTCACCTTTTAGGTTATGTTCCAACCCAATGTCTACACTATAGCTAGAGCTATCTTCTAAAATCATAATTCTCATTATCTTCTCATATGACTGATGGCTACTCAAAATTTACCTGCCAAGTGGCCCAATTCTTCAGGGCCCTAAAAGAATAGCTGAAGTGAAAAGAAGAAAAGGTAAGGCAGGCCTGGTGAGTAGTTGAAGAAGTGACCTGAGCTTGATCACTTTTATGAATTCTGGAGGTCCTGGTAAAACACCCACATGAGAGAGATGTAGGTAATGATACGATGGAGCATGAGTGCCTGTATATATTTTTGAAAGATATCATTTTCTGGAAAGAAAGACAGCAGTGTAGCGTTTGCTATGAGCACAACTGATCTACATACAATCACCAACAGTTTGGGACTTCAGTATTTCTCAATCAATCCATGCAAAATTGGAAATTCATAACATGAGAATGGACTACGTTCTGGAAGAGATACATGTTAAGGGAAAGGAGCAAAGTACAAAGGATTAATTCCTGGAAATCTCTAAAGGGTGGTAGGAAAAAAAAAGAAATCAGAGAAGGAGCACTAAGGAGAGAAATAATAGGAAAAAAAAATGAACCTTATAAAAATTTGCATTAGGGCTTTTAAAAAAATTCTATTTTATTTGCGGTCAGAGTTTGTGTTCTGTGAAATTCCTCCTGATTCTTCTCTGGGTCAGAGAGGTTTTGATACTAAGCAGGCGAAATGGTTCCAATTCTTCTTTTCTTGGAATTAAATAAACCAGAGCTGCTTTTTTGACTGTTTATAAAAGAAGAAAATGAGCTGCCAAGACACAGTTGATAATATTGTGTATTTTTTAATTTGTCATGGAGGAACTTTTAACAAGCCCTAACACCACATCTTGTTTTTAGAAACCCCAGCCGAATAACTTCCCAAATTTCTTATTCTTAAAATTGCTCATCAGTATCAGCTAGTAGCCTAACTACAGCAATAGTCAAGAAACATTGCTTATTCAGCCATTAGAACAAACTTGGATCTTAAGTGATTTTATCTACCGGCTCATTAAAATGAACCATAATCCAATCTTATTATTTATGTTGAAACAGCTAACTACTAAAAGGTGTTTTAATTTATCAACATGAGTTTACATAGAACTTGCCGATGAAGAAAAACATCATTTTAGGATGTTATCCAAGAAAATAGACCCTGCAGCAAGACACAGGAATCAAGAAATGAAAAGGCAAAAAAAGAAAGTTTATATAGTCCCGCAACTCTTAAATTCAGAGTGTTTCAGAGGTTGATCTGCCCAGAGATGGCTCACAGTTCCTTTCCCCAATCCACAGCACATCACAAACTCTGCTTCCATTGGTAATCTCCTTTCTATTTCTGACATTCCTGTCTCCCTCTTGTAAGCGCCCTTCTGATTACATTGAATCCACCCAGATAATCTAGGATAAACTTTCAGCTGAAGATCCTTAATTTAATCCATTTGTAAGAGCCCTTTGCCATATAAATTAACATATTTAAAGATTCCCAAGAACATATTTAACGATTCCCATAGGCTATGGACATCTTTTGAAGGCCATCATTCAGCCTATCACCATCACTGCACCAGGGGACTCAGAACTAGAGAAGTCACTCAGCTGCTTCATAAACTTCTTATTTCTAACCTGCTATCCACTGTATGGATGCACATTTGGGCAAATGCCAGTTCTCTGCACCCTGTGTCCCTCACCCATAAAATGGAACAAATGCCTACTTCCATAATAGGGATGTCCTGAGGATTAAATGACATAGTGTATAAAGAGCGGTTCCCACTCCATCATACAAGAGTGCGTGGGCACCGTGTTAAAAAGTGAGTCTTCATTGCAGAGGGATACATTTAGCACTTACTGTTGCATGTTTGTAGTACACTGGAATTCTATTCTAGTCATACTGAAACTACTTGAATTAAATTGCATGCTTGAGGAAAAAAAGAGAAATAGTGTAAAAATATATGCCTTGCTACCTGTCATTCCATCCAATGGACACGTGAAAGAGTAAAAATGTAATGAGTTACTTGAATCTGCTCTTCCTTGGTAAGCCTCAATTTCCTCATGCGACTCAAAGCATGAGCCTGCCGGGATTAACTGTGTAAATATATGTACTCTTTCAGATATTATTACAATTATCATTGACATATCTGTTTTTATACTATTAAGTAAAACTGACAAGAACATTATCTTCCCACAATACCAAGCATGTAGTTGGTGCTCAGTATGTGATAGCTATTATTATTAGGCAAATAAATACTTGTTTAAGAAAATGAATGCTCATGAATAAACTGGCAACACGCAATGAAGAACATCCCAATGTTCCAAGTCAGATTCAAAGAACAGATTCCAAAGTCAGATACATCTGAGTTCAAATCCCAAATTTACCATTAAGTGTTTCCTTGGTTATTTTATCTAACTTCTCTAAAAATCAATTTTATCATTTTTAAAATGGAAATTACAATTTTATCCCTTTAGATGTGAGGATCAAATGAGAAGATGTACTTAGGCTCCAAGAATAATTTCTGGCAATAAATGGTAATTATTAGTATGTAAATAAATATTTTCTTAATTTAAATACATTTAGAATATAACTTCCTTAATAAAAAATATGGGATTATAGGTAGAAACAAATGAATTATTTAAATTCCATCTGATCACCCAGGTTTCTGAAGTATATAAACTTAAAGGATCACTAGCCCATTACTAATTGCTTGTTACTGAATACATTCTTTTAAAAGATTTTGTTTATTTATTTGAGAGAAAGAGAGTGAGAGCACGAGCAGGGAGGAAAGGGAGAAGCAGGATCTCCAGAATAGGGAGCCCAACTCAGGGACCTGGGATCATGACCTGAGCCAAAGGTAGATACTTAACTGATTGAGCAACCCAGGTGCCCCTGAATACATTTTCAATACTAGTAATCATCAGGCTCTTTAGGGGCTCATATATGCTTACATGCACAAATGCTCATGTGCCTCCAATGATGGTGTTTACAAAGATACTAGGAAATACTAGTAGTATAGGTTTTTTTTTTAAAGATTTTATTTATTTGAGACAGAAAGAGACAGCACAAGTGGGGGGTTGAAGGTAGAGCAGAGAAGGGAGAAGCAGACTCCCCACTAAGCAGGGAAGCCTAACACAGGACTCGAGCTCAGGATCCTGGGACCAGGACCTGAGCCGAAGGCAGATGCTTAACCAGCTGAACCACCCAGGTGCCCACTAGTAGCACAGTTCTTAATGTTAGCACCAGCACAGTCATTGTGTATTCTAGGGCTTCTGTGACCGGAAAATAGACCAGGCTCTGCAGATGAACAACTAAATATTCTTGCACTCAACAAGTGTGGCTTGATTGACTCAACTTCTCTATTCTCACCAAACCTTGAATTTGGCAAACTTGTCAAGTCCCCTCAAATTTACCTAAGTTCCTTCTTGTTGAGTTAATTTAAATTTCTCTCGTACTCCTGTACATCTTTGATCCAATGCATACCAGGAGCAGTGGTGATTACAAAAGGAAAAAAAAAATCTATCCTTGTAATGTGTCTGCATGTGAGGAATTACCTCTGTTGCCCATCCCATGTCCTAGCCCTGTACTACATATGAATTGCCTTTTTCTGCTTGGAGATCGGAACAGAGACTGCCTGCTCCTTTCCTGCCTGCCCCTGCATGGAAATTCAGGCTACATTTCAATGCTTCATTATTCCAACTACACATGAAGGTAACAAGTAAAATGTTGTCTACCTCACAGACTCCGTCCTCTGAGTTACATCTTGGCTACAATCTACTATTCGAGATTTTCAAAGGCCTTCAGAGTTGTGCTTAGATGTGATTCCATATACAAACCATCTACAAAGGAAGTTAACGAAGGGGAAAGAAATAATTATCAAAAGAAAACACATCAAAAGGAAGAGAGCACCACACACAGGAGATAACAAAAGAGCACAATTATATGAACTTATACCCTTAGGCCACTCCCTGAGATCTCCACAACCTGCCTCAACTACCCTTGTATGTTGCTGACCCTAGGTATATCCATTCTAGGATGGCAGTGCCCTAAACAATGGACTTGAAGACATGGTCTCCATAGTAGTTAATTTAGTTCCTTTTAAAATTTTCAATAATTCTCTCTTAATTATTGATTTACCATTTATTATAAATGTTCTGACCTATAACCAATCACTACTTCCTTCCCAGCTCTTTACCCTTATTTGGGGTTCAATTTTGAGAAGTAATCTAAATGAGTTTACGAACCCATAGGGCTACCTGGAAGAAGCGTGTTCTAGGAAGAGAATGGGACGCATGAAGGCCCTTACGTGGGAGCTCAGCAAGGAGGCTGATTCAAATGCAGTGAAATGGTTGAGGACCCGAGAGGTGGGAGCTAAGCCAGAAGCATCATGTTTTTAAAAGCACATTAATTAGGCTTATTTTATTTCTTGCATATTTTTTTGAAAGAGGATACAAAACCCAGAAAATGTGAAAAAAAAAAAATCCCGATATTCCCTCCTGTTGTGCAATTTTATCAGTCCCAATCTGTCTTTCATTAATGTCAGACTGACTTCAGGAAAACAGTATGTTGCTTTAAAAAAGTTTTTCTTGGATTACAAAGCATTGAAAGTTTAAATGCTTAAAAATTATGCATCGTGTTATACACAAGTAATAAATCATTGAACACTACATCAAAAGCAAATGATGCACTATATACCAGCTAATTGAACATAAACAAATTATGTGTCAGTGGGTTTTATTTAATTTCATGTGACAGGAAACTAAATCCAAAAAGGTTTAAGAATAAAAGGAAAGTAAGTGCTTCATGTATCTAAAAAAATCAATTATTTGATGGGTAAAGGGGAGTGGGAGGTACTGGTTTCCAGTTAATTGAATGAGTAAGTCACAGGGTTAAAAGGTACAGCATAGGAAATGTAGTCAACTGTACTATAATAGTATTGTATAGTGACACATGGTGCCTATACTGGTGATGAGCACAGTATAGACTAGTTGAATCACTATGTTGTACACTTGATATTAATGCTGCATTGTGTGTCAACTATACTTCAATAGAAACTTTTAAAAATCCATTTTTTGGCTTCTACTACAATGTCAGTTGGACCTAGATTCTGTTTGATTCTGTTTATCATGCTCCTCTACTGTCAGATTTCATGCCTTCTCTTTGAGGTGGCTGTTCTATCTCCAGACATGAATTATTCCCCAAATCCAAAGCGGGGGGGGGGGATAGATAGATAGATTTTGGGAAGTTCCAGCACTTTACTAATTCTGATTATGTCACATACAAATTCCTGAACTTGGCTACAAATGATGCTGTAAGTCCAAAATATCTGCTCAGTGCACAGTCTTCTCAGTCAGACCTATCGCTAGTTAACTCCTTTTGGCCCAGAGAACTAATGCTAAATAAGTAGTAAGTTTAATAAATACCAAAACACCCAATACACATTTCCTTGCTAACCTGCCATTGTGGAAGAAATACAACATATAGTAGTTAGTTGCTAGTATGTAACTCATCATATCTTGTGTGACAGAGAAGGCAAAGACCTCAATCTAGAAGTGAAATGTTGTTCCTTGGTCAACAAGTCTGGTTGTTCTAACTCCGCTCTCTTTCATTGTTGAGAAGGGAATGATTAATGACAAGTTAATAAACCACTCTTTTCCTGGTGGGGATAATGGGGAAAAAATGACTTCTTTCTTCTTGCACATAGGATTCCCTATCTACAAAACAGGGTATTTCTGATCCATCTATTCTTATTATAGGAAAATCTGAGATTTATGGATTTTGCTTGTATCTCGTATTTGTTCGTATACTTTGAATTATTAGTAAAGTTTGATGTAGGGTAAGGTGCATGGTTTTAGTAGGCCTGCTTTGATAATTCAATTGACTAAGTAAACACGAGTGTTTTCCATGACCATAACTGAGATGAATAATGTAATTCTTTATCAGTATACTTTGTTTAACCTCAAGTTCTGGAGCCTGATGATTATTCTCAGCTTTGAGCCTCTTGTCTGTATAGAATGAGATTTCACAAAGAGTAAAATTTATTTAAACTTTCTTTTTTTTTAAGATTTTATTTATTTATTTGACAGACAGAGATCACAAGTAGGCAGAGAGGCAGGAAGAGAGAGAGGAGGAAGCAGGCTCCCTGCTGAGCAGAGAGCCCAATGCGGGGCTTGATCCCATGACTCTGAAATCATGACCTGAGCCGAAGGCAGAGGCTTAAACCACTGAGCCATCCAGGTGCCCCTATTTAAACTTTTGGTATACTTTTAATCTATTTTCATTTGCTCTGCATCATCAGGTAGTAAACAAAGAGAGATATGAAGAATTTGTGTTTAAATCTGAAAATCACCCTTGAATTTCCTGTCTTCTAGAAATTGACTATGGCTACTATTTGGCTTTAATTATGTCCTCATAAAAAATATGTTTTAGTCCTAACTCCCAGCATCTCAGAATGTGACCTTATTTGCAATTAGGGCCATTGCAGATATAATTAGTTAAGATGAGGTCATGAGAGAGTAGAGTGGGTCTTAAATCCAGTATTACTGGTCTCCTTATAAGAGGTGAGAAGAGACACACACAGAAAATGCTGTATGAATAAAGGCAGATTAAAATGATACATTTACAAGCCAAAGAACATAAAAAGAGTTGTTGACAACTGCCAGAAGCTGTAAAGTCATGGAATACATTCTCTTTTGAGTGCTCCCAGAAGGAACCAACACTGTTAATAGCCTGATTTTAGACTTCGAGCCTCCAGAATTATGAGACAATTAATTTGTTTTAAGCCATCCAGGTTTGTGGTACTTTCTCATTACAGTCCTAGGACATTAATACAGACACAGTGCACTGTCAATCACTTTAGTCTCAAGCTGAATGGTTTTGTCTTTGTTTTTTAGGTTTTTTTTGTTTGTTTTTTGTATCTGTGCCCTTGGACTGCATATTCTCAATGGTAGTAATTCATCCTCTTCTTGGACAATGACTACTTAAATGGAAGTATGTGGGAGAGGCCTGAGATACTAGAATCTTTTATCAACATTCTTGCTAAATCTCACACCTCCGATTTTGCTTGAGTCAATGGTGGCCTGGGGCAAAAAACTTGGCTTTTCCAACCCGGTTATTATATTTGTAGCTATCTCAGATTTCAGACTGCAGGTGAAGAACCCTTATACAAAACAATATTCTCTGATTTGTTTTCAGATGGAACAGATCCAACTTAAAACCTTTTCGTTTTTATTTGACCTTACCGAAGGCTCTACGAAGCTGAATTTTTCACCACAAATTCCTTTATCTCGTTGCCTTCTTCAGTACAACACACACAATTTAACCAGTTATTCTGCTTACACTTAATCAAAACTGTTTTCAAGTCAGGGATTGAAAAGACCGACACTGCCCTTGATGAGCTTGGCCAGATTACATAAAAAGTACAGTTCCTTTCAGAAATTGGCACAACCATTCAAATTTGGCTCAAACTGATTCCCCTACACTTTATTGTCTTTCCAGATGTAGCTTGACCAGGACTTTAATTAGAATAATACCTATTGTGCCCTAATTTTTGGCCTCTCTGACCTCCCACTCTGTCCTGGCTCTTTTTTAAACAGGCTCTCTCCTTCTGGTGAGAAAATGGTTGCCACAATGTTAAACTTACATTCTTTCTCATTTTAAGTCAATAAAGTGTTAGCAAAACCACAGGTCATTTCATTGGCTTTGATTTGGTTATTCTCATTCCCAAATGAATCACATTAGATGGATTAATACCAAGTGATTAATGGCTGGTCTGAGTCCTATGCTCTGTTCTCCACAATTTCAAAAACAAATGAGCTAATTATGAGGAAAGACTAAATGACCATTAGTAAAAGTGGAGTAAACTGAATATATAGACAGTCAGAAAATGTGCATTACAAATAGAATTAAAACATTTTTATTGATTTGTATTTGAAAAATACACAATGCCTAGAGGAGAAAAAAATATCACTGGACCAGATAAAAAATTGCATTTGTATGTCCATCAACCAAACAATGGATAAAGACCATAGTATATCCATATAATGTAATACTACTTGATAACAAACTCTTGATGAATGAAACTAATTATTCTGAGTGTGTCTCAGTTTGGGGTGCTATAACTAAACGCCATAGACGGGTTAAACAATAGACATTTCTGATAGTTCTGGAGGCTGAGAAATCCAAGAAATGAAATACTGTCTCAGTGAGAACTAACTCTGGCATGCAGATGGCCATTTTATATGGAAGAGAGAGAAATCTCATCTCTCTTCTTCTTCTTACAAAACACTAATCCTGGGAGCCCCACTGTTACAACCTTATCTAAACCTAACCACCTCCAAGGGCTCCATCTCTGAATATCCTATTAAGGGTTAGGACTTCAGCATATGAATGGGGGGTGGGGCACAAACATTTAGTCTATTGCAGATTGAAAAGCCAGACAAATAATGTATGATGCCATTATATAAAACTGTAGAAAAGGTAAATGATCTATAGAAGCAGAAAGCACATCGATGGTTTTAGGGACAGGGCTGGAAAGGAGTGGTGGGACTGGAGGGATTACAAAGGGCATGAGGAAACTTTGATAAGTGTATACGTTCATTATCATGATTATAGTGATGGTTTCACAGGTATATATATATATATGTGTGTGTGTCAAAATTTAACAAACTGTACACTTTAAATATGAGCAGTTCCTTATGTCAATTATATCTCAATAAAGCTGTTTTAAAAATGTGCTACTGAACATTCTTCAGTTATTCTTTTTATTGGATAGTTGTCACCAAATTGTGATTGTAGAATTCTTTCACCTAATGGCCCAGACTGCATAAATTTTTAGTCTATTTTTTCCATTTCCTTAAATACATCTTCTAATACTATATTTTTGAAGTTTATTATATACATCTGGAAAAAGGCATATATCCTAAATTGCCCAATATTGAAACTATCTGTGTAAATATAACCCAGATAAAGAAAGCGAACAATACCAGAACAAAGATGCCCTCTCTCACATTCCGTTCCAATAAAGGTCGTATTTCCTTTCCTAGGGTAACCACTGTCCTGACTTAAAATAGCCCAAATTCAGCCTGTTAGTTTTTGAGCTTCCTATTAATAGAATTTTAACAGTTACATCTTTTGCGTTTGGCTTTAGACATTATATTTGTGAGATCCATCCATGTTTCTTCATGTAGTAGTGGCTCATGCATATTCATTATATATTCATAACATTTCATTGTATGACTATATATCAAATATCTGTTTTTCATGAGTATTTTGAAGTTTTTTAAAAAAGATTTTATTTATTTGAAAGAAAGAGAGCACAAGCCAGGGGGGATGGGCAGAGGGAGAAGGAGAAGCAGACTCTCCACTGAGCAGGGAGCCCGATGAGGGGCTCAATCCCAGGTCTCTGGGATCATGACCTAAGCAGAGGCTTAACACCTGGAGT
Source organism: Mustela erminea (assembly GCF_009829155.1). NCBI lineage: Eukaryota > Metazoa > Chordata > Mammalia > Carnivora > Mustelidae > Mustela > Mustela erminea. Next base: position 31,061,992 of record NC_045619.1, read on the forward strand.
CCCAATTTCATGATTATTTTGATTACTTCAAGGTTTGGACTTAAACAATTAACCCTAAGAACATTCTTCTATCTTTTAGTGCACCTGTAGGTGTACTTCTTTTACCAACACACCTCAGAGTGGAATTATTGGGCCATGAATATTTCTATCATCCTAAAAAGTTCCCTTGGTTTCCTTTGTTCCTGCAAAGATACCCATGATAGATTAGTCTTTTCTGGGAGTTCATATAAATGAAATCATATATAGTGTACTCTTTTGTGTATGGATTCTTTTTGCTCAAAGGTACAATTTTAATTGCTGAACAGTGTATTTGCTTATTTTTAGGTTTTATCTTTGACATGTGTTTATGGTGGACATCTCTTCTGGGGCACCTGGATGGCTCAGTTGGTAAAGCATCTGCCTTCAGCTTAGGTCATGATCCCAGGATCTTAGGATGGAGCCCCACATTGGGTTCCCTGCTCATGGGGAACCTGTTTCTCTCTCTCCCTCTGCTGCTACCCTTGCTTACACTGTCAAATAAATAAAATCTTTTAAAAAATGATGGGCATCTTATTCTATTATTCCTTTTATTAGTATTCATCATTTATTTTCCCTTTTCTTTTGGCATGAATTGTTTTCTCATGTATTAAAATTGCTACCCCAGATTGCTTAAGACTTTTTGAACTTCTTTGACTTTTCTATTATACAAGTGTTTCATAGACTATTTTTTGGACCTCGTATTTATAATTCAAGGTAAATATTTTATAAAACCTAATGTAACTAAAACATAAAAATAGAACTCTAAGAGCTTTTTTGTTAGGTTTTACTTATTTTACCTTCATTTTAACTACTGCTATATATTAGTCCTTTAATTTTTTAAAGGTTTTATTTACTTGACAGAGAGATTGAGAGGACAAGTGGGAGGAGGGACAAAAGAGAAGCAGACTCCCCACTGAGGGAGCCCGACGTGGCACTTGATCCCAGGATCAGTACATTAGATATATTAAATGCGTTTTCAACTTGCAGTATTTTCAACTTAAAATGGGTTATTGGTATGTAACCCCATTGTAAATCAACCAACATCTGGATATTCATGGCCCAGGAATTAATTTTACAGGTATCACTATTGGGCATAAGTTTAATTCTGCTGACAGTTTGATTACTCTGATTCCACTCCTCAAAGGCAGTTACCTGGCCTGCAGGTGCCCATCAAAAACAGGACTCTGGTCAAAAGTGGCCTTGCAGTTACAAAGCCTTTTTGTGGTCTCTCTCAATTCTTTGCTTAGATAGGCAGGATGGTGGAAACTCTACATCCCTCAAATAACTCCCACTATACTGCCTGCAACTTACAAAGAAAGAGGTGCAGTTGAATTAACTGTTGCAATGACTAATAAGATCCACTACCTATCATTTCTAGTTTAGTATTAATCAGTTAACTTTCCTAATATCAGAAACTAAAGCAATGGGGAAAGGAAGGAGTAAAGAAGACCGAGTTTTAACCATGAAGATCAGTAAGAAAAGGGCAAACTAGAATGGTTTGGTGAGGAGTATTTTGCTTAAGGTAAAAATTGAAGTTATCAGGTTCTTATAGAATAAAAATACTACTCTATGGGAAATATGCTATCCATCCATATAGTCACAGAAATGTTAATCATGAAGAAAGTAGATTCCAAAGGACATGAATTTACCTGAGATCAAGTCTTCAGAGACTTTTAGGCATTAATATTTTATCTTATGCTATCGCCCTGATGGCAATGAACAGCAAAAGAACAAAGTACTATAATTTTAAGGTTTCTGAATTCTCATTTCTGCATTTAAAAATTTTATTTTATTTAATATATAAATTTAGTATTTAATAAATAGATTTTATTTATATTATTTTATCTGTATACCAACTGGTTTAGATGGCAAAGGAACAAGCGTTAATATTAAATATAATTTGTCTGCTATAAGACCATCACTGACATCATCTCTGCTAACACATATATAAAACCAATCAAATGCAACCCTAAGCCTTATGATTACATTAACGATTAACATCTATTATTTACTACATACCAAAGCCCTATGATTACTTTAATAGTTAACAACTATCATTTATAGCAAGAACTACTTTAAGCAATTTAAGTATATTAATATATTCAATATAAATATATGTATTTTCCATTTGAATTTATTTAAACAAATCAATTTAGAAATGTAATAGAGTTAAATAAAACCTCTGACATGTAAACATACTACCATGGTTCTGAAACAGATGTTAACACCTGATAAAAGTTAATAATCACTTGTTAGGAAAGCTGCCCATTAATAAGGTCAGTCTTCAGAAAGATGAAAATCATTTTTTTTTAATGTTTTCCAATCTGACAATGAAATATCACCAAACCACAATCAAATAAAATAAAGACAACACTGAATGGATAGATCAGTACTATGGCTTGGTTATAGCGGCAAATTGTTTCGTTCTTGGTGCCACATGGAAAACAATAAGGCCAATTACATCAAATAAATCATGGCTTTTTGTTTATCACAGTTTACTAAGTGATGCTAACTAAGGTCCTTGTCAAACATGTTTGGTAAAGGCTATTTACAATGCACGTGGTTGAGCATGCACTATTTATAGTTACAAAGATACCTGCCAGTTTATACAATAGGATACACACACACACACACACATATGTATGTATGTATACATATATTTATATATAGAGAGAGTGTGTATGTGTGTGTATATATATAATACACATTATATATACAATATATATAATTTTTGTGTGTGTGTGTGTATACACAAGGAATTATAGGTTGAACAATTCCCCTAAGTTACACTAGGTAAGGGTGGAACCAGGATTTGAATACAGGCAGATCCATAACTTGTACTCCTAATTATTTCACAATACTGACTTCTACTTATGTATGTAAAATTCCACGTTTGAATTTAATCGTCTCGTGTTTTTTGTTTTTTTTTTTTTAAGTTTCTGTCATTAAGGATTGAAAATGTATCACTGTTGGAACTAATTTAACACATGCCTTTCTCAGATGATTGCTAATAAAACTACACACCAGCTCTTCTGTCTTTAAGGAAGCAGAAATCTCTTGACACATTATTTTACTTTTCATTTGAACACTAAAAGGCAATTCAGGTGAAGGTTTTAAAAAGTATCAATTTTATACTGATTATTTAGAAATATTGTACACACAGAAATGACAATAATAAAAATGCATAAAATTTTAAACTATTTTCTTATAAACCCTTAACATGGATGGCTGACAGCTCCCAACAGACAAAATTTCGAACAAAGGTACCAGGTATTTTGGGGGGGGTTATTTTTAAATACCATTTAGTCATGCAAACAATTAGGCTTTTAAAAAAATAAATATGACAAATATATGGATTTCTGAAGTAGAAACTGACATACAAATCTATATATTTTCCTAAAAGTTTTCATTAAAGATCTTCAAATTAGTATTCGGTAACATGAAGTTGAGAGCTCAAAATAGATGTAATGAAAAGGCATGAGGTTTTATTAGAATTGTGTAATTCACATACTAAATATTTACATAAAAGTAAACACAAAATTGCAAACATAATTGTTTTATCCTCTGAGTCATTAGCTTCATGAAATTACTTACTGGGATAATTACAAGATAAAATTCCCAAGTATGAATGTTAATAAGGAAATACATATAGGAGCAACAGGAGAAAAACTTAATTCTTCCTTCTGAGAAGTAGTGAAAAAGTAACATAATTGCCCCTTGGGGATTGTCAAAGCTTTCCCAGAACTCCTAGGGAATAGATTCTTTTGTAAACAGTGAGACCTAAAACTACATCCCTTTACCAGCACACAAACCTGTGATATGCTTTCTTTCTGCTCACAACTCTGAACTGTAGGTAGCAAGCTAGGTTAAAATATCCCTACCATCCATTTCCCCAAAAAGGCAGTTCCAAAGATGGGGGAAAATCTATTACCTTTTTTCACTTGAAAAGCTTGAGTAAAATTCTACTATGAGTTTAAAGAAAATAATCAATCTCACATAAACAAGGTTGATGATACTTAAGATGAAATAAATACTAGTTATCAGAAGAGCATATTCACTAGAATATCAAAACTTAACTGGGTTATGACACTAATTTAAAAAGTTAGTGCAGGAGATATAAGAGGATTTCCTTGAACTAATTTAGAGCAGTGATTATTAACCCTGACTACAAATTAGGATCACTCTGAGAACTTCAAGAAAATGGAGGCATAGCTCCCTTCCTAAGAAATTCAGATTAAATTGTTGTTGGTGGGGTCCATATTAAAGAGTCCTCCAGATGATTCTAATATGAAGTGAGGGTTGGGGAACATTAATTTGGAAAAATTACTAATCAGGGTGGATTTGATTTAAATAAATTATTTAAAATTCAAATATGAGTACTTCCTACATGATAGTCATTGTTCTAAGCGCAAATAAAGAGGAATTCTTTTTCCTATAAAAATCATTGGGTAACAATATATTTTTAAACTTTTGAATAGTTACATAATTTTATTAAAATATTACTCAAAGCTCTTATTACCATCTTCTGCCACAAAAGATTCCCTTCTGCTTTTCTGACTTATCTTCACTTGATACTGTAACAGAAGAGATCAAACTCAGAAATTTTTTTCTCAAGATACATGGACAGAACACAAAATTAACATAGATTTTGTTTTTCAAGTCATAGTAAATATGAGGTATTCTCCATCTTATATCTGGAGTTGCAAAGCCATAATTTAAAAACTGAAACTGGATATTGCTTTAATGCTGAACAGAATCTCTAGATCAAAAATGAACTACGATTGGTGTCAGTGCTTGATATAAACTGCCTAAAAAATAAATTTATGACACAACCTCAGGGAACCTAGTAAGAGTGGGTCTTTAATGTAGACCAAGTTTGCTTGTGACCTATTTATAAAATATTTCTTTATAAAAACTTACAGTAATAGGATTTTTGAAATATATATATTTAGAAATTAGTTTTCTCAGTTTTTGAAATTCTACATAATTAGAAATTAGTTACTACCTCAGGATGATAGCTTGAGCTTTAACAGTTTAAATTAAAGCCAACTTATCAGGTATTATAAAATTCATCTGAAATGTACTTTAACTCAAGAAAAAATCAGATATAAATTAATAAATTTGATTTATGTCTTCAACTTAACAGTTTTCAGATTTAAATTTGCTAAAACCAACTGACTATTAAATCCATACAAGGCTAATTACTTTTCATAGCTAGATAGCAGGCCAAAATGATGAAATTTTGGTTAAATTGTAATAGATGCATATATAAGAAAATGCAATAGCAATTTGTTTTCCATAGCTGATGGAATTTAAACAGCTTTAAAATTTTTATGAAAGCTCAGTAGTCAAAATAAATATTTAATAAAAATATACACCATAGGAAGATAACAAGAACTTAGTGTTTAAAAATAAACTTTGTCATATTGTTTTTCCCTCAGTTAAATAGAACACAATTTAGTTGCTTAAGGTATCTAAGAATGATTAAGGTGTGTTTCTGGAACAATTAAAATTCAAATAACACTAGAGGGATAACACCAAGATGAATGAGAAAATATGTTTCAACTCAAAGGTTTAAAGTTACAGTTACTGGGACATTTTCAGTATGACTAAGATCCTAATAAACATGAACAATTTGGGGAGTAAAAACTCAAGGACAGTCATGATTATGTGGTTCATGCTGTGAAACTCTTAGTATGTAAAAAAATACAGAGTATATATGAGCACCATTAGAAATGTGCGGGTATGTATATGTATATTTATACTTAAAACTTTACCTGATTAGGAGAAGGGAGTTGGGGGAAATTGGAAGCGGAGGTGAACCATGAGAGACTATGGACTCTGAAAAACAATCTGAGGGTTTTGAAGGGACGGGGGGTGGGTGGTTGGGGTACCAGGTGGTGGGTATTATAGAGGGCACGGATTGCATGGAGCACGGGGTGTGGTGCAAAAATAATGAATACTGTTATGTTGGAAATAAAAAAATAAAAAAAATAAAAAAATAAAATAAAAACTGCATTTCAGAGTAAAATTAAGGAAAAAGCACACAACTATGAAAATACATTCTTAAGCTAATATGTCACTGGACTTATTTTAAATAAGTTTCATCTGGCATTCCTTCTAAAAATCAACATAAGAATACAACATAAAGGAAGCCAGTATTCTTTTATGGTGTGAAGTCCCTCAGTTAAACAGAAATTACCAAAGAAAAAAGAATGTGTTCAATAAGAGTTTTCAATCCATAATCAGATTCCAACAGAAGGTAATGAAGTCAACTAATAAATGTCAATTCATAGAATAAACCAGCATATGTTAAATTTGCCCACAAGGGACTATCATTCACACTTCAGATTATTTTTAATTGTGAGTAGTCAAGATTACTCTACAGAAGAAATCTTCCTTCCATATAAAAGATACAAATTTGCAAACTGTAATTTAGTATTTCTGCCATAATCACCAAAACTCAGAAAACTGTCACATCTTATACAATACATACCCTGGGGTAAGATAGGTGTTTAATGAAAATCGCATTTTGATCATATGTAGAGGCAGCTCATGACAGACTGTTACGTGTATACTTGCTATTTTTCAATGCTCCCAGAATAAGCAATCACATAAGATAGACTGAAGTTCTTTGAGGACATTGTGACACAATAAATAATACTATTCACCATTTAAAATACGTTCAATCTCTTCTAGTCTTTTTAAAGCAGCAACTCTTTTCTTCTCAATTTCTTTGATTTCCTTTGTTGTTTTGTGGGGGGTCTCTTTGTCTGTATTTTTTCCTAATAGTTTGTTGGATTTAGATTGACTTTTATTATCACTCGGTTTTATGATCTGTGTAGGTCTAGGTTCACTTTTTACATCTTCTTGTACATTTTCAGTTGGAATTTTGTCTCCTTCTACACCTGAAGTCTTACCAGCTGAGGATATTGGCTGTTCAGCAAAACTAGATGAGGAAATTTTATCCCTGACTATATTCAAATGGCGCTGAATATATTCTTCATGTGGTGCTAATGCCAATGTTTCAACCAGGCATCTTTCAGCTTTTAGTAAGTCCTTCTCTTCAAAATAAACAACACAAAGATTGTGTTTTCCTTGCACATTGCTTGGATCCATTTCCAAAATCTTTTCAAAACATTTTTTTGCTCCAAGTATATCTTTCTTTTGATTCATTAGAATGTCTCCCTTTAAAATAAGACCCTTGATATGATCAGGATAGTGTCTGAGTAACTCTTCCAGAATTGGCAAAGCCATTAATTCCTTTGCTGTCTGAGAATACAGGAGAGCCAGATTAAACAAAGCACTTCTGAAATCGGCTTGTAATTTTATGGCTTTCTTCATCCACATTTCGGCTTCACTGTCCTTTTTGTCATCCATGGCAAGCATTCCCAGATTGAAATAACCATTAGCATCTTGTGGCTCTTCATTTATATAGCTTAGAAGTCGTTTTCTAGCTTCTGGTCTGAGTTTAACCTCACCTAAGAATAATTTTTTTAAAAAGAAAAAAACACATATCGTTAACAAATGATTTAAGTCTGAAGAACAAAAAGCCACTTTCAGTATTCATCTAATTAGATTAGAAAAAGACAGCATCAAAACAATTAATTTCTGTACCTATATCAAAAAGTAGAAAGCAAAAACCCAGTTTTCACAGGAAAGATTGTGTGCTTCAAACACTGAAATGACAGCTCATTTCCTTTCTATAAGACCGAAAGAATGCCTCAAAAACCTGAAGGGGCAAAATATCTCTTTATAGTTTAGAATCAAACTGAGAGTAGCAGAGGAAGATTATGCAATTAAGAGGAAGAGGCATTGGATTTGCCAACAATGACATGCCTTCAATCTTGATTCTGTTAACACTATGGCTTTAGGCACAGATCATTTAAGTTCTCTGGGTTAGCCTGCTGAATTTTCTTTTTCTTTTCTTTACTTTTTTTTTTTTTTTAAAGATTTTCTTTATTTATTTGCTGAGAGAGACAGAAAAAGAGAGCGCATGTGTGCACACACACAAGCAAGGAGAGCAGCCTGTTAGCAGGGAGCCCAATGCTGGGCTTGATCTCAGGACCCAGGCGCCCCAGCCTGCTGAATTTTCTAAGAATTACATGAGACCTATGCAAAAAAGTTCAGGAAATAGTAACTATTATTGGATAAACAAAATGCTTCAGTCTTACAAAATTAGATTTTTTAATGTATCTCAGAAAATAAAACTAGATGATACCAAAAGCACTTGGTCACATGAATCAAGAGAAAATACATTTTTTCCTAAAATATATAATGCTCTTGTCTCCCTAGAAGTAATTATATAAAAAATCTTGCAAGTTCTGATTATTTGGAAATGGTATATATGTATATGTAAGAGATTATTTCTGTACATAAAATTACAAAATAGATTAAAGGCACTGCTTAATAGACTGCCTGAAAAATAAGTCTTAACATATACCCAAAGAACTAACAATCTTGTTAGAGCATACTACTTGAAAATAATACTTCAAGTATTTTAAATATTCTTAAAATCATTTATGTACAGTTTTGATATAAACTATCCATTTACAAAACATTTGCCTCAAGTAATATAAGTTCAGATTTTATTATACTTCAAACAGTATATTTTAAATATAGAAACATTTTGAAAAAACATACCTGATTCTTGCATTAATATAGCAGAATTGAATAATGCTAGTTTATGCTTCGGATTTAGTTCTAAAGCACGATTAAAATTTTTTAGGGCCTCGTTTGGTTCTTTCAGTTCAATATGAACAATTGCCAAGTTGTACCAAAGATCTGCATTATTTCTGTCCAGCTCTAGTGCTTTAAGATATGCTTCTTTTGCTTTGAGAGGTTTATTCATTTTTAAAAGCAATTCTCCTCTGTGGAAAAACCAAACGCAAGCTTTACTCACATTATCGTGTCACTTTGTAGACATTATTTTTCACAAGTTTTAAGCTTTTCCACATAAAGCTTTCTTTTTTCCTTTTAACCAAAGCTTTTAAAGTTTTCTATCAAAAGGAACTATTTGAATATGTCCTCAAACCTGAACTCATTAGTTTAGCAAATTTGGTTGTTTTCAACTATTATTAGAAAAGAAACCTTAAAGGGTAAGATATGAGGAGGTATCCAATAAAGGGGAGGCAGAGAAAAAATATTCTTTATGTACATCTTGAAAGAAGGCAGACTAGACTAGACTACATCAAAAAAATGTCAGTAAAAAGAATGGGAGATCAATTTTTCAGGAGACCAAGTAATAGCATTTGAAGAATGAATACCAATATGGTGGTGATAGGGAAATTCCAGTATTTAAGTCTATGCTATAAAGTCTCATTTACAAAGTGCAGAACATTTAAAAGTTTTGCCTTTTCTTATATAAATTCAGTCTTCTACAATGTATTCTTATAAAATGGCCATTCATTATAACAACACAAAAAACTCCCCAAAATAACAAAAAGAGAATTTAAAAAGCTGACTGGGTAAGGATTGGAGGGTACATGTGTGACCAGCAGACACCTTATGAGGTACACATCTGGAACTAAGGATCACAGTTTGAAAATCATTTTACAAATTTTTCTAATATGGTTCTATTTTCTGTTAGAAAGCTTAAAAAAGTAATATGTGCAAATTGATTCGAGTAGTGACAGGAGAGCTATTTTTATTATGATCCTATTATTTCCTTAACATTAGCATAGGAATGATATCAAATGAACCACTAATATCCTCAATTAAAGCAACTTCTGGAATGAGTATTTGTACAAACTGCTTTTTTAAAATGCAGACTACTGAATAATTCTTTATAGATTAACACATGACAGGTTTTATTTACAAATGCAACCCCACTAAACTTAGCTAATTTCAACAACTACTGGATAAGGTTGAGCAAAGACAGACTCCAAATTATGAACAGATTTTATCTCAAAAACTTATGAAATTCTGAATACATTTTCCCCATAGGAACAATGTCATAAATTATGATTAGGTTTCTGGGCCAGGCCATAAAATCAAGTTTAACATACAATTTTCCTCAAGTATAATACAGATGATGATCCTTACATGGGAAAATGTATTAAGTTCTAACATGTGATGCCAAATTTCTTTTTACTGACAACTGAAAAGTTTCTTTTTGGTAAAAGCATCAATAACCAGTCAATTGTCAGAAAGCTCTTTAGAGTTGGATATTAGAAATACTTATAAAATGTAAGTTTCAGGTGTCTGTTTGTTTGCTTTTTTTTGAAGATTTTATTTACTTATTTGACAGAGAGAGAGAGAGATCACAAGTAGGTAGGGAGGCAGGCAGAGAGAGAGGGGGAAGCAGACTCCCCACTGAGAAATGAGCCCGATGTGGGGCTCAACCCCAGGACTTTGAGATCATCACCTGAGCTGAAGGCAGAGGCTTAACCCACTGAGCCACCCAGACACCCCAAGTTTCAGGTGTTTTAAGTAAAAATGAATGTGACCATAGGAAGCAAATGAAACTAAAAAGGAGCTTTTCTTTCTTCCGTATAAAACTTGGGCTTGTCACTATATGTTAATAGACTTGTCAATTTCAAATCAAATCAATTAAATTTCATAAGTCTAAACTAGGCTATGTTTCTATATTCTTGGTTGCTAAGTAAGATTATTAATAAAAAAAAAAAAAAAAAAAAAAAAAAAGCCAATTTAGTTCCGATGGTGAAATGTACGTGCAGATGCAGTTTCAATTTTCTATAATGATAGCTTAAAGAGAACTACAATACCTGCTAATGTAAGCCTGCTTGAAGTCGGGTCTCATGCTTATTGCTTGTCGGTATAGCTGATCTGCTTCTTCCAACCGGGACTCATTTGCTCGGATAAGATTGGCCAGATTAATATAAACATTTAGGTGGTTAGGGGCAATTCTGGCTGCGTATTTTTTACCAGGAATAATCTGTCCAAAAGAACATAATCTGATTATTTCAGTACCAAATAAAAATAAAAATAAGTATTCCTAGTGGCTTATTTAAAATATACATGACATATAAAGGTTATGGTACTAGTTTTATTGCCAAATTAAAATAAGTCATAAAAATGTGAAAGCACCTACAGTATTTACAAAATGTAAATGAAATAATTAATATTTTGTGGCTTTAAAAGATATATTTTTCATTCATACTAGGCTCAACACAATATTGTTAGCTTTTTATTTATATGCATCATTTTATAAAGTCCTATAAATTTAAACTCTTGAGGCTAAGGTCTGTTAATATATTTGCATCAGACCCATAACAGAAAGAACTCAGGTCTCCTTCCCTTCACTCTAGTGTATTTGTTACACCATGTCAACTTTCATGTTGTCAGCAAAATATTTCTGGTTGTGACAACAGGGTGGTTAATTTTATTCAGAGTTATACTAAAGCCTCATTTGTCTGGTAGAGTTAGGAAGTAAAATTCTTATTAACTGATTATTCAGGTTAGGCAAAGGTTATAAAATATACATAGACCCAAATTTTCAGTGAAAATAATAAATTGTGTCTGATAAAAATCTATACTGAACACAATTTAACTTTAGTATCTTAGGACTGAAATAATGCTTAAGACATCATGTGGTCCAACTCTGTTTCTGAAACATTTTATCAAACTACAACCAATCATTTTAACATTATATTATTAACATAATATTAATATATACTACTATGGAGAAAACTGTAGTATAGGGTAAGCTATCTTTTCTGATGAAACATAGCTGGTCAAGGCCAGAATCTGGCTTTCCAGCTTCCAGGCTATACTGTAATAACCAATGAATCTTGCGTATGTGTCACTGCAACAACTGAACACCAAATAGCAACAGAGATGTTATCCATTCATTTTATTACTTTGTTTATTCGTTTTTTTGAGAAGAATAATGCCGAATTTAGTGTTTAATGTACATATATAAAATTCTCTTTATTTAAAGTCATTTAATTCAATGATAACTTCTAATCAAGGATATCTAAAATTTATAACCTTATCAAACCTTTTAAACATACTATATGGAAAAAGTTTTCAATTGAGCTATAAAAGTAAATGTAGCCCTTTATAAAACTTGTAGTATTATGCTAAGTGAAGTAACTCAGAGAAAGATGAATACCATATGATCTCACTCATGTGGAATTTAAGAAACAAAACAAACTAGTAAAGGGAAAAAAAGAGAAGGAAGGACAAACCAAGAAACAGACTCAAATATAGAGAACAAACTGATGGCTACCAGAGTGGAGGCTGGGGGGAGAGATGGGTGAAACAGGTATGGGGATTAATAAGTGCACTTGTACTTAAGCGCTAAGTCACTATATTGTATACCTGAAACTAAATATTACAATGTTAACTGGAATTTCAATAAAAACTTTAAAAAAACCTGTAGTAATAAATGGCTTATTGGATACTTTACTTTAATGTGAACAAATTAAAGAAAAGATACAGATTTTCCACCCAGGTAATTCTATTCAGTGTGGACATACAGTGGATATAACACAACAGAAATGTATCACGACAACTTACTTGGGGCATTAGTGACTTAGCCATCATGTAAGATTCTTCAGCTTCTTTGGTTCTATTTAAATTTTTGTAAGTTCTTCCTACATTCATGTGGGCACCAATATCATCTAAAATTAAAAAAAAATCATTTGTTGAATACAAAACAGTCTTCAATGTAAACTACAAGTTTTTAGCAAAAAAACACTAGGCAAAAAATGCAAAAGCAGTCAACAGATCCTGCATTCTCCTTAAAGTTCTTTTAACACAATTTGTTATAATTTATGATCAATGCTACAACAGAAAATTAATAAAGTACTGTAAGGACAGAAAATACACAAAAAACTATCTGAATGAATCCTTGAAAGGCTAAGAGATGATAAGAGATACAGAGGCAATAAAGAAATATGTATCATTTCTCTTCACTAGATTTTATTACATTATACTATACTATACTATACTAAGGCTTGCTTCTATTTCCTTGATTGCACAGCTCTGGAATTCACTCAAAAAGTATGGCTCAATTCTAAAAGTGAAAATATCCAGAAGTGAAAAAGATAATCATGATTCTTAGAGCTATTTCCAGTGCTGAAACCAACAAATATGCACCATGGTGGGACACCTGCAAAGAGACTGCAAGAAAAAAACAAAAAACCAAAACCAAAAAACCCCTGTGATTTTGTTTAAAACTTTTGTGAATGTGGATGGAATGCAAGTATAATACCAGGATTCTCCAGTATTACTTAAGATGCAGCAGCCCATCTCTCTTAAATGATAAACTCCTACATATTTTAACGTTTACATTTTTTTAACCTTTTTAAAGGTTAAAAAAGTTGTGTTACTATCAGTATGCCAGGAACTTTTGTGTAATTTTTTGATAGGGAGAATCAAATTCTCAGCAAATTTTTTCAGGGACAGAAAAATACGCTATTTAAATAAGAAAGATTTCATATTAGGGTTCACTGCACACTACTTTTAGGACACATTTCCTAGAAACTATTTCAAAGGTTTGGAGTAAAAACAGAAAGATGGGAGAAGATCTTAAATCAGTTAAATTGTATTAATGTGAATCTCTAACAGATAAGACAAAATTACTACCAGCCTGTGACACCAGAGATTTTACAATTATGGAATAATTCTCTGTGTACAAATCCTAGGACACACAAGAGCCAAGAATATTATATCTTAGGCACTGCCCTAGGAGGACAGTACAGTCCTAACATCCTGCTACAATACATTATGTTACAGGCTGGTAATTGTGTGCACTGAACAGAAACTGCCACATGCAGTACAGGTTTGGTTAGAGAACTCAGACAAGCTCAGGAAAAAAGGGTTGATTTTTTTGTTGCTGTTGATTGTTTGATTTTTTATTTGTTGATTTTTGGTTGACATACTGCTGAGTCTCATGGGGTTTCAGGAGAGGGCAAGGAAAAAAAAGAAAGGAAAAAGATTGCTTAGGCAAAACATTCCTAATTTTAGCTGCAAATCTGGATACTTATGAATTTTAAAAATTCAGGTAACTTTAGCGCCACCTAGCTCTATGAAAATAGAATTTATAGAAATAGGCCCTGTAAAAGTTTTTAAAAAGTTTCAAAGGCAGTTCTGATGTAGACCCAAGGCTGAAGTTCACTGTATTATCAAATGTGTAGAAAAAGAGTGGGTAGTCTTTGCTCTTACATAGCTCATTTTTTTTCAACATCAGATAAATCTTACTATTTCTTATAAAGATCAGAAAGCTACTTAGGTAAAACTAAGAACCTGAAAAAATTAATTATATGGTAAGAATTTAACCTAAGGGAAGAACAAAGAAATTAGAAGTTTAGATAAATAAAATTACTGGCAAAGTATTTAAAATGTCACTCATATCAGTACCAACAAATCTTAGAAAAGAAAGAAGTTATCTACTTGGATGAAAGACAAGGCAAATTAATATCCACTGGAATCAGGGTCTTAAAATTATGGCAAGGAGATATCATCAATGAAGACTTCAGATACTAGAGTAAGGCAACTCTACTTTTCAAAGAACTAAGATAGCAATTAGGTAATCTTATGCACAAAAAGGACTATACAATATAGCTAATAAAGTGAAAGACGTAATTTCTAAGCAATTTCTTCTAAGTTACAAAGTTTTAAGATTCTAGAGAAGGAAGTAACCATTACTAGGGTAAGGTAATTTAAATTTAGGGGGGAAAAGAAGGGTAAGAAAAGCAGGCAAGATATAAAAACCAGTGACATTTAGAAGTCTAAAAATCTACAGAATTTCAATGATTATTCTTATGAGTGTATTATCCAAGCCAACAGCAGCATGAATCCAGCAGTCTGTCTTTTATTCAATGTAAATGAAGACTGGCAAGTACTAGGCAACCTTGTGCCCAATAACTCTTTATCCAGCACCAATGAAGCATTTTCAGTGTGATGAGCCAGGCACCTACCTATGTTGCTTTCCAGTATTTCCTCTCTACAAAATTATCTGTAAACTCCTAAAAACTCTTTAAAAATCATTTCCATATTGATAGCATTGAAGTTCAACTAGAGGTCCATGAGAAAAATTTTAAAATTTGGACTTAGATAAAAAATGAAATCACTGATTTTAAGGCAAAACAATCCTTGCAGAATTCTGGTGTTCCTTAACAAAAATTTACTCTTGTCTTATAATGATGTTTATGGAAACTGGAATTCCATTTGCAAAAATTTTATCTTTGTGAATTGGGATTTTTTTCTCAAACACTTGTAAATCACACACACAAAAAAAATCACTATCCTTTTAATGCAACATGCATGTCACCTGGTCAGACCACCACATAGTTTATATTCTTATTCTAGCTAAGCAAGAAAAACCTTCAGAATTAGTTTTTTTTAATTAACTTTAAAATGCTATAAATCCCTACTCAATGTGCTCCTAAACTGTCCCAAGTTTTTAAATACCTAAAATTTGCTACCTCAAATTTTTACCTTTGGTCCTGATCAGTTCCCTTATCTCCAGTCTTATAAATCTGTGTATGCCTAAAAGTGACAAAAAAAGGGATTCTTGATGTCCCTCCATACATGTCATTTCATATATCAAATCTAAGAAGAACATGACTAAAAAAACAGAATAAGCCAAGATGCCTCTGAATACCAAATTCAGTGTTTCTAACTTTACATACTTTTTCCACAATAAATTGTAATAAATGGGTTTACTTCTTTTTCTAATCACTGGCTTATGAGAAAAAGCAATTTTGAGAGAAGTATAGTAGGTAAGTCATACTATATTTCAGGATGTATCTCAAAAACAGCAAAAAGTGATAACTGACAATGAGGGGGAAAAATATTTTAAAACTGAGTGCTCATCATGGCAATAAGCTAGTGATATGCACACTATTTATTAGACAAAACTAAACATGAACATAGATACTCACCCACATCATTTACTCTTTAAAACAATGCAATGAGATAGAAACTACTATTCTCATTTAGAAATGAGAAAAACAGGAAGAGGCCTACATCTTTTAAGTTTCAAAGTCCCTGTACGTCTGATATCAAAGATGACTTTGCTTCTCTAAAGAATCCTAGATTTTGATGTAGTATTCAATGATTCATTCGATGTATATATGCTGGCTAACTAAACATCATCATAATAAAAAAGACTCCTAGAAATAACTTAAAAGGCTTTAGAAAGTAATAAATTAATACTAGTGAGTGTTGGGGTGCCTGTGTGGCTTGCTTGGTTAAGCATCTGACTCTAGATTTTGGCTCACGTCATGATCTCAGGGTAATGAGGAACCTGCTTAAGATTCTCTCATTTTCTCTCATTCTTCCCCACCCCATCCCACTCATGCCCTCTCTCTCCCTAAAATAAAATAAAATAAAATAAAATAAAATAAAATAAAATAAAATAAAATAGATGAATGTTGACTGTGTATAAAACCATGCTAGATGATTCAGAGGGTATAAAGATAAATCAGATGTTCATGATGTCTCTAGGGAGTTCCTTAGCTTAAATACATATTTTTAATAAATATTCAAACAAATACAGTATTAAACAGTTATAAATACTATAGGAAAGATACAGAAGTTGCAAGAGGTTTTAAAGATTAATAATATTTGCTTCTAATTGGAGTGATAGCAAGGTTTATTAAAGAGAAGCCATATAATAGGAGGGGCAAGATGGCAGAGGAGGAGGAGCCCCTATTTCAACTGGTCCCCTCAATTGACCTAAATATGTACCAGAGCACTCTGAACACCCAAGAAATCAGCCTGAGATGTAAAATTATACACTTCTGGATCTCTATATGGAGGCAGAGGATCACCAGTGGAGAGGTACAGGGGAGCTGGGAGTGCATGGACTGATATCAGAAGATAAACAGAAGGGGGAAGGGAGCCACCAGAAGCGACCCATTAGGAATACCCCAGTGCGAAAGTGCCCTCCCTGTGCTTGGCAACCAGCATTAGCTTGGACACTGATTAACAGCACTCAAAATGAACAAAGGGATTTAAGGGACAACTGTAGGGATTAGGTGGCCACAGTCCCAGGACAGCCACAGCCGGCGCCTGCCTGCGCTTGAGAAAGCCTCCAGGCGACTGGGGGCTCCAGTCGATGGTCCCTGGGTCCATGGCCACTGCAGCTGCCTTCGCTGCCTCTACACCACCCGACTGAGCGCTCCCAGCATGGGCATGGGCTCCAGACAGCAGTCCTGGGAATGGCAGCCGCAGAGACTGGGCTCGCTTGGACCATTATTGTTCACGGTTTGGTAGCATGGTTTTGGTGGCACATAGGCACAGAGACAAGCAGGAACCTCTGGCAACCACTGAGATAGTGGCTGGGGGTGCGTACCACCTGTGGGAGTTTGCAGAGGGGTGAGTCTGTGTGTTCTGGACCATTCAGAGGGGAGCCGACTGTGGCCTCTCTCTGAGGCAGAGGTCTGGGTGCAGAGTTTACTTTGCTCTGACCCTCTTAAAAAGTGCAAAAAGCTGCCAAAGAACAAAAACCTCCAGAGAACAAAGGCCTGAAAAACAGGTTTCCACAGAGCCCAGCCTCTCGACAGGGGGCAGGGCAACTCAGCCCAAAGACTGACTGAAAAATAACCCAGCAGGCCCCTCCCCCAGAAGATAAGCCAAAAGAACAAGAGGACAACAACCACAGGGTCCCCATAAAACTATAAAACCCCAATATCAGGAGAAAATAATATATTAAGCTCATGGTACTGGCTCAAAACCTATATTTTGTAGGTACAACTTTTTTCTCTTACACTTTTTTAATTCAATCTCATGATTCTTGTTTTTTTTTTTTAATCTACTTACAATTTCAATTAGATTTTTTTAAAAGATTTTATTGATTTGAGAGAGAATGAGAGAGAGAGAGAGACAGCGCGCATGAGAATAGAGAGGTCAGTGGAGAGAAGCAGACTCCCTGCTTATTAGGGAGCCTGGTATGGGACTTGATCCTGGGATTCCAGGTTCATGACCTGAGCCGAAGGCAGTCGCTTAACCAACTGAGCCACCCGGGTGCCTTTCAATTAGATGTTTAATACAACACATTCCATAGTAACTTTTTAACTTGAACTTTTTTCATAAATATACCTTTTATATATATTAAATATATATATTATCTATATCTGTATCTCTCTCCCTATATATAGAAACATATATATATATGTGTGTATGTGTGTGTGTGTGTGTGTGTGCGCGTGTGTGCGCGTGTGTGTGTATAGTTATATAGTGGTGAGAGGTAGTTGAGGGGATGTATAGCTGAATATATCAACCATTATCCAGGCAAGGTGCACCCTGGAAAGTTTCAGAGCATTTGGAAGTCACCACCAAAAAGAAAGAGAAAAGAAAAAAGAAAGAGAAAAAGGGGGAATAAAACAATAAAAATAAAATAAATAAAATAAATAAAAAAAGAAAAAACCCAGCCAAAATAACTATAAATATATAGATGTATCTATATATAGAGAGTTTCAAGGTAGTCCTTTTTCTCTATTCAATACTACCCCTATTTATATATACCAGCTTTAATTTCCCTGTATCTCTTCAAAGTTGAGTCCTTTAACAAAGATAACAAGATACACCCAGGAAGAACTCAAATAAGGTTCCTTGCCCACATGGAGGGTTTATAACCATCATCCCATATTATTCTTTTGTCAGTGTTTCTGTGTGTTTGCTTTGTTTTTGTACATTATAAATCTTATTCTTGGGGTTCATTTTGGCTGGGTTTTTCTTTTTTTCTTTTTCTTTTGTCAGTCTATTTGTTCACTTCTGTTTTTGTACTTTATAAATCTTATTCTTGGGGTTCATTTTGGCTGGGTTTTTTCTTTTATTCCCCCCTTTGCTCTCTCTTTTTTCTTTTCTCTTTCTTTTTGGTGGTGACTTCCAAATGCTCTGAAACTTTCCACCTTGCCTGGATAATGGTTGATATATTCAGCTATACATCCTCTCAACCATCTCTCACCAGAATGATGGAGAAGGAACACCCAAAAGAGGAAAAATTCAGATTGTGACCTCTGCCACAGAACTACTGGATATGAACATAATAATATGTCAGAAATAGAATTCAGGGAAATGGTTCTCCAGACAATGGCTAGGTTGGAGAAGACCATTAGTGGCAACACAGAATCTCTAAGAAGTGAGAGCTTATCTGGCAGAACTTAAAAATGCTATCCATGAGATCCAATCTAATCTAAATACTCTTAACACCTAGGGAAAATGAGGCAGAGATCGAATTAGTGATCTGGAAGACAAACTGATAGAAAAGATGGATCAGGTGGAGGCCTGGAACAAACAGCTTTGAAGCCATGAAAACAGAATCAGGGAAATAAATGATGCCATGAAATGTTCCAATGTCAGAATTATGGGGATCCCTGAGGGGGTGGAGAAAGAGAGAGGACTAGAAGATACAGTTGAACAAATCCTGGCTAAGACTAGAAGATATATGTTGAACAAATCCTGGATGAGAATTTCCCTAATCTGGGGAATGGAATTAAGTGTTCATGTACTAGAAGTAGAAAGGACATCCCCCAAGATCAACAGGGGCAGAAAGACATCCAGACATGTAATCATGAAATTCACAAAACATAAGCTCAGAGAAGATGTTTTAAGGGCAGCTAGGGGAAGAGATTCCTTCTGTACAGATGGAAAAACATCGGAATAATGTCAGACCTGTCCACAGAAAACTGGGAAGTCAGAAAGGGCTGGCAAGACATATTCCAGGCACTAAATGAATAGAACATGCAACCAAGAATACTTTATCCAGCAAGGATATGCAGAATGATTGGAGAGATTAAGAGCTTCTAAGACCAGCAAAGACTAAAAGATTATGTGACCACCAAGCCGGCATTACAAGAAATATTAAGGGGACTCTATAAAAGAAGAAAGACCCCAAGAGTGATACAGAACAAAAATTTACAGGAATAATCTATAGAAACAAGGACTTTGCAGGCAACATGACAATAAAAACCTATCTTTCAATAACCACTCTCAATCTGAATGGCCTAAATGCTCCCATAAAATGGCACAGGGTTGTGGACTGGAAAAAGAGACAGGACCCGTCCATATGCTGTCTACAAGAGACACATTTTGAACCTAAATATATATCCAGACTGAAAGTGAAGGGATGGAGAACCATCTTTCTGAGCGCACATGGAACTTTCTCCAGAACATACCACATACTGGGCCAAAATCAGGTCTCAACCAATACCAAAAGACTGAGATTATTCCCTTCATATTCTCAGACCACAATGCTTTGAAACTGGAACTCAACCACAAGAAAAGGTTTGGAAGGAATTCAAACACTTGGAAGCTAAAGTCCATCCTGCCAAAAAATGTTCTGATCAACCAGGAAATTAAAAAGAACTTTAACAATTTATGGAAACCAATGAGAATGAAGACATCAGTCCAAAACCTATGGGATACAGCAAAGGCAGTCCTAAGGGGGAAATACGTATCAATTTAAGCCTTACGAAAAAGAAACTGAAAAATCCCAAATCCACCAGCTCTCTTTACACCTTAAAGAACTGGAAAATCAACAACAAAAATTAAGCCAACCCCAAGCACAAGAAGGGATATAATCAAGATTAAAGCAGAGATCAATGAGATAGAAACTAGAGATATGGTAGAACACATCAATGAAACTAGAAGCTGGTTCTTTGAAAGAATCAGTAAGACCGATAAACCATTGGCCAAAACCATTGGCCAAACAGTCAACCAACTAAAGAGGTAACCCAAGGAATAGGAGAAGATATTTGCAAATGACACTACAGACAAAGGGCTAATATCCAAGATCTATAAAGAACCCCTCAAACGTAACACCCAAGAAACAGATAATCATGTCAAAGAATGGGCAAAAGACATGAACAGACACTTCTCCAATGAAGACATACAAATGGCTAACGGACACATGAAAAAATGTTCATCATCATTAGCCATCAGGGAAATTCAAATCAAAACTAGTTGAGATACCACCTTCCACCAGTTAGAATGGCAAAGATGAACAAGGCAGGAAACAACAAGTGTTGGAGAGGATGTGAAGAAAGAGGAACCCTCTTAAATTGTTGAAGGGAATGCAAGTTGGTGCACCCACTTTGGAAAACAGTGTGGAGGTTCCTTAAGAAATCAAAAATAGAGCTTCCTTATGACCCTGCAATTGCACTACTGGGTATTTAACCCAGAGATGCAGATGTAATGAAAAGAAGGGCCATCTGTACCCTATTGTTCATAGCAACAATGTTCACAATAGCCAAACTGTGCAAAGAGCTGAGATGCCCTTCAACAGACGAGTGGATAAAGAAGATGTGGTCCATAAATGCAATGGAATATTACTCAGCCATCAGAAAGGATGAATACCCAACTTTTGTATCAACATGGATGGGACTGGAGAAGATTATGCTGAGTGAAATAAGTCAGGCAGAGAAGGTCAATTATTATATGGTTTCATTTACTTGTGGAACATAAGGAATAACATGGAGGACATCAGAAGGAAAGGAAAAGTGAATTGGGGAAATCGGAGGGGAAGATGAACCATGAGAGACTGTGGACTCCAAGAAACAAACTGAGGATTTTAGAGGGCAGAGGGGTTGGGGGAATGGGTGAACCTGGTGACTGGAATTAAGGAAGGCACATATTGCATGGAGAACTGGGTGTTGTACATAAGCAACGAATCTTGAAACACTGCATCAAAAACTAATGATGTATTTTACGGTGACTAATCTAACACAATACAAAAAAAGAGAGAGAAGAGAAGCCATGCGAGATGGGTTGTAAAAGATGGATAGGATATGATAGAAGGTAAATGGCAAGGGAGAAGGGAGGAATTCCAGGCTCAAGGAATAATATAAACAAAGGCAAAGAGGTGAGGAAACCAGGGATATGTACTCAAGAAAAACTACAGAAAGAGTTAGGGAAGATAAAATTGAAAAGCTAGACCATCTGTTTTATTTCTACAGCTTTCTCTTCATCTTTCTCTAAATGAAATTTGGCTTTGCCTCAGGGATGTGGTTTTTTACATGTAGCTTGTCCAAGTAATGACTGTGTTCTTTTTCTTATTCTTTGCAACACTGGGTCTGGAGGAAGAGTAAGTGTCTTTGGTGATCTTTAACACTTCCAGACAACTCTTGCTCCTTCTTAAAATCACTTGTCTCTGAATTTCAGGTCATTAAACTCTATTATAATTGACCATCCTTCTTTGTTGCAGTCACTATTCTCTGAGTCAAATCTCCTGGTTGCTTATGGTTCTCATAATTCTTAGTGATTTCAAAATCTACGAATACAAATTTTCTAATACTTGGGCTTTGATATCCTTTCTTCCAAGATTTTCACCTCCATCTTCCTTTAACTAGTTAGTGCAATGACCACAGTCATATCTAACAAAGAGTGGGTATTGTTTGCCACTCCCCGATTCTCTGAGGATATTTACAAATGTGACCGGGGTGTTGGGGTGTATATGTGTTGAGGGAAGTACCTTTTGGTTATCATTATAAATGGACAGTAATGATGGCATTTGGCAGATGAGGGCCATGTTGGTACATATCCTGAAATACAGTTTTGTACACTCAAAATACCAATAGTATTCCTCTTGAAAAATACTGATGCTGTAGCTAGATCCTACTCAGACACCAACAATTCTTCACACCTATAAATCATTGATCCTATCACCCTGCCTCACCTCCCTGCTTAACTTAGATTCTTCATCTATTATAATCATTCTCTTATCTGTTTCTTGTTTAATAATAGTACATTTTAAAATGCTCTAATTCTATTTAACAGAGTTCTCCATGCCTGTGCCATTTCAGCTGTAAAGTAGCAAGTGAAAAGCATACACCTACATCAACTAGTATAATTTTAAATAAAGTATTCTAACCTCAAGCAGTTAGAACTGCTTGGCAATTACACATTTTCCTATATCTTGTTTCTAAAAGTGTGATCCATGGGCTAAACATTACCTGGGAACTTATTAGAAGTGCAGAACTTCAGGTTCTATCCTAAACCTCTATCCATCAGAACATCCACTATAACATCTGCATGTGATTCAAGGGCACATTTCAGTTTGTGAAGCACTGTCCTAGACAGCTACTTCACAACCACTCCTATTCGTAGATCTCTAGAGATTCAACCCTTCCTGACTCTGATGACTCTGCTTTCTATTTCAATGAGAAAATAGAAGCAAACAAAAGACAATTTCCAGAAACTTCCTCCAGATGATCTATTCGACTGCCTATATCCATTATCTATGTACTTTGCCTTCCTTATAGTATATTAGCAATTCTATGACTAAATGAAGTCCTTATCCTGTGCACAAAATTCTATTTATTTCTTCTCATTTATTTAAGGACAACTGATCCATAATTTGTTCCCTCCTTTTTGAATTATTACTTTTCCCAGCCTCAGTGGATTAGCTGTACATATGCTTTGTTTCTCCCACCTTAAAACTGAAAACAAAAACTCCTATCATCCTACTTACCTTTTCTTGACTCCATTCCCAGCAATACCACCATTTCCTATTGATACTCTTTAAGAGTTTTCAATACCAGCTGTCTCCAATTATTCTTCCCCCTCTCTCCTAAACACATTCCTATCAGGCTTTTGCATCTAACATTCTACCAAAATTGCTCATCAGTACCACCAACTCTTATAGTAAAGAAAAAAATCTTAAATGTCTAAGTAGATCTAATATATAATCTAATTCAAAATAAGCCAGCATCAAACACTATAGTATTTATATCACCTGGAATGAAGACTGAAAACAAAACTCTACCTTATTATCCCCAAATATAATCAAGTTTTGAATCAATCTATTCAAATTGTTTTATTAATTAATAATGCTTACCTGGCTGAACATGGGTAGCCTGTAAGAAATATTTCAAAGCTCGTTCAAAGTTCTTTTCGTTTTCCAGAGCATGACCCACATTATTCCATAATTTGGCATTATTTTTATTCACCTTCAATACATAAGCATAGATAGAAATTAATTACAATTAAAAAAATACAACTACAATTAACACAGATATTTATTACCATTAGGAATACCATTAGGTATGGAGTGTTACCATTAGGAATACCATTAGGAATGGAGTGTTATACCACTCCATTAGGAGTGGTATACCATTAGGAATGGAGTGTTCCACAGAGGTATCCATGAATGGGTGAGGTGCTCAAAGACACCAACTTTCAGTTATAAGACAAATAAGTTCTGTGAATACAATGTACAGCATGGTTATGATAGTTAACAATACTGTAATGTATATTTGAAAGTTGCTAAGATAGTAGATCTTGGAAATTCTCATCAAAAGAAAAATATTGTACCTATGTGAGGTGACAGAAGTTAACTTATTATAATTATTTTATAATATACACAGATATTATGTTGTACATCTTAAACTAATACAACGTTATATGTCAATTAACCTCAATAAAACTTGGAAAAATAATTCAGGTTTTTCTTTTAGAAAAGAAAAATGTGTATGTATACCTCCAATTAACAAAGATATTTGTTTAGTATATTGTTAGGAATGGAGTGTTCCAAGGAGGTGTCCCTGGAGATGAGAAAGGAGCCAAGTGAAGTATTTCCCCAAATTTACTCTCCTCCTTTTAACATAAACTAAAACCACAGCAGTCTGATTTCATCTATCTGATGTATTAGAATTTTGCTAAAAGTTTTATTTGATCAAAGTATCACAGGGTGCTTGGCTGGCTTAGTCAGTAGAGTATGCAACTTGATCTTGGTGTCCTGAGTTCAAGCCCCACAGTGGGCACAGAACTTAACTAAAAAAAGAAAAAAAATGCATTACGTTGTTTGAAAACTTAAGCTCTACTATCTGTATTCTTTTGGGAGAGAAGATATTTGAACATGAGAATATATTTAACTTACACTGATTACTTATTTTTAGGCTTGTTATAAAGTTATTTACGTAGTCCATTATGGTAATGGGAAACCTGGGATTAAAGTTCTAAATTAATCTGTGCTTTATGAATTCACAGATGGGCATGATGTTCCTGTAGGGAGAGGATGGTATCTGGCCGAGGAACTAGCCTCAGTGAGTGGGGCTGTGGTTCTTAGACTGTTCTAGGAATAACGATAAACAAAACTCTTGAAAATTATAGGTCTCCACTGGTATTCTAGGAGTGTAGTTTAAGAAGAATAGTAATGAGGTCTCTTTCGTTAACAGACTTCTAAGCTAGAGGAGAGAGTGCAGTTACTGAGTGAGACAAAAGGATAGTCACATGACCTTAAGTTGACGCCAAATCAAGAAGTCACACAGACTATTGGAATGAGGCAATATTCCAGGAAAGCCAAGCAATGGGGAGTACAGAAATAGCCAAAGGAAGTTAAGAATTTATAGTTTCGAAGAGAAGCACCTGAAAAAAACCCATTGCTTGTAGCTTACAGAAACCAGTATTTTATGATTTTTTTAAAAAGACCTTATTCCTGGTATGTTGTCCATTCTATAGAAATGTTTTATCACTACTTTCTGCCAGTTTCTATCTTTCCTATAGTATTGTAACCTTAGTTATTTTCCACATAGTAAGGTGCCATTTTTAGTTACGTATTTTACTTCAATGAATCTAGGATGCCATTAATTCTAAGACTCACTATTAATAAAACAAAAAAGCCACTAATTAATTGTAAGATGCCTCTCACTGTAAGATTTATTCTAATTTTAAAAACATTAAAAGGTTAAAAAAAAGTTCACCTTCAGAACTATGAACTATATATAGTGTTCTTTTTTTTTTTTTTTTTAAGATTTTATTTATTTATTTGACAGACAGAGATCTCAGGTAGGCAGAGAGGCAGGCAGAGAGAGGAAGGTTGGCATGCTCGCTGCTGAGCAGAGAGCCTGATGCAGGGCTCGATCCCAGGACCCTGGGATCATGACCTGAGCCGAAAGCAGAGGCTTTAACCCACTGAGCCACCCAGGTGCCCCTATATATAGTATTCTTATTTAATCACTTTATTATCATTTGAACTTCTAACAACAGTATAGCATTTAGGGAATTATTTATATATGCCACAGACATATCAACTAAATATGATTCAAAGCACTGGTTATGGTATATATTATATAAAGAACAAATTATTTTTACTGATCTTTTGGAGTAGTACTTAAAATTGACAGTAACATGTCTAATTAAATATAAAAACATCCTACACATGACTATAAGAAATCATTAATGACATATTTTCCTGTCATTCTGGATAATACTTTACCTTCAAGGCTGACATAAACAATGTATATTCAGACTCCCAATCCCAATTTCTGTGGAGTGTTTTTAAGGCATGAGTGAATATCACCATAGACAGACAAATCCAGGATAACTTTTTTAATACACTGTTTAAGAGAAAAAAGCAAAACAAAGAAACCATTGTCTACATCACCAGAAGCATTTTATCTTTTAGAATAGAGGTAAGAAGTAATGTTAAATATCCCCAAATATCATCTTTGAGTTTATTCTAAGGAATGAGGATCATTCCGGCAATCATCTAACTTCAAAGGTAACACCAAAAAAATTAAATATGCATACTACCTTCTACTTGAGTCTTTAATTATATTAGTATTTCAAAAACTCTGTTTACATATAATGGCAAAAAGCAGACACACCAGTTTTTAACTGCAATTTTTCCTTTTTGGGGCCTTTACTTACAATTTGAATATTCTTGTGTTTATCAAGGGTCAATCTTCACTGGCTATATTTTTTTTTTAAAAATTGGCTTATACAAATTGCATCTATACCACAGATTATCATGACATTCTTTGAATAATTTCATATTTTAAAGCTAGAATTATTTATTACGAGTCATAGTAAAACTAACTCTTTATGAAATAGATACAAATTACTTATACAGCTTTAGGCTAATTATACGGGACTTAATTCCTCATCTATAAAAAGGTTATACTTCAATTATCCCTATAGTCTCATTTGGTACTAATATTCTCTAAGTATGTTTCTGTCTTAATAACACAGTTCAACTTCTTTCATTTTGAGAGATCCACTTAGGATAAGACTGCATGGATCAGAAAGAACATGGACCATGGAGAGACAGAGAGAGAGAGAGGGAGAGAGAGAATGAACAAACATGGACGTTGGAAGTAGTCAGATATAAATCTGAAGAAAAATCCTACTGTTTACCAGCTATGTGATCTTGAGGTAACCTGATTCAAGTAATCTATATGAGCTTTAATTTTCAAATGTGCACAAGAGAGTTAAGGAATGTTAGATTAAATGAGAAAACAAATCTAAAGGGTCTATCATGGCTCTTGGCACATGGTAAGCATTCAAAAACTGGTATTGATTAAAATTGGATATATGGGTAGAAGTTAAGAGAAAGGGCCTGCTAGATATTAGAGAAAATTGTAGACATGGAGGACATCACACAGGGAGAATATGCAGTGTGAGAAAAATGACTGTGAGTAAAATTGTGGCAAATAAAAAATATTTAAAGAGCAACTACAGCAAGAAGACTCTGAGAAGGGACTGAGCAGCAATGAGACGACATGAAAGAGAATTAGGAGAAAGACTTTCTACAGACACCAGGGAAATAAATTTTAAATACAAGCACTGACTAGAGTTAGCTACTAGGAGGCAATGAGGTAGAGACAAGTAAGAATGCTGAGGGTTGAAGGATGACTGGAAAGTGAGAAAGCAGACATTTCTTGCATACAGTGTGACTCTTCTGTTCCTTAACTGTTAGTTAAGGCAACTAGGACATGATGGTTATGATGCAGATAGTGATGATATCAAGAAATTATAGACTGTTTACTATATGCATTTATATATAAATAAACTCAACATAACTCACTTAAGTAAGAAGACTATGTCATCGCACATCGAAGTGGCAATGGTTATTTATAACTCTAGTCTCAACAATATCCTTGTTTTCGCTTGGGTCTGACTCAAAGTTTGTTATGTCACAGGCTGTACAATAAAATTATGTTAATAAGAACATAGGATGAGGTGGGTGCTAAGGAGCTTTCCTAACCTGAGTTATAGAAAAATGAGGAGACTATCAAGATGAAAAACAAAAACATAAAAGTAGGATTTATATAAATGAACTAAACATTTTAAATACGTAAATGTATCACACTTAATTCTACAGTTAGTAAGCATTAACTGAACTAACATTTTAATTCACCTTTTATTTGATATTTTCTGCCATCCATGGGCTACCAAAATACAGAACCCCATGCTAGGAACATACAATACTCTCTCAGCAACAACAAATCCAACTGGGAAAAAAAGGTTTGATGCAGGAATAAATGGTAACGCCATCAAACAAAGGGCCTACAAAGAAAAATAAGATATTTTAGTAAGTTCAAAAAAAATCTGGCCATTCAAAAGTTAAAACCAAATATTTTATTTAATTTGAATAATGTATTGGTACCAGTTTTAATAATACTATAAACAATACTAATTTAAACATAAAGAAGGCAACTTAGGGACAGTAACAACAAACATCAGGATGTATGTCACCAAGGTGAGATCAAGGTGAGATTATAATTAGGGCTCATCCAATGAAATAAATATTTTTTGAAAATAAATCTAAAATAAGACATTAATAATTTTTATACACCCAACTTATGTATGTATGGTAAAAATACACTGACAGAGATGTTAACAGGTTTTACAAAACTGTAATGGCTGACAAAAAAGCCAATCATGCAAGTTTTTATATTTTTATTATTTTTAATATTCATATTATATTGGAAATTGAAAAATGATATAAGGTATCCTTCAGGCAAGACAGTAGACTACTACATCTGTACCCCAGCATTCCTTTGCATAATACTCTGATGAGTCCTATATATTTAAGAGGCTTAGTATAAGTATAAAAATAAAACTGCCCCCTTTAAACAGTAGTCTTTTGTTCTATAAAAATTTCTAAAATTCTAACACTACACATTGAAATACATCATAAAAATGCTTAGATTTTGTTACTTTGAAAATGAGAGAGCATATGGTTCCCAGACAATAAATCCATTAAAAAGGTAGTATTCCAACAACTAACACACAAATAACCTATGAAAGGAACCAAGCTGGTTATTAGGACATCTGTTTCTATGGACATGTGCTTCCGTATTTTGTTACCCTGATTTGTTTTATAGTACCTAACTGAATAACTATGCAAGTTATTCCTTCAGCTTCAGAAGTTTGAGAGTCTCTTAACAGTTTGAAAGATTGCTTCCTCTTTATTATACTTTATTAGTAAAATACGGATGAAAAGATGTATACACATTGAAAAAAATACTTTCACCATATATGATAAATTAAAAACTTGTAATGAGGAAATATAGAATCTAAAGAAAAGCACTACTGAACTACTAAGTATCATACGAATACATATATCTGAAATTTTAATGTTTTCTTTTTGATCAAAAAGGTAAAACATTAAGAATACATAATTAATTTTCCATTCCCAAGAGTGCTTGATAAAAACAACCAGCTAGCTGAGAAACAGAGATACTCCCACATATATAGTCCTTTCCTTTTTTATGTTTTTAAGATGTATTTATTTCAGAGAGAGGGAGTTAGGGTAGGGGCAGAGAGAAAGAATCTTCAAGCAGACTTCCCACAGACAGAGAGCCCCACTTGGGGCTTGATCTCATGACCCATGAGATTATGACCTGAGCCAAAACCAAGAGTCAGATGCTTAACTGAATGAGTCACCCAGGCACCTTGTAGTCCTTTTCTAAAAACAAACAGGCAAACATTTTTTATTAATTCATGGC
This sequence comes from Mustela erminea, assembly GCF_009829155.1. Classification (NCBI taxonomy): domain Eukaryota; kingdom Metazoa; phylum Chordata; class Mammalia; order Carnivora; family Mustelidae; genus Mustela; species Mustela erminea. The sequence goes on from NC_045619.1 coordinate 31,091,658, forward strand.
TGCTCTAAAGCTATTTTATTTGAAATAATTAAAAGTGTTAAATTCATTCAAAGATGTATCATGGACTGATGCATAAGCTATATACACAAAAAGCAACCTCACAGAAAATCTACTCATTCTTGGATAAAGGAATGTCTCTAATGATTAACTTATTTAAAAGTTCTAATACACTCTCTATTAATACACTCTCTATTAATATATTAATATATGCCTAGCTAACTATGGCTACCATAATTTCCTTCTTCAGTGATATAAAACTTTTTAAAAGGAAAGGTGGTAGTGCAAAGAGTCTGGAACAAATCTGTTTTGTTTCTTACTTCCTAGGTAATATAAAGTAAACTAATCAATCATCTTCCCAATTTGTGTTTCTCTACAAATTGGGGTTAATAACTACTGATGTTATATTGTCAGGATACACAGGACATTTTAATAAATGCTTAACACGGCATCTGATACTTCATAGGTACTCCTTTGATCTACTTATCCCTTTAAAACATCTTCACAGAACATCACTATATAATATAGCATGTTTAAGACTATCTTAAAGAAGTTATACCTAAGATCACAATTGTTCCTTTTTACATACATAAAATAAAATTTATACAAATCTCTGCTTATTTCACTGGTACTACCCTCCCTGTTTTTATTCAGCTTATTTTATAGAAATCATTATTTTATATGCCAAAACTTTACATTCATCCACCCTTCCTTACTTTTCCTTTCTTTTAGCAGAACCTCAGGTTTGGATGTATTCTACCATGCAGCTGCTTTGTCTGTATTTACCTGAACAGCAAAGCTCTACTAGAGACAGTCCCAAAGCAAAATATATTAGTATCATCATAAATTAATGATTATCAACTTCAAATTGATCCTTAAAACTCAGAACTTCTAGATGTCTTTGATAGGATCACTCCCTCTCTCCTTTATTTTGAATCTTGAGTACTTTTCTTAGGCTTTTGATTCATGTCACTTTCAGTGGGTGACCATACTTCCAAACTTACAGAGAAAACTAAAGCCATAAAACAAGAATTCTTTCAATTCTGTGCTACTAAACCTACCAACATCCACACTGATGTCATTTCCATCCTTTCTGCGACATAAGAAGTGTGTGTTTCCATCTTTCTCAGGCCAAACCTGAGCTCTACAGTGCCCCTGCTCCTCGCAAATCTCACAATTAACCAATCATTCTTTCATCTACTTGACCACCTTCTAATCAACTGTATCGTTCCTATCCATATTCAAATACTCTCTTGTCTCTTCAACCTTAAACGTCTCCTTTGACAACAAACACATTTTTAAATTGCCTTACCCATTCATTATGTCCCTTAGGTATAAAACAAGGTCCCACATTCTTAGGCAAACACTTTACAGCCCAGGTAATAAGTAGCTGGTTTTCACCCCCACTTAACCAATCGACATTTCAAATCAACATTGCAAGTCAACCTATTAGTGATTTCCTTTCCTTCTAAAAGTCAGCGAACTGAGTTCTCCAATGAAAGTGATTCTCCTACCTCTGAAGGTTCACTAATTCTAGATCTTCATGCTCCCTCCAAGCTCTACATGAGATCAGCAGTCTATTATGCTTTAAGCTGGCATAGTCTTCTCTTACTTAGCTGATAATAAATTCAAGCTTGTCTCCTCCTTCGAAATATTCAAAGTTAAGGTAACCCTACAGGTTATCTATACTACCGTTCTTCATATCCACATCTCCTAATTCAATCTCTCCACAGAAATAAATTTCACTAAGTAACTAATATTCCTAAAATAGGTTAAATATGACTGATCTCACTTTTCTGCCTCAGAGTATCCGTTAGTGATAATCATTCCATCTTTCTTGAAATACTCACCTACCTTTCTGTCCATTTGGTCTATCTCCTATTTAGGTTCATTCTCCTCTACACAGTTATCTTTTACTGTATATAAACTCCTATACCTTCTATAGAAGTTTTTTCAAGACCTAGCTGTAGGTTTCTTCTCTTATCACTCTATCTAGCTAGCCCCTTCAACTATTTTCTGAGGGAGAATAAAGACCAAATACTCTTAGACATTCATTATGTGTATGAATTATCTTCTATTCTATGTATTTGGAATGGTAATAGCTGGCTACCATCTTTGAGAAAAGTCACCCCAGTTGAGAAACCCAGTTGAGAAACCCCAGTTGAGAAATGCTGCTCTCTACATAACCTCTCCTTAGACCTTCTTATTCACATCCTGGTTTCAATTACTATCTCTATACCATCTATCAAATTTTTATGTGGAGCTTAGGACTCTCCTCCGAAACTCTAGGCATCAAGTGCTATTCAAAATCACTACTAGGATCAAACTCAAGAGATTAAAAACTAATAGTAAATATGACCTTTCCCCCAAACTCTGTATTTTTTCAGAGATCAGCTTCAAATTTTTCCAAAATGCCAGTTCCCTGGTAATTGGGGCCTTGTATTTCTTTTTATCATATCCTTAGTGCCTAAAAGGCTGCCGGGTACATAGGCTACAAGAAAACCTTTTTAATGAATGAATAAATGAACCTAGTGGCTGTAGTTAGATATGATGTATTTGTCTAGTATTAAAAAACACTTTCTGGCACATAGCAAATGCTCAAGAAAATGTTACAGATTATTACTGTCTTCAGTAATTTAAAGAAAACAACAAAACCACTACAAAGGGGTGCCTGGGTGGCTCAGTAGGTTATAGCCTCTGCCTTCGGCTCAGGTCATGATCCCAGGGTCCTGGGATCGAGCCCTACATCGGACTCTGCTCCGCAGGGAGCCTGCTTCCTCCTCTCTCTCTGCCTGCCTTTCTGACTACTTGTGATCTCTGTCAAATAAATAAATAAAATCTTAAAAAAAAAAAAACACACACTACAAGAAGTGACAGAAGAGTAAGAAAATTACCAAGAAATACACCTCAGAAAAATAACACTGTGTAAACAATCAGAGTTCTCTGAACATAGTAAAAAATAACTTGTGGTGTAATGAAAACCTTGCTAATGAGAACTAAAGAACTAAATATTTCTAGCTGTCTATCTTGCATGACACTCTTCTCTGTGTCAAGAAAACAATGATCTGGGGCGCCTGGGTGGCTCAGTGAGTTAAGCCGCTGCCTTTGGCTCAGGTCATGATCTCATGGTCCTGGGATCAAGTCCCACATCGGGCTCTTTGCTCTGCGGGGAGCCTGCTTCCTCCTCTCTCTCTCTCTCTCTGCCTGCCTCTCTGCCTACTTGTGATCTCTGTCTGTCAAATAAATAAAAAAAATGTTTAAAAAAATAAAATAAAATAAAAAAATAATAAAAAAAAAAAGAAAACAATTATCTATTTCCTCAAAGTATACAACCTACTTGGGTAAAGAAATAGAAGATAATGACGCCAATGGCATGCTTCACGGTTTCAGGATTCCTATCAAATCAAGAAAATTCATAACCAGTTTTTACTTTACATGCTGAATGTCAAATTATGCCTACATATGGAATTCTGATATATAATTTTAGGATAGCCAAAAAAAAGCTAATAATCAAGCTGATGTTGAACAAGAAAGATGCTGTTTCTAAGATGCTCTGAAAAGGCAGTCTTCAAATCAACTGACTGTTTTACATCTGAAAAATTAAGGGAATTTCTTACCATTAAAACAGTCTTGGAGGAATCACCAGGGTATCTAAGACTGAATATTCCCAAAGCCCCCAAAAAGCAAAAGAAAGTAAATGTGGCAAGATTTCGAATATCTAGAAATGACTCTATAAGTGGTATTGTTCCCATGGTCCAATCACAGCAGAGTTCTGAAGGATTTAATAGAAGCCAAGCATTCAAAGGAAGGAGATAGTTAAAAGTTAGCTGCCTTGTAGGAGTTGGGCTTACGGCAGCTGGGTTATCAAACCTGTATAACGAATGAAAAAAAAAGTTATTTAGACTAAAACACTTTGTAAACACAAAATATATAACATTTAAATAAAACACTGAACAATAAAAGCAGTATTTTACATGTAATTTCATTAAAAAGAAAAATATTTTTTACTGATATGTCAGTCCTCACTAGAGTTCAAACTAACCTTTAAGAAACTTCTAGTTGAGACAAATTATGAAGAGCTGTTTAAAGAGGACCTAGATTATCTATTTATGGTTTATTATTAGAATAATTCAGACAAAATCACTACAATATTATGATATTCTACAGAAATATAACCTTCTGATTAAAAGTAAAAAGAAAAATCTTAAAGGATTGATTATTGTATGTGATGTATGAGTGTTTCTGAGAACACTAACCAATGTTTTTTTCTGCATGAGATGGCTTCTTTCAGCACTAAACGCTAATAAAAATTATGTTTCTTAGAAAGAATTACTATGTTTTTCTTTTGCTGTGGGCAGAAAAAAGTGCATCACCTATGAGCTTTTTCCTTTTGCTCTGACTTCTAGGAAGGCAAAAACCCATTTTCCAGCACATAATAGTAACTGTACAGGCCTATGTAACATTTTATCTGTGTCATACTTTTTCTCCTAACACATACTAATATAAACATATCCGAAATTATATTTGTGCAGGCCATGACATATTATGTACATGACATTTGTACATAATGTTCATTTCATTAAATTAGTCTGTTTCCTGCAAACTAAGTCAAATCATAGTTGAATCACTTTTTAAAGTATATTTCAAATAAATAGCTTCTGATTTTTATTTTTTTAGGCTATATTCAAAATTTTATTGGCTATGTTAATATATAAAGATAATTTCTCATTTTAAAATGAGTAAGTTAATGAAAAATCAACCCCTAACATTTGACTTGGTCTTCTTAAAAATTCAAATGGTTGGAAAAAAGCAAATACTATTTGAACAAATAATATCTAAAAAACATTCATATTTGAACATCTACATGTATGAAAAATAATTAAACTTGAGTCAGGACTTGAATTCTCAAATAACCAAAAGAATGAATACAAAGCTTTTTTCCTATAATCCACTACTCAAGAGTTCATTTTTATAACTCATGGTTTATTTAGAACAGCTAATTTAATAACTGTACTTTAGAGAAAGAACACATGTCAAAGCAAGTCAAGTAATACTATAGTCAATTCACAGGGTAACGTAATAGAAGAAAATGTATATACAAACATTTTTAAAATGCCCCTATTTGGAAAATATATATTTAGATGTAACATATCCCATATAGCCATCCACACATACTTACACAAAACAAATACATTCATATCTATAAACTACATTTTCACACTATAGAACTGGAGATGAAAAAGTCTATGGAAATTCTCTAAAAGGAATAACAAAAACAGTAACACTGAAACTGAGGGTAAAGAAGGAAATGCAAATTATAGTGTATATTTACTATTCAATCTATTTCCCTTATTTTACTACTTAAATGAGTTGTTCAGTTTAGCATGGCTAGACCCAGAAGTAAAAATTCATGAAATTAGGAAGTATTCTTTAAAGAAAAAAATGCACCAAAATTACTGAAAATAATTATACATAAAATGACACAAAGAAAATGTTTAAGGTAAGAGAATTATCTGAATAAAATTTTATTCTAACCAGGGCCAGCATTGCACTCTTCTGGATGACACATGAACAACATTTTGGCCTTTTGTTGTTAAAAAAAAAAAGTTCTTGCATTCAATGATACTTTAATGTAAATGATAAGGAACTAGTATGAATTTCATTTTAAATTTTAGCTCAGTAAGGTGAAATGGAAAAATGCTATATTTTAAAGCAAGAAAAAAAAAGATGTAGATTGTTAAATTCAGCATAACTTTTGCTTCTAGCTTTAAACAAGCAAAGAACCAGACAAGATATATAAAACTTTTCTTAACACACTAAGCATCAGGGAAAAAAGGACAATGATACCTAAAAGAAGAAAAACAAATAAGGGAAACCCTATCTGGAAAGTTCAATACCTAGACATAGTTTTTAGTCTGTGGAACAGTGAGGGGGAACCTAGTGGAGCCTAGTAGTATCCTTAGACTGCAAAACTGAACTGGGAGCCCTAGAGGCCCAGGGGACTAGGATCAGTTGGCAGAATACCAGAGAGAACAAAGCTACTGAGAAAGAGAACTTCTAAGTGTAGAGCATCTCTCTCCAGTTTTTAGTACTGATGAGAACTGTTCAGCATATGTATATGAGGAAATACTCAAGGTCAGTGTAGTGGATTGAACCATGTCTCTCATTCATATCTACCCAGCACCTCAGACTGTAACATTATTTGGAAACCTATTCCTTTGCCAATGTAATTAATTAAGTCAGGATGAGGTCATACTGGATTAGGGTGAGCCCTAAATCTAATGACAGGTATTCTTATACGAAGAGAGAATACAGAGAAATGCACATGAAAGAAGGAATGCCAACGACTGCTAGCAACCACTAGAAACTAGGAAAGAAGCATGGAATAGATTCTTCCTCAGAGTCTTCAGAAAGAACCAACTGTGCCTGACACCTCGATTTTGGACTTCCAGCACTGGCAGAGAATAAATTGCTGCTGCTTTAAGCTACCCAATTTCTGGTAATTTATTGTGGCAGACCTGGGAAAAATAATGCAGTTAGGAAAGTACCTCTTAAAAGGATTAGATAAAAATTCTCAAATACCATATAGTGGCGGGAATAGTTTCTCAGCAGCCAGAATGAAAATCCTCATAAATAACAGTCTATCAGATAGAGTAGTCAGAAGTGTCTTGTGTCAGTAGCAGAAGAAAATTAGACCTATTGTAAATGCTGCTATGGTCTTATATATCAAAGATTAAAAATGTGGCTAGAAGATATCAGGGAAATTCAAATCAAAACCACATTGAGATATCAACTTACACCAGTTAGAATGGCAAAAATCAGCAAGGCAAGAAACAACAAATGTTGGAAAAGTTGTGGAGAAAGAGGAACCCTCTTACAATGTTGATGGGAATGCAAGTTGGTGCAGCTACTTTGGAAAACAGTGTGGAGGTTCCTCACAAAATTAAAAATAGAGCTACCCTATGATCCAGCCATTGCACTACTGGGTATTTACCCCAAAGGTGCAGATGTAATGAAAAGAAGGGCCATATGTACCCCAATGTTCATAGCAGCAATATCCACAATAGCCAAACTGTGCAAAGAGCTGAGATGCCCTTCAGCAGATGAATGGATAAAGAAGATGTGGTCTTCTTTACACAATGGAATATTACTCAGCCATCAGAAAGGATGAATACCCAACTTCTGCATCAACATGGATGGGACTGGAGGAGATTATGCTAAGTGAAATAAGTCAAGCAGAGAAGGTCAATTATACGGTTTCACTTACTTGTGGAACATGAGGAATAACATGGAGGACATTAGGAGAAGGGAAGGAAAAATGAAAGGGAGGGAGAAATCGGAGGGGGAGATGAACCATGACAGACTGTGGACTCCAAGAAACAAACTGAGGGTTTTAGGGGGTGAGGGGTGGGGGATGGGTGAACGTGGTGATGGGTATTAAGGAGGACACAGATTGCATGGAGCACTGGATGTTATACGCAAACAATGAATCATGAAACACAGTACATCAAAAACTAATGATGTACTATATGGTGACTAACATACATACACACACATAAATTTCTCAAATAAATGCATCCCAGAACAAAGCTCTAAAATATTTATAGTAATATATTAAAGTAAAATGCATATATATGACATCTATTAAACAACTGCATGGCATGTGAAGAAATAGAAACATAATCCATGAGGAGGAAAATTATTCAATCTAAAGTGACTAAGAAATGACACATACAATAAAATTAATAGACAAAGAAATTAAAGCCCTAGAACATGGAGAGATCAGGAAACATAAAAAGGCTTTTAAAGAGAATTCCAAAGATGAAGACAATATCTGAAGTGAAAAAGAACTAGAAAAAAATTAAAGGCAGATTAGACATTGCAGAAAAAAGATCACTGAACTTGAATACACTGCATAAGAAACTATCCAAAATGAAAAAAACAAGAAAATAGCTTTTGGAGGGGAATAAAAAGAGCATTAGTCTGACAATTTCAAAAGGCTTAATACACATGTAATTGGGATCCTAGAAAAGGAGAAAATAATGAGAATATATTTCAAAGTAATAGAAAATTTCCAAAATTTCCATTAAGGAAAACCTACAGATTCTAAGCTCAATTAACCTAGACACAAGACACATGATGATAAAAAAAGAGTGACTGGAAGTTTGCATTATATAACCAACTTAACCCAAATTTTGTTATAAGATAAATATATCCTAGGGTAGTGATATGCAGCAGGTGACTATAGTTAATGATAGTGTATTGTGTATTTGAAAATTCCAAAGAAAATAGATCTTAAAAGTTCTCATCACAAGAAAAAATCTTTTTGTAATTATGTGTGGTAATGGATGGATATTAACTTATCATGATAATCATTTTTCAATATACATGTATCAAATCACTACACTGTATACCTAAAACTAATAGTGTTATATATCAATTGTGCCTCAATTTTTAAAAAATAGAGAAAAAATGACAAAGAGAAAATAATACAAGCAGGCAGAGTAAAAGACACACTATACGTAGAAGCATAAAAATAAAGATGACAGATTCCCACTGAAAATAATGCAAGCTAGAAAATAGTAGAGCAACATTACCAGAGTGCTGAATGTATAACAATCAATGCAGAATTCTATACTCAGAATTCAAATTATTTTTCAAAAACAGATGTAAAATAAAGATATTTTTATATGTAAAAGCTAAAACAATTCAGCACCAGTAGACCTACAAATCAAGAAATGTTAAAGAAAGTCCTTTAGTCACAAAGAAAAATGGTACAAAATGAAAATCACACTGAATGTAAACAGTTGAAACAGCTCATTTAAAAAAATATTATTTAAAAATATTACAAGAAAGGAAGATCCAGCTTTATGCAGCTTACAAGAAGTCAACTTTAAATATAATATAAATATAATATAAATATACTGATAGATAAAAAGGTAAAGGATGAAAAAAGATAAACAACGTAGCACTAAGAAAAAGAAGAGAAAGCGAATTTCTGAGTAAAGACCAGGGATAAAGTATCATCAGAGATAAAGAAACTCATTTAAACACAAGCCTAAATGTTATGCACTTAGTAACAGAGCTTTAACTCACATGAAACAAAAACTGATAAAACTACAAGTAGAAATAGACATAATTATAGTCACAGATTTTAACATCCTCTTCTCAATAATTATTAGAACAGTGGATAAAAATCATTAAGAATATAAAAGACTTGCCACTTAACTGATCAAGTTAAAATCACTGTACCATTAAGTAAAAATCATTGTTTTCATTCTGGTGGTTTCACAAGTATACACATAGGTCAAAAGCTACTAATTTGTACATTATAAATATATACAGGCTTTTAAAAAAATACTACACCTCAACGAAGCTGTTAAAAAACCTCAATATAAATCAAAGACTTTCTGAAACACTTTTAATCTTAACATTAAGAGTTAAAGAAAGAAAAAATTAGAAAGAAAAACTGAATTTCATACCTGGTGAATACTGGAAGTTGGGACTGAATAACCTGGACTCTAATTACAACAAGTAATAGTGTACTGAACATCAAAACAATGAGTTTTATTAGTGTCTGCAACATAGAAAATGGAATACTACTTTTTCCACGGAAAAACTGTCCAGCAGTAGTCCATAATAATGGCAAAGTATACTGCAAAAGGAAAAAAGAGTTTTAAATAACAATATACTATAATGTTTTCAATGCAGGATTTTCAAAATGCAAGATTAGTTATAAATTGACTATAATTATAAAATCAATATGGAGCAATTTGTGAAACTGATAATGAATAAAACTGAGCCAAATAATCTTATCTAATACTGAATTATATTGTACAATATTACTGTGCACATTCCCAAACTGCCTCATGATTTCATTATTGAAATTCAAAGAGTTGTCCTTAAAAAACTAAATGAGTCATAAAATGTTCAGTAATTTTCAATGGATTTGAAGATAAAACATGCTGGTTTCTTGCAAACTTTTTTGGTATACAGATTAATTTACATAATGATGTATTTAGAAAACAAGTTTATTACAAGAGAATTTAAGTATGATAAAGGATAGCAACAAAAACCATATTTCTCCTTACCCCTTGTGCAATAAATACTTCATACACACAGCAAATTCCCACAACTGTTATTCCTTGCTCTTTACACAATGTTGCAACAGCAACTAAAACCACTGTCAAGGCAATTGGAGTCCATACTGCAATTTAAAAACAGAAAAATATAACTACACAAAACAATTTTATAACATCATAAACAGATATTTTAAGTTAGACAACTATTATAATAAACTTTACTTGTGATTCTATATTGAAATTCATGTTATTTCCCACTAACCTGTACTTTACATTTTAAAATGTATTCAAATGTTTTAAGTGATTTTTCCTTTACATACTGAAAACAAAACATCAAGACATATAACTTGTACTAAAATTTTTTGTGGAGAAGAGAAACTCATAGGCTGGAGTGTTGTGACTAATGAAGTAATTAATGAACTATCAGTTTGAAATGAAGACAAATACTTTATTACACAGACATCTGTATGTTTAATTAAAAACCTGAAACTGAAAACTACTGGGCAAAGTAGACTAACATCTATTAAAAAAAGAAAATAAAAAGTATAAAAACTGAAACAGGTTCATGGTAAGAATTTACTATTCTTTTAAAAAATTTGCTATAGAATATTTATAAGTTCTATTTAAACAGAAAACCTACTTCATCAACTTTAAGCAAACATCTACTAGTAGAACAGTAATTTGATTACAGAAGAATTAATTGTGAGAGTAATTCTGGATCTACTACTAGTTTGCTTTGTGACCTTGGGCAACTTTTCTGAGATCATTTACCTACCGGAAAATATAATCTCTAATTCTTTTCCAGTTTAAAGGATATACTATAGTATGATTGTGTGACCTTAGGTTTATTTATTAAGAACATTAATCAAAGTAATAACTCAATTAATCCCAGGTATAAATAAAAAAACGATCTATGAATCTAATATATTTTCTTTTCTCATTCGGCTTTATACAGAAATTCATTTATTTTTGAAATTGCTTTTAACTTTAAAATACTCTATCGATTAAATTACTGAAAGCTAAACAACTCAAAAAACTTTGAACACTATTGGAGATACTCTGTATAATAGTATTCCTTTCCTCAAAAACAAAAACAAAAACAAAAAACCCTTATATTATAGTTAGATAGAAACCATCAAAACTATGAAAGTAGTAGATTATACCAATGGGATATGAGGGCAGATATAATCATACCCATTTTTAAGGTGAGGAAATAATTTTGGAGGTCTAAAAAAAAGTCATGCACAATAAAGAAATCATGACTTTAACCTGGTTCTTCTGACATTAAATTCAGAGCTTCTTACTAGTTTGTAATTACATTCCAGGACAGAGAGAGCAAACAGCTGCCTTATGCAATGTTGGATTCAATCTTAGCAACTAATAGCTCTAGTAAAGGCAAGAGCTTTATTGAAACCAGTCACTTTAGTTCTTCAACTTTTGGTGGCTGTATTACTGTGTGAACAAAAACTTTGATTTTATAAACAGCTCTCTGTGGTTAAAGTTACCATGTGTGATTTTGTCCAAAACAAGTCTCCCAGCTAAATACATTAACAATACTTAAAAACAGATACATGTATAAGTATAGATTCAATTTAAATAATTAAAATCCATTCCAACTTCAAAAAATAAGCTTCTAAACTGATTTTACATGTGTAAAGATATAAACCTCCAGCAATCACATATTCAGACCATTATTCCGAGTTAACCGGTACATTTTGTGGGGAGGGGTAACAGTCAAAAAAGTGAAGATGTATTTGTCAAATGATATGTGTTATGAAGAAAAATAGAAGGTGAAAGGAAACCGAAGGGAATGGGAAGATGAGTGGTGTACAGAGGACATTTGGGCAGAAACCCAAGCTAACAGAAAGGAACAAAGGCCCTCAAGTAGATCATGCTTTAAAAAAAAGAAGGGGGTTATGGATGGGTCATTAATAGCCTAGAATTTAAAGTAATCAAATAATTACAAATTGAAAAAAACCTGCAAAGGACAATATACATTAGAAAACTGAATACAAAGATGATAACAAAACTGTTTATTGTCTCAAGTGTAAAATTACATAATGTGGAATATGAAGTATTATGGAAGCTAAGAGGATAGAGAGAAGTTCAAAAGCAGGGTCAGCATCTTTTTAATCAGAATTGTTTAATTGTTCACTTGGTCATTTGCTAAATACATATATAATGAACCCTTACTGTATATAAGGAACCATTCTAGGAAATGGAGACAGAAATGTACCCATATTGCAAATCTAAGAAGACACTACAAGTGTTTGGCTAAATCACTTATTTCTTGAGCCTTACTTTACATTAATACAAAATTAGGCTCCTTATCATCAGTACTTTGGGTCTATAGTGAGAAAATTGTCCAGAAATGTAGGGAAAAAACTCAGAGTTAAATTTTAAGATGAACCAAATATAGGTTACCATCACGTAAACTCTTTCATGACCACTGTTCCCACACTTGTAAAAAGCCATTTTTATTGCCTGGAGCTTGTTTTCTGCTAATAGCTGGCAATTTGCAGGATTAATAACCTAATTTGTACAAAGCATTTTTCAGGGTGGGCCACACGGTAGGGACTCAATAAGTAGCTGAACTATGATCAACACATAATAAAAGTTATATTCCAATAAGCTTTCAACTTTACCTAAACAATACAATTCACAGCCTTCACAGGTGTTATTATAGAAGGACAACTTAAGTATTAGTACTTGTACCATTTATAGATAACAGCACATGGAACTAAGAATGACTCTAAAACTCCTATATTCTAGGGTAACATTTTTAAGTTAAAACATACAGAATCTGTTAGTCATAATGAAGTATAAACTACATGCAAAAAATTTTTAATACATGCATATCACGTTCATATGTCCATACATGCTGAAGTAGTACAATATACAAAGATAAACCCAAGTGTGGCATACATTTTATAAGAAACAGAGTAAATAAACATTACTTGATCAAGTTTTATAGATATAGAGAAAAAAATTAAATGTTAGACACTCACCTATGGAATTATCGGGTCCTTTTGATCTGGTATATGACAAAAATGCAGCTAGAAAAAAGATAGAGGACAAAAGTTCTGCTCTTCCTACAACACCTGTTACCTAAAATGGAAAAGGGAGGGTAGTTCATATTAATGAAGACTCTCTTGAAAATTTAACTACCATATATAATAACAGCATAAATAAAATAAAAATAAATAAATAAAATAAAAATAGAAATCAAATTGCCATAATTTTTAAAGCACACATTCCAGTTTCTTAGACATTCTCTGAGTGCCCTCATGTGGTGAATTTGTATAACTTCCATAAAAATAAATTTACCAGTGACTCCACAATAGTTTTTTGATTACTATTTTGAAATAATTATAGACTCACAGGAAGTTACAAAAATAGATACAGAGAAGTCCTGCGTACGATTTACCCAGCTTCCCTCAACAGAAACATCTTAAATATTAATATAGCATCTAGAATAGTTCTTAATTAAAAAAAAAACCCTAAGACCTTACATATTTTCTTAAAATATAAGTATTCTTAAAATATAAAAATACTCATAAATTCAGTAAGTTCTATCTCATAATAAATGTGTAAACTCAAGACAATAAACTTTAAATAAGTTCTTTTTTGGGGTTACTGGGTGGCTCAGCCAGTTAAGAGTCTGACTCCAGTTCAGGTCATGATCTCAGGGTCTTGGGGATCAAGACCCACACAGGGCTCCCTGCTCAGCAGGGAGTCTACTTGTCCCTCTCCCTCTGCCCTCCGGCTGCTTGTGTTCTGTTTCTCAAATAAATAAAAGTCCTTTTTTTAATTCTAAAATTTTAAATATAAAACGCTCAAACCCTTTCCTTTATTCTGAACTCACTGTAGAATTTAAAACCACCTATCATTTTTGTAAATGCATGGAAAAATGTTCATTCAACTAGACATAAAAAGTTTCAAGACAGTGAGAGAGATACACAAATCCCTTCTAATACACACAGACCCATTCAAGTACAACAGAGGTTAAACATACTTTTGCTTATAACTGAAAGCCTATAACAAAGCAATAAACAGTCCTTTTTGCTCTGATGAGAGGCAATTTTGGGGTTACAAGGTTATCAAGAAAAAGCTGTAATACGTCTTGGTAGGTAGGGGCTGACAGACATACTGGTACAGCAAAGACAGTTCACAATTTTAAAACATGTGGCATCAGACAACATGAAAGTACTGATTATTTTCATCAGTTATAATGTTTACACATATTTTGCTGTATATTTACATACATTTTCATTCTTTTACTTAAATTTGTTTTATTATTTTCTGTCCTCTGAAACACACTGCAAAGTTGACAAATATTTTAAATCTATATTCATAAAAAAACAATTAGCAAAGGACTATGTTCATTTATACTTCACATTATTCATCTTGAGCAATTATATCTTATGTCCTTAAATAACAAATGTTTATATTTCAAAATTTGTTTTAAATTTAAAAATTTTAGGGGCATCTGGGTGGTTTAGTCAGTTAAGTGCCTGCCTTCAGCTCAGGTCATGATTCCAGGGTCCTGGGATCGAGCCCCACATTGGGCTCTCTGCTCAGTGGGAACCTGCTTCCCCCTCTCCCTTTGCCTGTGGGCTCCCCTGCTTGTGTGCTCTCTTTCTAATAAATAAATAAAATCTTAAAAATAAATTAATTAATTTAAAAATTTTATGTAGTAGGAAGTTAGACTCTACACTAGAAAGTTAAGACTTATACCAATTCAAAAATCTTCAAATATTTTAATTAAGGCCATGGTTAAATTTTTTTCTTAAAAACATACCATTATAGTCACTATGTAAGCTTTGTTTGACAAAAAAAAAAAAAAAAGAAGAAAAGAACTCTGATTTACAGTTTTACTTACTGCTTCTGTGTGTATTGGGTGCACTGCAAAAAGTAAAGAAGCAATCATACTACTCCTGTTGTCCAGAAAAAGTTTGCAGACTTTAAGAAATATCACACTAACCACAGCATGAAAAATCATATTTAGGAGATGATATGACATTGGTTTCAGTTCACTAAACAGATAATTTAAGCGAAATGTCAACACTGTTAAGGGACGGTAAGACTTGTGGCTTCTTTCCTAAAAGGAAAAAAAAAAAATCATCATTAAAGTAGGATGGTCCTTCACGGCACATAAACTAATCCTTGCATTTACTATTAAAACAATCTACGTTTGGCTGAGATATAGCAATAAAGTAAAGAAATGTCCCAAGGATAACACAAACCTAAAAGATAGTTTTGTAATGTGTTTTCCTATTTCCTTAGTCCCAAAACAAAGGCAATTTCCTCCTTTTGCAAATATCCCATCCTATTAACAGTAGAGGAAGAACATATGACTATTAATTCCTCTTCAATACAAAAAATTTAAACAAAAATAAAGCAAGACAATAGTAGCATTGATCAAATTAGAACACAGGATTCTCTCCAAAGCCTCCTTTCCAATCTATTACTAATACAAGCATTTATGTAACTGCCGCCCAGATTCTCAAAAGGAAATAAAAGAACAAAATGTTTACCAGGTCAGTTTTAATAGTGAAGACTCAGAAAAGTACTATCTAATTGTTTTACGAAAAATACCTTCATAATATGTAAGCCTGAATATATTAAACCAAAAAAATCCCCAAATACTACACACATAATAACACAAGAACAAAAACTTTCTTAGAATAACAGAATAGATACCTTTGTTATGGTAGTATTCCTGGCAATAAATCAAATTTTAGGTGAAGCTGCTGAATTTCTTTACCGGTTAGAAGTTTCATTTAACCAGAAATATTTTTACCATAAGAAAAAAATCAAACCAGATTTAAGAATAAAATACACAGGACAAAAACACATAAAATAGCCTAGTTATTTTTTTTTTAATTTTATGTAAGGGTATTCACACTCACCTTCTTTGCTCTCATACTCCTTACCATATTTTGCTGTAACTCTGATATTACAAGTGTTGACTTAAGCCTGTTCATCCCTACTAGGGAACATTAGGAACCATGAGGAACAAACATTTCTCAATTTGAAGACAGGAACATTTTAATATCTCTGTATGGACTACAAATACCATGAGTGATGTTAACTAGAATGCTCTTTGCTGTTTAATTTTTGTACATCATTTGATTTAGCTAAGCTATACAAAATTTTTTTTTAAGGCATTATACTGAGCTGCCATGATGTGTATATAAAAGTAAAAAAAGGGGCGCCTGGGTGGCTCAGTGGGTTAAGCCGCTGCCTTCGGCTCAGGCCATGATCTCAGGGTCCTGGGATCGAGGCCCGCATCGGGCTCTCTGCTCAGCAGGGAGCCTGCTTCCCTCTCTCTCTCTCTCTGCCTGCCTCTCCGTCTACTTGTGATTTCTGTCTGTCAAATAAATAAATAAAATATTTAAAAAAAAAAAAAAAAAAAAAAAGTAAAAAAAGGCCTAGAAACCTTTTGAGTGCCTGAAAGGTTACCAAAGTTCCAGTGGGACATATTTGCCAGTCAAAAGGATGAAGTCCAAAAGTGCAGGGAACAGGTTATTTTTAATTGCAATATGCAAAATAGTTTTGTTAGGTCAATTAGATGTACAATCACAGCTAATGGCCAATTAAAAATTAAATTATTAACATAATTATTTACACAATACATTCGTAATCTAAGCCTCCTTTGTGATAAAAAGTCATCAGTGTAGTATACAACAATAGACTACTCTGTGAAAATATAGTAAAATAGCTAGTTCTGTTACAAACAAAACAATATAGATCATTATTAAATTAGGGTATATTAAAGAAAAAACTTAATTACTCATAGTATTAGGCAGCAATAGAAACATAAGCGTGAATATAATGAATAGGCTAATAGTCTCCTATTAATGTGAATCTCCATCTAGTGATGGTAAAACAAAGTGAAATGGGATATTTGCAAAATTTACCTTAACAAAGATAAATCATAAGCCAAATGCTGGAAGAGATGTCTCATTATAGCTAAGTGGTTCTCAACCCTGGCTGCGCCAGAGAATTATTTGGATAAACAGAAAAAGTCTAATCCTTTACTCCTCCCTACCCCTCAAATCCCACAAGAAAAATAAAAAAGCAAACACACACAAAAATAACACTGATGTCCACATCCCATTCTGAGATAACTGTAACAAATTTGAGCAGAGCCTTAGTAATACTTTTTAAGAGCCCCAGGCAGATTCTAATTTGTAGCTAGACTTATAATCCAATGAACCATTCAAAAACAAGAGTATTACTTATCCAAGAATGGGTTTACTAAAGAGATAATCTAAACACTAAGAGGCCCAGAGGACTCCAAAGATCCCTAATATGTCAGTATTCGTACAGCTCACGAGTATGTCCAAAGCCCAAAAGGTGTCTTTAAGATCTACACTGGTACAAAAATCCTTATGAAGGTTTGGGCACTCAGAGATAGGCTTCCAGGGTATCATTACCTGATGATACCAACCATTAGATCTCTGAATATGCTAATTCCAGGCTGGTCAAGAAAACCTGTAATACCTAAATACTACTCAGAATAATTCTTCCTTGGGTCATGCCTGGATGGCTCAGTTGTTAAGTTTCCGCCTTTGGGTCTGGTCACGATCCCAGGGAGCCCTGCAATGGGCTCCTTGTTCAGTGGGAAATCTGCATCTCCTTCTCCCACTCTCCCTGCTTGTGTTCCCTCTCTCTGTCAAATAAATAAATAAAATCTTTAAAAAAAAAAAAAAAAGAGTAATGGCACATTTCCCTACAGAAAGAGAATATGCCCCTCCTAAAAAAGGAGTAAGCAACAATCTCCACCATATACTGTTATTCAAATTTGTTCATTCATTTATTGTGAGTATTTTATTATGAGTTTTTATTATGAGTATTTTTCTTAATCTGTCCACTTACAGGTCCTCTGAACAAAATCAAATTTTCAATCTGTAAAGCTTAGGATGTCACAAAACATAGCCACTGACACCATGGTATGATCTTTCATGAGACCCTTAACCTGGCCAGCTAATCTTTCAGTTAAAATCTCAATGTCATGATTAAAATCACTACAGATACTAGCTTAAGTTGGGGAAATGGACACATTTTTCTAAGGCTCACTAGGGAAAAAAATGCAAGGGTAGAAGGAAAGAAACTGCCTAGAACATAATGTATCTTATAATACAGAATCATATTTTTTTCTCATTATCAAATATTCATTTCTTTTAAAGGCTAGAATTGGGTGAGAAGAGGAAGGTTACAAGAAAATAAAGTCTGCTTATTTAACAAGGAAAAATACTTAGGTGCTTGTGACTAGAGGAATGACAGACTTCGTTCCCATTCTTGAGAAGCTTCCATATTTAAAGAATGTGGAAAGGGACCATGAATGACAACTGACAAACTATGAAAGACTGTTGTATGTTACAGTTCAACTATGCACCAGGTACTATAAATTAATTCATTTATTTATCCTCGAGGTATTATTCTTTTATAGATAATATTTTTCATACATCTTGCCATCTAAAAGCTATAGTCTCACCAATTTCATACAACTATTATGTAATATAACAGGAGGATCCAATCTATGGGATCCCAAAATGACAAAAGTTTAATTCCCAAAAGTTTAATAGTGACCTTCAAGATAAAATACTGACAAAATAAATATATCTTCATAAAAAAATGAACTAAACTATTGGATTCTCAATATAAAATTAAAATAACTATTAGGTAACAGATATGACACAAATTTAAAATTTTCTGCAGAAAAAAACTCAATATCTTTACCTTTAAAGTCTAATCTATTTATACTGAAGTCACATATTTTTAGATGGTTAAACATATAATAAGTGGTCATCTCTTTTGCCTGATTGATGAAAAAAAATTAGCAAGAAATAGATTTGTTTACACTTATTACTATCCTAACACATTTGATTTTCACATACGTATGTTGTTTTTAAAAAGATTAAACCAAGGTACACAACCAAGGAAAGAATCATGTACTGCTTTAAAGAAGACAATCACACTGGGGCGCCTGGGTGGCTCAGTGGGTTAAAGCCTCTGCCTTTGGCTCAGGTCATGATCCCAGGGTCCTGGGATTGAGCCCCACATCGGGCTCTCTGCTCAGCGGGGAGCCTGCTTCCCCTTCTCTCTGCCTACCACTCTGCTTACTTGTGAACTCTCTGTCAAATAAATAAAAAATAAAATCTTTAAAAAAAAAAAAAAGAAGAAGAAGAAGAAAATCACATCTTCTACCTCCTATCTAACATATACATTTTAGGGAAACAAATTCATAAATACTATGATAACAATGTTGATAAAAAAAATCAGGAGTAATAAACTTAGAATATTTTAAAATATAAGATGCATATAAGCGATAAATAACTACTTACCTCAGACATAGGAGTTCCCCAGAAGTCATTCTGAAATAAAGTTTTTAAAGGTGTAGATGGATGCAGGTCTTTATTATCCAGTATTGCTGAAACATCATCAAAAACAAAACCACAAAAGAGGCTGTTCCAATAGCAGGCAGTAACCACACCTACTATTAAGGTTATTTCTTTGAGGTTAATATCAGCCATCTTTTCCACAAGCACTTGTGGACAAAATCTGGGGGGGGAAAAATCATGAAGATAAGATGAAATAAGCATCACTGTTTCTTCATCTAAATAAAATTTTCATCAAAAGATAAGTAAAATAGTGAATGTTAATTCTCCCAGAGAATTCTTCAAAGCTCAGCTCAAATTTCATCCACCTCTGAAAAGCATTAGCTAACCACCTCTCCAAATTCCTAACTTAAAATTGCTCCTTCATGTATTTCATATTTCTATTAGAATCTTTATCACACCATTTAATCTCTGGACTTACCTCTCCAGCTAACAAGACAGTGACTCCTTATCAATTGTCACAGGTCAGGTTACTCAGGGAAACACACACACACACACACACACACACACACACACACACACATACACACACACTTTAAAAACCTAGTATGGGGGGTGCCTGGGTGGCTCAGTGGGTTAAAGCTTCTGCCTTCGGTTCAGGTCATGATCCCAGGGTCCTGGGATCGATTACCGAGTTGGGCTCTCTGCTCAGTGGGGAGCCTGCTTCCTCCCCTCTCTCTGCCTGCTTCTCTGCCTACTTGTGATCTCTGTCTGTCAAATAAATAAATAAAATCTTTAAAAAACAAAACAAAACAAAACAAAACAAAAAACTGAGTATGGTATACTCCAGTAAATAAATTTTTGTTAGAAAAAAAAATAAAAGATACTGAACATAGATTTTCTGAAATGTAGATGAAGCTTGTATTTTAGTACCTTATATACCCGAAGATCAACTATTAACTAAATTAGGCATCCAACTGTGAGTCTGCAGCCCTGTTTAATTTGGTTCGAGCCTTTTAAATATATCTTAAATGTGCTTAAAGGCATTTTAAGCCTAAGCTAACTATATACTAGCCATTTAACTATAGTCTCCCTATTTTTTCACACTGATTTATTTGATTGATGTATGTTATCTGCTTAACAATGATCTTAAAACCCAGATCTAAATCAGTGTATTTCTCATTACAACAAATGATTTTAATCTAGAGAACAGGCTTCATACATGACAATTTATAATTAAGTCACTGCTTTAGAAAGAATTTAAGAGAATGGTTTAGAGTAAAAGAAGCTGTATTAACTGGACAATACTGAAGAATGAGCCGTATAATAAAAATAAGATTGGAGGGTACTCTTGGGAAAACCAAGCCAATGATATACTTTTCCAGCTTGAGTAGTGTCATTAGTATCATTTTAGTATTATCTGTGGAAGGCAGAATTGTGGCCCACCAAAACCATTCATAACCAAATCCCCTGAATCTGTGATAATGTTACTTTACATGGCAAAAGAGACATTACAACATGTGATTAAATTGAGGGTTTTGAGGGACACCTGGGTGGCTCGGTTGGTTAAGTAGCTGCCTTTGGCTCAGGTCATGATCCCAGCATCCTCGGATCGAGTACCACATCGGGCTCCTTGCTCGGCAGGGAGCCTGCTTCTCCCTCTGCCTCTGCCTGCCACTCTGTCTGCTTGTGCTCACTCTCGCTCCTCTCTCTCTCTGACAAATAAATAAATAAAATCTTTATAAAAAAACTATTAAAAAATAAATTGAGGGTTTTGAGATGAGGGGATTATATCTTTATTATCTGGGTGGGCTAATTCAATGACAAGAGACCTTAGAAGTTAAAGAGGGAGGCAGGAGAGTCAGGAAAGGGGAGATGGGAGTGATGTGATGGCGGCTGGGACCACAAGGCAGGGAATGATGGTGGCCTCCAAAAGCTGGAAAAACCAAAGGAACACATTCTTCATTAGAGCCTCTAAAGTAACCACAGCCTACTGACTCTCAATTTTAGTCTAGGGAAACCTATTTTGCACCTACATAATTATAAAATAATAAATTTGTGTTAAGTCACTTTATTTGTGGTAATCTATTACAGCAGCAAGAAGAAACTAATTAAAGAGCCAGAAGATCTAAGACCTGATATGTATCTATAGGAGTTCTTGCTAGATGAGAGAAGAATACAGTAGGGAGGGCAGAGAGACTTAAAATCAGGTGAAAGACTTATATAAGGATACAGACACACACACAAAAGCCTATAAGAAAGTATTAAAGTACATTTAGAATCAGATAGGAAAACCTTAGAATATAATACTTAAAGAAATGCAAAATCCAATCTTAGAAATTACAAAAGGAAGTAAGCTGTACCTTTTGAAGAAATAGTTTTTAGTAAGAGAAAAATGATCTAAGAGTTTATCTGAATCCAGAACTGATTTATCATCTCTAAAGAATATGAACCTGCACCTTATCCCAGAAAAAATTAGTGGCAGTTGTTTAAAGATTGGAGATACTGAATAGGCATTTGCCTCACTTCTTCTCAATCACAGACTAAAATGACAATCAAGGAATAAAAAGCAAAAAGCAAAAAAATAATAAAATAAATAAATAAAAATGAAAATAAATAAATTCTCAAGGATAAAGACCACTGGATTTTGGAAGCTCCAAAAACAAAAGTTTAGTGGTGATTCAACAGAGCTCAGGAAAGTGCATCTTAAGCTTAAGGGGTAAAGCTAAAAAGCTTTTTGCGTCACTGCCAGCAACAATCTCAAAACTGGTGACAAGAATCTCAAGAAAAAGGAACAGATGTACTTGTTAAAATTTAGACTTCTCTGTCATTGGGTACAGGCAAGTAACCTTTTCTCCTGTAGCATGGCAGAAGACTAGAGACTTCCTCTCCGAAATGGATGAAACACAGTGTGTCTGATAAAGAAGATACAAGTGAAAACAAAGGTAGCAAACTGAAAATGAAGGTTAACTAAAAGTCTGTATTTTGAGACTCTCCAGTTATCTTCTACCAACTAGGCTCAGAATCTTATAAAATTTTACAACCCTGGAAACAAACAAAAAAGAGGCCTCTAAAAGCTTCCAGAAAAGAAGAAAGCAGGTTTCATGGCAAAGATTAGGAATTCAAACAAATCTCTCTCTTTTTTTTCCCACTAACACTGGAAGCTGGGGGTTGGGGGGGGGGGGAGAGCCAGAAAAAAAGGAGTAATGCTTCAAATTTCTGAGGGATAATAATTTCTAACCTAAAATTTGATATTAATAAACACAAATTTCCAGAACAAAATCTTAAGATATTCAAGTTCTCAAAAACCTTATCTCTGGTGTCTCCTCTTCTCAGGAAACTGAGAAGAAGACATATTCCAATAAATGAGGGAATATACCAAGAAACAGAAAGGGAGGGAAATCAGGAAACAGGGGATCCAATGCAAGACAGCAACAAAAGAAATACCCAGAATGAGAACCATGCAAGCAGGTCCACTAGCCAGCACTGGAACAGGTCAGAAGGTTCTTGAGCAATACTCTCAGGAAGATATAAACAGAGCACCTAATGTGTAAAAACTATTTCATTCTCCCATTGTGTGTGTGTGTGTGTGACTGTAATTTAGAAAAACAAAACAATTCAGGACATCTACCACTAGGCGGGTGAAAATCAAGTCCTGTGTATGGGTCACAAATCTCTCTCCCACATAAAATCTCAGGACCCTGATCTGGGAACAACATTTGGGATTCTTACCCCGAACTGCTGTTTGTCAAACTGTTTGCTTAAGTGTTCTCACCACAGGAAAAACTAAAATTAGTAGAAGAAAAAGAGTAAATTAAACCTCTACTACTTCAAAGTTATATTGGGGAACAATATACATATGATCATTACAGTACTAATCATGTTTAAGAGACTCAACATACACCATAGACTCTTGGTATATTAGCTTCAAAACCATAAAGTACAATTTTATATGATACAATAATATATAACATATATTAAATTATAAACCATGCAATTTGTGGATTTAGACTTTTTAGTTGAAAAGTATAATAATTTAGCCAAGTTTACAAATATTATTGGAATTTTGTAAGGACTTGGGAGTTGCTATAGTTTTAAGCTTAATTTACTAGTTTATACAAATTGTTTTAAGTATTGAGAAAGTTTCGCTTTTTAAGTCAGATATCTGAAGTCCTTGAATACAAATGAATACATTCAAACTGTAAATATAATTTTTTAAAGATTTTATCCCCTTATTGAAGAGAAAGAGAGCATGAGCAGGGGGCAGGGAGAGGGACTAGGGGAGAGTGAGAAGCAGAATTCCCACTGAGCAGGGAGCCCAAATGGAACTCAATCCCTGGGAGTCCAGAATCATAACCTTGGCTGAAGGTAGATGCTTAAGCGACTGAGCCACTCAGGTGCCCCTATAAATACAATTTTAAATTAAGGGAATTTAAACAAGTTTTTTTAAAAGACATATTTGTTTATTTTAGAGAAAGAGAGCAAGTGCGCACGTGTAGGGGGTGGGGAGGCAGAGGGGTAGAGTGGGGAGAGAGAGAATCCCAAGCAGATGCCACATCAGGCTTGATCCCATAACCCTGAGATCACAACCTGAGTGGAAACCAAGACTTGGATGCCTAACTGACTGTGCCACCCAGATGCCCTGACCAACTTTGAAACAAACTGACTAAGGCACTTAGTCCTTTCAATTTGAGTTGTTATAGAGAAAAAGGGTAAGTTTATAAAATAAGGGTTTTTTTTTAGGTTGAATTTAAAGGTTTAAAAAAACCTAAGGTTATAAAATGCAACTTTAAGAAACTTAGACAGTTCCCAGGATTTCTAAATAGTTAATGAAGAGTTATACAGTCACATTAAGTTGCAATGCAGTTCATTCAGTAACTGAAACACTCAAATCCAACATAATAATCAAAACTCTCAACTTGATTTAACTTAAGGGATTGTCCTCTGCTCCAAGCTCTGGATCACTGCAAATAAGAAGCCTCTTGTCATAGAATGGGGTTCTACTCTTCCTTCTTTAGATATGAGAGTACCTTACATTCTTGTTAAACATAGTTTTTGAACACTACAACATTAGAGCAAAATGGTGAAAGAAAGGAAAACAAAAATGCTTACTTGACACGTATGGTATAAAACCCCATACCCCTGGGAATCATCACCTCAAGTTCCTTTTATTTCTATTTCAACTTCCTTCATTAGAAGGAAGACCCTTAGTCCCTCCTTGGAAACGTGATATCCAGCTTTGATTCACCGAGATCTATTTGCAATCATGACCCCTACTTCCATCCTCTACTCCCACAGGTGGCTTTGGGGGCAGAACCTCAGATGATTCCACAACTGAGTTCACAAGCATGCACTAGAACTAGCTCACTCCCTTTGTTTCATCATTAAACTCCCTTGGGTTATCTTTAAAATTCTACAAACTTGGTATGGGTGAGGGGTTTAAGGAGCATCACGTGGGTTTACCAGTGAAATGCTATTCATCAAGTAAATGGCATTATAAAATGCTTACTATTCATGATGAGTACTGTTATGGTTAGTTTTATGTGTCAACTTGACTAGGCGAGAGTAGTATCAAATACTAATCAAGGTGTTGGTATGAAAGTATTTTGTAGATGTGGTTAACGTTTACAATCCAATGACTTTAAATAAAGATTATATTCCATAATGTGGATGGACCTCATCTAATCAGTTGAATTACCTTCAGAGCAATACTGAAGTTTCCCTAAAAAGAATTTCTACCTCAAGACTGCAGCATCAGATCTTCCTGGAGAGTTCCCACTTTTCCATCCTACTCTACATCTACAAACTCTACAAATTCTGAATTTACCAGCCCTATAATTTTTTAAGTCCATTCCTTGATATAAATATCTTTATTTGATACATATACACAAGTATATGTAGGTATATATATACATATACAAATATGTAACTATACATATATATTACTGTTGCTGGTTGTGCCTGGGATCCCTATTGCTTATAGTTATCTTGCTTGATTAAAGCAGGAAATCTAAAGTGTAGGGGGTCTCCACTAAAAAGGAGAATTACAGGCCAATATCTCTGATGAACATGGATGCAAAAATTCTCTACAAGATACCAGCAAACTGAACTCAACAGTATGTTAAAAGAATTATTCACAATTGCATGGAATTTATTCCTGAGCTGCAGGAATGGTTCAATATTCACAAATCAATAGAGGTGATACACCACATTAACAAAAGAAAAGATAAATAAAGGGGGATAAAAACCCTTCAAAAAGAATGAAATCTTGCCATTTGCAACCATGTGTATGGAGGTAGAGTGCATTATATGAAGTAAAATAAAATAAGTCAGTCAAAGACAGACAAATACTGCATGATCTCACCCCTACACAGAACTTAAGAAACAAAACAAATGAACATATGAGAAGGGGGAAAAAAGAAAGAGAGAGGGAAAAACCATAAGACTCTTAGATCTGAGAGGTGATGGAGGGAGGTGGTTATCGCACAGACTAGATGGGTCGTGGGTATTAAAGAAGGCTCTTGATACGAAGAACACTGGGTATTGTATGTAAATGATGAATCACTGAATTCTACTCCTGAAACCAACATTGCACTGTATGTTAACTAATTAGAATCTAAATAAAAATTGCTAAAGTGTAGAGGTCTTAGGTTGGAAAGCTAGTTTCTGCTATGTATGGTCATATCCTCTAGTAGGCTAACCTAAACTTCCTTAAATGGTGAGCTCAGGAGAGAAGGGGGGCAAATCCCAGTGCACAAACTCTTTTCACATCGTTACTTAAGGCATATAAATATATCCGTGTGTGTGTGTGTGTGTGTGTGTGTGTGTGTATCTCCCCTCCCCGCCATGAAGCAAGGTTAAACTATAGTCACCGAAGGAGAGGTTAGTACAAGGGCTAAGATCGTAGAATTTTTGAAGAATCTCCAAGGGAGCATATTATGGGAGAAAGGGAATGACAGCTAGTAGTTCTCATGGATGTCATGAGCTCAGCTATGGAGTCATTTTACGTTCTGCCCAAAAGAACTACTTGTAAGGGTAGAAGTTAAGGGAAACAGAAAGGTTTACGTAAAGGAATATATAGAGGGAGGCATGATTCACTGGGGGCCACTACTATAACAATGTACCACATCAGTATTAAATGTTAGCTGTGGGAATGGTACAGAGTATATGTTTGTGTACTCCTAAAATTCATGTTAAATCCTAATGTTCAATGTGGTATTTGAAGGTAGGGCTTTTGAAAGGTGATTAGGTCATGAGGATGGGTCTTCACAAATGAGATTAGTGCCCTTACCAAAGAGGCATGAGAGAGATCTTTTGTCCCTTCTGCCATGTGAGGAAATAGTAAAAACACTACCCATTATCCAGGAAGTGGGCCCTCATGAGACACTGAAAATGCTCATGCCTTGATCTTAGTACGTTCTAGTCTCCAAAACTATGAGAAATAAATTCCTCCTTTTATAAAACACCTAATATAGGGTATTCTGTTAGAGCACTATGAACACTGCCGTGTGAGGAAACAGTAAAGACACTACCCATGAGCCAGGAAGTGGGCCCTCATCAGACACTGAAAATGCTCATGCCTTGATCTTGGTACTCTGTAGTCTCTAGAACTGCGAGAAATAAATTCCTGTTTTTACAAACCACCTAGTACAGAGTATTCTGTCAAAGCAATATGAGTAGACTAAGGCAAATTCCAGTACTTCTTCTAGCCACATAAACATATTCAACGCAGACTCATAGTCTGAGTGAATGCGACTGATTTGTGTTTACTTACAACAATGGCATGTCACTACATACACACAAACAAACTAAATGCAATGGAAGACCACTTAAGAGCTACAACATAGAGATACAAAACTTAATATACTTCCTTCAGCAAAACTGTACCATGAACCCCTTTTCCTAAAAATCCAACAGTATAATTGTGGAAAAAAATAAACCTGTAGGAAACTTTTGTATGAATCTGGGACTATCTACCCTGGAAAGTAAAGTTTTCTCCATAAAATAATTTCATGATGTTATCTTCTTCAGTAAGAATAATCTATATTTCATGACTTTTTTAAAGCACATAAAGTTTGTGAAGGCTGCATTCACGCTTGTTCCTCCTAATCTTTCCAGTCTCCTGTCAAAAGACAAGTATCTGCTTGTTGCACACTGAATCCTCTCCAGGAGAACAAACAAAACAAAACATTTATTACACACAGTGCATACTAAATTTCTCATGGCCATGTTTTATTACAGATGCTGGAAAAATAAGTTACCATTCATTTTCTCTATAAGGCAGCTAAAAAGGGAATGGAAGTAACATTTAAATAAAGTAAGTGTCCTGATATAGGGAATAAAGTAGTAATTATAAAAGGGAAGCCTTTCTTGTGAGATGATTTTGGTCATATAAAACTGCTCATAAAACCAGGAAGAAGAAAAGAAGGCAGGTCCAGGCAAGTGTTCCTTTAATAAGTTCACTTATAAAATTATCACATAAATCTCTTCTCTTGGTGAAAACTGACTGATGCAGAAAATCTGATGAAAAGTAATAGCGAGTTTTGGCAACTTTCCTCAAAATTACATAGTGACTGTTTGAACTAGAACTTGGATTAAATTTCTTGATTCAGTTAGGTACAAACTTACCACAATGCACTAGGATCTAGACCACCTCAAACTTGTGTCCTGTTGTATCCCCCCCATATAGCTGTTGGGGCAGGTCACTGAAAAGACTGCCAGTTGATCTATAAACTGGACCCAGGTGATCTGAGTCTCCTTATCCCCTCCCCTTGGGAATGTGGTTCTGTTTGCTTTTCCTGCTCCCCAAGGCTGCTGCAACCACATAGCCTTGAGATAATGATATGGTGTTGAGAACACTGCATGATACACTTGACTACACCCAGTTAAGGCCTCTTTCTACATAAACTTTTAAGATTTGTGTGGTGGGTACAGGGATCCATTATTTTTCTGGCTGTCAAAGACAAGCTCTTAGGCAAGACCCCTTTGCTTAGTGAAACTGCCACCTACCAAGCTGGAGTGGCCTTCCCATTTCTTTGGTCTCTCTGCCCTCCACATTCAGTAGCCAGTTTCCAATTTTATCTGGGAAGCTCCCAAGGAAGTTATGAACCAACACTAGCACAGTGTAAAAGGTCAAAAATACTGTTAGAATAAGTAAAAAAGACTGAAATTTAAGTTAGGACTGTAATTGAGATCTGGGTTACAAATGAGATTCATTAATTATTAGGAAATAACTTAGCTTCTCTAAATCTATTTCCACTTCTGAAAAATGAAAATAAAATTCATCATTATACCAGGTACATTGAGTTGCTGGGAATATAAATATGAACAACAGGGTGAGGGGAAGTAAGGTCAGTAAAGACCAATACAGACAAGACAAAACTAGTAAATGAATATATAGGATAGTTATAACAAAGGAAAACCAAGAAAAACAAGGTGCTGCAGTAAAAACAGATTCTTATGACAAAAATAAACATGAAGTTTTTAGCATATGACTCATGTGATGAGAGAAATTAGATCTCATGTCTTCCTTCCCTTGCTAAATTATGAATTAAAAACTGAACATGAAAAATACGTAATTCAAATTCCTAAGTAAACAAAATTTCATCATTAAAATATGATATTTACTATAGACAGCAAGGCTGAAGAACAAGCACTTTACAGATGTTGGTTCTTACCATGCCTGAAGAGGCAGTATGGCATTAAACAGAATGTCCTCCAGCCTGAAAAATCCATTTTCAATCACACCATTTAAGTTTTAGCACAGTACTTAACCTCTCCAAGCCTCAGTTTTACAACTTGGTTGGAAAATACGGATGATATAGGCACTCACTTCACTGGACTGTTATGAAGATTAAATGATAAGAGTGACAAAATTATAGTAATCATAAGAGAATGGCATTTGCATAAAACACACAGGTTAATGGAACAAAACAAACCAAATACCAAGAATATACAATGAAGAAAGGAGAGTCTAATAAATGGTGCTAGAAAAACTGGAGAGGCCACATGCTCGCTGAGAATGACTTTCTGGATTTGGAACCAAAAGCAAAGGCAAAAAGCAAACATAAACAAGTGGTAGTATGTAAACTAAAAAGGAAACCCAACAAAGGAAACTGCCCAACAAAGGAAATGATCATCAAAATGAAAAGACAACCTATAGGAGGGAGAAAATACCTGCAAATCATATATCTGATAAGGGGATAATATCCAAAATATCTAGGGAACTCATACAACTCAACAGCAAAAAAGGAAATAATTTGATTTAAAAACAGAGAGAGGAACTTCTTCCAAAGACATACAAATGGCCAACAGTTACATGAGAAGGTGCTCAACATCACTAATCAGGGAAATGTGAATCAGAACCAGGAGGCACCACCACACACCTGTTAGTTTACTGTCATGGAAAAGACAAGAGATAACAAGGGTTAGCGAGTCGGGGGAGAAAAGGGAACTCTTGTGCACTGTTGGTGGGAATGGAAACTAATGTAGTCACTATGGAAAGCAGTTACAGAAATAACTCAAAATTAAAAACAGAACTATCATATTATCCAGAATTCTATCTCTGGGTATATATCCGAAGAAAACGAAATCACTATGTACATGAGGTATCTGTAGCCCCGCATCCACTGCATAACTATTTACAGTAGCCGAGACATGGAAATAATTTAAGTGGCCATTGACAAATGAGTAAAGAAAATGTGGTACATACAATGGATGATTCAACCATGAAAAGAACGAAATCTTGCCATCTGGGACAACATGGATGGATACTGAGAGCATTATGCTAAGTACCAGACAGAAAAACACAAGTACTATATGTATCTCCCAGGCAGAATCTAAAAAACAAAACAAAACAAAAAACAGAACACCCCCCAAATTCACAGAAACAAAGAAGAGACTGGTCAAAAGGTACCAACTTAAGATTTACAGGACAAATAAGTTCTGGGGATGTAATGTCAGCATGGTTAAAAAAATAAGGAACGGTATGTGGCATATAATCTCAGTAAAGGATACAACAAAATTATCATTCCTACACATCTGATGAATGTCTTTAAAACGTAGCTCACTAAATCAATACCTTTTATTTTTTGTTTTACCCAAATACTTGGTTTGGAAAGAAACCATATTTTCAGAAGGAAAACTTCTATCAATTATAGGTAAGAAAAAGTCTTTAAAAAAAAAAAAAAAAAGGAGGCACGGGTTTCGCAGTTGAAAATGTCATTCAGATTTCAAGTCGACAGCGTCTTAACAAAGTTGTCTAGTAGTGTCTCAAATTCACGAATGTCTAAGCACAGCGGGATGAACACAACTTGACCGAAAGAACTGAAAACACCTGAGAAACGCTTTCACAGGAGGGCATCCTCGGTAACCAAGGAAGGGACAGCATCTAGGCTGGTGAGTACTGAGGCCCCTTGTCTCTCCACCCCAGCATTAGGTTGGGCAAATTCTAACCACTCCTTTCTAGAACCTCCACTGTAGACCAGTTCTTCGATCTTCAAGTCCTCCAATCGGCGAAGGCTATGGCGCTACAGGTAAGGCGGGCAGAAGAGAATATGTCCTCTTCTCAATTCTTCACTCACCCCGAGACCACGATCTTGGCCGTGCGGCCCCACTCCGCTGTACGGAGTCGATTTAGTTCTTTTAGCAAAGAACTAAAACTTTCTTTTTCTTCTCACAGAGGGCAGCACCCGTGGAACGTGTGCAAACGCCCAAGAAAAGGGGGTCTTCTCACCTCTTCAGACCTGGACCGAGTCCTCCCGCGCCAACAGCACGAGCTTCATTAAGCCGGGACCGCTCCCCTCAATTCCTCCCCCGTCGCTGACCCACAGCCCGACCTCACCTGGGAGCGGTTCCACCAGCAGATGGCTTAGAGAAATCCCAGGAAAAGCGGCCCAGCTGGTAACGCCACCAAAGGCACAGTCATGGTCTACCTCATTCAGGTCACCGGCGCAGACGCGCCTCAGCCACTGCGCCTCCCGCCTCTGGGTCGTCCCCCCACCACCCCGGTACCGTCGCAGCCTCCCGCATTGCACGCCGGGAACGGCCTACCTCCACTTCTCATAGACTTCAGTTCCCAGCATGCAAAAGACTCCAGACAGAACTGCACTCTGGGATTTGGAGTCCTTATCCCTCGCTTTCTCCCCGTCTTTAACAGAGAGTCCGAGGGACGCTGCGGGAGAATCTAAACGCAAAGCATCACCCAAAGTCGTGAAATGTAGGCTTCCCTCGCATCCGGGGCCTTGTGCGGTCCTTGGCTGGGTGGGGAATGGTGTCGCCTAGCAGCCGCGCCGCTCTTGCCTGCACGGGAGCTGTTGGCGGGATCCAGAGTCCGGGCGGAACCGCGGTGGGGAGCGGTCAGGCGTGGCAGCGGGGCTGACCTTGGTCCGTGCGGCACATCAGGGGCCTCTGCTGGTTGCCAGGCTCGGTTTGGTGGGTGGATCTTGGTGAGCAGGAGCAGCCAGTTTCTTCCCAAACAGGTTCTTTAAGCCTCAGGGCCCGAATGTAACAGCCTATTTTCCGCAACCCTCAGTCTTTGGTCCGCATCCGTCTGCCTTCTCCTGTCTTCAGCCCCGTTTTCCCCGGCCTACCTGCTCTCATTTCAATCGTCCCCCCACCCCAAACCTTTTCTTTTTACTCCCAGTTCCTGCTTCACCGAATCAGGGTTCATTTTCAGCCTTCCAAGTACCCCCGCGTTTGGCACCTTTAGATGTTCGCGCGCCTCGGTGGTAAGGGGGCGTGGAGAAGGGGGCTCAGAATCTTAGTTCTGACCTAGATGAGTTGTATGAGAGAATCCGTCATAGTATATTCAGCTGGTTCAGTATTTGTTGTTTTGTGCCAGCTGCTGTAATTTTGATCAAGGCTATTTTGCCCACTTACCTGTTACACAAAGAGCCTTAACTCTTTGCTAACAACATAGAGAGTTATAATGATGTAATCTATAAAAATAGTAACGCTGCTTACCTTGAAAATGCTAATACCCACCTGTTTTGTTACAGAAAGTAAAGCACAGTAAAAGATTTCAAGATGCCACCTAATATAAACTGGAAAGAAATAATAAAAGTTGACCCAGATGACCTGCCTCGTCAAGAAGAATTGGCAGATAATTTATTGATTTCCTTATCCAAGGTGCTTAATTGATAAACAATACGCACACATATATATATACACACAACTATTATTAATCTAAGTTGTTCCTGAAGTCAATGAATGTTACAAATGGAAGAGTTTTTATGTTTTGCCCAAGGATTATAAAACATAGTTGCTTTTCTTTTTACTTAGGTGGAAATAAGTGAGCTAAAAACTGAAAGTCAAGAAAATGTGATACACCTTTTCAGAATTACTCAATCACTAATGAAGGTTTGTATACAGTAGGTTTTAATAATGGTTTTGACTATTAGAGGACGTTTAAGGAACTGTTCTTAAATAGGTTAATCTTTAGGAAAATACTTTGTAATATCAAAATCACTCAAAAATGAGATCTCTTCCAGTGTGGATTGAAAATTTTAGTGTGCAAAACATTGCTGGTTTCTGCTCTGAAGTTCCTAAAAGAATGTTTAAGAGAAACAGAATGGGTATTTTTTTAAATAACATAGTGAGGTCTTTTGTAATTATGTTAACATAATCCTGAAGTCAGAATGAAAAATGTGAACAAGTTGTATAGGGATTTATTGGTAGGGGAAAAGGTTTAGGTGAGAGAAGGGCCAAAGACTGATGAGTAATTTTAGGTAAATGAAAATCAGTGGTAAATTTTAGAAAGCTTCTAAAGCTGGAAATCGCCTTAAATAAAACTTGGGAGAAAATATGCTTATTCATTACAGTTGAGGAGACAGGTGCAGAAAATTGTTAATAGATTATGGAGGAAACAAATATTGGGTATAGCTTGCAGTGGGCTGTCAAGGGTATTACAGGGGTATTTTATGCTATCAGCAATGAGGATCCATTAGAGGTTTTTGAGCCGCAATTGGTAAATACAAAAGTATGGCTAAACTAGGCTAAACTATGGCTCAACAAGGCTAAAATAGATATGTTAATAAACAAACTGAAAGAAATTGAAGCTGTTTAGACATAACATTGTGAAGAAGGTTAGATATAAAATTATGGACTAAAATAAAGACGAATGTAATAGAAAAAAATAGTAGAAATAGTAGAAAACAATACAAAGGGAAAAGTTACACTACTGGATATAAAAGAGAAGGAAAAAGAGGAATCAAAGATATTTCAAGCTGTTAGGAATCTAGGAATTATATCCTTAAGTAAGAATATCATCTATTCATTCAATAAATACTTAAGAAAGTCTCCATATCCCAGGGATTGAATGCACTGAATACTGGGAAAGCAAATGAAAAAAAAAAAAAAAAATCCTCATTTTCAATGCTTATGTAAAGGCATATTGAAATAATGTTTCTTTTTATGTTTAGATGAAAGCTCAAGAAGTAGAGCTAGCTTTGGAGGAAGTTGAAAAAGCTGGAGAAGAACAAGCAAAATTTGGTAAAGGCCCTAGAAAAGTTTATCATGATGTTAAATAGGGGATTCTGTTTAGTATGCTCCATAATATTTATATACTCACTTTATTTTGAAAGACATTTCCAGAACCCTTGTTTGATGGATAAGGTATAAAAGTTATTTTTTCTTACGTTACCTTATTATAATCATGATTGAATCTTTAAAAATAACAATTTTAGTACTTTGAATTTATTTAAAAATTTGTTTTGAGGTAAATCTAACTGAAACTTTTTTTTTTAATAGAAAACCAATTAAAAACTAAAGTAATGAAACTGGAAAATGAACTGGAGGTATGTCCTTTTGTATTACTAGGGTGCACTTGTTAATTTTATTATGTTGAATTACTGTTTTCAAATTTTTTTATTATTGCTTGGAAAAATCACAAGAATGATACTGTGTTCCTAATTAGTTGTTTGCTCAACATATATTTTACATGTTATATAAATTCTTAGGATTGAGCATCCAATTGTGAACAAAATAAAAACATTCAGGAGGGGTACCTAGGTGGCTCAGTAGGTTAAACAGCTGCCTTTGGCTCAGGGACCGAGCCCCACATCAGGCTTACTGCTCAGCCGGGAGCCTACTTCTTCCTTCCCCTCCTCATGCTGCTCCCCCTGCTGGTGTTCTCTCTTTGTCTCTCTGTCAAATAAATAAATATAAAAAATAATAAATCTAAATATTAAAAAAAAGTAAATCTAAAAAAACAAAAGAACATTCAGTAACCTGAAGCTTAGAGTCTAGAGAGGTATACAGAAGATTATTAGTAACTGAGCTGGAGTGGAGGCACATGGGAATTTGAGGAATAGTGATGGAAAGATATTGTAGAAGAAGTAGCTTTTGAGAAAGCTAAGACCCAAAATATGAATATATTGTTAAGGAACTGAATACATTGACATTCCGGAAAATGTGGGAAGGAAAGTGATACAAATGAATTAGCCTTTAAGAGGAGAAAAGACCTTCTTCCTTTGTAATAGGAAATACGGATGTGTGCAGAAGCTTTTATGTAGAACCTGGAAGTTGAAAGTTTAGAGGGAAGGCCCATTTGCCAAAAATAAGAGTGGAAGATGTGTAGTCAAAGTTGAAGGAAGTTGAACAAAGCTTAAGCTTGAAATATAGTGGGGAATGAGCTGGAGATTAAGGGATCTAGACTCAGACAATTTGAATAAATCCTGATTCTTTCACTTACTAACTCTATGAACTAGGATGAGTTATTTTTTATTCTGTACTGTATATCTATCTTCTAGAAAAATATCAACCATTCTCAATATATACTTACTAAATGAATTATGAAGTTGGATTGATTCTGTTAGTGTTTATCCAGGCAGCTACTGTAGAAGAGAAGGACAGGGCAGTGGGAGATATTGGTAAGAAAGTGGTTGAAGTGATAAGTGATTATTATGAAATCTCAGCTGAATGGTTAAATCAAGACTTGCATGATAGGAGAGGGACGAGTCAAGGAATCAGAGGGTCCTATGAGGTCAGAGGGCAGGTATACTAAGGAATAATGAGAAAATGTTTCTGCTGGGACAAGGTTCTGATGTGGGCATTGAGAGTGGGAGGTTATAGTGAATTCAAGAAGCATGTAAAAAGAGACTAGAATGAAAGTTCTATGGATCTGGAAACTGCTTAGGGGTCTTTTGGTGGAACACTGTGAGCCATGTGCCAAGAATTCTCAGTTGAGAGGAAGTTAGTAGTTTGCTGCTACCATGAGTAGGTAGGAATTGGATAGCTGGATGTCATGTGGAATTCATAGCAGCTGGAGTTTTCACAAGGTGGTAGAGGAATGATAGCCTAGAAGTTGCAGGTTGAAGTAAATCAGCACCTTCTCTTGCCCATGAGTTCTTGGGATGTGAAAGAATGAGCATCTCCCAATTAAAAGAGTTCTAAAGGATTTAGTATACTAAGGAAACCAAATTGCAGCTAAGGAGGGGAGATGGATACCATGATGCAGTAAAAGAGCTAGGAGTGTAAAATATTAATTTATCTCAAAAGATTTTTAAGAGCACAAAGGAAAGTTTTCTGAAGAAGGAAAAGAGTAAGAAAAATCTACTTAATATGTAGAAGTAACAGCTGTATGGTAAAGACATGAATAGGAGATAGGTAGATAATAAAGGACTTATTTTGGACCATGACCCCAAATAACAGGAATAAGAAGTGAAATGGATTTAATCTGCCAGAAGATTTTTTTTTTTTAAATTAAAGTCTACCCTCAACATGAGACTCAAACTCATGACCCTGAGATCAAGAGTTGAATGCTCTACCTATTGAACCTGCCAGGTCCCCCAGTCTGGCACAAGATTATCAAGGTAATCTTAGCCTGAGCCATCTAGTACAGTAGCGATAATCACTTGTGGTTTATTTACACTTAAATTCATTACAAAAAAATGTATGAGTATGAGGAAAGAGGCAGGTAAAGAGCACCAGAGGTCAGGTTCCCTGGGTGGCTCAGTCAGTTGAATGTCCAACTCTTGGTTTTGGCTCAGGTCATAATCTTGTGGCTGTGGGATCAAGCCTTGTGTTGGGCTCTGTGCTGAGTGCAGAGTCTGTTTCAGGTTCTCTCTCCTCTCTCTCTCTCTCATGCTCTCTCTCAAATAAATAAGTAAAAATGTTAAAAAAAAGGCACCAGCAGTCAATGACTGGGTGGAATCCCTGCTAGTTTGTAGCCTGGTTTCAGAGTTCTGACGCTGAAGACAAGGCTTGGTAGTTCATTGCCTGTGTTCTCTGCCTGTGCAGTTTAGTCTGGTGTCTGTGGCTTGTGCTGAGCGATCGACATTCAATTCCTAGATGTGGGTGGCTCAGAAAAAGCTTAAGGGCATGTCAGTCTGCAGACTAAAGCTTAAGTAAACAATTTTAAAAATAGGTTCTTAGGCTAACATGATTTTAAATAACTGGTGCTGATTGTAATACAAATATAAAGTCAACTTGTTGTTGATTCTCTGATTATAATGAGATTGATTTATACTTTTGGTTTATTACTTTAAGATGGCCCAGCAGTCTGCAGGTGGACGTGACACTCGGTTTTTACGTGATGAAATTCGCCAACTTGAAAAACAGTTGGAACAAAAAGATAGAGAATTGGAGGACATGGAAAAGGAATTAGAGAAAGAGAAAAAGGTTAATGAACAAGTAAGGCACACTTTCCTCAATGAATTTTAACTGATGGAGTTACCTAAAAACACCTGATTATACTTTTTATAGTGCTAACTATCAATTTATATGTTTTATGTGAGAATTGATACATACTTAACGCTAAGGCTTTATATCACTATTCATGTTGTCATCACATCTTTAAATCAAATTTCTTGTTTTCAGAAGTACGTTGCTTTGTGCAATAAATACATGTAAAAAAGTATAGTATCTTAAGAAGTTGTGTTAATGCCAGCATTTTATAAATCAATGTATATTTTAAAGTATGACATTTCATCTTTTATACAAATATAGTTAGTACTTTTTATGTATATAATAAAATTATATGTATAAAATAATTCATGCAGTAGTCACTTAAATTTAGTTTGAGGAAAAAAAATTTTTCGCAGATGGTTTTGTTAATTCCTGTCAGAAAACAATATGTTTCTTATTTTGCCTCACCTGTCAGTAAACTTATACAAATCTGCTGCCTAAGTGTTGTAACTGTCCCATCCCTGATTCCCAGAAGCTTTTTCTACCTTTGTGTCCTCTAGGTCAATGTCTTATTATATCCTAATAATTTTATTTTGTCCATTGTTCTTTTAGAAATAGGAGGTGGTGAATTTTAAGTAGATGTCAATGGTTATAAGGTGTTGTTGCTGTTTTAAAGAATTTGTTATAAATTGATTTGTAAGGAAAAACATGCCTTTTCTTGATATATCTTTTTTTTAATATAATTTAGAAGACTCTTGTAAAAGTGATTTATCCATACAATTTTTGTGGTGAAAAAGTATGGATTGATGGCACCTAAAAGTTAGAAATAAGTTCTTAGAGGATTGTCTGTTTAGTTGACCCAATAAAACATAGCAGACTTATGGATTTCTTAATAATCACTGTGATGTACAGTAATAGAATTGCTTGTTAGGGATTTTCTGAACTGTTGGTTTTCTGAACTGTTCTTCTGTGTAGCCCATACATTAATCAACTTTTTCTCATTCATACCATGTAACCTTGGCTAATCAGAACTACCTTGTCTATTCTTAGACTGCTATCTTTCTTCATAGGTACAAATGAAGAAAACTTGAATATATGGTCCCTGTACTATTCCAGTTGCTAGATTCCTTGAGATGGAATATGAGTTGTTGGCAATTTCTTCTTTGTCCTTAACCAGTCATTCACTTTACTGAGAATTTATAGCTTGCCAGAAACTGTTGGGTTCTAGGAATACAGAAGTCAATGATACCCTGCTTTTTTTATATTCATTGTCAATAATAAATGTAATACAGAGGATATTCTGGGGAGGGATACCTAAATCAGTCTTGAGGTAATTTATAAACTGAGACCTGTAATAGGAGTTAGTCTGGCAAAGGGATGGGGTATACATTCATGGTGGTTAAAGAAAGGGCATTCTGGGCTGAAAACAAAGCGTTTGCTAAGATCTGGAGGGATGAGATGGCATGGTGAGTTCAGGGAACTGCAGTTACTCATTTTGGCTGAAATATAGGTAAAAAGAGCTAGTGTAGAATACTTACTATGTGCCAGATATTTTATATGGACTAATTAATTATTCTTCATTTCATACTTATCATATGAGATAGATAACATTTCCCCATGCTACAGATGAGGAAACTGAGACACAGGAGGGATAAGTAATTGTCCATGGTTACAGAAACAGTAAGTGATAAAACCAGGATTTGAATCCAAATTTTTTCAGTGAGTTTATGCTCTAAACCACTGTACTATCCTGCCCTTCTTATTTAAACATTTGTGATCCTCTGGAGAGGTAAGCAGAGGTTGGTTGCTGAGGTATTGGGTCTTTTTCCTAAAAGGAGCCAATGAAAATTTTGAATAAAGAATATCATGATCAGATCTATACTTAGGAAGTTTATTCAGCTTTACAGGGAATGGATTGAAGAGAAGAGTAAGGGGACATCTGTGCTAACTCAGGCAGGAGCTGATGATGGACTAATTAAAGGCATGACTCAAGGGATTAAGAGATAGAAACACTTTAGAGATGTAGGTGTAATTGGATGTGTGAATGACTGGTTGTCAGAGGAGAGGGAGGAATGGAGAGTTTTCTGCATTGGGCCGCTGGGTAAGGAGATAGTGTCATTCGTTAAGTAGAGACGCCAGAGGAGTTAGAAGGTGTGTGATTATTACTTCAGTTTTCACTTTTGTACATGTTGAGTTTGAGGACACAGTGGGCATATTGAAAAAGGATAATTGGATTTGGAATTCATGAAAGACGCTGGGTGGATGATGAAGATTTGTGAATTAAGAACATGGCTAAGAAGCCATAGAAATGACTGTAAGGGAGATCTCTGAGAAATGTCTAAAGAAATAGGAAGAAGTACTTCAAGGAACAGCACAAGAAAATACAAAAATCAAGAATGTGATGTTTGAAAAACTAAGGGAAAAGAGCATCAATAGTGCTAAATGCTTCAGTGTTAAGTTCTTGACATTTCTTGTCTTGTTAAAATTTTCCAGTTCAAAACCCAATGGGACTATTTCTTAATTCTCAGGTGACCATGTTGATGATGACAGTAGTAATAGGTAAAATCTCTCTTGAGATTTGTATAGCATTTTGCATTTTATTAATAAACTTTCTTTAAACTTCTTATTTTGAAAACTATCAAACCTTCATAAATATTGTAAGATAAGGAATAAATATTCATATGCTCTTCATATAGATGCACCAGTTGTCAAAACTTTGCCACATTTACTTTCTCTCTCCATCAGTATCTTTGTACACACATATTTCTCTTCTTCTCTTTGCTGAGCCATTTGAGAGTTAACTGCAGATACCATGATACTGCACACTAAAATATTTAAGCATGTCTCTCTGAAAAAGAGGAGTATTCCCTAACATAACTGCTATATAACTACCATATGCAGGAAATTTAATATTTATTCAGTACCCTTATATCTAGTCTGTAATTGCATTTTTTTTTTTTTTCTGTTGGCCTTATACTGCCTTTCATAGTCCCTCCGCCCAATATCCAAGGTTCCGTCAAGGATCACATACTGCATATGCTTATTTATTATAGACATTTAACTATATTTTAATTGCAAGCCACTGAGAATTTTACTTTCTCTTGAATAAGGGAAAAAAATGAAAGGCCATAAGAAGGATGGGGTTTGGACAATGGATAAAAAAAAATGTGATGATAGGTATAGTATTTGCCTGTTTTGAGAAACAAAAGAGTCACAAAGAAATCAAATCATTTATGTGAGGAGAAGAAAGCACTCCATAAATTTTTGTTACTTCATGCACTGAACGTTGTGCTAAGGACTTCATACACATCATACTTAATTTTTACATCAACATATGAGATGGGAAAGTTGGATTTAAGAGATGGTAAATCACTTTTTCATATTCCACCAGAAACTGGTAGACAAAGAATATCAACTTGGGCCAGTTTGATTTCAGATTGCTTCCTTTTAACCATTATGTTGTGCTGCCTTATATTTCTAAGTAATTTAAATGCTCACTAGAGCAAAGAGTATTCTAGCTCTGATATAGAAGAACTGCAAAATGTTAAAGGTCTTTGACAGAAAATTACTCATTAGGTTTTGGGGGTGAGGGGATAATGTGTGTGTTATTTTGTTTCTGTATCCTTTGGTTAGAGTTTTGGTTTTAGTTTTTTGGGTTTTTTTTTTTTAATTTTTTACTCAACCTGTTTTGTTTTCATAATCCTTAGATTTCACAAATTTTGGTTTGTTATTCATGTTTGATCAACATGATCAACTAAATCCTTAGTAGTTAATCATTCTCTGCTTCACTGGAGAGAATTTAGAATTTAAATTGATCAGCTGAAAACCTAATTTTATATTGAATTACTGCTGAACCTTATTTTTTTTTTTTTTCTGTTTTAGTTGGCTCTTCGAAATGAGGAAGCGGAAAATGAAAACAGCAAATTAAGAAGAGAGGTTGGTAAAAAATTTTAGTAGTTGTGGTAGTTCAACAAAGTTACCTATTAAAAAATTTTCATAAATTTATACTCTAACCAGAACTGGAATCTTCTAAGTAACTGGTGCTTTTAAGCTGCCTAATTTTGTGATATGAATTTGTCTCAGGGAAATAGAAAATAAATTGAAAGTTGAGGCCATTAAGTACTACATTCCTCTCTTACTTTATGTGGGTAAATTTTGCTTTGTTTCATTAGCCATTCTTTGTTATTTTGCTAATTGGCTGAAAAACTGGATTTCTGTCTTCTCTTATTTTACCCAGTATTCTTTTAAATGTTTTGTTTCTCATGAAATCTTATAAATTCTTTATTATTTGGTTCTTCTGAGCCAAATAATGTTTGTACATTGTTTATCCTTCTAGAAGTTCTTATCTTTTTAACATAACCAAAGTAGTCTTTGTTTTGGTTGATAATTAATATTCTTGCTTTCATTGATTATCCAAATAATATCTCCTTCTAAAATTTCTCTTTTTTATTTTAATTTCTAATTCTTAATTTTAATTATGGATTGCCTTTCTCATTTCTAATTATCTTTTTCCTGTTCTTTTCTGGAGAACAAACGCCTAAAGAAAAAGGTGAGACTTTAGGGGTGGAGAGACCTTGGGAATTTAAGGATATGTTTTGAGATCAACTAGTTAGATGATGAAATTTTGTTTCTCTGGATAGTTTCTTGATAGTGAATATTGTATTTGCTCTCCTTCAGAATGAGCAACTTCGTCAGGATATTATTGACTATCAGAAACAAATAGATTCGCAAAAAGAAACACTTTTATCAAGAAGAGGAGAAGACAGTGACTACCGATCACAATTGTCTAAAAAAAACTATGAACTTGTCCAGTATCTGGATGAAATTCAGGTAAAATAGAAGTCGGTTCAAGGCAATGATTCTTATAAAACTTCAATTTTATTATAATGTAAACCTAGTATCTGGTCCTACAGTTAACTTCTGTAGTAGAAATCTGCAACTATGCATTTGGAAACATGAAATAAATTGCATCTTTAAAGTTAATAAATCTTGGAAATTCATTGATTTCACATGTCTGTCTTGGGCATTGAGAAGAACTAAGCTTTTTAGATACAATTTTGTTGATAGTTAATTTGATTTCATTGGCCAAGAGCAATCGCTACTACCGATCTCTAAAGAATTCTCTATTCTCCAGCAGGCACTTATGACTCTGTTTAATTTTAATTTAGTTTAAATTACAGTTTCTTAGGTTAACCATAGTGTCTTTAACTTCATTAGACTTTAACAGAAGCTAATGAAAAAATTGAAGTTCAGAATCAAGAAATGAGAAAAAATCTAGAAGAGTCCGTACAGGAGATGGAAAAGATGACTGATGAGTATAATAGGATGAAAGCTGTCGTCCATCAAACAGATAACATAATGGACCAATTAAAAAAGGAAAATGATCATTACCGGCTTCAAGTAAGAATTGCTATTAGATTAACTCATTCATGCAGACTTCATATCGTATCATTACTATTTATGTGAAACTAAAAAGTACTTTAACTTTCGAGGATATGAATTTTTGTCTTATGCTATAATATACCCTTTACTGTAATATGTTGCCATGCTGATATGTTTGTCCATATGTGTTTCTCTAATGCCCTTACGCATACCTTGTAGTTGATACCTGAATTAATGTGTAGATACCAGTCCTAGAAAACTAATAAATATGGGGATTTTCCTACTAAAAATGCCTAGAAGTCCTGTGGACCTGAAGTTAAGTTTTTTACTATAAAATAAATACACTATAAATTTCAGAAAACCAATACATTGTTCATGTTTTACATGGTATTAAATTAATGTAAAAAATAGAATAATACTCAAAAATATAATTCTCTAGTAATGACAGTTATACATCTGTAATGATACAGAAACCACTAAATATCACCTCTAAATACAGAATTGCTCCAATAATGAATATGCATTGGTACTGTATATATACGTATGTATATGAGTATATATACCGCATATGTGTAATGTGTGTGTAAATATGCATATATTGCACTATTTTGCAATGATTCTTGAAATAATTGTTGCCTTTTAGGTGCAGGAGCTTACAGATCTTCTGAAAGCAAAAAATGAAGAAGATGATCCAGTCATGGCTGCTGTCAATGCAAAAGTAGAAGAGTGGAAGGTGCTTTTTTCAGTTGATCTAATGGTTTTTTTTTTTTTTTTTAAGATTTTATTTATTTATTTGACAGACAGAGATCACAAGTAGGCAGAGAGGCAGGCAGAGAGAGAGAAGAGGAAGCAGGCTCCCCGCTGAGCAGAGAGCCCGATGTGGGGCTCGATCCCAGGACCTTGGGATCATGACCTGAGCCAAAGGCAGAGGTTTTAACCCACTGAGCCACCCAGGCGCCCCTCTAATGGGTTTTTCATTTGTATTTTTTATTTCAAAGTCAGAGTTTTCTTTAAAGGCCTTATGGTAGTTAGTGACGTTTTTATCAGGCAATTTTAAAGTGCATTAAATGTCCTAGTTAGAAAAGCACTAAGCTCTCTCTCCTGTGTAGTCCTTTAGCCTATTTGTAGTATAAGTCTAAAACTTTTTTGTCATCTAAAATAAATAATTCTAAGTAAAATATATTCACATAACTCATGGCTGCCATGTATTGTGTATTTATAGTTCCTGGTTCAATTCCTTCAGACCAATACAACTATTGGTTTTCAGTGGGAATGGGAATAAAGAAAGGGACCTTTAGAATCATCTGAGAAGTTTTTCATAATATACCTTTCTTGCTCCTCTCCACTCTCCAACCCCAACCAAATTCTCTGACCTTACTGTGTCAGAAGCTAGCATTATGATGACTGTATATTTTGGAAAAAGTCTAAAACAATTCTGAATAAATCTAATTTTAAAAGCTATCACTTCTGTAGTCATTGTTTCTAACAGAGCTCATAAATCTTGTTGGCTCTTTGGATTTGTTTATCTGGGAAGTTCAGGTAACCTGTATTTTAAACAAAAGCAGTAGCAGTGGCAATGATGCACTATCGAATCAATCAGGGGTCAGTACATTTTGTATAAGAAGTGCAGAGAGTAAATATTTTAGACCATCTGGTCTCTGGTGTAATTAAACTCTCTTATATAACATGAAGGCAGACATACACCATACATAAATGAATGAGCAAGGCTGTTTTGCAATGTAACTTGACAAAAACAAGCAGCAGACCAAATTTTACTGTTGATTGAGTCTCCTGACCCCTGGGAAAAAAAAAGGTTTTGCATCCTATTTAATTTTGGGGGGAGAGATGGTAGTATATGTGTTCTTCTGTACTTCGTTGTCACTTAATATTTTTAAACATTATTTATATCAGTATATACAGTATTGCTTTGGGTTTTTTAGTGGCTTTTTAATTTTTCTTTGTAGATATTTATTTAATAGATATCATGTGGTGTGATATTTAACAGGTTACTGATGTTTGCTATTAGAAACAACGTTATAATGAATATCTTCATGTATTTGTTATTTTGCAA
The DNA here is from genome assembly GCF_009829155.1 of Mustela erminea. Classification (NCBI taxonomy): domain Eukaryota; kingdom Metazoa; phylum Chordata; class Mammalia; order Carnivora; family Mustelidae; genus Mustela; species Mustela erminea. The sequence continues at coordinate 31,136,162 of NC_045619.1, forward strand.
AGATGTAGATTAAATTGCTACAAGTTGTCATATATATCCAAATACATACATCCAGTCTGACACTTGTCTTTGACTCTATGGTATTTTTTGCCATGAAGTTTTTGTTTTTGTTTTGTATTATGTAGTTTATTTTTTTGTGTGACTTTTGAACTTTGTGTCATAATTAGTGTTCTGAGTATAAAGTTGTTTTCTCTATTTTCTTTTAGTACCTCCTAGTTTCATCTTTTACATTTAAGTTTTTGAAGCATATGTAATAAGTTTTAGCATGGAGAGTGAGGTATGGTTTCAGCAGACCTAGTCTGTTGTCCAAACATTATTTATTGAACATTTTATCTTTTTCCTACTGAAATACGGTTTCATTTTTATTACATTTGACATGCTTGTTGGATTTGAATTTATTTTTAGACTCTCTGCTTTATATTGATCAATCTTTTTTCTAAACATGGGTCCTTGTTATAGTTATTGTTATGTTTAAATATTTGAGAAAACCATTTTTCAGTTTTTAGACACTTGTGAACATGTTTTTTCAATATGAATTTTAGAAATAGTTCTTAAAAATCTTATTTTATTGGCTCTGTGGTAAATTTATAAATTATAAGTTGGTTCTTCTAGCAGAGAACACAAGACACCTTCATTCAGTGACATTTTAAGGTTTTCTCCATAAAAATTAATTGTACAAACTTCCTGGTAGTTTCACGAAGGTATTTATAATTCTTATTTAGGAATGGGTTTTGAAAGTTTGAGATTGTTTAAAGATTGAATTTCTAAAACAGTGAAAATTATACTGTATATTTTTAAATCATTTCTTCTTTGAACTTAAGATTGTACAACCAAAAAGAACAATGATTATGCAAATAGTTGCTGCTACTTACTCACTTCAATGTGAATTTTATTTCCTGGCTAATGATATATATTAGAGTATTTGTCATAAGTGAAAAATGATTTATTAATTTTCCTCTTATGTAACAGATCCTATGTTGTTTATATCTAGCTAATTTTGTCTTCTAAAGATGATGAAATTATTGAATATCAGCAAATGTTACATAACCTGAGGGAGAAATTGAAAAATGCCCAACTTGATGCTGATAAAAGTAATGTTATGGCTCTACAACAGGTAAAACCTTTCAAAATTTGGTTTATTGAAGTAGACAATGTGTCTAACCTAGTGGCTTACACTATGGGGGATATAAAAAGTCGTTTGAAGTCCAGTCACAAGAAACAATTAGAATTAAGTTTAGAGTCAGGAATAGAATTATTTTGTGTATTTTTCTATGTTGTTTTAGATAATAGACACATTGTTTTGATTGGGAATTATTTAATAAGAAACTTAAAAACTTTTAGAAACTTAAGTATATCTTCATACCCTGTTGTTAACATTTATTATATTATATGTTGGTGCTGAAATATCCTGTGTAATGTGAAGAAAGCTAAAAGCATCGTTATAATTTGTGTTACATTAAATTTTATTTTTAGTACAAATATACTCATGTAGAAGTTATATTTCCGTTATCTGCTCTATAGTCATAGTCTGGAAGAAAGGGGAACATTTAGAAAGTATTTGGAGGATAAGAACAATTGCAAGAGACAGTATTTTGAAAGAAGTACCACAGGGCAGAAGATAGAAATGGGTGGGTCATGAGGAAGGGTAACATGAAAGGAGTCAGAAGACGCCATAAATATTAGAGAGTTCTGGAATTCCCTTTGCCAGGATGTTAGTTAGCTCTTATATCTATCTGTAAGTTTTAGAGTGACATCAGTGTGTCTAACGTTCAGTTGAGGTATACAAAGTAGTACAGGACATAGTTTTGACCCCCAAAATATGTATTATGTATATATGTATATTATATATATATAAACATAAGATTTACTTTTTTTCCTTACTTTTAAAATGTATGTTAATATCCATGAAGAAATAATACGTAATGTTCAAAAATATTTTATAGGGTGTACAAGAACGAGATAGTCAAATTAAGATGCTCACTGAGCAAGTAGAACAATATACAAAAGAAATGGAAAAAAATACTTTCATTATTGAAGATTTGAAAAATGAGCTTCAAAGAAACAAAGGTAATTCAGTGTTTAATAAGCATACAAAGTTAAACAAGATAGAGGACCATAGGGGAAGGGAGGGGAAAAATGAAACAAGATGAAACCAGAGAGGGAGACAAACCTTAAGAAACTCTTGGTCTCAGGAAACAAACTGAGGGTTGCTGGAGGGGAGGAGCATGAGAGGGATGGGGTGGCTGGGTGATGGGCATTGGGGAGGGTATGTGCTATGGTGAGTGCTTTGAATTGTGTAAGACTAATGAATCACAGACCTGTACCTCTGAAACAAATAGTACATTTTATGTTAATAAAAAAATAAGCATACAAAGCTATTTTATTTACCAATTTTTAAGTATTTTATTTTTATTAAATTATGTCAATAGATATATATTGATTTTTCTTTTTGGATTTTATCATTTTAAAAAATGACTTTATGTGTATTAACTGTATATTATAAACTGCATATATTATTAGTGTTTAAATTTATTAGTGATGGAGATACTTTCTGTAATATTTCTGCAATGGAAATTACATTAACCTTTATTACCATATTAGTTATATGAAAGAAATGAAAAGTGATGTAATTGAGTATAGTTATTTATCCCCTTTTTAAATAATTAACAAAGAATAGAATGAAATTTTGATCAATGTGGCAGCATTGTAGATAGTTTTCAGACGTCATTTGACTTGTCAGCATTTGAATGAACTGTACCCAACTTAATGTCTCATCTTATTCTCCCTACCCTGGGACATACTACCTTTCGTTGGAAATGTGGTTGTAATTTAGTGAAGCAAAAGCCTCATTGAGGAGATACTCCAACACTTTTAGGAAGTGAGGTATTAAGCCAAGCAGATGTTCTTAAACAGTGGGAATAAGTATAAAGGCATATATAGTGTGTATATATATATGAAGACATATATAGTATAAAGTAGGAATATACTGAGTGTGTTGAAGAACAAAAAGAAGCCTTTTTGGCTGGAACAGTGGGCAGGTGGGGCAGTAGTAGGTGATGAGATAGATCAGAGAGGTAACCGGAGCCATGTCATATAGCGACTTAACAATTCACTGTGAGGACTTTGGCTTTTATTTTGAGTGAGAAGAAGCACCAAAGAAAGTTTCTGAAGACAGGAGTGAAATAATTTGACTTAGACTGTGTCTGCAGTAGATCACAGGAGTAGCAAGGACAGAAGCAGGCAAACCTATTATGAGACTGTTGGAGTAATCTGAAGAGGTGCTGGTAGCTTAGAGCATGTGGGTAGCAGTAGGGTTGTTGCAGTCAGTTCAGGATGTATTTTGAAGGTGATGGAAACGCAGTTTGCTAGCAGATCAGATGTAGGGTGTGAGAGAGTTATCAGAACTTCCGTTCTGAACACTGGGAAGGACTGTTTCCAGCAAGTTTAGAAATGATCAGGTACTTAGTTAAACAGGTCATGTTAAGTTCGAGATGCTCACTACACATCTGAATGGAAGTATTGAATAGGCACTTGTATATATAGAAGTCTGAGGTTTAGGATAACAGTCCAGTCTCAAGATTTATATCTCAAGATTTATATATTTATATATATTTATTTACATATCTCAAGATTTATATCTCAAGACATAAATTTGGGAACCATATACCTAAAAATGGTAACTGAAGTCCTGAAGCTGGAGATCATCAAAGGAACAAATGTTAAGAAGAAAAATGCAAAGATTGAGCCCAGGGATGCTTTTACTTTAGAGGCTGAGGGGATGAAAAGGAGCAACCAAAGGAGGCTAGGTGGGAGGAAAATCAGGAATGTGTGGAGTCCTGAAAAACCACATGAGGAATGTCATCAAGGAAGAGAATAAGCAATCATGTTCAGAGCTGTATTCAGTGCTGCTGATAAATCAAGATGAGCATTGAAAGTTAACCAGTGGATTTAGCATTGGTCACTTTTGGTTTAAGAGAAAATGGATAGTGATGACGTAGAACAATCTAGAGACTCCTTTGAGGAGGACTGTATGAAGGGAAGGAGAAAAATGGGGTAGTGACTTGAAGGGAAAGGGGCATGACAAAAACTATTTCTCTCCTTAAAATGGAAGAGATAATCATGCTTCTGGGTGAAAAGAAAGATCCATTAAAGAAGAAAATTGACGCATCGATGAAGCAGGAGAGAGAGAGAGAACTGCTAGAGCAATATCCTTGAGAAGGCCTTGGGATGGCATCTAGTGTTCCAGTGGGGTAGTGGGCCTTAGGAACACAAAGAATTCATCCATAGTGACAGCAAGGGAGGTGGAGTGCATAGATACAGATGCAGGTGACTGGAGATGACCTGATGGTGAGAGCAGGTGGAGCTTCTGTACTGATTGCTTCGCTTTGCTCAGGAAACAAGAAAGTGAGGTTCTTAACTGAAAGGATAGGGGAAGATGTGTTAGAAGTGTGAGGAGAGAGAAGAAGAAAAGAGAAAGTTATAAAATCGTCATCTGAAAAAGTGAACAGACTAGAAAAATGTAATATGATTGCTGAGCTAACGAGGCCCACTTGTTATACTTATTTCTATAAGTGTGTATTATGTATTTATTAGAATTATACTTTGACATGGTTTAAACTGTTTAAAAGGGTGACCAATACCGTGGGTTTTGCATATTCCAGCCACCAGGAGAAAAAGTGGCCGTTGATCTCTTCTATCAGATAAGAAAGAGGTCTTGTCTAATGACATTTCAGTCTGTCCCTAGTCATAGATCCCTAAAGTCCACAGAAGGTATGGCTACTAGAAAATACTCTATACTTGAAATTAACTTGTAAATATGACAGCTAATGGTGTTTCTTTCCATTGGTTAGGATTATATTTAGCTATCAGAACTAGAGATCTGAAAAATGGTGGCAAAATCAAGAGAGAAGCTTATTTTTCTCAAATTTCTTAAAATTTAAAAAAAAAAGTTTATTTTTCTCACTTGTGTGATAGTGTAGAATTAGGCAATCCAGGGTGTTGACCTCATCTGTCTCATCCAAAGTGGAGTTACCCTCACATCTACATCCCAAACAGCAAGATGGAGGAGGCAGGAAGAGACAAATGGCTCACACTAAAGGATAGGCAAATGTGCTGTGGCAGGCCACATGGAAGAAATGAGAGTAGGGGGACACTGGGGACACCTCAGCCTCTCACATGCTCCATCTAGGCTTTTCACTCCAGAAAACAGGGCCCATTTCTTATAAATGTGCATGCTTTCCCACACTAGCCCAATGCCTATACATAAGTACATGCTCTATAAATCACTGAACACTTTTGGTGGATAAGAATGATTTGTGTTGATAATGGGAATGCTATATTTTGGTCTAGCAGCAGTTTGGTAAGAAAATATAAGTAGAGATTTTTTAGCTATTAAGACTAAGTTTAGCTGCAGGCAACAGAAAAAAACAAATATAGCAGCTTTTAGACAGGATAGAAATGTATTTTTCCACGATATAAATAAAGTGGAGGTGACTAGTTTGGGGTTGGTGTGATAACCTGCCCAAATATGGGATAACAGGCATCCTGTATCTTGCTGCCCTGCCTATCTCAGCATGTGGTATCCAGCTCATGTTCTCCGTGTTTGAGTTCCAGACTTAATATCTGTATTCCATCTAGCAGGAAGGAGGAAAGAGAAAAGATTCACTCCTCTCCTTTAAAATCATTTCCTGAAATACATGGCTTGTCTGCTTGTATCCCATTGGTCACATGACCACACCTAGCTGCTGGGGTGACTGGAAATTTAGTCTTTATTTCATGTGGTCATGTGTCCAACCAAAATTGCATTCTTCTGTTACAGTGGACAAAGTTTGAACAGTGGGAACAGATAGCTAGTGGTTTTTGCCACAATGATCATTCTTTGTAAAGCATTGTGTTTTGCAATCTTATATAATCTGCAGCCATTCAGCTAAGATTTTATTGAACTTTTTAAGCTTGTCCTGTCAATAAGATGAAAACAAATTTTATTTTTCAAATATAAAGAAATAATAATAAAGAGACTTTTTAAGTGACATACTACTTTTCCTGATTCTGGTATTGGAATCAGGGACTTAAAGGAATAAGTAATCAATTCAAGTAATTCATGTGGTTTTATTTTTGTTTTTGTTTTTGTTTTGCTCTGTAGGTGCTTCAACTCTTTCCCAGCAGACTCATTATATGAAAATTCAGTCTAAGGTTCAGATGTTAGAAGAGAAAACTAAAGAGGCTGAGAGAACAGCTGAACTGGCTGAGGCTGATGCTAGGGAAAAGGATAAAGAACTAGTTGAGACACTAAAGCGATTAAAAGATTATGAATCGGTATGTATTTTTATCTTGTCAGTCAAGGAGCTTAGATTATTCTTGCCACTCACAGTTAGACTGTTCTGTGCCATTACCGTTTACCTTCAGAAACGTTCCAGAAGTGTTTTATGATAAAGGTTATCTTGGTTGGTTTGTACTCCCGTATTCAAACGTCAGAGCAGCATTTACTTCTCAGCCGGAGAATTGTTTTCTGGCCATTTGATCAAAACATTTTGCCCAGATCATCAGCTTTGTTGAGACAACAAGTTTAGTTTCTTTGTAAGTGGTGTCATTGTGCCAGCATTATAGATGTGACACCACTGGTTTATTTGCCAGAAGTTATTTCAGGGACAGTTTTGCTGCCTACTGTGTCAACACACAGTACTTACTTTGTACTTTTTGTATTTTTAAATCTCATTACCACTAAGGCAACTAATGACTCGTATATTCTAATGCTATTACTGATTCACTCTTATTATTCCTTTCCTATATTTTGTTAAGTGTTTTTAGTTTGTTTATTTAGGGGATGGGTAAGAATCTCCCTGGAGATGGCATGAACATTTGCTTTATCTTCATAAGACCAGAATTACCTAGCATGATCTTATACACAGTCAGCATTCACTAATTTTTTTTTTTTTAATTTCTTTTCAGCGTAACAGTATTCATTGTTTTTGCACCACACCCAGTGCTCCATGCAGTCCGTGCCCTCCCTAATACCCACCACTGGGCTCCCCCAACCTCCCACCCCCCACCCCTTCAAAACCCTCAGGTTATTTTTCAGAGTCCATAGTCTCTCATGGTTCACCTCCCCTTCCAATTTCCCTCAACATTCACTAATTTTATATTTATTTATTTATTTGTCTGTTTATCTTTTTATTTATTTTGAGAATGAGAGGGAGAAAGAGAGAGCAGGGTGGTGGTGGGGAAGAGGGAGAGAGAGAATCTTAAGCAGACTCCACGCCCAGTGTGGAACTCACTTTGGGCTTGATCTTACAACCTTTGGATCAGACCTGAGCCGAAACCAAGAGTCAGGTGCTTAACCCACTGAACCCAGGCACCCCTCGTTAAATGTTTTCTATGTCATTCTCTGAGTCACTTTGTCATTAGGATGCTATACTTGGAAGTTCCAGCTGTTCCATTTTCCATCATATTAATGGATTTGTTTTTTAAAAGCACAATAAAAAGCACAGTTTCATGACACAAATCTTACCTATATGTGTACTTCCGCTCATACTTAATAAGAAAATAAATTTGATAATTTATTCAAATAAACTACATTATACTTGGACTGGATATTTTTCAGGGAATATATGGTTTAGAAGAAGCTGTGATTGAAATAAAAAATTGTAAAAACCAAATTAAAATAAGAGATCGAGAGATTGAAGTATTGACAAAGGAAATCAATAAACTTGAGTTGAAGATCAATGATTTCCTTGATGAAAATGAGGCTCTTAGGGAGCGTGTGGGTAAGTCATCCTTTACGATCCATAGTTTGATCAATCCTAATTGTCAAGTCATTTTTAAATTTTTCTTTTTGTTTATGTATTATTATTTTTAAATAGCTGAATGTACTTTTTTCCCCCCAAATTAACCCTTCTGTAAGCATATTTAAAACAAAAGTGGAGCTGCTCTGATTGAAGTGGGACTAGAGATTTAATGGGTTTGGGATGTGGGTGGGCTGGCCTGGAGCATTGCTTTATTCAGTCTGGCATCTTTTCAAGTAATTGCTTGTTTAAAAACTGCTTAAAAACAATTCCTTGTTTAAAAACTGAAAGTCTACTAAACTAATACTACATGTTAGAAGTTAACTTCCCCCCTTCCTTTTCCTCAACAAAGTTAGGGTCTGTATGACCCATTTGGTTTGCAAAATACTCTCACTCAGATGAATTCATGAGGACATTTGGAAGTACTGGTTAAGTACTTTTATGATATATGCTGCTTAAATTTAACTTTGGTTGAGTATTTTAAGGTTACTATTGATTCGAAGAAGTAATTAGTAAATATAGCTTGAGAGTTTATTGATTTCAATAAATAGTTCATTTAGTGTAACTCATTTGCATATTGAATCATGACAGTCCTGCCGCCTCCTGACAGCGCAGGGAAGAAGAATGAGGCACAAACAAGTCAGCTGCAAGAGAATGGTAGCAAGGGACGACAGAAATGACTGTCGCCCCGAACAACTCCTCAGTCTCATATTTATTAGAAAGTGGGTAACAACCAACAAAGCTGGAGTAGATTACACATTGACCATGAGTCTTGTAAATATGTAAGAAGAAAGGCAAAGTATGTCTGGTTACATAGTACATGACCTATAGGGAGCTAAGCCCAAACGAAAGGATTCTCTGACTAATTGCTGATGTTCCAGGGAAGGGGAGATAACAGAAAAATGAAGCAGGCAGCGTTCACCCTGAGCAAGCCAGGCATCCCCAGCTGCTGGGCTTCAAGGACGTATGGTCCAGTCCCCCAGAGGCCTATTGTCAGTTCATGTTTTTCTTAAGACTTTATCTAAGCATGCTTGGTAACTAGTATAATTTCTCATAGGTTATATTTTAAGCAGTATGTAGTTCTGAGGGATGGTTACACAGTCCAATCTAAATTGCTACTTTGAAGTGAAAATAAAAATCTGAATATTGATTTTATTATACTTGGTAATACCAATTAATGCTTTCTTAGAATTAAGTGATCATTTGTGAAAACTATGTTCTATAGGAAGGAAAAATAAAATTTTTATGAAGGTGATTTATTTATGAAAACATATCTAAGTAGGATGCAGAATCATGCCAGTACCCCAAGTTAGCCTTCTGATCAACTTTACCTGCTGGGTCACAGCTGACTTCAAACTGGAAGTTGCTGAAGCTGACTGAACGAATTAGATAGCTCCCACAAACACCAGATTTCCTATATTTTATTTTAAAAGATTTTATTTGAGAGAAAGAGAGAGAGAGAGAGCACACACACCAGCAGTGAGAAGGACAGAGGGAGAAGCAGTCTCCCTGCGGAGCCACGAGTCCAACGTGGGCTCCATCCCAGGACCATGAGATCATGACTTGAACTGAAGTTAGGTGCCTAACTGACTGAGCCACCCAGATGTCCCTTTTGCATTTTAAAGCTTCCACATCTTGTCTTATACTTGCTTAAGACAATCTTCATATCTACTTAGTAATAGTAAGTTAAGAGAGAGGAACGATGGGGGCATCAGACTCATGTGGTAATATAGTTGATCCTGATATTAATAATGACTACTATGTCCCAGGCATTGGACTAAGGACCTTATATGGATTAATTTTTTAACACCTTGACAACAAGCCAAAGAAAGAAAGAAAGAAAAAGAAATGCAGTATTATTCCTACAACTTCGTTAATAATTGAAAGTGGGAATTGAGCACAAGTCTTTTATTCCATAACTTCTGTTTTGACTTAATACATTCTAGTACTTTTGTGACAATCTAACATGGAGAAGAAGACAGATCCTGATGTATTTTTTCAGGACTTCTATTAATAATTGTGATAAAATTATGTTGACTTATAAGGTTATAGTTCAAATATCTGGAAATGCTTGCACAAATAGTACCTCATTCTTGAGTGATGTGAGCTGAATAAATTGTAACCATTTGGTTGATGATAACCAATTGCTTTGTGAATTTTTATAGCTCATTTGAATGTTGGTAAGTTTTTAATTATATTGCTTTTTATTTTAGGCCTCGAACCGAAGACAATGATTGATTTAACTGAATTTAGAAATAGTAAAAGCCTAAAACAGCAGCAGTACAGAGCTGAAAACCAGATTCTTTTGAAAGAGGCAAGTGTGATAGTCAATTAGTTATTTTCTGTTTGAACCAAAAGAAATACTAATAATTTGTAATTCATAGATTGAAAGTCTAGAGGAAGAACGACTGGATCTGAAAAAAAAAATTCGCCAGATGGCTCAAGAAAGAGGAAAAAGAGCTGCAGCTTCAGGTATATGCGGTTATTCCAAATCGTTGAAAGAATCATTGGAAAATGAATTGTCTGGAGCTGAAATTTTTTGTATCTTATATATATTATAATGATTCTGCTGCAAGCTTAATAAATGAAATAATGGCCTGATGAAGAGTATTTAATTATCATTGATTTCTGTCCTTAATCTGAAACAGGCAAAAACAGAAAAAACACAATGAAATAATTGAACAAAACTTCAGAATCATTGACTTTTGAAAACTTTACAGTATAGTCTTTTAACTCCCACACAATCCTAATATGCTATGATCAATAATGATGATATTTAGTAATTTCTATATTGGTATCTGTTGCTGTTAATATCTTCCTTAAAAGCAGTACATTGAAAACTTTCTTTGTACGTTATTCTTTAAGTGAAAGCAATGTTTTATTGAATAAAAATTAACATTTTTATCTTATTTGATATCAAGGGAACAGTTGGTTAAGTTTTGTAATAGCAATTGTAGTGCCTTTTTCTAAGAAGACCATAGAGAAGGAATTTTTTTTTTTTTTAAGGAATCATTTCTTTTCTTTTTTTTTTTTTTTTTAAGATTTTATTTATTTATTTGACAGAGCAAGATCCCAAGTAGGCAGAGAGGCAGGCAGAGAGAGAGAGAGAAGGAAGCAGACTCCCTGCCAAGCAGAGAGCCCAATGTGGGACTCCATCTCAGGACCCTGAGATCATGACCTGAGCCGAAGGCAGAGGCTTAACCCACTGAGCCACCCAGGCGCCCGAGAAGGAATTTTTTTTAGCTTCACCCAAGTCCACAAGTATTTGAATAATGAAGGGCTTTTTGTTTGTTGCTTTGTTCTTTTTTTTGGTTTGTTTATTTTGATTTTTTTTAAATCATCACAGTCTCTATAATATATCAAAAAATTTCTAGGATGGCAAAACTTCCTAAATTATTAATGTATTAACCAGTTTACTCATTCATGATTCTTACCTATTTTATATGTCTCTAAACTACTTCAGTACTTACTATATTAAAGTATAGAATGTGTAAAGAATTAAAGAGAAGATAAAAGTCATATTAATTTCTCATATTATTAATATTAAAAGTGAGCTAAATCAGGAGGTTGTATAGGCTACATGTGGATCAAGGATTTTGGAAATATTCTACCTTTTGTTTGAGTTAAAACTTGATTTTCCTGGGATGCTTGGGTGGCTCAGCCGGTTGGGTGTCTGCCTTCAGCTTGGGTCATGATCCCAGGGTCCTGGGATCGAGTCCTGCATTGGGCTCCTTGCTCATCAGGGAGTCTGCTTCACCCTCTGCCTGCTGCTCCCCGCTGCTTCTGTGCCCACTCACTTTCTCTCTTTGACAAATATATGAATAAAATATTTCTTAAAAGCTCTTGATTTTACTTTCTAAGAATTAGAATAATGAGAGAGTTATTTTATCTTTCTAATTATTAATTCTTTTATATATAGGATTAACTGTTGAGGACCTGAACCTAACTGAAAACTTTTCTCAAGAAAATAGAATAGGAGAAAGGAAGTTGGATTTTGCAAGCCTCAAAACAATGAGTGAAGCTCAATCAAAGGTAAACAGTATTGTTATGGCAAAGAGAAGAAAAATGTTACTATTAGTGCTTTCATTTCTTCCCCAGTTACTTGATTTTGGACATTGCTTCTTTTTATAGTTGTTAAATAACTTTTTTTTAAAGTTTAAATAACCTGTTGATCCAAAGATTGATTAATGAGATTTTATTTACTCTAAATACAGATTAAGAGTTCAGATAAAATAGAGCTGCCACATAGGAGACCATCATTTGGTTTTCCACAGTCATATCAGAATGAACCAGAGGAGAATGTCACCATAGGATCATTATCAAGAATGTTATCTGAATTTCAACATAGTGTAGAAAGTGAAGTGGATCCTTTTGTCTCTCTAACTAAACCTTCTTCATCTGTACAAGTAAAAGATAATAATTCACCTCCAGAAACCATTACAATAAAGGAGATTTTTAAAGCACCATGTCTACAATCTCTAAGAAATCTAGAATCATTAGTCAATAGCTTTAATAGGGAGAGGCATGAAGAAATAGATGACTACTTATACTCTCTTTCTGACTACTCTATGAAGAAAGTGTCAAGAAGCTGTCAGGCACTTGAGAAGACTAGTTTCACACAGAAAAGCAGTTCATCTTTACAGGCCTTATCAACAGCTTCAGACTTAATCCAGAAGTTATCACTTAGGCAGAAATCTGCAATATTTTGTGAACAAATTCGTGATAATAGAGCTGACATGGATGAATCACAAGTAGCAACATCAGAAGATGAACAGGTTCATAACCAGATAAAATATGCTGATACCAGTTTGAAAGAAGATCTAAGAAAGAGTGAAGTGCCTTTACAGACAGAGATTTTGAAAAGTAAACTTGATGTTAATCTTCTGGACCATGTGCCTATTACTACACAATCAAAATCATCTCAGGTAGATCCACTTGAAAATCTTATAGAACAGCTACGGAGAGAACTAGTATTTCTTAGATCTCAGGTGAGCTTTCCTCCAGATTCTGTTACTGAGATCACCTTTTTTATTAACTCTTTTTTTTTTTCCTAACAAAGTTCTCTAAGCAATAATTGTAATAAGAATTTTTTTATGCTTGCACATAACATAAATTTATACACATTTTTTAAAAATTTAAAAATGCAGCGAGTTTGACATGAAATCATTGACTTGCCTAATTTATTAATTATTCCTTTAGAATGAAGTCATAGCACAGGATTTATTGGTCAAGGAAGCACAGAATAGAAGTGCAGAAATAGAGCTTGAACGTCATAGAACCCAGGCAGAACAGGTAGTATAAAGGCAGACTATTAAAAGAGATGATTGTGGTACTAAAGACAAAAACTTTCATTATATTTCTTTGCCTTTTGCTGTGGGAGTGGGTAAAGAGAGAAAGTGGGAGCAAGACCACCAGCTGTTCTACCTTTTGGGTTTTATTGTTATTACTACTGTAATAGCTTATCTCTGGTGTATTACACCTCAATTAGTCAAAATTTTTTAACTTGAAAACTATAGTGATATTTTGTTTAAAAAATCAATTTTATTCTTTGTGTTCTGTACAGAATGAATTTCTTTCAAGAGAACTAATTGAAAAGGAAAGAGATTTAGAAAGAGGTAGAACAATAATAACCAAATTTCAGAATAAATGTAAGTTATTATTGTTTCTTATTTTTCTGTACTTATTTATCCTATACCAAAAATTGTGGATCTAGAAGGACTTTAAAACATTCTTGTTTTCTAGTCTGTTTTAACTTTAATTACCTCCATAATATATAAGCTTCAGTGTCTCTCATTCATGTATTTGGTTTGCCTTGCTATATTCATTGTCAAAGTTATAATGGGAATTTTTTTGTGGTGATAAATGAGTCAGTTTTTCTTATTTGTTTAATGAACTTGGAGTTAAAAAATGATTTTAAAAGATGTTTAATGAAGTGAAGACAAAGTATGTTTATGATTTCTTTCAACAGTGAAACATATATGCACATGATTTAAATAGGTGTATCATTGAATTCAACTATTCACACATTGGATTTATAGGTGATTATTTTGTACATTTATTTACTTTGGCATTTCCAAATGGGTATTTTTTCTCTATGTGTATTTTTTCTATATTTGTATAGAGTAGTGTAAGTTGTGAAGAAGGTACTTACTGAATGAGAAAAATATGTCATTTTAGTAAAAGAATTAGCTGAAGAAAATAAGCAGCTGGAAGAAGGTATGAAAGAAATATTGCAAGCTATTAAGGAAATGCAAAAAGATCCTGATGTTAAAGGAGGAGAAACATCTCTAATCATCCCTAGTCTTGAAAGACTAGTTAATGTAAGTTTTTTCCACATAGGTTTTATTTTATTGTTTCCTGCTTTAAAGATGTTGTTCAGCTGTTCTCTGGCCTTCATTGTTTCTGATGAGACATTTATAGTCATTTGAGTTACTGTTCACTGTTCCCCTGTTTGTTACATGTCGATTTCTCAGGCTTTCAGAACTTCCTCTGTTACTTGGTTTTCACCGGTTTCACTATAGTGTGCATTGGTGTGTGTGTAGGTATGTGTGTGCACGCATATATTTGTATGCGTGTATGTTGTTTGGGGTTTGCTGAGTTTCTTCAGTCTGTTTACTTGTGCTATTCACTACAGTTGAAAAGTTTCCTCTTTTTTAGTTCTTCAGTTATTTTTTTTGTCCCATTGTCTCTGGGACTCCAGTGACACATGTTAGATCTTTTGATAGTGTCCACAGGTTTTTGAGGCTTTTTTCATTTTCCCCCTAATTTTTTTTATTTTTTCTCCTCCTGATTGGATAATTGCTATTTATCTTTTTTAAGATCACTGATACTTTCCTCTGACTTCTCAAGTCTTCCATTTAAAAGGTCAGCCTGGTAGAGTTTTTTATCAGAATTTGGAGTTCCTTTTTGCTGGTTATTTTCTTTCTGGAATTCCTGTCTTACTTTCCAGACTTTGGGCTCTGTCTCTGGTTTTCTTGGCCAGAAAGATGACAGGTCACTGCAACTGTAGCCTGTCCCTTCCCCATAGCACCACCCTCCCCCACATGCAAAATGCACTCATCAGTGGTTCTGTCTTCCAAGTTTTAAGTCCTCTCCAAAATCTACTTTCTTTTGTTTATTTTCTAGAACCTTGTTAAGTGTGGGAAGGTAGTCTAGTAGGACCTTATGCCAGAAACCTAGAAGTGTAACAGGATGTAGTAGGAATATTGTAAATTCCTTAAGCATTGCTTAAGGAATGCTTAAGCATTGCTACAGGAAAAATATTAGCCATCAAATAATAGTCTATTTACATCTACTATATAGAGATTTGAGCATTCTACACTATTGAGTATTACATAAACTTGAATAATATATACATTTTAAATTATTAATATTTAAATTGTTTACATAATCTGAACATACTTAGCATATATTATTGCTTCCCAAATTTGTGCTTCCCAAGAAAATGTTATTTGTTGAATTGCTTTTTTTATGGTGAATTAGTCAGTAGTTGAACACTTGTTCTTAGCAGCACTGTATTGTAGCAGAGAGGAAGAGTGATACTGGTATGTTCAAAACTTCTGAGGCAGGAAGATCATTTTGACAAATTTATAAGAACCATTTAATTCTCTTTATATGTTACTCATTTTTATGTTCCTTCTCCTGTTGGTGACTTTGTTTGCCTCTGTTATTTTGAGTGTCTAAAATGATTCTTCATGCTGTTTCTGTGAATATCTTTCATCTATGATGCTACTCACTATTGATAGTGTCTAACTCAAACTATTTTCCAAGGGAAACTCCACTTAGTGACCAAATACAAACAGAACAGATAGAGCAGGAAATTCTAACTTCTTCTGTTTCAGTTGATAGTTTCTGGTCTTGCCAGGACCAGTGTTTGCAGAGATTTCATCTGCTTCTATCCTGGGTTGTCGTTCTTTTCTGCTTGATATGCCCTGTCTGTAACTCACAAATGACCTAACAATTCCTGCTGTAAGAATCTTCAGAATCAGTGACACTTTAGTTGAGATATTTCTTGATTATGTACTTCATTTCACTTTCTGTCACCACAGGTTATTTTTCAGTACCTCTAATCATCCTTTAATCTCATTTTAAGAAAAGGGCACATAGACAACATGGTGCTTGTTCTCAGCAAGACAGCTGACGAGGCTACCTTGATGTCTGTCACAGTACCTCCTTCTACTTACTTCTGTCTTCCTGGTATCCCCTTTGAATTAGTGTAATTTCTTATTCCATATGATCCCTGCCTCAGTCTCCTGAGGGTTAAAGCTTACTTCCATAAAACTTATGCCTCAAGTTGACTGGATCACTAACCTTCTTTGTCTTTGCCTTGTTTTCTGAAGCTTTCTTTACTTTGAAGTTAGCAGCTTTGTTATATATAATTTCTTTAAAATGCATATATATTTATATGTATGTACTCTGTTGATGTGTACTGGGGTGTATGTATATTTATGTATGCCATTGTTGGCAAATTAGGATGAATGAAGCATTTTTATAATATTTTAATATTTGACATACTATTTTTGCTTATCCAGCTGTTTTGGATAATACTTTGTTACCTATGTTGCCTTTTTGTCATATATGCTTCAACTGTGTGGAGAGGAAGCAATGAAGAATTCCCTTAAATGTAGTAACTATTTCAGTCCTCTGATCATGCTTTAAATATGGGTGCTGCATAGTTTCAAAGTATCTGCATATAAATTATCTTATTTTGACTGTATAAAAACTTTCTAAAGTGGGCAGATACGACATTACTTCCTCTTCTTTAGAGATAAGGAAACTAAGGTTTAAAGAATTTAAGTCACTTGCTGAGCTAGTAAGAGATTGGTTAAGATTTGAACCCTAATCCTCTTACTGCCTTCCAGTTGTTTTTCTAGTCCAGCAGTCTACTAAAATTAGCTAAATGTTAAATGTTATAGCGAGGTAATTACTATGCTTGGAATACTGATGTAAATTAATCTAGAGTTTTATGAATTTAGATTCACAAATAAGAAATGGTTTTGGCATATTTTGTAATTATGCCTGTCAGTGAAGAGTAAAATGCCTAAATGTGAATTTTATTTAAAAGGTAGTTTTTTTTATTATGATTTTCGTATTTTGCTTTACACTTTTTCAATATAATCTAAATTTATTAGGCTATAGAATCAAAGAATGCAGAAGGAATCTTTGATGCTAATCTGCATTTGAAAGCCCAAGTTGACCAACTTACTGGAAGAAATGAAGAATTAAGGCAGGAGCTCAGGGAATCTCGGAAGGAGGCGGTCAGTTATTCTCAGCAGTTGGCAAAAGCAAATTTAAAGGTGAGAATATGAATAAATAATAGAAAATGCTACACATTATGAACATAGTCTTAATATGAAACTTTTGATTTTTTTTAAAAGACTGAGAAAATTCTTCTTGAATTAATTCAACATTAAGAAAACTCCTTTTTGGATTTTTCCTAAATAAGTGGGAAATAAGTACCTTTTATAATATTAAAGAATACAAAAATTCTAAGTCTATACATAGGTAGTTCTAAATAAAATTTAAAGTATGATTTAATTGATGTCTGGTGGTAGGGCATTCATACATTTACTTTTTGAAAATACTCAGTAGGAAGAAAAAGTTACCGGCTCTTAAATTTGGCTTTGGTTTTGAGAGATGTGACTCTCATTTTTGAACTGTTTGTTTCCAGGTGGATCATCTTGAAAAAGAGATCATTCTTTTACGGCAATCAGAAGGATCAAATGTTGTTTTTAAAGGAGTGGACTTACCTGATGGGATAGCACCATCTAGTGCCAATATTATTAATTCTCAAAATGAATATTTAATACATATCTTACAGGTAGTAAAAATTTTGCATCTCAATAACAAAACCTATTGATAGAATGTTTCTTCATATATTCCTTTGAGTGTTCTTAGAATATTATCATTGAGATATATTTTTATTGGATTTTGATATTAAATGGAATATTATGAATGAAAGCAGTTTGTTCCATTCATCTGTATTAAGAAGCATGCTGACATATTTTGTGGACATACGTGTCATGAAATATATGATTAACAGGTAGAATGATGTAGCTAAGGTGGTAATGTATAAATAGAGGAGCCCTTTTATTTAGTGCTGGTTGGAAAAGCAATTCAAGTGAATAAAGTCTGATACAATTTTTAGTGAAATGATTAAATTGTTCCTTTTTTATTTTAACTACAAGAGAAAGTTTTTAAATCAAATTGTCTTTAATGTTTTTCTTCCCTTTCAACTTGTGTTGGTTAATTCATTAGTAAATTAGAAAGGGTAGTGCTTGCCCTGGGTTTGTCAGTTTTGCTGCCTATATTGTGGTCATTATGAATGGCCTAATGAGTTTTCATTATTTCATTTGAAGTGTGAATGCCCGTAACATTCACATTCATTTGAAATATAATTACAAAAATGTGTTTGGAATGAAGGAAATATGTTTTTGATTATTAGCACTACTGTTTCCATCTCCTAGATGATCCCTTTGTGAATATACCTGAGTGATGATTACTAAATAATACTTGTTTTTGTATTTGAAAAATGTTTTTGTATTTGTATATTATATTTGATAAACATTACTTTTTTTAATCTTTATATTAAAAAAATGAAAGGCATTTTGGTAGATTAGAGAGCACCAATTGGGAATCTGAAAACCTGTTCATAGCAAAACATGTACTAAAAAACAAAACATGTACTTGGACTCCCAATCCCCTAAGAGTGATAGATGTAGCCAAGGCCTTTGGAGCCATGCAAGACTAACTTTTTAAGTGTTGGATTTGCATGTGTATAAGGCACCTGACACCAGGATTGCCATATGTGCTCAGCAATGGTTACCAAGTGTAGTTTTATGAGCTTTTTAAAGTTGAGTTAATCTTTCTAAGTCCCTTTCTTTGTCTATGAGATGAAGTAATTGCAAAGAGTTGAATGGAGGCATGAATGGTATGTTCACAAAAGTGTATGTGAGGCTGAGTGACTAGAAGAAGTTCATAATCACTGGATCTGATCATGTATGTGGATACTGAAATTATCAAATATGGTACAAATAATTTTACCAGTTTTATACTACTTCTCTTTATACATATTGCCTCCTTTAATATGCCTTAAGCTAAGATGTTCCATATATTATAGAAATTACCTGTGCTGCTAATGAAGTGGATAACTATATTCTCTTTTATATATTTTTCTATAATCTTGTCGAAGTATGAATTTATACTTTCCAATTTAAAATATATTCTGATTCTTTTTGCATTCTTATTTCTCAACCAATTTTTAGGAACTAGAATGTAAAGAAAATAAATTAAAGACCTTAGAAGATTCTCTTGAAGACTATAACAGAAAATTTGCAGTAATTCGTCATCAGCAAAGCTTATTATATAAAGAATATCTAAGGTATAAGTGTTAGCAAAACTTTTGTAATGTAATTGCAGCATATTCTTACTAATAATGAAAGAAATGTAAAAAAATACTTTGTTTTATCCTTCCCTCATGCCTCTTCCCTTCTATTTTATGTCTTAGTTTCCTTATCTATGAATTTCTGAGATAGTAATACCTTTTTCATAGGGTTATTACAAAATCTAATTGAATTGTTACATGAAAATGCTCAGATATGAATATTTTGCAAATGTCCTGGCACATGAACATTTTGTAAATGTCAGCTGCTAGCATCATTCTTCATCATTACTGTCATCATTATTGATATATTTTCATTGGTAACTAATATGTTTCTCTTTATCTCTGCTATTTCATCTATATCAACCAAATAATTTTCTTAGAAGTTGTTAGAATACCAGATCAACGGTGATTTAAATACGAAGTGTAATTGTTATGTGATCTAACAAGAAACCCAAAGCTAATTATAGGGTAGGCCACGTTTAAGGGTTGTCATTATCTTCTATTACAGTTTATAAAATAGATGTAGGAGTTCAAGGAAGAGGAAACCATGCCCACTGGAGAAGAGTCATATTTTTTTTCCACACAACTTTCTACTTTTAGTTTAAAAAATTTTTTCCAGAACCTTCTAACATAGCAGACTTTGACTCAGATCACATTAGCCAGAATTGGGCTAATGAGCTGTCCAATTCATACGTTCAAGTCTCAACCATTCAGTGGCAAAGAGAGTGGTGGCTCTGTAATTTGTTTATGCCAGCCAGATTGCAGGTGACTGTAGAATGTCTCTCAGGTAAGCAACAGTGTCTTACACACCTTCATTTAAATCAAATGATTACTACTGTTGTTTATATTCTAAGTATTTTGCAACTGGTTAACCCTCAAGTTTTAAGAGTAGGGTCAGAATATTGAGAACTGATTTCCAGAATTAGTTTGGAGTGTTGATTATTTTCCTATTTGTTTTCTGTTTTTAATAAAATGTTGTAAGATTCACCTTCATTTGTTATATTGTAACAGTTGTAGAGTTGTGACTCATGGAATAATGAAAGTAACTTGATAGATAAAATAATTTCTTTACATTGCATTTATGTAATAAAAATAGAACTTACAGGCTAAATCCTTGTCAAATGGAATTTTGAGATACTCTCTTACCAGATATCAGGAGCTGTGATGCCTCTTGTTTTCCTGTAGTTAAATATTTTATTAGGTTTTATTATATTGTCATTTTTATTTTTTTGGAAGTGAAAAGGAGGCCTGGAAAATAGAATCTGAAACAGTAAAAGAGGAAAAGAAAAAACTAGAGGATCAAATCCAACAAGATGCTATAAAAGTAAAAGAATATAATGTAAGTAAAACTCTTTTAAAATCAGTGTACAATATTGTACCAACTAAGATAGCTACATTCAACAAGTAACATAAATGTGTCTTTGTGCAGAATTTGCTCAGTGCTCTTCAGATGGATTCAGATGAAATGAAAAAAACACTTTCAGAAAATAGTAGAAAAATCACAGTCCTGCAAGTGAATGAAAAGTCACTCATAAGACAGTATACTACTTTAGTAGAAATGGAGCGACAGCTTAGGAAAGAAAATGGGAAACAGAAGAATGAATTGATAGCAATGGAAGCTGAAGTTAGTGAAAAAATTGGACGTTTGCAACGATTTAAGGTACATCTGATTTTTTTTTTTTTTTTGGCTCTATAATAACTTTGAAGTATGAGAGGATAATCTAATGAACAGCCATCTCCTGGATTAATACTTAACATTTATTAACATTGTGCATTATTGCTTCATCTGTTCCTTATAGGAATAAATTGCAGACATTTCTTCCCTTCGTATTTTAGTGTGCATTTCTAAAAAACAAAGCCTTTTTTTGTTAACATATCACTAACTTTATCACATTTAACAAAAGGGACAATAATTGCCTTACATTATCTAATGTCCAGGCCATATTCACATTTCCTCAGTTGTTCCAGGATCCAGTCAAGGACCCTGCATTATATTTATATGTTATATGTCATTAAGTCTTTAATATTCACAGAAGCTCCTGGGTTTTTTTTTTCCTCCGTGAAAATGTTGAAGATTTATCTTTTTTTTTTTTTTTTTTTGTAATTTTGCTTATTCCTCTATTCATTGTATTTACTAAAAGCTTTGAAGCCTTGGATATGTCAGATTAAACATTTTTGATAAGAATACTCCATCCAAAGTTGCGAGGCAACGTTGGGGGTTTGGGGGGTAGGAAAGGAATGAATGAAACAAGATGAGATCGGGAGGGAGACAAACCCTTAATCTCACAAAACAAATGGAGGATTGCCGGGGGGGAGGGGAATAGGGAGAGGGTGGTTGTGCTATGGACATTAGGGAAGGTATGTGCTATGGGGAGTGCTGTGAAGTGTAAACCTTGGTGATTCACAGACCTGTACCCCTGGGGCTAATAATACATTTTAGGTTAATTAAAAAATTAAAAAAAAATAAAAAGAATACTCCATCCATAATCCATTGTACTTTAATACCCTATGTTGTATCACTTTAAAAGGTAGAATGTCTGATAGTCCCATGTTTCATGTATGATTATTATCTTAAGGGGCAAACAGTCATATATCTCTATTAATAAGTGACTTAGTTAACTGGTGATATTTTGGTACCATGCAAATAACCAGTTGTTTGCCAGGCTTTAGGATCCACTGATGATTGTTGTTATCTGACTCAGTTATTTCATTAGGAGTTGCAAAAATTATTTTCTAATTATGTTGTTTTCTACATGTATTGTCCAATAGTCTTTTGTAAAATTAAAGAGGTTTCCTCATTAGTCCAGGCTATTCAGTTATCTTAAAGTATAGTCCTACTAGAAAGACAAGATAAAAGCTTCATTCTTTCTTTCGAGTGATAGTCTTCAGAAATCAGAGATGGTGTACTCTGCTTCAGCTTTTGCCAGACTTACCCAGCTTTCTGTTCTTTCAGTATCATTACAGACTCATATACTTAGTTATTGTTTGTTAGTCTTAATTGTGGCCAGTGGGAGCTCTTTGTAAAGCCAGCTCTCATTTCCTTTTGACAAGAGTCCAGTAGTCTTTGAGCCAAGCTTCAAATGTTGGTTTGTTTTCTGGCACAAGATATTCAGGAATTAACTTATATGCTTTTATCCAGATTTGAAATCAACCGTTATGCTAAAGAACCCTGGTTCTTTTTAGTGGGAAAGGCATTTAGATACCAAAAACTGGTCACTAGATGTTACTGTTCTTGAAGTTTCATTGCTGCTGGTCCCCTTCAGTGGACAAATTAGTAAAGCGTGTATATTTAAACCATGAGTTCATATTATTTCCACTTGAGATTTAATATAATAGGGTTAGGAAATGGTATGGAGTTGTTACTAACTTTGATTTAGTTCTTGTATTTCCTTTTTCTTACATGGAAATCTGTTATTACTAACATTAAAATAATTGCTCTATCCTATAATATTCACACATTAATTTGAAGATAATCTTGCATTGGTATTAACAACAGCAGCAGCAGTGCTACCAAATTTAGTTTAAAATTTCTATATAGTTCTTATTTTCTTTAGAATATCTTTCAATAGGATGTATAGTCAAGTAATCTATTCTACAGTAACTTGAAATAATTTTATTTGTGTGGTTATGCTATAAATTTGCTATATAAGTTAGGCTCATTTGTTTTGCATTTGTCTTCAAATTCAGATGTTACTTTTGTTTTCTTTTTAAAATTTGAATGTATAAAACATTTGCATGTTTCAAACATATAGTCAGAGAAATCTTACTTCTCTATACCTTTGACTCCATTCTGCCCTCCCTGCTCTATGTAACTGATTATCCTTTTAATGATTGCATACACTGTATACTCTTTTACACCTGCGTTACATCTTGTCTTAGCCTATTTTAAGCATGTACATTTTGAGTTTACATATCCAAATTTACATAGGATCATGTAAACAAAAAAGAATTCAAAATAGAATTAAAATGAAGCTGAGTTCCTTACTATTCACTTTTAAAAATAGTAATAGGTGAAATTGTCATGCTAACAAACATTTTCCATGTGATCTTAAAGCTGACCCCTAATGCAGAAAGGAACTTACTGAATAATGAAAGCTATTTTTATTTGGACATGTAATAAGGAAACTTTGAGCCTTAAAAAGTGTTCTTGTTTTTATTTTTGTGTTTTTCTTGGAGTATTGCACATATATCTAGTGCATGGGGTAGAAGGGAAAAAAGAACTAGAATGCTTTTCTCCTTAACCTGATTGTTCAACCTGTGTTTGGGGCCTGGTACATGACCACTGGAAAGCCAAAAATTGGGTATTTTTAGGGAATTGGAAATAGGAAACTCTTCCCCATCCAAATGAATTGTGAAACCAAACTCCAAGGGTATGGTAGAATAATGTGTACTTACGTAGGTGGAAAAGAAAAGCTGTAAAAATGAGATGTGAAGCGCAATTAATGAATATTTTTCGCTCATTATTGTACTTCAGAAGAAATTTTAACAGTAAATTCTTTTTTTTTTTTTAAGATTTTATTTATTTGAGAAAGAGAGAGAGAAAGAGAGACAGAGTGAGAGAGCATGAGGGGGAGGTCAGAGGGAGAAGCAGATTCCCCATGGAGCTGGGAGCCTGATGTGGGACTCGATCCCAGGACTCCAGGATCATGACCTGAGCTGAAGGCAGTTGCTTAACCAACTGAGCCACCCAGGCGCCCCAACAGTAAATTCTTTATCTTCGTCACTTTATAAATTTGGTTATTCCTTACGCTATTTCATCAACTTACTTTAGAGAGAGAGAAAAGTTCAGATTACTTCTTCTTAGTGTTAATATAGTGTCTTGGTGTTGTCTTTTTATAGTTGTATAGCTGAGTAGAACATGAAACAAGTAACTGAAAGTCTTTCATATTATTTATTAGAGATAGCTATGATAGAAATTTTTTTCTCATCAGGTATTGTTTGCTTCATGTGAACAAAAGGTTTTCTTTTATTACAAAGCTACTTTGTGTAACTGTAATAAGGAGAAATAGCTATCGTAATGTGGTGATGCTAATTTTGCCACTCAGCTAACTAAAGGCAAGTTTTTTTTAATCTTACAAAATTTAGAAAAGCCATCCAGGGATATATTCTGAGTGATATATTTTCTTGCTCCTTTGTGTGGTGTTTTTCTGGAATTAATTTAATTTTGTTTTATTGTGATAGTTATGAAAGAATTCCCTTTATTTTTATTATTTAAAATCTCTAAATAATATTATTTCTTATAGGAAACAAAATAATTATTATAATTTTTTAATACATGAGAAATCTTTAAAAAAAAAAAAAGATTCTAAAATCTGTATTGCTTTTAGCTGTATTGTCTTATGCTTCACCAGAAAAAATACACTAACTTAACTCAGTGTATCCTTATTTACACAGGAGATGGCCATTTTCAAGATTGCAGCTCTCCAAAAAGTTATAGATAATAGTGTTTCTTTGTCTGAACTAGAATTGGCCAATAAACAATACAATGAGTTGACTGCAAAGTACAGGGATATCTTACAAAAAGATAATATGCTGGTTCAAAGAACAAATAAATTGGAACATTTAGAGGTAAGTTTACGTGGTCCTTAAACCTTGTACTATTAGCTATTTTTCTTGGGTGGTGGTACCGGTACGTGCAGAATGACTTCCAAATGACTTCATCCTGTCATCCTTCCTTAGTCCACTTGCATAATTTTATTTAATCAAGCCTCTTTCCCCCCGGCACTTAAAAAAGAAAAAGACAAGCATGAACCAAATAGGAAAATTATAACCAAAAGAGAGAGAATCATTCAGTACCCATCCCTTTCTCTTCCCAGTGCAAATTATTTTCTCATAGTCCTTGGCTTATTATGTTCCTTGGGATGATGTAGCTGAGAATGGCTCTTCCTGGACCATGGATGAGCTCTGGAAGTTCCCATCCTTTCTTATTGTACAGATAAGAAAAATAGGATAAGGTATCATAAGTTTCTTTCAAATAATATGTGAATCTGGCCCAGAATCCTTTGTAGTTCTCTTCTAGCCACTTGACTTCCATACCTTTAACAGTAGGCAAAACCAGCTCCTGATTTGTTCATCTTCTTCAAAAATAAGAACTTATGTGCTTGCTTCAGCAGCACATAATACAAAAAAAATAATAATAATAAGAGCTTATGTCTTTTGACTTACTCTCTTTTGTGATCCTCTCCTAGGATAGGAATGAGGTCTAATTTTGAAGTTTTTTAGATTGTACTTGTGTAGAAAGACACAATCAAAGAACACCCAAGTGTCATTAACAGCTTTGAATGACTTCTATAAAATTATCTGAGTTATTTTTTTTCCTTTTTTTTTTTTTTTTTTTTTTTACAGATTTTATTTATTTATTTGACAGAAATCAGAAGTAGGCAGAGAGGCAGGCAGAGAGAGAGAGAGTAGGAAGCAGGCTCCCTGCTGAGGAGAGAGCCCGATGCGTGGCTTGATCTCAGGACCCTGGGATCATGACCTGAGCCAAAGGCAGAGGCTTAATCCACTGAGCCACCCAGGCGCCCCGCTCTGTGTTATTTATTAATACTAACTATAAGTAATCATGATCAGTTTACTTTTTACTGTTTTTGCTAATGAGAGATGATTATGTTAATTTTTATAGAAAATTTGAATATTTAGCTGTGGTAATAATTTATTTTACTTTTTCCCCAATCTTTCATGTCCTTTGCCCTCTTCCACTGAAGCATTTGAAAATCCAGTATAGCAGTGTGTTAGGTAGGTTAATATAGAAATAAGTAATTTTTAACTTTTATTTATTTTTGCAAAGAATACTTTTGTCTTCCTTTAAAATTAAAAAAAAATTACATTTGAATATATCTCTTCCTCTCCTTCCTGCATCTTGATTATAATTATGAATATATATTTATCCCTATTGACAATGTTTTCATTTTATTCTTTATTATGTGTATTGTGTGTCGCCATTACTCCTGTCCCTATCCCCCATATTACCTCCTCCTTACTACCACTGTAGTGATTATTCTAAACATGAACCTGACCATGTGACACCCTGCTTCAAACCTAGCAACAGCTGCTAGTCACTTAAAGAGTAAAAGTCAAATTTCTTTCATGATTAGGCCCCACTTACCTCATGTCATCTTCTGTGATGCTCTGAGTACTTTTACAAGTTATATTTTTGACACTGAACTACTAGTTTTCTGGAACACAGTGTTTTTCCCTATATATGTTCTTTCATACCCGCTGTTTCCTTGTCTAGGAGCTCTCCCCTCTCTCTCAGCTTATGTGCTCAGTGAATTTCTATTCATGCTTAAAACTTTGCTCACACATTATCTTTTTTTCAGAAGCATCTTTCTTTATTGAACAAAGACCCTCTGTTTCTATTAGTTCTCTGTCTTACACATAGTTCTGCTCTTTATTTCACATCATATTGTGAGTATTGATCATCTGCATCCCCAACTGGAATATTAGCTTCTTAATGTCAGGAACTCTACTTATTTCATTTTTGTGTGTTTAGTGCCTCCTGTTTGGCACACAGTTAAACCTAATAAATGTTGACCTTGAGAGGGTGATTAATGGTGTAGAGCCATGGTGCAAAGGCCATCAGATGTGGTGATTAGGAAATCATTGATGCCTGTTAAGAGTGAAGTTCTTGAGACTAAAGGTGATGAAATTTTAGAATATAGAGTGGGTGATAAGGAAATGCAAAAAATGAATGGCTGATAAGACAATAGAAAAACTAGAAATTTGATGACAGAAAAAAGAGAAATAGATACGGGCCGAGGTAGAATCAAGAGGAAGATTTGTTTTATCAACTTCTTTTTCTTTTAAATAAAGGAGACCAATGAAGTTTGAGGGGAGAGGGAAAGAAAATTTAAAGCAAATAGGGAGAGAGCAATTGAAGATTGGAGAGGAGGGTGGTAAAAGCATGCCTTTGCTGCCAAGGCAGGGGAGTGAGAATAGGATCTGGAACAAACCCGAAGTTCTCCAAGAAAGTCAGGAAGTGGGGGGATACGTTCTGGCTGCGGGCACAGGGAGATGAGAACGGGAATTCTGAATACACCTTGCCTGGATCGTGGTTGATATATTCAGCTAAATATCCCCTCAACCACATCTCACCAAAATGACTAGGAGGAGGAACACCCAACAGAGGAAAAATTCAGAGACCATGCCCTCTGCCACAGAATTATTGGATATGGATGTAAACAGTATGTCCATAGGGACTTATGAAAGGGAATTCAGGGTAATAATTACCCAGTCAGTGGCTAGGTTGGAGAAAACCATTAGTGGCAATATAGAATCTCTAAGGGTGGAAGTGAGAGCCAATCTGGCAGAAGTTAAAAATGCTATCAATGAGATCCAATTTAATCTAAATACTCTTAACAGCTAGGGTAACCAAGGCAGAAGATAGAATTAGTGATCTAGAAGACAGACTGATACAAAAGAAGGATCAGGAGGACCTGGAACAAACAGCTTAGAAGCCATGAAAGCAGAATTAGGGAAATAAATGATGCCATGAAACGTTCCAACGTTGAATTACTGGGATCCCCGAGGGGATGGAGAAAGAGAGAAGACTAGAAGATTATAGTTGAATAAATTCTGGATGAAGATTTCTCCAGTCTGAGGAATGAAACAAGTGTTCATGTCCTACAGGCAGAAAGGACACCCTGCAAGATCAATGAATCTAGAAACACCTCCAGACACTTAATTGTGGAAATTCACAAATCATAATTTTAGACAAGAGGTCCTAAGGACACCTAGGGGGGAGAGATTCCTTATATACAGAGGAAGGTCCATCAGAATGATGCCAGACCTGTCCACAGAAACCTGGCAAGCTAGAAAGGGCTGGCAAGACATAATCAGGGCACTAAATGAGAAGAACATGCAGCCGAGAATACTTTATCCAGCAAGGCTCACATTCAGAATGATTGGAGAGATTAAGAGCTTCTGGAACTGGCAAGGTTTAAAAGAGTATGTGACAACCAAGCAAGCCAGCACTACAAGAAATATTAAGGGGGGTTCTATAAAAGAAGAAAGAACCCAAGAGTGACATAGAATAGAAATTCACAGAGACAATCTATAGAAACAAGGACTTCACAGACAGCATGATGTCAATAAAATCTTATATTTGAATAATCACTTTCAAAATGAATGGCCTATATGCTCCCATAAAAGGGCACAGGGTTGCAGACTGGATAAAACGACAGGACCCATCCATAGGCTGTCTACAAGAGATACATTTTGAACCTAGAGATACATTTTGAACCTAAAGATATATCCAGACTGAAAGGGAAGGAATGGAGATCCATCTTTCATGCCAACGGGCCTCAAAAGAAAGCTGGGTAGTGATTCTCATATCAGATAAATTAGATTTTAAGCCAAAGACTGTAGTCAGAGATACAGAAGGACACTACATCATTCTTAAAGGGTCTATCCACCAAGAAGATCTAACAATTGTAAATATTTATGCCCCCAATATGGGAGTAGCCAACTACATAAGCCAACTGTTAATCAAAAATAAAGAGTTATATTGATGGGGCACCTGAGTGGCTCAGTTGGTTAAGCCTCTGCCTTTGGCTCAGGTCATGATCCCAGGGTCTTGGGATTGAGCCCTGCATCGGTGGGGGGCTCTCTGCTCAGCAGGGAGCCTGCTTCCTCCTTTCTCTCTCTGCCTGCCTCTCTGCCCACTTGTGATCTCCGTCTGTCAAATAAATAAATAAAAATTTTTTTAGAAGGGTTATATTGATATGAATACATTAATTGTGAGAGATCTTAACGTGCCACTCTCAATAACAGACAGATCATCTGAGCAGAAGAGTCAATAAAGAAACAAGAGCTTTGAATAACACATTGGACCAGATGGACCTCATAGATATATACAGAACATTCCACCCTAAAACAACAGAATACTCATTCTTCTCGAGTGCACATGGAACTTTCTCCAGAATAGACTACATTCTGGGTCACAAATCAAGTCTCAACCGATACCAAAAGATTGAGATTCTTCCCTGCATATTCTTAGACCACGATGCTTTGAAACTGGATCTCAACCACAAGAAGGAGTTTGGAAGGAATTCAAACACTTGGAAGCTAAAGACCATCCTGCCAGAAAATGTTTTGATCAACCAGAAAACTAAAAAGAACTTAAACAATTCATGGAAACCAATGAGAATGAAGACACATGGGTCCAAAACCTATGGGATATGGCAAAGGCGGTCCTAAGGGGGAAATACATGTCAATCTAAGCCTCACTCAAAAAAAACTGAAAAATCCCCAATACACCAGCTCTCTTTACACTTTAAAGAACTGGAAAATCAACAACAAATTAAGCCAACCCCACCCACAAGAAGGGAAATAATCAAGGTTACAGTAGAGGTCAATGACATAGAAACTAGAGATACAGTAGAATACATCAACGAAACTAGAAGCTGATTCTTTGAAAGAATCAATAAGAGCGATAAACCATTGGCCAAACTAATCCAAAAGAAAACAGAGAGGACCCAAATTAATAAACTTATGAATGAAAAGGGAGAGATCATAACCAACACCAAGGAAATAGAAACAATCACCAGAAATTATTATCAGTAGTTATATGCCAATAAGTTAAGCACATTAGATGAAATGGATGCATTCCTGGAAACCTATAAACTTCCAAAACTGAAACAGGAAGAAATTGACAACCTGAATAGACCAATACATAGTAACGAGATTAAAGCAGTGATCAAAAACTTCCCAAAAAATCAAGAACCCAGGACCTGATGGATTCCCTGGAGAATTCTACCAAACATTCGAAAAAGAAATAATCCTTATTCTCCTGAAGCTGTTAAAAAAAAAAAAAAAAAGAAACAGAAGGAAAACTTCCAGACTCTTTCTATGAAGCCAGCATTATACCCTTATCCCCAAACCAGGCAAAGACCCCATCAGAAAGGAGACTTTCAGACCAGTATCCCTAATGAATATGGATGCCAAGATTCTCAACAAGATCCTAGCTAATAGGATCCAACAGTACATTAAAAAGATTATCCACTATGACCAGGTGGGATTTATCCATGGGATACAAGGGTGGTTTAACATTCACAAATCAATCGATGTAATAGAACAAATCAATAAGAGAAGAGAGAAGGACCACATGGTCCTTTCAATTGATGCAGAAAAAGCATTTGACAAAATACAGCATCCTTTCCTGATTAAAACTCTTCAAAGTATAGGGATAGAGGGAACTTGCCTCAACTTCATAAAATCCATCTATGAAAAACCCACAGCAAATATCATTCTCAATGGGGAAAAGCTGAGACCCTTCCCTTTGAGATCAAAAACATGACAAGGATGTCTCTTTTCGCCACTGTTGTTCAACGTAGTACTAGAAGTCCTAGCAACAGCAGTCAGACAACAAAAAGAAATAAAAAGTATTCACATTGGCAAAGAAGATGTCAAAGTCTCTTTCTTTGCAGATGACATGATACTTTATATGGAAAACCCAAAAAACTCCACACCGAAACTACTAGAACTCATACAGCAATTTAATAATGTGGCAGGATACAAAGTCAATGCACAGAAATCATTTGCTTTCTCATACACTAACAATGAAACTGTAGAAAGGGAAATTAGAGAATCGATTCTATTTACTATAGCACCAAGAAGCATAAGATACCTGGGAATAAACCTAACCAAAGAGGTAAAAGATCTGTACTCAGGGAACTATATAACACTCAAGAAAAAATTGAAGAAGACACAGAAAGATTGAAAAGCATTCTATGCTCATGGATCGAAAGAATAAACATTGTTAAAATGTCTATACTGCCTAGAGCAATCTATGCTTTCAGTGCCATACTGATCAAAATTCCACAGGCATTTTTCAAAGTGCTAGAACAAACAGTCCTATAATTAGTATGGAACCAGAAAAGACCCCAAATTAAGGAAATGTTGAAAAAGAAAAATAAAACTGGGGACATCATGTTGTCTGATTTCAAGCTTTACTACAAGCTGTGATCACCAAGACTGCGTGGTACTGGCACAAAAACGGACACATAGACTAGTGGAACAGAGTAGAGAGTCCCAATATGGACTGCAACTCTATGGTCAAATTATCTTCGACAGAGGCAACTGGGTGGCTCAGTGGGTTAAAGCCTCTGCCTTTGGCTCAGGTCATGATCCCAGTGTCCCAGGGGATCGAGCCCCGAATCGGGCTCTCTGCTCAGCAGGGAGCCTGCATCCCCCTCTCTCTCTCTCTGCCTGCCTCTCTGCCTGCTTGTGATCTCTGTCAAATAAATAAATAAAGTCTTAAAAAAAAATTATCTTCAACACAGCAGGAAAAAATATCCAGTGGAAAAAAGGCAGTCTCTTCAATAAATGGTGCTGGGAAAATTGGACAGCTACGTGTAGAAGAGTGAAACTTGACTGTTCTCTTACACCATACAGAAAGATAAACTGGAAATGGATAAAAGACCTCAATATAAGGCAGGAATCTATTAAAATCCTGGAGGAGAACATAGGCAGTAACCTCTTTGACATCAGCCACAGCAACTTCTTTCAAGACATGTGCCTCCAAAGGCAAAGGAAACAGAACTGAAA
Organism: Mustela erminea; assembly: GCF_009829155.1. Taxonomy (NCBI): domain Eukaryota; kingdom Metazoa; phylum Chordata; class Mammalia; order Carnivora; family Mustelidae; genus Mustela; species Mustela erminea. Next base: position 31,167,872 of record NC_045619.1, read on the forward strand.
ATGAACTTTTGGGACTTCATCAAGATCAAAACCTTCTGCACAGCAAATGAAACAGTCAACAAAACAAAGAGGCAACCCACGGAATGGGATAAGATATTCAAAAATGACATTACAGACAAAGGGCTGATATCCAAGGTCTATCAAGAACTCCTCAAACTCAACACTCAAAAAACATATAATCATGTCAAAAAAATGGGCAGAAGGCATGAACAGACACTTCTCCAAAGAAGACGTACAAATGGCTAACAGACACATGAAAAAATGTTCATCATCATTAGCCATCATGGAGATTCAAATCAAAACCAATTGAGATACCACCTTCCACCAGTTAGAATGGCCAAAATCAACAAAACAGTAAACAGCAAGTGTTGGAGAGGATGTGGAGAAAAGGGAACCCTCTTACATTGTTGGTGGGAATGCAAGTTGGTGCAGCCACTTTGGAAAACAGTGTGGAGATTCCTTAAGAAATTAAAAATAGAGCTACCCTCTGACCCTGTAATTACACTACTGGGTATTTATTCCAAAGATACAGATGTAGTGAAAAGAAGGGCCATCTGTACCCCAATGTTCATAGCAGCAATGGCCACAATCACCAAACTGTGGGAAGAGCAGGATGCCCTTCAACAGACAAATGGATAAAGAAGATATGGTCCATATGTACAATGGATATTATGCCTCCATGAGAAAAGATGAATACCCAGCTTTTTTATCGACATGGACAGAACTGGAAGAGATTATGCTGAGTGAAATAAGTCAAGCAGAGAGAGTCATTTATCATGTGGTTTCACTTACTTGTGGAGCATAAGGAATAATATGGAGAACATTAGGAGAAGGAAAGGAAAAGTGAATTTGGGGAAATCGGAGGGGGAGATGAAGCATGAGAGACTGTGGGCTCTTACAAACTGAGGGTTTTAGAGGGGAAGGATGTAGGTGGATAGGTGAGCCTGGTGGTGAGTATTAAGGAGGACATGTATTGCCTGGAGCACTGGGTGTGATACATAAACAATGAATCTTGGAACACTGAAAAAATAAAATAAAAATTTTTTAAAAAGCAAAAAAAAAGTAAGGAAGTAAGAGAAAAGGGGTAGAAAGATGTTGTAAAACACTAATCCCTCTTTTGTTATTTTCCTATGTATTTATAGGACCTAGACCAGGTTAATTATGCCTGTTACCAGAAAGTCATGTTTAATTCCCTTATTTTGCCTTTCTTCTTACTATAACATCTCCTTTAAAGAAAACCTCATTATCCTATTTTATTATTCTTCATAACACATATTACCTGACATTATATTATATATTGGCTCCCTTACCAACTACGCACCCCCCACCCCCAAACACAAGTTCTAGGATAGCATTTGTTTATTATTAAAGTCCAGGGCTTAGAATACCTGACATACAGTAAGCATTTTGTTTGTTATAACAAAAAATGAGCAAATTAAATTTGTATGCCAACTCCTACATTTATGTGTGCAGCCTGACTTCTCAGTGCTGTAATGGAATTACCTACTTTACAACTCCTGTCTCAAGGGAATCTTAAATTTAACATATCCCAAATAATCTCCTGATGTCTGTCTTTCTCCCAGTCTTTTCTGTTTCAGTAGGCACTACTATTACCTACTCAGGGAAGATACCTTAGAGTTGCTTTCTAGGCGTTTCTCTTTCCTGTCATTTTTATATCTCAAATAAAATTCATTCATATCTGTTTTTTTTTCTCCCGTCTTCACTGCTGGGGCCCTATTCATCAGAACGTTGTGATATCTTCCTAATTTCTGATTTCCCTGTGTACTACTTTATTTATTCTTTACATTGCCTTCAGAATGATTGTTTAAAAAATTCCTTCTTAAAATCTTTAAATGGTTTCCTATTATATATTAAGTTAAATTCCAGTTCCTTAACTTGGCATACCATGCCTGGCCCTGTTATCTCTCCCTTTTTACCTCATAGCACTCTTCACTTTTGCTGACTTTTGCTGACACCCCAGACTCAGTCCTGCATCAGAGCATCTGGATTTATTTGTGCATCAGCTCTTTCCCTGGCTGGTTTCTTTTTGAGACTGGCTCTTTCTAATACCTTAGCTTTCTGCTTAAATACCATCTCTTCAGGAGTTAATACCTTCTTCAACCGCTTTATCTTGATTTGGCTGCTTTTTCTCTGGATTCATACTCTGTATCTTTCTAGATATTTACTTTTTTCTTTTTTCAAAGATTTTATTTATTCATTTGACAGAGAGAGGGACACAGTGAGAGAGGGAACACAAGCAGGGGCAGTGTGAGAGACAGGCTTTCCACCGAGCAGGGAGCCCAATGAGGGGCTCTATCCCAGGACCCTAGGATCATGAGCTGAGCCCAAGGCAGCCGCCCAACCGACTGAGCCACCCAGGCGCCCCTAGATCTTTGCATTTTTAAAAATTTAATTTTCTTTTTTTTTTTAGTATTCCAGAATTCATTGTTTATGCAGCACACCCACTGCTCCATGCAACGTGTACCCTCCGTAATACCCACCACCAGACTCAACCACCCCCCTCACCCCTCCCCTCTGAAACCCTCGGTTTGTTTCTTCGATCTTTACATTTTTAATGATTGTTTCCTTTGCTTACCTGTTCACTGCTGCCTTCCACACCCTCCTCAGCTCCTGCCACACACACATACTCACAGACACCAAATGGTGAGGCCTATGAGGGTCAAAATTTTATGTTTCTTTTTACCGTGGACATGCAGCACCTCATTGCTAGCATGCTAGGGATGCTCAGTAACTATTTGTGTGAGACAGGGACGTGAGCAACCTTCATTGTGAAGGTTGTGAAATTCTAAGTATTCCAGCTGGGCAAAATGCACACAGCAGAAACTAATGCTCAGAGGCCACAGATCAGATACACAAGAGATTTTGATGATTATTTTAAAATAATGTTTTCTATATGTATGTGTGTGTGTGTGTGTGTGTGTGTGTGTTCGTATGTATATATTACATGTGTGGGAGCTCCTAATTTTGTTAAAAAAATTAGATTGTGAGTTTAAGGAGATACTATGTAAAGCAATATCACTGCTGTGGTATTAGTCTGAATTACAATGTAGTTTCTCAGTGATGTTTCTGTTTTATTCAGTGTGAAAATGCATCCCTAAAAGAACAAATGGAGTCTATAAATAAAGAACTGGAGATTACCAAGGAAAAGCTTTACACTATCGAACAAGCCTGGGAGCAAGAAACTAAACTAGGTAAGTATGAGGACTCTGATAATATAAAGTGATGAAGACCTAATAGTGAATATTTTTCTTTTATAGTTCCTTTTCTATATCAAGTGAAAAGGAAGTATTTTGATAAAAATTAACTATGCTTTAACAGTGTAATTTAGCAGGCAGTTGATGAGTAATATCTTATGCTAATTTCTACCAAAATTTGGTTTTTAGTTATTTAATTAGATTTGTTCCTAGTGAAATCATATATGTTAAAAAATTATGTCTAGCGGTGCCTGGGTGGCTCAGTGGGTTAAAGCCTCTGCCTTCAGCTCAGGTCATAATCCCGGGGTCCTGGGATTGAGCCCCACATCGGGCTCTCTGCTCAGCAGGGAGCCTGCTTCCCTTCCTCTCTCTCTGCCTGCCTCTCTGCCTACTTGTGATCTCTGTCTGTCAAATAAATAAATAAAATCTTTAAAAAAAAAAAAAGGAAAAAAATTTGAAAAAAGAAAAAATTATGTCTAAGCATTAGCTATTTTGAACCATTTAACAAATCAAGATTGGTGATAATTTTTAAATACTTATATCTTGGTGGTAGTGTGGAATTTTCCACTGTGTGTCAAGTACTATTGGGAATGCATCATTTGATAGACTTAAGGTAAAAGTTCACCATAAAACATCAAAAAATTTTTGCAAAGAATTTATATAGCCCTAGTTTGACTATTATTATTTTTTAGATCACTTTATACATGTTTATGTGAGCACTGGGTATTGTGTGGAAGTGTTGAATCACTATATTGTACCCCTGAAACTGATATTACACTGTGTGTTAACTAACTGGAATTTAAATAAAAACTTAAATAAAGTGTAAGTTTGATTCTAATGGAAAATATATATATACTTTAACTGTATTTAACATTGTATAGTATATTTACTTAGTAGATGTCAAAATATTCGTTTTACTCATCATCTTATACATATAAATATTCATGCAGTATCTTACTGTTTCAGTGATTAAATCACTACATCTTCTTATTTTTCTATTGCTTATGGTACTTCAGTGAACATATTCACGTATATCTAACATAGATACTGTCTCACAAGATCTTAAAATCTTTGTGGCTTCTGCTAGGGTTTTCCATATTAGTTTTTCAAATAGTTATCCTAGTTCATGGCGTTTAAATAGTTTTTTTATCTTACTAACGTTGTGCTTTATTTTCACATAAATTTGCTCCTTTGGATAAAGTGTTTTTGTATGTTTTCTAATGCACTTAGAGCTCTAATGCTGTTCAAGGTTTCTGTTATGAAATAGAGCTGTTTTTTTTTTCTTTTTAATTGGCAGTTGGGACATGTACTTTAGTGAAGGCTAACATTGGGCCTAATATTATCTAAAATAAGCTACTTTTAGAAATGCAGTTTTTAATTCGTTAAGAGGTTGTAAGTGAATTGACTTTCCTGGGGCTTCCACATGAAAGAAGGTATCTTACATCCTAAGATATAAAAAAAGGTATTACATACAATTGTGGTAAGTTCTCTGTACCTTTTACCTTATCCCTCTTTAATAAGTGTTGGATTTCCTATAGAAATTCCTAAATCTCTATGAGGAATAATTTTTACGATCACTTGACTGATGAAGAATATAAGTTCCAGAGAGATGAAATAGGATAGATGGTATCCAGACATGAATAGAGCTAAGGCTGGAATCCAGGTCTGTCATAATTCATAAGGCTCTTGTGTTTTCCACGGAACCATGTTATTACTGCATCCTTGTCTATAATGGCTAAAATATTGGGATATGATTTTGATAATAGCTTGAGATTGACTTAGTATTGTTGCATATAGGAAATGAATCGAACATGGACAAGGCAAAGAAATCAATAACCAACAGTGAAATTCTTTCTATTTCCAAAAAAATCACTATGCTGGAGATGAAGGAATTAAATGAAAGACAGCGGGCTGAACACTCTCAAAAAATGTATGAACATGTCAGGACTTCATTAAAGCAAATGGAAGAACGTAATTTTGAATTGGAAACCAAATTTGCTGAGGTTTGACACAATTTTTATCATGTAATAAGAGTAAGAATTAGTCATGTTAGACATATGTCTATGTTAGACATTGTATTTTGTGGGAGATAAGTTTGTACTTCTGAAGTAACAATATAGTGCTTGTGTTTCATGTAATGTGTAAATAAAAGATGTATTTTTAAATCTGAAATGCTTAATAAGAAAGCACGTATTTCTTTGAATGAGTTCTTTTTTCTCAGCAGCCATTACATTAGAGTTAATGCAAAAAGGTATTATTTGCTTAATAACAATGTTACCTTCCACTGCCATCAGTTCATTTAACAAGTATCTGTTGAATGCCTATCACATGCTAGATAGTGTATGGGGGCTAGTGTTAGGGCAGGAAACAGAATAGACAGTAATCTCTACTCACAGGACTTTGCATTTTAATAGTAAGTTTTAGACTTTTTTAATATGGTCGGAAATATTAAATTGGCTGGCAATAAATACAGTTTGCAAATATTCAACAATTAATGATGAAAAAGAACTCGTGTAATGTTTACTTTGAGAAATAGTATGTATTTTAACCTGTCATTTGTTTATTTTAACCGAGTCACTAAATATATATTAAGATTTTACTAACTCATATTTATAGATAATATAATCAAAGTAAGGTATAATATGTATACCACATTTCAAAGAAATTTAAGAAAATCAGGGATTCAAGTATTATATTTTGAGTTGTCTAATATAAATGACTTTTGGTGGGTTGGAATACAACCAGAGTTGCTATAATCTGTTCCTCACTCTTTCTCTTTACCCTCTTTAATCTATTCTTAGTATTTCATCACACCTAATTCACTATGACTTGACTAATGCCAAGTAAGGAGAACAGCAGTATGGATGGCAAAAACTAAATTGAAAGGGAAAACCTCACCCAAAACTAATAAACCTGAACATTTTTTGTTACTTTTTCTTAGCTTACCAAAATCAATTTGGAAGCACAGAAGGTGGAACAGATGTTAAGAGATGAATTAGCTGATAGCGTGAGCAAGACAGTAAGTGATGCTGATAGGCAACGGATTCTAGAATTAGAGAAGAGTGAAATGGAACTAAAAGTTGAAGTGTCAAAGTAAGTTCACGTAAACTTTTCAGTTATTAGATGTGTCTACTTTAATTTGTCTTTAAGAAACCTAGTTACAGTAGTTTGGGATAATACTCTTCTTTTGATACTGATTGTTCTTATTTTTCTTTTTTTTTAAGAACAAGATTACATAAGATTAACAAGATTAATTTTTAACAGGCATAAATAATAATATTGAAGAGGAAATAATGTCCCAAGATCCATATTTCTTACAGTCCAGGAATAGTATTGCAGGAAGAACTGATTTTGGAATTCAGACCCTATTCTACCTAGTTCTTCCACATAGTGATATTTTTTTGGAGGAAAGTGTGATGGTCATTTAATTTATTTAAACTTAAGTTTCTTATATCTGATAAAGGGTTGTCCAAAATATATAAAGAAATTATACAACTTAACACCCAAAAAACAAATAATCTAATTAAAAATGGGCAGAAGTAATTAACAGGCATTTCTCTAAAGAAGGCATCCAGATGGCCTGTAGACACATGAAAAGATGCTCAGGAAATGCAAATCAAAACTACAATGAGATATCACTTAATACCTCTTAGAATGCTAAAATCAAAACCACAAAAAACAGGTATTGGTGAGGATGGGGAAAAAAAGGAACCCCCTTGCATTGTTGGTGGAAATGCAAACTGGTAGAAAGCAGTATGGAGGTTCTTCAAAAAGGTAAAAGTAGAACTACCCTATAATTCAGTGATAGCACTACTAGGTATTTACTCCAGAAATACAAAAACACTAATTCAGAGGAATACATGCACCTCCATGTTTATGACAACATTATTTACAATAGCCAAATTATAGAAGCAGCCCATTTATTATTCATTGATAAATGAATGGAGAAAGAAGTGGTATGTGCAATAGTATTCCAGTATTCCAATCATTGAAATATTATTCAGCCATAAAAAATTGCCATCTTGCCGTTTGCAACAACAAGGACAAAGCTAGAGAATATAATGCTTAGCAAGATAAGTCAGTCACGGGAAGACAAATACCATATGATTTCAGTCATTTGTGGGACTTAAGAAACAAAACAAATGAGCAAAAGAAGAAAAAAGAGAAAGACAAACCCAGAAACAGACTCTTAACTATAGAGAGCAACTGATGGTTGTCAGAGGGGAGTTGGGGGGGGCGGTAAATAAGTGATGAGGATTAAAGAGAGCTTGTGATGAGCACTCGGTGTTGTATGAAGTGTTGAATCACTGTTTGTACACCTGAAACTAGGATAATCACTGTACACCTGAAACTAGGATAACACTGTATGTTAACTATAGTGGAATAAAACACAATAACATAAATATAAACAAGATAAAAGCAAAATTAATATATTAAGAAATTGCCACAGCTGCAGTGACTTTAAACAACCACTATCCAGATCAATCAGCAGCCATCAACACTAATGGAAAACCCTCCACCAACAAAAAGATTATGGCTCGCTGAGAGCTCAGATGATGTTAGCATTTTTTAGCAGTAAAATATATTTTTAAATTTTATTTAATAAAATATTTAATTTTATTTAATTTTTAATTTTAAATTAATTATCTAGTATTTTATTTAATTTTATTTTATATTTATTTTATTTAATAAAATATTTCTTTAGAGAGCGTATGAGCGGAGCGGGGCCAGATAGAGAGGGACAGAGATCTCAAGGGGACCCTGCACTAAGCGTGGAGCCCAGTGTGGGGCTCAATCTTATGACCCTAAGATCATGATCTGAGTTGAAATTAAGAGTCAAAGATTTAACCAGTGAGCTTCCCAGGCACCCCTGCAATAAAATATTTTTTAGTTATAAGAAATAGAATAGATTTTAGTCTACTTTTTTATAAAAGATTGCTATAAAGTTATGAAAAATTCAGATTTTTCTTCAGTTTGCATTTATTGAGTAGTATGTATTGTGCTAGGTATTAAACATATATTAACTCATGTAATTACTCATGTAATTATGCTTAATAATCCTAAAGTAATATTGTGATTTTTATTTTACATGTGGAAATCGTTTATTCACTTGGAACACAAAAATATATATAAGGAATAAATACTGTGTTGGGGCGCCTGGGTGGCTCAGTGGGTTAAAGCCTCTGCCTTCAGCTCAGGTCATGATCCCAGGGTCCTGGGATCAAGCGCCGCATCAGGCTCTCTGCTCGGCAGGGAGCCTGCTTCCTCCTCTCTCTCTGCCTGCCTCTCTTCTACTTGTGATCTCTATCTGTCAAATAAATAAAATCTTTAAAAAAAAAAAAAAAAGGAATAAATACTGTGTGCCAAGTAGATGCTATGTACTCCTGGGTAATTTTTGTCAATTCAGTAGAAAGGTAATAGGAGTCATAAGTTGATCTGTCAAGTATAAATAATTATTTATAAAAAGGGTTTTATGGCTTGCCCATGATAAAGTTATGTTTTGGAGCCTTGATAGCCCTTTGGGAATATCTGTTATTCTCAGCCCCTTTCACTATGAAAAATTCCATTCTGTGTTCTTCCTCTTACCTCATCAACCTCTCCTTTTGAAATAAACTAACTTATAATTATTCAATTTATTATATTTTAATTTTTAACACTTATGTAACTGTCAGTGAGACTTTCTAATCAATGTGAGGAAACCTGACTTATCTTTCACAGTGAACTAAAATTATTCTTGCCCAGAGTAAAATGCATTTTACTTTACCTCTGTGCTCTTATAATAGTAGTCTTACAGGAAATTTATTATTTACTATCACATTTCCCCCATTTTTTAAATTGTAGTAACCATATAATCTCTCTTTTTCACATTTCTTTCTTTCTTTCTTTCTTTCTTTCTTTCTTTCTTTCTTTCTTTCTTTCTTTCTTTAAGATTGTATTTGAAAGAGAAAGAGCACAAACAGTAGGAAGGGACAGAGAGAGAAGCAGACAGTCCCTGCTAACCAGGGGTGGGGGGGGCAAGACCCCAAGACCTGAGCCGAAGGCAGACATGTAACCGACTGAGCCACCCAAGTACGCCCCTCTTTTTCACATTTCTGGTAGCTTGTAAATTAAAACATATATTAATCTATCTAGGGAACCCAGGAATTTTAAATTCTATATTCTTAACTGTACAATTCTGTCAAATAAAGCTACTCAATACCTCACTCTAACTCTGCCAAACTAGGATAATAAGTGCTGTATATGTATGTATATGTATAGTTTGAGACAATTTACTTTAAAACTTCTCGGGACATTTCATACAATACTATGTATTATGAATTTTCATGGGGGAGGGCTGTTGGGAATGGAGTTATATTTTAACAGAGCTTGTGTTAACCTCTCATGGAATTGTATTTCATGAAATAGTTGAGGAAATTTTGCTTTAGTTTTGATATTAAGATGCTGGAAATTAGTGGGCTTTTCCAAGAGTCTCGAAATATAAAATACTGGTATTTACTTAGAAAATGTATCGAATTGTTCCTAAAGTATCTTTTCATGTCCTAGACTGAGAGAGATTTCTGATATTGCCAAAAGACAAGTTGAAATTCTGAATGCACAGCAACAGTCCAGGGAAAAGGAAGTAGAGTCTGTCAGAATGCAACTGTTAGACTATCAGGTAGGTACAGTATTGGCTCTTCTAAACAGACCTTTTCTTTTTCCTGAATTCGCATTAGATATTGGCTGATTTTACAGTGTTAATCAGAGAATATATCAGATGGAAGCTCCTATGCTTGTTAATTTTAACCTGATTAGAAAAACTCTTTAATTTAAAATATAATTCATGATACAGAAAAGCATTTAAATACCTACAAATACATTGTGCTGGTTGCTAATCAAAGTTGAGACCTGAGAAATAGGTAAGTCTTTGATAACAATATTTTCTCTTGTATTAATATGTAGCTTTTCACACACATATTCTCCCATTATAAATTTTTTAGGATAAAAAAAATTTTCCACATTAGTGTTATACCAATATTGTTATTTACATATGGGAGTTGAAAAAATCAGTAAAATGCCAACTATTATTTTAAAGTTAGAAGCCATTTGGATTTAAAATATGCTTGATTCTGTGGTTTTTTAAACAAGCTTTGATAATTAAAATTTAATTAAAGCTAGGCTAGATTTTTATAGGATCTCATGTACCACACTTCTTAAAATTTTATTTAGTAAGCTGTGTTTTTAAATCCATGAAAAGTGTCATTAGAAAAACTTGAAACTGACTCTATAAATATATACTTTTTTATGTTAGGCACAATCTGATGAGAAGGCACTGATTGCCAAGTTGCATCAACATATCGTCTCACTTCAAATTAGTGAGGCTACTGCTCTTGGTAAGTTGGAGTCAGTTACATCTAAACTGCAGAAGACAGAGGCCTTTAATTTGCGCTTAGAGCAGAAACTTGATGAAAAAGAACAGGCTCTCTATTACGCCCGTTCGGAAGGGAGAAACCGGGCAAAACATCTGCGCCAAACAATTCAATCTCTACGACGACAGTTTAGTGGAGCTTTACCCTTGGCACAACAGGAAAAATTTTCTAAAACAATGATTCAATTACAAAATGACAAACTGAAGATAATGCAAGAGATGAAAAATTCTCAACAAGAGCAGAGAAATATGGAGAACAAAACAATGGAAATGGAGTTAAAGTTAAAGGGCCTGGAAGAGTTAATAAGCACTCTAAAGGATGCCAGGGGAGCCCAAAAGGTAAAACATGGACTTTCAGTTCAATGTTTCCAAAAGAGTTATGTAGTAATTTTGAGTTCTTAATGTGTAGCTATCTGAAAAATGCTTACTAAATGGCGAAAAGTCCAATTAAAAGTTATTAATGTCGATTTTGTAAGTTAAAAGTTTTGGCTTTTTAAATGTCTACTTGTAAGAATAAAATAGACTCTTCCAAATAATACTTTTGGTAGAAAGGCTTAGATTGTATACTATCGAAGAACTTTAAATACTCTAGAAAAGTTGATATGTATTAATTAAATAGTAATTTTAGTTATTTGTAAACATATAGAAACATTTGAAGAATGTTATATTAAGATCACACATATTTTTTAGAAGAGTATGAAAATTCTAAATGAATTGTACCTGTGCCTCAACAAAGGATAATTTTTATCTTATTATAGAATATATATTAATTTTAGTTAAAATTATTAGGATCAATGGAGAAATATTTAAATAGGTAATGTACCTATTATTTATAAATGTTTAGGTAATCAATTGGCACATGAAAATAGAAGAACTTCGTCTTCAAGAGCTTAAACTAAATCGAGAATTAGTCAAGGATAAAGAAGAAATAAAATATTTGAATAATATAATTTCTGAATATGAGAATACCATCAGCAGTCTGGAGGAGGAAATTGTACAGCAAAACAAGGTTTCATTTTATATATATTTTGCTTTTCCATTGCTAAGATATTAAACCTAAGAATATTGCTTGAGCAGTTGCATTATTTTTTTAATTGAATGTAGCTCCCATTTTTATTCTTATAAAATACTGTTTATTTTCTAAGCCATTCAAAAAACCGATATTTACTTACGTTGTAATGGTAGTTTTATTTTATTTTTTTATTTTTTCAAGATTTTATTTATTTATTTATTTGAGAGAAAGCGAGAGAGAGTGTGAGCATAGGGTTTGGGGTGGGGAGGGAGAAGGAGGCTCCCTGCTAAGCAGGGAGCCTGACTCGGGGCTCTATGCCAGGACCTTGGGCTCATGACCTGAGCTAAAGGCAGACACTTAACCAACTGAGCCACCCAGGCGCCCCATAATGGTAGTTTTAAACTTAAAAGGAACAATACATAAATTTAGTTGGTAAGTTAATTATTGTTTTAATATTAGTTATTTGACTTTTCACAGGAGTTTCAACTGCTTCTCACTGACGGAGTGTAGAAGGCAGCTTGGTGTAGAATAAAGCACATATACTTTAGAGACAGACAAATTCACCAAGCTCATGCTTGCTTGCCTTAGAAATTATGTTGTTCCTTCCGCCTGGAGTGTTCTTAGCTCACATACTTGTATTGTTTATGCTTTCATTGCTTCCAAGTCTTTGCTCAAATATCTTACCTTATCAGTGAGGCCTTCACTAGCCACCCAGTATACAATTGTAAATCTATTACCATCAAGAATCCCTAAGTAGGGATTCCTTTTTCTCCAGCACTTACCATCCTCTAACACATTTATTTATTGACTGTCTCTCCCTCACTAGTATATGTTTCATGCTGAAATGGAGAAAGGGACTTAATTTTGTTCACTATTACGTTCACATAACCTCGAAGTGCTTAGCACATAGTACATGTCATTAAATGTAATGGATGGATGGGTGCTTGGAGAGATTGAAATCCTGACTTCTCATCTTCTATCTCTGTGACCTTAGTCAACTTACTTACTTAAATCTCTCTGACTGTGCTTTCTTTTTCTATAAAATGAGAACATAGTGACCCCAAAAGGTTGTTGTGAGGATTAAATAAAATGTATATAAACGCTTCTGTTATATGCTTGGTGAGTGTCTCTGTGTGTGTCTGGTACAGTTTCATGAAGAAAGGCAGATGGCCTGGGACCAAAGAGAAGTTGAGCTGGAACGTCAACTGGACATTTTTGACCATCAACAAAATGAAATACTAAAAGCAGCACAAAAGGTATGAATGATTAATTCTGTTTGCTACTCTGTAGCCTGACCTACAATGTTAACCAATGAAATGCTTTCTGAAGTTAGATAGAATTTTAATTGATATTATCTTCTTATATTTCAAATATAAGTGGGGTTTAACCATGTCCTTGTCATACAGTTGTAACAGTATTGTTCTTAATGATGTAACTGCTTTTTTTTTTTTCCAAAAAATGCTATTTCTTAATAGTTTGAAGAAGCTACAGGCTCAATGCCAGACCCTAGTTTGCCCCTTCCAAATCAACTTGAGATTGCTTTAAGAAAAATTAAGGAGAATGTTCGAATAATCCTAGAAACACGGGCAACTTGTAAATCACTAGAAGAGGTAATTAGAAGAATTTGAATTTTTATTTGTGTATTATTGGATATGCTTGTGGAATTTTCTCAATACTTGCTAACAGAGGTAAAGCATAGAATTATGAATCTGTTGCTAATTCCAATCTCCTTCTATACTGTACTATAATATTTTTAATAGCCAGTAAAGAACAGCAGATATGGCTAATTTGAATTTACTGCCTATTTAATCACTGCTTGTCGCTTTTGGGCACACTGATCAGTAGTAGTAAGCATTATACTTACATTATACTTACAGAAAATAATATAAACTGAAGATGATTTTCATCTAAGACTTTCATCTATGATTTTCATCTGAAGATGGTTTACATCTAAACAAAGTAATTATAAATGCATTTAAAAAAATTTTGTAAGTGAAATTGTCCATTTTTAATCTGTTGAAGAAACCCAAGATTTCTTTCAATAATTGTAAAATTTGACATTTACGTGAACTGCCACTGAGTTACTTAATTTAAAATATCTGTCTTGATCCTATTGAAGAGTAATAATTTTTCCTGTTTTATTTTAATAAGCTACATATTTTATAATGGTGATTTATTGACTTAGCCCACTGAAGTTCCAGTTTTTATATGCAGCTGACTTTTATGGACTACTCTTCTAGGGCCAAAATAAAAGGAATGATTTATTACATTTTCTTTCTAAATCTAGTACCACTACACATTTCTAGTTCTAAAGCTCTAAGAGCCAAATAAAGTACCTTAATTAAATTTTATTTTCATCATAACAGTGATGTTTATAACACATGTGATAATCTTCTAAATAAATGTAGGCGCAAATAACTGCTGTCCCATGGATACATAAGAAATATAACCTTATTAATATAAATATAGTATCATCAGTATAAGTACAGTGTGGAAAATAAAGTGAAACTCCTTTTTTGGTTATAATTACTCTTACCGAAATTCAGACAGAAGCATTTTTAAAAGAAAAAATATAACTTAATAATTTTATCATGATTTGATCATTGCAGAAACTAAAAGAAAAAGAATCTGCTCTACGGTTAGCAGAGCAAAATATTTTGTCAAGAGACCAAGTAATCAATGAGCTGAGACTTCGATTGCCTGCCACTGCAGAACGTGAAAAGCTGATAGCTGAACTAGGCAGAAGAGAGATAGAGCCAAAGTCACATCACACACTGAAAATTGCTCAGCAGACCATTGCAAATATGCAAGCGAGGTTGAATCAAAAGGAAGAAGTGTTAAAGAAGTATCAACATCTCCTGGAAAAAGCCAGAGAGGTATGTTATTATATTATGTTGTGCTGTTTTATTTATTACTATGTTTTTAGTCAAATGCCAAATACTATTCTGCTCTGAAGTGGTAGTTCCTTTCTTGCTTTCAGATAATTCTATTCAGAATTTTTCCTTTCACATGATTGGATTACAGATCTGTCAGTAAAACTGGCAGTTTGTATATATCTATCTTACTCTCATGGACTAACTAAACCAGGAATAGCTGTCTTGGTGCAACCATTCTGATTTTGAAAAAAATTAGTTGAGTTTATAGGTAAAGATTGAGGCAGTAAGTTAGAATGAAATCCATCACACCAGTAATCAGTGGCAATCAGTTTGCTAGAATGTTGATGGGAAAATCTAATATTTAAAAAACTTCCTAGAAACAAGTTAAAAGGTGATGGATACATATTATTCTAGTATTAAGAATAAATTGTGATTTAAGGCTAGATTTATCAACTTGAACATGTACTAGGGGAATGCATACTGGGGTGTGTGTGTGTGTGTGTGTGTGTATGCAGATATTGTTCCTTATCTCATAAGGATTTTGAAAGAGTAAAGGTAATAAAATATGTAAGATCTTTAGAATGTATATTTATTTAAGTCATAATTTAAAAGCAGTTTTGATTTGATATAAACAGGAGCAAAGAGAAATTGTTAAGAAACATGAGGAAGACCTTCATATTCTTCATCATAAATTAGAACTACAGTCTGAGAGTTCACTCAGTAAATTCAAACAAACAGCTTGGGTAAGATTCTTTGTTCCACTCTTTATTGATTTTTGAGACCGTATAATCGAAAATTGCGTTTTCATGTTTTTGTTTTTGTTTTTGGAATAGAAGCCATTCTGCCTTTCTTGTTGGAATAATCTCCTAAAAACTCAGCTCTGATCATTTTTCTCCCGACATCCACATCTTTAGTAGCTCACTGCTGCCTACAAAATCGTGTTTATATTCCTTAGCCATGTACTCAAAACCTTGCATAAGGTGACGTCAGTCTTTCTTTTCCAAGTTGTGTTCATTGTAAGTTTACCAATATCCAACTGCTTTTCATGTTCTGAATTCAGTTCATACTTGTTTCCTTTGGTCTTTGTCTTCTGTATGTGTGAAAAGGCCCATCTTTCACCTCCTAACATGCAAATCTTGGCATTCCTGAGTCTTAACTCATGAACCCAATCAACATTTATTGATCCTTCACTTCATGGAGGTTCTTTGCTCCATGGGAATACTAAGAATAAGATCTCTCTTTCCTGTCTTCTTTAAGTCTTCATTGGCTCTTAAATATCATTAAATTTTAGGTTAGATGCTATATTTTGATCATCTGAGGAAGCAAATTAAAATTATGGAATAAGTATGGTATTGACTTGTACATGCTCATGGCTACTTTATTCATTTTTCTTAGGATTTAATAAAACAATCCCCTACTCCAGTTCCAACCAGCAAACATTTTATTCGTCTGGCTGAGATGGAACAGACAGTAGCAGAACAAGATGATTCTCTCTCCTCACTTTTGATCAAACTAAAAAAAGTATCTCAAGATTTAGAGAGACAAAAAGAAATCACTGAGTTAAAAATCAAAGAATTTGAAAATATCAAGTTACGGTAAGTTTTAGGAACATATTATAAAAATAAGCAAATGGTAATAATGATATAGTGAGGAGAAATGCAAACATTTGCTGTGTCGTGCACTGTTCTAAAAACTTCATGCATATGACCTCATTTTTATCCTCAGGACTATGACATAGGCTATTCTTCCCATTTTTTCATATAGGAAGTAGGCCACAGGAATGCTCAGTAACATACCTTAGGAGGAGATGGAAAAGCCATGTTTTAAATCTAGTCAGTATGACCCAAAACCCAACTCAAGAGTCTTGTTCTAGAATCTGATTTTTTTAAAAAAAGATTTTATTTATTTATTTGACAGAGAGAAACTTCACAAGCAGGCAGAGAGGTAGGCAGAGAGAGAGGAGGAAGCAGGCTCCCTGCTGAGCAGAGAGCCCGATGCGGGGCTCGATCCCAGGACCCTGAGATCATGACCTGAGCCGAAGGCAGCAGCTTAACCCACTGAGCCACCCAGGCGCCCCTAGAATCTGATTTTTAACCTCTTTAATTAAAGCATACATTTCATCATCTATAAAACGGAAATGACAGTACTTACCCTGGCTCCTTTATAGAGGCAAAATGATACTGTGTGTGAGAGTATTTGAAAATTGTAAAGTAATATAAAAACTTTTGTTTACACACATATAACAGTTTCTGGCATATAATAGAGGTTCAGTAAATATTTCTTGAATGAAAAATTATTTTATTAATTAATTATAGTGACAATAGATTCATTCTCCGTATTAGATATTCTAAATATTCCTCAACGAATTTATCAGAATATAGATTTTAAACCTAAAATAGGTTTATAATTTACGTATTTTGTAATCACTATAGAACTGTTAGGAATGAGAGAGTGTCTGCATTGTTTGAGTGGAGGTCTCCATCCTGGGATTCCCCAGGAGAAGATTTGCATGGGGATCAGTAGTTGAATAAAGACCGCCAGAAGGAAGGTAGCAAGCACAAAGCAGTCTATTAAAGTGAAAGGGGGAGAGTGGGCAGGTTCCCCTAGGCTGTTTTGAAATTGGATATTATTGGGTTTCTCTGGGCTTGGAGGTGCTGGGACGTAAGTGGGGCGGTCTGTAATGGAGGCTGCTTCCAGTCATTTGAGAAAATCCTCCTGCAGGTTGGGAGGGGCAGTTTTTGACCCTGTGAGGTTTGTACCAGAACCATCTTGGCAGCCCTTCTCAAGGGCGTGTAGGAGGGGAAGCTGTGCCCATAATACAAATATATTATAGTGAGTCTAGGGGTTACCTGGGACAGAGGTAGAAGAAGAGAGCACAGGTTCTGCACCTGTGACTCGTGATTCGCTCGTGATTTGGAAGCCACAAAATCAGGATTTGAGCTCCCAGGCTTGTAATGTATAGACTTTTTTGTTTTGTTTTGTTTATTTTTATTACCATCCTTGTCCCAGCTCATGTCTCAGTCATTCCCCTTCAGGGACTGGGGACTCTGCCTGAGGACATTCCTTCCACGTCTGGCTTCTCCCTAACAGAGCCTGGTGATGGGCATTAAAGAGGGCATGGATTGCATGGAGCCCTGGGTTTTATATGCAAACGATGAATCATGGAACACTGCATCAAAAACTAATAATGTGCTGTATGGTGACTAACATAGCACAATAAAACAAATAATTTTAAAAATTTTAAAAATTAAAAAAAAAACCAAAAAACAGAAACAGAGCTGTCTCTCTGGACCTCAGTTTCTTATCTGAAAAAAATGGGAAAGTTGATCTACTTGACTTTGTAATTCCATTCTAGCTCTGAAGTTCCGCAGTAGAACTTTTTATTCTTAACCTACTTATCCAATATGTCTCTGATAAAATTAACACTACTTTTGCTTTATTAAGAAGTTGCCACTTTTAAGAAATTGTTGCCTAAAAGAAGAGAAATCAGTGGGGTGCCTGGATGGCTCAGTGGGTTAAAGCCTCTGCCTTTGTTTGGCTCAGGTCATGATCTCGGGGTCCTGGGATAGAGCCCCGCTATGGGCTCTCTGCTCAGTGGGGAGACTGCTTCCCTTCCTCTTTCTCTGCCTGCCTCTCTGCCTACTTGTGATCTGTCTGTCAAATGAATAAATTAAAAAAATATTAAAAAAAAAAAAGAAGAAAAGAGAATCAGCAATAGTATTTCGTTCTTTTCTTGTATTATTATTTTCTTCTGAGATAGAGTGAGAGAGAGAGAGCATGCGCCTGCACCCGAGCCAGGACAGGGTGAGAGGGTGTGGTAGAGGGGGAGAGAGGAACTTAAGCAGGCTCCACGCCAGCGCAGAGCCTGATACGGGCCTTGATCTCAGGACCCTGAGATCATGACCTGACCTGAAATCGAGAGTCAGAGGTTGACTGAGCCACCCAGGCACCTATTTTGTATCTTTTCACTCTAATTTTCCCCATATATTAAATTTTATACATGAAATGTTATTTTTGGTGTAGTAAGTTTCTGTCATGTTTTGGTATGTGAAATTGCTTGTACTTTTGAATATAATTCCTGGATGCAGAAAGTAATCTTCCTTTGAAATGACCTTATATATATGAATTTTTGCCGTGTGAAGTACTTGAGTCATTTTCTACCTTACCATGTCATGTTAACTAAAATTATTCTTTTATTCTCAGTGTGTATATTGACATGTGTATTTTAATGTGTCTTAGGAAATTGTAGATCTGTGTATTTTCTTGAGTAAAACCTTCTATTTTCACAGTTTGATTATTTGAGTTAACTTCAGTTTTTGGTATATCTTGTAGGACACAGTATTTAAAGTGCAATTTTGTTTATTATCTAGACCAGAAAATTACTTCACGCAGTCGTTGCCAACAAGAGTAGACAAACTAAAAGGAAAAGTTTATTTTATGTTAAGTTCAAGAGTTAGTTAAATGAAACAAAGAATTGTTCTTGTTTTGATTTGAGTCAGGACTTAGGTCATAAGTATACTTAGGACCAAACATTTGTTCTTTATAAAATTTGTATCTAAGTGTTAATTGCAGCAACCACTCCCTTAAATACATATGTTTGCTTATGTTAGGCTCCAAGAAGACCATGCAGATGAAGTGAAAAAAGTGAAGGCAGAAGTAGAGGATTTAAGGTGTCTTCTGGCCCACTCACAAAAGGAATCACAGAGTTTAAAATCCGAACTTCAGGCTCAAAAAGAAGCAAATTCAAGAGCTCCAACAACTACAATGAGAAATCTAGTAGAACGGCTAAAGAGCCAGTTAGCTTTGAAAGAGAAGCAACAAAAAGTAAGTAACAACAGAGTATTACCAGTATTTAGGAAATACATGTACTGATAGATTGCTTTTAGAGAATACTAGTAAAAGATGATAGCATGTATCTCTCTGTTGTAATAAGAAGTATGAGCTTTGTCTTAGGCTGTTAAGCAGAATTTTTCAAAGTATTTCTTTTTAATAGCCATTTGGTGGTGTTTTTAAGTACAGAAATAGTCACTTTTTTGTTATCAGTTTGATTTGTGAGTTATCAATAGGAAATAAGGGGAAATCTTAATCCCATTATTTTCTCTCCTTTTCTAACTGGATTTTATGCTACTAAGCTATTTTGAACAGTTTGAATAATTGAATAATTTCAGACAATTCTGGGGAGTAGGGGGGAGATATGACAGTGAGGAGGAAAGTTTAAAGAAGGAGGTCAGAAGAGATAGTTTTTTGAGAAGCATTTGATCAGTGGATTATATGATGTATTAGTTTTTAAAATTGATCTCAGATTTGATACACTCAGTTGATTTAGAAGATGCTATTTTTCTGTGCTAGCTTATGAAATTTATTGACAAATTTTAAGTCTTTTCTAATCCTATAATTTTCCTTGTCTGTATAAATTTGGTTAATTTCACGCAGTAGTATGTACTAAGTGAATAATTCAGATAAATACCTAAACTTGGATAGTGAAACAAAACATTGGTTTTTGTAATACAAATGTCTTGATTTAATGCTGTGTTCTCAAAATTATTATTGTCAAGATTTTGAAGTTTCTCCCTGTCAATTTGGGATGAACTGAATGCAGTTACTAAAGGACATTCATTTGGAAACATTAGGACAGTTAGATTGTGAGTTATGTTTGCTTAAACACATGGTATTTTAGGAAAATTTTTAAAGGTGATGAAGCATATTAAATTTTTTTATTACATGTTGCGCATATAAAATATTAATTTTTTAAAAACCATATATGTTATAATTTTCAGGCACTTAGTCGAGCGCTTTTGGAACTCCGGGCAGAAATGACAGCAGCAGCAGAAGAACGTATTATTTCTGCAACTTCTCAGAAAGAAGCAAATCTCAATGTTCAACAAATTATTGATCGACATACTAAAGAGCTAAAGGTGAACATAACACATGCATCAATATAACAAAATACCTTATAATTGCTATTGGAAGAAGAGCCTCTTTGATATATAGTAGTTTTGATAATGAATAGGGAATTTATTCTAATAAATTATTTGTGGATATATATATATCCATTTTTTTAACAATAGAATCTTTATAATATTCATACACTGATTATCGTCTTAGAGATGAGCAAAGGAGAGGCCATTATTAATTACTTCTTCCTAATAGAATTAAGAAACATTTTACTTAGGATTTTTGTTTCTATGTTGATAAGTGAAGTCAGTGTATAGATTTCTTTGTTTTATTTCTTTTGCTTTGTCAGAATTTTCTAATTTTTGCTAGTTCATAATATGAGTTAATTAGCTTTCCTTTTTTTCTTCCTGCAGTAGTTTAGGGAGATTATATAGTCCTTGACATGTAAGCCATAGAGCTGCCTGACTCTAAAGCCTTTTTTGAAGTTATTTATTTATTTTTTGGCAATGTACTTTACTGTTTTCATTACCGAGCAATCATTAGTTTTGGTAATTTAAAATTGTTTTACAAAACATATGTGTTTCATAGTGAGTTTTGTATTTCTTTACATAGTTTTACATAGTACATTCTGCATAAATGAAAATTCCACTTTTTATATGTTTTGTTTGTAATTTTGATTTACTGAATTTATTTGTTTCTCCTCTTCACCACCATTGAACTGTGTAGGGACTGGATTTTACTTAGGGTTTTTTTGTTTTTTGGTTTTTTTTTCATTTATTGTTCAGTTAATAATCTCTACACCCATCATGTGCTCCAACTCTCGACTCTGAGATCAAGAGTCACATACTCTTTCAACTGAGCCAGCCAGGTTTCTCTGCTTAGCCTTTTTAAAATCTCTCACTGTACCTATCAAGTTTATGAGCATAGTTGGTACCAAAAATCCATTAAGTAAATAAATATATAACAGGAATTACCCTTTATTGGTATCTTCTTCATTACCTTTCTTTTTGCCTGAAACATCATCTCTAAATTCTTAACAGTCTTGAAGTCCTTTTTCTCAAATCCTTTTCTGACTACTCCTGGACAGCTTATGTGTTTCTTCTAATTGCATTATAGTAGTACTAATTTCTTGTTAGTGTTATTAGTAATACTTTTGACCTGTAGTCATTTATGCAACAAAACAACCAAGTACCAGTATTTCCATCACAGACTATATGGAACAGCTAGACACTCCTATATAGTGGCTTTAAATATACTGTCAAATACAGTGAGTTACCCTTTTATGTCTTGTCTCTACAAAAAGGGTTAAAAACTACTACAAGTTAGAGATTTTGTTTTATATTACTTTTAGGCTTCATAGCATTTAAAACATCACCATGTACATTCATATGTACTTGTTCCTTTAATAAGTTAGTTCAGCCATAATAAAACATTTGCTTATTTGATAAAATTTTGTTTCTGGATGTTTGTGGAAGATGAGTTGCTGTAGATTATTTTGTCACATTTTGTTTTTCTCAAAGTAGACTTGGTTCATTTGAAATGAAGTTAGAAAAATAGATGTAGTTGGTGGGTTTTTCTACCCGCTGTGAACTTTCAAAATTTAGATTGGAACTTTATTTTTAACCAATTTTAATTTAATAAGCATTAAACCTTTTTCATAAGTATTATTAATAATTTAATAAATACTTAGATTGAAACCTTTTAATTAAGTAATGGATATCCTGTTTTATTGTTGGTACTTGATGAAGATTTATGAATTAAACCTTTCTTGCAGACACAAATTGAGGATTTAAATGAAAATCTTTTAAAATTGAGAGAAGCTCTTAAAACAAGTAAAAACAAAGAAAACTCACTAACTGATAATTTGAATGACTTAACCAGTGAACTGCAAAAGAAACAAAAAGCCTATAATAAAATACTTAGAGAGAAAGATGCAATTGATCAAGAGAATGATGAGCTGAAAAGGCAAATTAAAAGACTAACCAGTGGATTACAGGTGATTTTATATTTAATTGTGATGATGTCTTTGATTTAAAATATATAGGTAGTGGTTTATTTCTACCTTTTTAATTTTATTTATGATATTTGCTAAAACTAGCTTTTCAGATCACTTAGATCATATAGCTGATTCCTTCAGTGACTCTCTGTCATATCTGTTATTTTAGAGTAGCCTATCTTTAAAATGCAGAGGTAACTACTATGATCTGTATCAGTAGTGCATTTAGAAGAGATTGCTGTAGCCTCAGAAAATTTCTGTAATTGGAATATTTATTGTGTATTTTGTTGATAGCTTTTTACTTGTAAAATGTAAAAATACATCTTATATTTCAGGGGAAACATCTAATAGATAATAAACAAAGTTTAATTGAAGAACTCCAAAAGAAAATTAAAAAGCTAGAAAGCCAACTGGAAAGAAAGGTGGATGAGGCAGAAATAAAGCCTGTGAAAGAAAAGGTATGTAAAGAAACATACTGATTAATATGTTTAAAGTAATGATAGACTAAGTTCGAGTATATAGCTAATGAACAGAGGATCAACTATATTAATTTGTCGACCTAATACATACTATAAATTTATCAAATAGTGTAGAGCAGTCTAAAACAAGTTTCTGCCTTTAAGAATTTAGAGGAGACTCCAGGGGTTCCTGGGTGGCTCAGTGGGTTAAGCCTCTGTCTTCAGCTCGGGTCATGATCTCAGGGTCCTGGGATAGAGCCCCACATGGGGCTCTCTGCTCAGCAGGGAGCCTGATTCCCCCACCCCCTCTGCCTGCCTCTCTGCTTACTTGTGATCTCTCTCTCTTTGTTATCAAATAAATAAATAAAGTATTTTTTTAAAAGGAATTTATAGGAGACTCCTAAAATGTAACTCTTACTCAGAAGTTACTAGAATGTTTCCATGTCCTCTTCCTGACATTATAGTACCTCTAAAATCCCCTCAAACTTTACCTATCCAACTTCTCCCCAACCTAATATTTTATATAAATTGGTGATTTTTATTTTGGGAAAGAAAGTTGGGCATTTTTAGTCTGCTACCCAGACCTAAATGTGCCCTTTTTATCCTTCGATAGTTTAGGGTAAACAAAATAATTTGGAATAAAATTTTTTTCAATTTCAATATTTGTAGTAATCAGTAACCAAACTACTCATAAGTTGACTCTGAAATGTGAGAAAAGTTGCTTAAAATTATCTAACAGGTTAACTAGTAAACTATTTTGTAATAAAAATTACTAACAAGAATTATCGGTTGCTAAAATGCATATAATTTATTACAAATAAGCTGAAGATTTATATTGGTAACATTGGAAATATTGTGAGAGACCTGGGAAATATTGGTGTTAGTAGTAATGTTTGCCTCTGTAGAAAATCACAACAAAGGCGCTAAGATTAGGGAAATTTTTATTGTAAAATTTACCCAAAAAATATCAATATCTATAAAATATTTTCAGTAACATGAACATAAAAAAGAAAAGTGTCTTTAATGCCACTGACTAGAAATTAGTAATGGAATTAAAATATCTTAACATAATATATTCCAAAATTCATTTTACCTATGAAAATTCACCAATGTTATTATAATTTTTATTAAAATGTTTGTGTTTGTATATTGAACCACACAGTACTTGCTGCAGAAGCTTTGCTGGTAAAAATCACAAGGTAAAAATTGTCCTTACTCTACCAGATTGCTTTCTTTGCTGCCTCCCCACTTGGGCATAGGTCTAATCCTTGGATGCCATTTCCTAAAGAATATCTCAGTATTCTGTGGCTTTGCCTGGATTCCTCATCTGTGTTTCAGTTTATTTCTCCTGAAAATTTGGAATGATACATCTTGCATTGCCAGTTTCCCAAGATTATTTTGACAGTCCAATGGAACAATATGTGGGCACCTGGGTAACTCAGTGGGTTAAGCCTCTGCTTTTGGCTCAGGTCATGGTCTCGGAGTCCTGGGATCAAGTCTCGCAAGGGGCTCTCTATTCAGCAGGGAGTCCGCTTCCTCCTCTCTCTCTCTCTGCCTACTTATGATCTCTGTCTGTCAAATAAATAAATTAAATCTTAACAAAACAAAAACAAATGGAACAGTATGTGTAAGTCCTTTGTAAGCCATCCAGTCCATAGCACTGTATAGTATTATTACTTACTATGAAAAAGAACACAAAGAGCAACCCTAATCAAATTTGTATCCAGGAATCCAGTAAGAGCATTATTTCAAATTCTGCTTTATGGGGTATTTCGAATTCATGAATGCTTTTATATTCAAAAAATGCTTTTATATTGGAATTTCTACACCCTTTTCTCTGTCAATTTCTTATAGCCTATCTATATGAGATTCTAAACTCACTCCCATGCCTTGCATTCCTGTTTCTTTTAATGCATACTTTTCTCCATAGCATTTATTATTATCTGACATACTAGAGATGTACTTATCTATGTGTTCATCTTTTGGACTATAAGCTTTAATGGCAGGAATTTTGCCCGTTCTGTTTATTGTTGTATCCCCACCACCTACAGCACTACTTGGCATGTATTAGATGCTTGTATTTGTTAAACAAAAGAAAAATTTTAAATGCAATTACATTATTTGAAATCCATGCCTGAGTGGGCTATTGGTACAGAAAATATAAAAAGAGAAGTTCTCTCCGTATCCTCTCTTCTCCTCCATCTAGAACAGATCCTTGGTGACATTTGTCTTTGTTATTTTATTGTTGTTGTGGTTCATTTTTAAGTTATTTTAGCCTTGTTTTGCTCAGTCTTAATTCAGAGGGTAATGTCAGATAGGATAGAATTGCCCAATCCCTACAAAGCATGACAATGCTGCAGAATTATTTACTTATATACCATTACACCCAAACAAATGCATTTCTGGAAGTCACAAATTTCCTTGTATATATTTCAGGAAAAAAAGAAATTAATAATGACCAAATACTGAAGTTTTTGCATTTTTTAAAAGAATACTTGTTAACTGGACTAAATAAATAAGGCAAAAAATTGGCCAGTGTCAAAGAAGACAGTTTTGATAGGGCAACTTATCTTAGTTGGGCATTTGACTTTAAACTATGTCTTTTAACTCTTTTAGTCCCGGCATTGCCTTTTGTAATAAATACAGTGTTTCATGACATCTCTGTACTATTCCACATGAATTTATAGTTAATAGAATCTACTTACATGTGTAATTTCAAAATAATCATTATAAATGAAATATAAAGGAGAAACAAAAAATAATTTATAAAAATAATAGATATTTCTATATTGCTCATATTTCAACATGAAAATGCTCTTACATGCTACATTAGAAAATATAATGAAGTAGTGTAGCATTAGTAGAAATTAGTACAAATGCAGACTGATACAAGTGTATCCTATTGGAAGTTTATATGTCCCAATGGCATTGTTAATGCCACTAGCTAGTTCTCTTCACTGCTCTCTTTTTTTAAGCACTTATCACCAGCTAACGTAATACAAAATATTTTTTTCTTTTTGTCTATATTTTGTTCCCTTTCTCTAATCCACCCAACCATCATAAACTAGACTATAATTCTTTTTCTCTGATTATTCATTGTTTCTACTTCTAGTACCTAGAGTAATATTTGGCAGATGAGTAGCACTATATAAACATATATTCAATAAGAGAATTCATGTGGATTGAAGATTTGAAGGTACTGTGATGCTAGAAGATTGCTGTTTTGGTTAAAATTGGGTTGATCCTTTGTACATATACATTCTTTGTTAGAAGCTTTCTTTGGTCATGATAATCTTTATTAGAATCTTAAAGACTTCTTTGCCAGTTTGAATACCTTTTATTTCTTTTTGTTGTCTGATTGCTGTTGCTAGGACTTCTATTGCTATGTTGAACAACAGTGGCAAGAGTGGACTCCTTGTTGCTTTCTGGATCTCAAAGTGAAGGCTGTCACCTTTCCCCATTGAGAATGATATTCATAGTGGGTTTTTCATAGATAGATTTTATGAAGTTGAGGAATGTTCCCTCTATCCCTATACTTTGAAGATTTTTGATCAGGAAGGGATGCTGTATTTTGTCAAATGCTTTTTCTGTATCTATTGAGAGGACCATGTGGTTCTTCTCTCTTCTCTTACTGATTTATTCTATCACATCGATTGATTTGTGAATGTTGAACCACCCTTGCATCCCATGGATAAATCCCACCTGGTCATGGTGGATAATCTTTTTAACATACTGTTGGATCTTGTTAACTAGGATCTTGTTGAGGATATTGGCACCCATATTCATCAGGGATATTGGTCTAAAATATTCTCCTTTTTGGTGGGGTCTTTGCCTAGGTTGGGGATCAGGGTAATGCTGGCTGCATAGAAAGAGTCTGGAAGTTTTCTTTCTGTTTCTGTTTTTTGAAACAGCTTCAGGAGAATAGGGATTATTTCTTCTTTGAATGTTTAGTAGAATTCTCCAAGGAATTTATCAGGTCCTGGGCTCTTGTTTTTTTGGGAGGTTTTTGATCACTGCTTCAATCTTATTACTAGATATTGGTCTATTTAGGTTGTCAGTTTCTTCCTGATTCAGTTTTGGAAGTTTATAGGTTTCCAGGAATGCATCCATTTCATCTAGTTTGCTTAACTTATTGGCATATAACTGTTGATGATAATTTCTGGTGATTGTTTCTATTTCCTTGGTGTTAGTCATGATCTCTCCCTTTTCATTCATAATTTTATTAATTTGGGTCCTCTCTATTTTCTTTTGGATTAGTTTGGCCAATGGTTTAATCAATCTTATTGATTCTTTCAAAGAATAAGCTTCTAGTTTCATTGATGTGTTCTACTATATCTCTAGTTTCTATCTCATTGATCTCTGCTGTAATCTTGATTATTTCCCTTCTTGTGTGTGGGGTTGGCTTAATTTGTTGTTGATTCTCCAGTTCTTTAAGGTGTAAAGAGAGATGATGTATTCTGGATTTTTCAATTTTTTTAAGGAAGGCTTGGATGGTTATGTATTTCCCCCTTAGGACTGCCTTTGCCGTATCCCATAGGTTGTGGACTGAAGTGTCTTCGTTGTCATTGGTTTCCATGAATTGTTTAAGTTCTTCTTTGATTTCCTGGTTGGTCCAATCATTCTTAAGCAGGCCATCCTATCAAAATCTCACCGGCATTTTTCAGAGAGCTGGAACAAACAATCCTAAAATTTATATGGAACCAAAAGAGACCCTGAATTGCTAAGGAAATATTGAAAAAGAAAAACAAAACTGCAGGCATCATATGGCCTGATTTTAAGCTTTACTACAAAGCTGTGATCACCAAGACAGCAAGGTACTGGCACAAAAACAGACACATAGACCAGTGGAACAGAGTAGAGAGTCCAGATATGGACCCTCAACTCTGTGGTCAAATAATCTTCGACAAAGCAGGAAAAAATATCCAGTGGAAAAAAAAAAGACAGTCTCTTCAATAAATGGTGCTGGGAAAATTGGACAGCTACGTGTAGAAGAATGAAACTCAACCATTCTCTTATACCATACACAAAGATAAACTGGAAATGGATAAAAGACCTCAGTGTGAGGCAGGAATCTATTAAAATCCTAGAGGAAAACATAGGGAGTAACCTCTTTGACATCGGCCACAGCAACTTCGTTTAAGGCATGTACCTCCAAGCAAAGGAAACAAAAGGGAAAATGAACTTTTGGGACTTCATCAAGATGAAAAGCTTCTGTACAGCAAATGAAACAGTCAACAAAACAAAGAGGCAGCCCTCGGAATGGGAGAAGATATTCACAAATGACACTACAGTCAGAGGGCTGATATCCAAGGTCTATCACGAACTCCTCAAACTCAACACTCAAAAAACAGATAATCATGTCAAAAAATGGGCAGAAGGCATGAATAGACACTTCTCTAAAGAAGACATACAAATGGTTAACAGACACATGAAAAAATGTTCATCATCATTAGCCATCAGGGAGATTCAAATCAAAACTAATTGAGATACCACCTTCCACCAGTTAGAATGGCCAAAATTAACAGGACAGTTAACAAGTGTTGGAGACGATGTGGATAAAAGGGGACCCTCTTACACTGTTGGTGGGAATGCACGTTGGTATAGCCACCTTGGAAAACAGTGTGGAGATTCCTTAAGAAATTAAAAATAGAGCTACCCTCTGACCCTGTAATTGCACTACTGGGTATTTATTCCAAAGATACAGATGTATTGAAAAGAAGGGGCATCTGTACCTCACTGTTCATAGCAGCAATGGCCATAGTCGCCAAACTGTGGAAAGAACCAAGATGCCCTGGGCTCAGGGAAGATGAATGGATAAAGAAGATATGGTCCATATATTACAAGGGAGTATTATGACTCCATTAGAAAGGATGAATACCCAACTTTTGTATCAACATGGATGGGACTGAAAGAGATTATGCTGAGGAAATAAATCAAGCCGAGAGAGTCAGTTATATGGTTTCAGTTACTTGTGGGGCATAAGTAATAACACAGAGGATATTGGGAGATAGGAGAAGTGAGTTGGGGGAAATTGGAGGGGGAGACAAACCATGAGAGACTGTGGACTCTGAGAAACAAACTGAGGGCTTTGGTGGGGAGTAGGGTTGGTGGTTGGGTAAGCCTGGTGGTGGGTATTATGGAGGGCAAATATTGCATGGAGCACTGGGTGTGGTGCATAAACAATAATTTTGGAATACTGAAAAATAAAATAAGTAAGTAAGCAAATAAATAAATAAATAAATAAATAAATAATCTTAAAGACTCCTAAGTCTGTTGGCCTTAGTCCAGACTGTTCCCTAGAATATCATCTGTCAAGTAATAAAATACAGAACCCTTATACTGAAGGGGATTTTTGTTAATAGCTTGGCATGTCTAAAGAGTCTAGAAGTTACATAGCAAAATGAATGTATTTATATAATCTCTAAGAAATATTGGTTTACCATTGTTCTAGTAAATTGTAATTGATACATCTTGAAATTAAAAACAGTGTTGGTAATTTTCTCCATTGTTATTCACAGAGTGCTAAAGAAGAATTAATTAGGTGGGAAGAAGGTAAAAAATGGCAAACCAAAATAGAGGGAATTAGAAACAAGTTGAAGGAAAAAGAGGGAGAAGTCTATATTCTAACAAAGCAGTTGACTACTTTGAAAGATCTTTTTGCCAAGTGAGTTTAAAGATAAGTCTAATTAATTTTGTGCGAAATCTTGATTTGGAAGTTACATTGTTCTATCATATTTGATAGTACATACTTGATATCAAACTTGAAAATTTTCCTACTTTTAATTATCATTTATTGTTTATGGTTCACTTTTTATTTTCTTTAAAATGTGTTTATAAGTATTTTAACAACTTGGGTGACCTAGGTGGCTCACTTTGTTAAGCATCTGCCTTCAGCTCAGGTCATGATCCCAGGGTTCTGAGATCTAGTGCCACGTCTGGCTCCCTGCTTGGCTTGAAGTCAGCCTCTCTCTCCCTCTGCCTCTCCCTCCCTCTGCCTCTCCCTCATGCTTGTATGCACTCTCTCTCTCTCTCTCTTTAATAAAATCTTTTTTTAAAAGTATTTTAAAAGTTTATAAATGGGCTTACTATAATTTTGAAATAAGTTAGCTCATAGCAAATACAGAGAGATCTAATTTTTTTATGTTGGTCTTGTAATTGAGTAAGCTGTGGTTTAATAAATTGAATGCAAAACAGTGAAATATTTTCATGATGCTACATTAAATCCCACAGAGCTGACAAAGAGAAACTTACCTTGCAGAGGAAACTAAAAACAACTGGCATTACTGTTGATCAAGTTATGGGAGTGCGAGCTTTGGAGTCAGAAAAGGAGTTGGAAGAATTGAAAAAAAGAAATCTTGACTTAGAAAATGACATTTCATATATGAGGTAGGCTGTTTCATGCAAATGTGGTACACATTATAAGGACGAAAACTGATCCACAGTAACTGATGTAATGAATGTGTATTACTTTAGGCTTGGGTTCTGTTGTCTTTTCCCATGTGAGTTAAGATATTTCTGGTTCTTTGTATGCTGCCTCATTTTGGATTGTATTCTTGAATCTTCTGAATATTATGTGGTGAAACTTTGGATCTTGGTTAAATTCTATGGAAAATGTGGATATTTTTGTTTTAGCAGGCAGCCAGTCTGGATAGGTTCAGGCCCCACGTTCCAAACTGCTTTCTGTAGGGTGAGTCTTTGTTACCCTAAGATCAGATCCATGTACACACCGCTCTGTGGTGAGCCCAGAAGTTCATAAATGACTGTATAAGATCCCTTTTTTTAGTTCCTCCCTTTCTTTGATCTCCCTAATACTTTCCATTTCCCTAGGGCTCCTCTTTTTGGTACTTTGAGGGAAATCTGGGGCTTTCTCCCTCAGTACTAACATACATCTTCAGATTTCAAACAGTATCGTATTCAGGCCAAGAAACACTATAGGAAAAGTTAAGGTAAATTACTGCCTGTTTGCTGATACCTCAAATTCTAGTATGCTGTTCCAATCTGTAAAATACGAACTTTTCAGAATTCTCAAATAGCTGTTCCATGCATTTGAGAGAGGCAAGATTGGATATGTTTACTCCCCTGTACCTAGAACCAGCTCTCCCTCTCCCCGCCATGTCATTTCTTTAGCAGAGTCTTTGAGATTTTTTTGTTTTGTCCTCTCTTTCCATGCTGATACAATCATAGTCATGCAAAACCAAATAAAATCATTTTCTAACAGCTGAAACTGTAATAATCTGTTTCATTTATTCTTAGATGAACTTCAGTTAGTTTTACATAATCTGTCACTTCTCTACTAAGTACTTACAAGATGTTCAGAATCATCTTAATGATCATTTTTAAGGTCTGGTACCTACTTATCATATTTGTATATGAGGATACTTGCTGTTCCTAAATTTATCATACTTTTTTTCCTTTCTATTAATCTTCAAAAATTACCATTAGTGCTTCTTTATTAATGCCTGTGATTGCATCAGTGTTAATGTAATGTGAACTCCTTTAAGGGAACACTCCTGAGCATCTACATTTCCTTTCTTTTTTTCCTAAGTCATTGTTTCTTAAATCCCTCAGAATTTTTCATGATGGAGAAGAAAAAAGCGATTGAAGAATTCTTTCTTTTGACACCTCTTGTACAGATACTGTTTGATCTCAGCCTTCCCTTCTTTGTTTGTCTTGATTTAAGCATACGTTCAAAACAACATTAAACCCTTTTTTCTCCTTTGCAGTTTTCACAAGGATCAAAATATTTTACTTTTGAAACCTAATGCTTTTAGAGGTTTTGTTTTGTTTTCCTAATAATGTGAATCTGTGTGGCCGAAGTAACTGGAGAAGATCTGATAGAAGAGATGGAACTTACTTTCTCAGCTCAACTTGAATTTCTAAGTTGAATGAATCGATCTAGATATTAAAGGGAGGAGGGGCATTCCAAGAGAGCAGAACCCTAGCAGAGACATAGTGGCAGGAGTAAAGCTTTCATGTGTGGGTATGGGTAGACTTTTTTGCCTTAGTAAAGGTAGACTCCTGGACAATCACGTTGACTAGGTGTAGTGGGGCCAGGTTATGGAGGGCCTTGGAGGCCACGCTCATGAGACCTGGAGTAATAGATTATCTGGCACCACTAAGAGCCTTTTGTGAATCCTTGAGCTTTTCAAGAAGCACACAGATGTTATGAAATTGTTATATAATGTTTTAAAAATAGCGGCTATTTTGATTTGTTCCATATAAGTAGATGCATGGTCTTTAAAGATAAAATGTGTTTCCATAAATCAAAATAT